>NC_068312.1:31948813-32687980 GCF_025860055.1 Xyrauchen texanus
AAAGTGTATACAGGTCTCAGGTCAGCACAAATTTTGCCATATTTGACTTTCGCAGACATTTATATACATTTTATCCATGATTCATCCCCGAGAGTCAGATGTATGACACTGTAAACATCTCCCAATCAATAGTTACAAATGTTTTGTTTTCTGGTCTGATTTAATCACAATATTACAAAACATCCGTGATGGTCCCGTCTGCATGAATGTAAGAGCTGCTTTTAACTCATGATAAATACATAGAAAGCAACCAAGGCATATTAGTGTATAAGACTAATATGTTCACATTTTAGTCTCATGATGTAAATAAAGTCTGTCCTTCAAAATCTTATGATATGTTGTTTATTGTTACTTGTATAACATTATTATATACACATTAAATATATAGGAATGTATATTGACATTAAAGTGCTTTTTATTTATTTCAATGTGTTACAATTATTACATTATTATGACATTATTAACATTGTCCTATGTGCATTTCCAGGTTAATTGTATCAGACTTGATTATGTGATAAATAAAATCAACATGTGAACAGATAACTGACATGTCTGAATAAATAAAATAAAAAACAACAAGTGTTTTATCATGCTCTCCCCCTTCACACCTGCTTGACTTTGTTGGAATGAAGCCGTGTCACTCGAAACATATAACTTTATTGAAAGAAAAATAACAATTTGTATTGGTAAGTAAACAGCAGTATCCATTTTTTCAAGATTTATAAATAGAAATAACATTTTGCCAGCTTATGTCACATCCTACAATGCAGCACACTTAAGGTATATAGAATTTTGGACACAAACATGGTGGCGCGGTCATACAGTGACGTCACATGAAACAGGTCAATAAACAAAATAATCAAGTTTTTTTTAAATCAATATGCCTGCTAATCGGTTATTGTAATTTATTATTATAAATAAACAGTTTATTATTATATACCATTAAACAGTAAATCTGAAGGAGGTACTTCTAGCTTGAATTGCTCCGATGGTAGGAATATTCCTCATTGTCTGGGGGCATTATTAACTGTTAATTTTATTACATGTAATTTTTTATAAAAATAATTGCACTGAATTAACATTACTGGCAGTTGTGATCATTTATCAATACGGACTAATACAACTACAGAATAAATGCACAACATAAAGCAAACATTAGTAAGGTGAAGTCTGGAGCCAACGTGGCATTGTACCTGTAGATGAGGCAGTTGTGGTGTTTGTGGTCATGGCCGCCGCATTAGTAATGGTGCCCTTTTTGGTGCCAGTCACAAACTCAATCTAGAGACAAATGAGAGAATACATATGCACAGTAAAAATCAGTGGGCTTGTGGTCTGCCAACACCAACACCCATTACAACCTCAAATCAAATAATTTTTGATTCTGTATAAAGCCGAGTGCCTCAGGGCTCTAACCTTAGTCCTCTCCTTTTTAGCTTTTTCCAGTTTGTCAATCTCCACTTTCTGAGCTTTGGCTGTGAAGACAGCACAAAAATGATCAACAATCAGTGTAGTTAATTCAATCCATATGAGTAGAAATGTCAACCTAATTTAAATGTACCTAGTGCCTCATAATAGGAATCCTCCGACCAGCCATGGGGGTCAAACATGTCCTGTGGAGAAGTAAACGCACAAGGTTCAAAAATCCTCATTCAAAAAATGTGTTCTTACACAAAACATTTTGTTTAGAACTTGCATAACTTGTATATAACAAATCAGTAGTTAAAGGTGAAGTGTGTAATTCTTTCTCCTTTCCCAGCTCAATCTGCCGAGGCAATAAAAAATTAAGTCCCTGTTTAAACACTGGGACTGTGGCGCAATCCATTTTTTTTTTTTTTTTTTTTAAAAAGGGATTTTTTTTCCACTTTTCCCCTTCACCCAATTTGGAAAGCCAATTCCCAATGCCCTTTTAAGTCCTCGTGGTCACGTAGTGACTCATCTCAATCCAGGCGCCGGAAGGATGAATCCCAGCTGACTCCGCATCGGAGACCGTCAACCCGTGCATCTTATCACGTGGCTTGTTGAGCGCATTGCCACGGAGACATCCACCACTGCATCCACGCTCAACTCACCACGTTATAGTGACCACTAGGATTTTACCCCAAGTGACTCTACCCTCCCTAGCAACCGTGCCAATTTGGTTGCTTTGGAGACCTGGCTGGAGTCAAACTTTGTGGCCCTATCAAAACATTACTCTGTTTGACCTCGACCAGCTTGTTCATAGCAACATTGGCTTAACAAATGGAGTTTGGGGTGAGGCTATCTTTTTGTTTGACCAATGGCAGACGAGGACAGAGGGTTTGTAAAAGCTTGTAGGAAAACTATTTTGATAATTGTGTTTGGTGATGCTAATGGTGCAGAAAGTACACACTTCTTTAACCTAAAGCATTTCGTTTTCCGTCAAATCAGCACCTAATGTGGTTTTAAAAGGAAAGTATTATGCTTACTTTTGGATAATTGGTTCCAAGTTCGTCTATGCCACAGAACTGGATTAGCTTCTCATAAATACTGTAAACAAATGCACATGGTTAAGTTGGAAACACATAAAACAATTCCAAAGGTAATGCATTGTGTTATGCCTGGTGTGTCATAAACTATCATTATCTTCAAAAACTATCGTTGTCTACCTTGGGTTGCGGAACTCTTTCTTATTCTGTATGTGGCTGTTTGTGTCAAAGTCTCCATGTTGCTTCCTTTCGTAAAGTTTATATATCTTTTCCTAAAAACAGAAAAGTGACAACAGTAAATTATTTCTACTTATAAAGGTTGATATTTAGTCTTAGTTTTTATATAATACCATTTCAGCCACAGTTTTACATTTTCTGAACACCATGCCCATGCATGTCATTTTATTTCTATGGGGCTCTAGATATGGCTCAGTTCCCTTCTTCAAAGCAAGTCTACAGGGTTTTTGTTTTGCCCATTTTATTGTTCACCATGTTATAACCTTAAAACAGATTTACGTTTCTTAGAAAATATCACAAGTTTTGAGGTAAAAAATAAGACAAATGGTGCAAGACAAGTTATGCGCCAAAGTTAAATACGTAAAGGAATGTCTGAACACAATTTTTGGTTAAAAAATAATATGAATAAAAAAATATTACATATTATTTAATTATTTTTTAGGTAAAAAATATGCAATAATTGTATTACGGAACAAATTCTGATGATCATCTTTTTAATTAACTACTTTAAACCCGGGAACATTAATTTAAGGTTGGGGGTTTGTTCAAATCCCTAACCTCAGCTATGAGCTATAGTTCAGTAATAGTGATGCTAGCCTTAGCACAACTGAATCAATTTTTGTGTCGATCTTAAACTTTTGTCCAGTCTAAAATGTGCATGCTAAAACAAGTAAAAAAACTGCCTAAGTCGTTCTGCTCCAAGTGGTGTGAGACATGAAGAATGAATAAAGTCTTTGTATGGGTGCGAGTTTCTAGAACTAGAGGGTGATTTTTGACAACCAGACTAGAAGGAGCACTTGGAAATGTGCCATGTCCTGCTCCTCGATTTGTTCCCTTGTCACATTCCAAGAATAATAGGCCCTTTTGCTACAAATTCTGAGCAGTCCTTTGTTGACGGTTCACTGATCTCAGTTCATTCATATAAAATGTACTTCATGAGAGCTAGCATGAAGACCAAATCAGATTAGTACGAGGGAATCAGAATAATGTCTGAGTAATGATAGATGCATAGCTGGAGGGACAGGATATTCATCATGACGTGGAAAAGCACATCCCATCTATCAGTACAAGGCTGTATAGTGCTGGAGTGTGAAAACCACACTCGTGTAACTCCTGCCCCAACAGCACAGATAGTGAGAACAAGCCACAAGGAAATAATACGATTATTATAGGAATAGTTCACCCAATCACATTGTCAATATTTACTCACATTATGGCTCATTTCTTCTTTTGTGTTATATGTTAAAAAGGAGTTGGGAAAACACAAGGGTATCATAAAAGACACTTAGCAATGTTAAGGGAGCATCACGCAAAAACAGATGTTAACAGGTGTCATTCTAAAAATTCTCTATTTGTAGCCAGTGTATGTGTATTCTGCAAGTGAAAGCATCAGTGACAAAGGATTGAAATGAAGTGAGTGAGTGATATTCGGCTGGTCATGTTCTCATAATTTTTTAATTATAAACTTAAGAGGGGAAAATTCAACGATTACAGATATGTTGGCCGATATAGTTCATTTTTGAGCTGGAATGAAAACAGACATTTTCTAAGTGGATTGTTCTCCGATTTTGCACCGATATGACTATGCAAAGGTATTCAGAAGGCTGCTTTCCTAAACAAATATTTGTATACATTGTCAATTTGTTTTTAGAAATTAACTGAGAAAATAAAGAATAAATAAAAATACAATAAATAGCTTAATAACATCAGTACTGTATGTTCAGTGTCAGTCAGTTGCTAGCCATTTAAATAAAGAATTAAAAAAATACAATAAATAGATAAATAAACATCAGTACTGTTTAGTATGTCAATTGCTGACCATTTAAATAAAAACACAATAAATAGCTTAATAAACATCAGTACTCTATGATCAGTAATCAAATGTTGACTATATTAATACTGCCAGTCAATTAAGTCAAACTGCCAGGCAGGTTGTAAAACAAGAAGCATTCACACTTGCAGAATCAAGAGATAAACAGCGGCAGTGGCGTTACACCATATTCTGCTATACAAGTATAGGGGAAACTTTCAACAGTGGAAAACCAGACTATAAAATATTACATTTTTAAAATGTAACGACTGGAAATGTTCAGTTGAAGGGGGGTACCAAACTGTGAATCCTGAACAAAACAATTTGGCAAATACATGTTTACACTTTAGCTTCCACTCTGCCGCAAGCAATGAAAGTAGCTGCGTGGTTAGCTAGTTAGCTCATTGTCACTGAGAGTAAAAGATGGACTTTCCAGCATTGCGTCTCACCAAATAGGTAACAACATAACGTAAAATCAACACTCAGACAAAATCCACCACTGCACCACTGTCCGCTGAGCTGCAAAAAGATGCTATGATTTTTACCTTTCAATCTGCTACATTACTGACACCACTTACAAACTATAGCTGGCTAACTTAGCAAACAGATGTGAGCAACATGAGTGACATGGTTGTCAGGGACAGGGTTTCCGTTATATCGGTTAAATTGAAAATGGAAAATTATGGTGTCATTGTTTAACTTTGCAGTATGTATTTCACAAACGAGTTAGCAACTTACCGAGAAGACACCGCTTAACTCTGAACCGCTTAACACCGCACCACTTAACTCCGCCCAGTCTGCAGAGCTACAGCCAGCTCAGCTCTGTAAACAATGGATTCGGAGTGCGCTCTGGTGGACAAACTACGCTATGACACCAATTCAAGCATTGTTTTCAGCATTAAGTGTTCAGAAAAACGTTTTCATATCTGTGCATATCGGTAAACATATACGCCGATACCGATAAGGGGTGAAAGGCTAATATCGGCCGGGCACTACCACGTATTATCTAGTCTCAAATAGCCAGACTTTTGACAACTGGCATAAAGTCTGGTCCACTTTGTATCTTATTCAGGCCAAGAATGGTCCAATTAAACAGGAAACTGTGATTTTGCTGCAATTTAAATTGACAAACTGGGGGATTTTCATGAAACCTGTCAAGGAAATGTCCTGGTCATACTTAATATTAATAAATGAAATTATATATTTTGCATAAAGAAAATGAAACCTACATTTAGGACCATTAAGACATTATGCATTATGTCCGGACCTTGTACTTTTATTATTACCATTGATTTCAATGCCGATTCTCATTAATGTAACAGTAAATATTTTAGGAAATACAACATTTTGATATTCAAAATAATCATTAGTTGCAGCCCTAAAAAAAATTCTTATTTGTTTCTTTAAATTTATAAGTAAATACAACCAAGACAATGTCTTGGCAGGTTTTGTGAGAATAGCCTAACCAACTTTTTTTTTTTTTTTTTTTTTTATACATATAAATATAGAAGTCAAATAGTCTGTCAAAAACGAATAAGTCTAACATAATGGACATAATTCTGCAAACAAAGTAGAATATACAGTTGTGCCTGAGAACATATTATTAATAGCTACTTTGTGTATTTATCACACAATCTGTGATATGCCATGGACATGCCGCATTTGGCTAGACTAACTTCTCTCAGAAAGCAAGCACACTGGCCAAGTGCTGTCAAGATTTCTCTCATTGGACACCATGGCAACAGGTCAAGAACATCTCAAATGGAAAACAGCAGCAATCTTACCTGCAGATGACTGGAACAACGCCCAGGTGGTTCAGGAGGAATTCGGATCTCATCAGGCGACATGTTCCGAACCTTCTCAGAAAACTGTGCTGTAAAGAAAAAAAATTAAATAAAAAAAGTTAAATTTTACACTACAGTATAGAATAGGTAGGCCTATATACTATGTGTATTTAATCTTTTACATATGGGTGCCTGTAAAACAGCTATATATTGCAATGGAGTAATTATAATAAATCAGTATTTGAAACATTTATGGATGTCACATGCTTCTATTTGTGGCTGGTTGCTATGCCGTTGCAGAGGTATTCTGGAGCACATTGCTATGCTGTTATTAGAGTGTTCTGGGAGGTTTCTTATTGGCCTAATGCCAAATAAGCACTCTTCAATGTAAGTATATGATATTCATTCATTTTTTTGCCCATTTATATAATCTGCCCAGTGAAAATCACAAGTCTGATTGCTTGGAAAAGTAATAGCACTCTCCACAACTTTTCACGTGCCAACAAGTCACGTGATTTTAGGTGTCATTCATGTCCGTAAATAGTGTGGGAGTAACCCACCCAAGTTTAATACTTGTGATTAGGGTTTGCTCAAATCCTGACCCAAAGTACGAGCAACAGTAATAGTGATGCTTGAATTGGTACATTAAACAGAACAAGCTTAAAGAAAATACTTCTCCCAACAGTGGAATGAAGCCGAATTTTCTTATTTCTTATTACCCCAAACTAGAAGCACCTATCAGCAGTCTTTTGTTTATCTCTGGATCGAATTACCAAGAAATGGAATTTGTGGTTGCGTATGCATGCTGCACAGTCAACACTATTCAAACCATATTGTTGGAACAGGCCACTGTTGAATTCTCCTTCACCTCACCACCTTTCTCACCCTCTCTCTCTCTCTCTCCTACACAACCCTTCTCCCCCTGAGCAGGATTATTTATATACACTGGCAGCCAAAAGTTTGGAATAATGTACAGATTTTGCTGTTTTGGAAGGAAATTGGTACATTAATTCACCAAAGTGGCATTCAACTGATCACAAAGTACAGTCAGGACATTACTAATGTGAAAAACTGCACCATCACTATTTGAAAAAAGTCATTTTTAATCAAATCTAGACAGGTCCCCATTTCCAGCAGCCATCACTCCAACACCGTATCCTTGAGAAATTATGCTAAATTGCTAATTTGGTACTAGAAAATCACTTGGCATTATTTTTAAACACAGCTGAAAGACATTTGTGTCAAATTAAGCTTAATATTGTCTTTGTGTTTGTTTTTGAGTTGCCACAGTATGCAACAGTCTGGCATGTCATTGTTTTCAAATTGTAATTTTTCATGCTATTAATTTACTGACTATACATTGTGATCAGCCAAATGCCGCTTTGTTGAATAAAAGTACCAATAGGAGCAAAATCTGTACATTACAAACTTTTGGCCACCAGTGTATAGGTGTGTATACATGCGCACACAGCTCAGCCACAACATTTAAACCACCTGCCTAATATTATGTAGGTCACCCTCTTGCCGCCAAAATAACTGCTCCTCACTGGATGTTTTTAGTTTTGGCCCCATTCTGAGTAAATTCTAGAGACTGTTGTGTGTGAAAAAAAGAGATCAGCAGATACTCAAACCAGCCCATCTGGCACAAACAATCATGCCATGGTACAAATTACTGAGATCAAAGTTTTCCCTCAATTATGATAGTTGATGTGAACATTAATGCATGATTTTATGCACTGCTGCCACACAATTGGCTGATTAGATAATAGCATGGATGATTTTGGTGCCAGAGGGGCTGGTTTGAGTATTTCTGTAACTGCTGATCTCTCTAGAACTTACTCAAAATGCTGCCAAAAACAAAAAAAACATCCGGTGAGGAGCAGTTCTGTGGAAGGAAATGCTTGTTGATGAGAGAGGTCAACAGAGAATAGCAAGACTGGTTCGAACTGACAAAGTCTATGGTAACTCAGATAACCACTCTGTACAATTGTGGTGAGAAGAACATCATATCAGAATGCTATTCTGAGATGTGGGTTGGTGCTGTTTTGGTGTCACAAGGGGAACATACACAATATTAGCCAGGTGGTTTTAATGTTGAGGCTGATCGGTGTGTGTATAATATACACACACACACACACACACACACACACACACACACACACACACACACACACACACACACACACACACACACACACGTTGGTGCGGCTATCCTTATGAGGACTCCCCAGAGACATAAGTTTAATACTGTACAAACTGTAGATTCTATCCCCTAACCCTACCCCAAACCTCACAAAAAAAAAACCATTCTGCATTTTTACATTTTCAAAAAAACTAAAACAAAAAAGTATGTTTAAGCGATTTGAATTATGGGGGCAATAGAAATATCCTCATAAATCACATTAATAGCATAATACCCTTGTAATTACCAGTTTGTAACAAAAAAGATCCTCGTAAACAGAACGATAGCCTCATTCAACTTCAGCACATCTTTTTTTCCCATTTCATGAAAGTGAATGGTGACTGAGACTTTTTGTGTTGCATGAAGAAATAAAGTCAAATGGATTTGGAACAACTTAAGGGTGAGTAAAGGATAGAATTTTTGAGTGAACTGTTCATTTAAAAGGAGAATTTTAGCACAGCAGATCTCTTGCCATTATCATTTCTTCTCCATTAGATTAATCATGCATTGTCTGACTGTGACTCATGTCTCTGGCATCTTCAGAGTTCAGTGACCACCAAAACAAGTGTAACCATCTCACACACACACACACACACACAAAAGCCCATATACCCACTCCCATCTCAGAAAGACAGACGAGGGAAAATCTAAACCGAATCTGAAGATCTTCTGTGTCCAAGCACAAAGATAATCTTTAAGAATGTCTGGCAGGAACTTGCTGGTTGTGATCTATTCTAAACTTTTCATATTTTAATAAGAAGGCATAGTGGACTTTTCAGCAACCCACCCAAATAATTCTACAACAAAAATCCTGTGTTTACTGTAACTCCCTGCAACTGTACATTTAATATGTGTCTGGCTCTGACTGCATCACATAGATATGTGGCATTACAAATACAGTTTTAAACAAAAAGGGGAAGTTAAGGTCACTACACACTTCTAGCACAGGCTGAAAGCCTTGTGTTTTTTGTAGTGCACATTTAAGGCTAAAGTAATACCAAAAAGATATTCAATTTGTAGTGTGTAATTTCGGTTCCCTCCTAGTGCAACCAAATGTTATTAATAAAAAAGTGTTTTCATTGTTTTTCATTATTAGAATGTTTCCTGAACACAACCAGACATTGGCCAGACAAACAGATAGTCCTTCTCTAAATCAATCCCCATTAGTTGAGCAAACGATGATGTGTCGGGATGCTCAAAGAAATGTGTTGAAGAATGTTTGGAATATTAAAACACCCTCGATTACAATTTGCATCCTCGATTTATCTATAAGCATAGATAAGACAATCCACATTTTTTTTTTAAATTCTAAGCATGGTTTGTTAATTTGTATCTTTTTTTTTTTTTATTGCTAAGCTTTTAAACATTTTGATTAATTAACTAAATAATCTGTCAATTCCTAATCTAATAAATAATAAATGCCCTAAATTAGATATCTGGAAGAAAATGTTTTACTAATTGATTTGAAAGAAATGACTGATGCTGCAATGCTGCTTGTATAATCAAATTACCGTAAGAGAGGACTACAACAATTCCAACCTGGCACACTCATTTCCTGGGCAGGGACAAGACATATGCACACACACACACCTCAGCCACCTTCTGATAAAGCACATGCACCCTGTTGGGGCACAAATACACACCAATGCCCAAGACTGCTTCCTAACATTGGTCTGGTGCTCTGCACAAAATCAAAGTCACGGTTTGAAAGGATTTTGCACAGCATTTCAGAAGATGGTGAAATTGTAATGTCTGCATGTTACTTTGATACTTACCAACAAGCTCTTGGGGGTCTTTGGTCTCTCCTTCCTGCACGTCCTATCGGAAAAGAAAATAACAAACATACATGAATAATCAGAAATCAAGAATGTGCTGCAATTCAAAATAAGGCTGTTATTTTCAAAACATGTACATCTACATGACAGGAAATGGAAAGATTTAGAGGAACACCGATATGAAGTTTATCCGACAGGACAAAGTCCGTACACGGAAGACAGTCTTTTATTGTGCCACATCTGGTTGGCACACAGATATATTTGATGCACTGCTAGCTATTCAGAAGAGAAAAATAAAAGTGGTCCTATTCTGTAAGATTTAAACATGAAAGACCTCATTTGGGAACCATAAAACAGCAAGTGATGTAATTGGCACAAAGTGTTAAAGCCCTGAATAATAAAATAAAAATGAACAGGGTCCCATATTCACTGCCTGTTCTCCTGTAAACAATCTGAAAGATACAGTCACTCAGCAACAGGATAGCAGATGAAGGAATTATCTAGTAAAAGCGACCAAGTAGAAAATGCGTCTAGGACAGCACATAAAGAGAGAGAGAGAGAGAGATGTGTCTCAGTGAGAGCTAAATCTCCTGTAGCCAAAAGCCCACATCCTAACAACAGTCTTTTCACTTAAAAAAATGCTAAGACAAAACAATGTGGGACATAAAAAGACCTATCCATCTCCACTCAGGAGGAGGACTGAATCAAAAGGTCTTTTCGTTTAGATTAGCCCAAAAAACAGGGATCATAGGTTAATGGACCTGTCCCGGTCCCTGCTTGCACTTTTACATTTTAATATGAATCATATGAATCATTATGTTCAAAATGCCTTCAGAAAACACTTAAAAATAGGGATGCACCAATGTATTAGTCACTGATATGTATCAGCCAATTACTGAATTAAAACCATCGGCATATCAGTTACAAGCATGAAAACGTAAAAAAAAACTAAAAAAAAAACAATGGTTTATTGATAATAGGAACATTTTTGAAAGTGGCACTATTCTATACATAATGAAGGAAACCATCCAAACTGCTTTCACTCACTTTTTGACTTCTGAGATATTGGTATGGTATTCATTAAGGCTGCAGGACTGATTGAGTTAAGATTAAAATTGCAATATAATCTTGAAAGAATACCAAACCTAAAGGCTGCGTTTTAAAATGTAGTAGCGTTGCAGCGCCCTCTACCGGCCTGGACGGCAATATCCATTACACCACTATAGAATATAAAATGGACTTTTGGTTATAACTTTTTTATTTTTCCATGATGTGGTTGACATTTCAGTGGAATTGCCCATCATAACAATTGTATTATCTTATGCAGTACAAACAAGTAAAATGTGAGTTCTGTTGTTTTGAACTGCAAAAATGCTATAGAAGTGAAAATAACCTTTTTTTCACAACAGTTATTACACTATGAAAGTTAGGATTGGAAGTCTCTTATGTTTTTCTATTTATCTTTTATTGTGGCTGGCTCTCTTTAAAATGTTGGCCTGTCATGTGTTCAACAGATCCAATCCATTTTTAATGAGAGTTATTTATTGTTAGAACAAGTAAATAGATTTTGCACCGCTTTGTAGATTTTATAAGCATCATTACTGAGCAAAACTGTGATCTGATGACAAAATAAGGTAAATGGCAAAATATTGGTATCAGCATATAGTTGTTTTTTTTTTAACATTGGTATCAGTCCAAAAATCAAGCAAGCAAGCAAATATTTCGCCCTGGATTTAAAGAGTTCACCCAAAAAAATTTTTTCACTTTCATGCAATTTCATACCTGTATGATATATTATTTTTTCTGTGGAACACAGGAGAATGTTTGAAGAATCCACACACAACTCTTTACTATACAACAGCAGTTCATAATGACCATGTCTGTCAAGCTCCAAAAAGGACAAATAACACCATAAATATATTGTTAAAGAAGACCATATGCTATATTATAGTTTAGTAGAAACAGATCAAAAGCTGGTGTTACTAAGGAGAGGACAGTTATGAATCAGTTACAGAAAAATTCATATTTGAGCAGCATACCCTCAGAAACCAATCACTGCTTTGATCAACATAAGCAAAGGGTATCTATGTACACCTTTTACACTATTTTTTTGTTTTTAATGCCTTGTTAAATCTTTATTTTATATTATATAATATATTGCATAGTGTAAATTGCTATTTGTTTTACAGTTACTTGGCACCTTATATTAATTATATTTTTATTTGTTACTGCTTTTTTACTTTTATTCTTTTTTTCCTTGTCATTACACATTGTGTGTATTGATCCCTTTGTAATATTGTATGTAAACACAATCATGCCAATTAAGTACTTTGAAACGATTATATATATAAAACACACATACATACATACATACATACATACACACACACACACACACACATATTCCAGTTCATCTGAAGCTATACAATAGCTTGTCTGTTTCTCACAAAAAGTTATTGTATAGTGTTCACAACATCTAGAATATAGCACACATGTCATATGGACTAAGTTTATGGTGCTTTAGATTTTCTGAGCCTGACAGATGTGACTAGGAACAGACATGTACAGAAAAGAGCTGTGTAAAGATTCTTAAATTCTTCTTTTACATTCATCTGAATTGCAAGAGAATGTTCTGTGGTAATCTAATGTGATCTGGTAAGCATAAAGAACAGATTTTTCTCTTTGAGGTCAAAAGCTACTATTTTGAAGGAAAAGTAATTTCAAAGCAGGAATAAATTGCAACTGCAGTAATTTGCAACTCTGCTGCATTTATTTAGATTCCAATTAATTTAGATACTTTTTAATTAAACTAATAATGACAAATGGTGCTCTTAAAATACATGCATTAACACAAAATATTCCCTGTTAAGGATTTATGGAAATTTAAATTTTATTTAGATTTATAATAAATGTTAAATATCACTTATAATAAGTATTATGGCATTACTATGTGTTTGAGTACTACCACAATTATTCTTTGAAGTAGGGGTACCATGTATATACTAATAGTGTTATACAACCTTTTTTCTGCCACTGCACACTTTTTACGACGAAAAAGATTCTACGGCACACCACCCAGGGGTCGCTGCCCCCTTCGGGATATCGTGGCACCGTTTTGTAGCCCGTTCTGCATGACACGGCGGCTCATTTCAGCTTAGTCCCGATTCTCCAGATGGCCAGTCCGCCCCTGATCGGCCTCAAAGTGCATCGGCCTACCGGGAAAATGTCTGCTATGCCAGATTACCAATCCAGCCCTGCAAACCACTATCCCACATAGGCTAACCATCGTCAACATTTTTCCTTTTTGAGAACTTGGCCATGTTTTCTGTCCGTCGTAGTGGCATGTTTAATTTCAAACATGTCACTGAAACTTTTTTTTTAATGCATTTATTAATTTTGTGGAATTTGATAATTTTCCACAGCACACCTGACAATCTCTCACTAGTGTGAAATGGCACAGTGGTTGGGAAACACTGTACTTAGTATTTATGTACATGTATTTACCATAGTTACTACAATGACAGTTTCTACAAACACTATATACTACAGTTTATGAATATGGTTATCATATAGTAACATTGTATTACCATCTAATATCATCACAATACGGTACCACTACCGACAATAATTTTTTGTAAGGGTTTAAAAAATATAAGCAAATCTGAAAACTGTTAAGACCCAGGCTTTAAAATGTCAAATGAATTTGAAACATAAATGAAACCTATAAAATACCTTAAGTTAAATGAATAGGTAAGAAAGCACTATGGGCATGCAGTATTGACCTAAAATGACCCTTTCTCTGCAAGTCAAAAACATGTTGTGCCACAGTTGAAGCGAGTCCTTTTTCTCTTGGTTTGAGACCAATCACAACACTGCAGTAAATTGTTGGAGGGCGTGTCTTGGGTTTGTTGCCCTGAACACCTAAGCAGTCAGGGATGGAATATAGGGCAGGGTCAAATACCTTCACATCATCTTGGGCTCGCCCTGAGTCTGACTCCTCATCTTCCTATGAAAACAAAAACGCATAGGGTCACCACAGTCAAAATATCATGGAATGCTGCTGGGTGCACAGACCTCCTTTGAAGCTCACTTTATCAGCTAAAAGTTGTTCTTGTCTGTAGTATTTTGAGTGAGGGTACATATTATTGTAAAACCAAACATGATAATGTTGTAAAAAAACAACATTAACCACCACCATGCACTAACCACCACATGCTCTTAAACATATTCAAGGGCTCCCCCTTGTGGCAAACATGGAAACAACTACGGTGATTTTAAATGTTATAGACAAGAAACAATCATCAGATTTATTAAATTCAACTTGTGAAACGGTCTCATAAAATGCATTTGAATAGCAGGGAAATAATTAATTAAGGGATAGTTCACCCAAAAATGAAAATTATCTCTTTTACTCACTCTTATGCTATCCCAGATGTGTATGACTTTCTTCTGCAGAACACAACATTTTCAGATCTTTAGATCTCAGTTCTATTGGTCCTCACAATGTAAGTGAATGGTGGCCAGAACTCAGAAGCTCCAAAAAGCACATAAAGTTATCATAAAAGTAACCCATTAGACTCTAGTGGTTACATGTATATCTTCTGAAACAATATTATAGGTGTGGGTGAGAAACAGATCAATATTGAAGTCCTTTTTTTTTTTTTTTACTATGAATCTACACCTTTGAGCAGCCCTGACCAGTAGGTGGCTGAATTTTGAAGTGAAACTGTAGATTTAAAGTAAAAAAAGGACTTAAAAATGTATCTGTTTCTCACCCACACCTATCATATCACTTCAGAAGATATGGATTTAATCACTGGAGTCATATGGATCATTTTTAGAATGCCTTGTAATTCTTTGTTTACAAAACTAATGACCATTCAATGCCACGACTGACCAATCAGAATAAAAACAATTCTGCACCTCAAAATATGATAAAACCAGGATATGACTTCTAAACATTTTAAAATGTATATAAATAAGACATCCGCAGTAAACCAAAGTAGAATACACATTCATTGCCACTGAAAAATAGCAAAAAGGTGGAGAAAGTGTAAACTTGTCAAATAATTCTGGGCAAGAGCATTTACATTCAAATCTTGAACTACAATGACAGACTGTTTATGATGCTCAGAACAGAAGACAACAATATGCATTACTTAGCACTGCTAAATTACATCTGTGGGTATGAGAACATTGCCAAAGGCTTTTTGAGTGAAAACATGAAGAGTAAAGTTATGTTAGGTGTGATAAGGAAATTATATTGGAGCAGCATTTAGGGAATTCAAGAAGTTCCCCCAAAAATGCTATTCTCTCAGAATTTACCATTATGCCATCTCAAACTCATATGACTTCCTTTCTTCCATGAAACACAAACAAAGATATGGACCCTTTTCACACTTCCGGGATTGGAACACGGATGTAAACAATTGCAGAGTAAAATTCGATAGCGGAATGTGTCTCCTTCCTGAGCGGTACAATGGCTGCGTTGTCACATGGTGGTTAACCTGCGTACTATTGTTTGTACAGATGAACGTGGTACCTTCAGGCATTTGGAAATTGCTCCCAAGGACGAACCAGACTTGTGGAGGTCTGCAATGTTTTTTCCTGAGTTCTTGGCTGATTTCTTTAAATTTTCCCATGATTCCAAGCAGAGGCACTGAGCTTGAATGTAGGCCTTAAAATACATCCACAGGTACACCTCCAATTAATTACACCTCCTAGCAGAAGCTAATTTGCTAATTGTCTAAAGGCTTGACATACTTTTCTGGAATTTTCCAAGCTACTTAAAGGCACAGTTAATCAAGTGTATGTTTTGACCCACTGGAATTGTGATATTGTCAATTAAAAGTGAAACAATATGTCTGTAAACAATTAATCATGCCATGCACAAAGTAGATGTCTTAAACGACTTTCCAAAACTATAGTTTGTTAATATTAAATCTGTGGAGTGGTTAAATTTGTTTTAATGACTTCAACCAAAGTGTATGTAAGCTTCTGACTTCAACTGTATATCCCTGAAAATATTTTGGTTTGTAGTCCCCAGAAAAAAGAACGTCATAATAGTTTGAGACAGCAAAATACTGAAAATATGATAAAATTATCAATATGGGATGAACTATTCCTTTAAGATGTGGCCATATATTAAATGATCACATTAAAGGGTTGCATTAACATTTTTAATGGAATGAGGAATGAGAATGGAATATTCTGTTCTGACACTTAGAGAAAGCCCCCACACTGAATGTAAAAAAATGTAATTCTCTCTTTATTTACTCACCCTCATGCCATCCCAGATATGTATGACTTTCTTTCTTCTGCTGAACACAAAAAAAAGATTTTTAGAAGAATACTACATTTCTGTAGGTCCATACAATACAAGAGAAAGATGGCCAGAACATTGAAGCTCCAAATAGCACAAAAATGCATCATAAAAGTAATCAATATGACTCCAGTGTTTAAATCCATGACTTCAGAAGTGATACAATAAGTGTGGGTGAGAAACAGGTCAATATTTAAAAACTGTTTTACAATAAAACTCCACTTTCACATTCTTCTTTTGTTTTAGGTCAATTTGCATTCTTCTTGCATATCACCACATACTGGGCAGAATTAATAGTAAAAAAAGGACTTAAATTATCAGTTTCTCACCCAGATCTTTAATTTCACTTCTGAAGAAGTAGGCTAAGTTCGGAACGGCATACTATCCATAATACTCATACAAATTTTGCCATATGCATCTATGGAAAAATAGTATGAGTAGTATGGTGATATGCCATTCCGAACTCAGCCACAGATTTAACCACTGGATTACTTTTAAACTGCTTTTATGTGCTTTTTAGAGCTTTAAAGTTTTGGTACCCATTCACTTGCACTGTTAGGATCAACATAGCTGAAATATTCTTCTAAAAATATTAATTTGTGTTCAGCAGAAGAAAGAACATCAAACACATCTCATCTGGTATAGCATGAGGGTGAGTAAATGATGAGAGAATTTTCATTTTTGGGTGAACTCTCTCTTTAAGGTGAAAAACTGACCGAATTTCTGGCGCTGTCATCACTGTCCTCATTCTCTGAGCCCTTTTCATCTGCTTCCTCCACGCGACTCACGTCATCCACCCCGTAACTGGCCGACACCAATCCGCCATGAGATTCTGATTCTGACAGATACATATGACAAATATTAATACTTATTATCATGCTCTATTTAGGAAGAATATTACACATTGTGATGCACAACTTGGTAACTTCCAGTTGTTGTTATAGTGGTAGATCATCCATAATGATGCATGTATAATATAGCATTTTACATATGCATGTATACCACAAATTTTCACATTTATAGCCAATGCTTAAAAAGACTGACCAGTTGTTTACATCTGTATTCCTTAGTCTCACGTAAGCACATTAAAACATCAGCAAGTTTAATTAATCAATCAACACATCTTACACCTTTACAAATAATTTAACAAGGTAACCATTCTTTTACTCCCAAATACGATGATTGTACAGTGCTTATTAATAGTACTATAACACCATAATTAAAGGGGATCTCTTTAAAACAGTCGAAGAAGCTTTTACAATCTTTTTCCATTTAGATACATTTTCATTTTAAGACAGTGGTGGCTAACACCAAGTTGCTGTAATAACATTTAAGTAACTATGACATTTTGTCGGAAACCATTGTTATAGAGATATAACCAAATCAGCCGTCTTGAATGATTTATAGCAACAATAATCTAACATGTGTAACTGTCTTCTCGTATCTTGACAGAAGGTGACATTTTGCAATTATTTCTTCAATAAGCCTAAGTATATACAATATTGCACAGACATATAAAGCCATTACAGTAGTGACAGGTTTTCACGTGGAAATACTCCATTAATTACTTTAATTATAACTCCAAGCAGCAGACTATCAGGAGAACAGCTATTTGAAGCCACAAAAGAAAAATAATGCACAAAAGTATGTTTTATAAACAATGACCACCGTCATTTGTAAAGAGAGACGCTATGCGCGTCATGTTAGTTGACAGCAATACACACGTGCCACAGTGCCATCAATTTGACTAACACGAAGTGTTTCCCATTTTTCTTTAGTATCATTCCTTTCCGTTCAAAGAGCTCATACCTTGCTCGTCGAATCTGGGTCCGAATCTGGGTCCGAATCTTGCTCTGAATCGTCTCCATAAGCCGCTAGAGAGGAAAGAAGCGCACTCTTTTTACTGCTCGCCATGATCCGCGCTGGCGCACACCGATGACGCTTCTTTCTCTATTTCGTATGCGCATACTGGAAGGTTGCTTACTTGCCCACGTGTCTTACGAATTTCCGGTGTTTGGCCACTAGTGTGCCAGTACGGCATTCACTAAAGTACAGGCAAGTACACGTGAAGACTGCGAGTGTGTGAATGACTTTATATTGCACTTTGGGACACTCATAATCTTAAAGATGTTGGTGCTGGTTGCAATAGCTGTTTTTGTCTTTTCACTCAGCTAAAGACTGATTGTTTTTGGTAGCAGTGAGTGTTATAACCTATTTAAAATAATAAGTAACTGAAGATTTTACCCATCTTTTCATTTACACTACTGTCTTTTGGAAGTGTGTTGTGCTGTAGAAAATAAGTCATTTTTTTTTTAGAATATATTTACTGTGTGAATATAAAATTAATTATTTTTACTCATTTTGATTTGCACATTAAAAAAGGTTTAACTGTAAAATTATGTCACCCATAACTGCTGTAAAATATGAAATATAAGCAATGTCTTTCTACTTTGTTTCTCAATACACTGCATAAAACTTAATTAAAAAAATAAAACTTTATTTTAAAAACCTGTGTTATCCATTAATAGCTACTAATACAAACCATTTAAATTATATACTTTGGCTTGTAATTTATATAAGATGACCCACGACTGCTTTACACAGCTTATCAGTATGTGGTTTCATACAACATATAAAAAGCATTAAAACGTATCTTTTAAATACATAATAATGAGAAAGAACCTGTGGTAGTAGTTGATACATTTTCAATTATAAAACTAAATTTATTAGATCGCGTATTGTATGCCACACTGGCTGATAAAAGACCAAAATGACCAGCGGTATTAGGCAAGAACAAACAAAAATATAGCTGCAAGCAGCGATGATGGGCCCATTGGTCCATTTCCACTCAGTAGCTTTCGGAAAATAAAGCATGATGGACACAGCAGCAATTCAACATTAATGTAAACTTGGACCCTAAACATACAATGTGTAATAGATATATGCCACCATTCCAGTTTGACTTCAACTGCCATGACAACACTAATAAAGCTATCAAGCATCCCTTCAAAATTTTCCATTAGCAGGTAAGAGGACTATTTCAAAGACTGTTGCAAGTGCCACACTTCCTGCTGCCAGTTGGTGGCGCTATGACTGTGACCCACAATAGCCACATCCATGTGATTAACCCCCAAGAAAAAATATACAGCTCAATATTGATCTAAATCACACCATGCAGGCAGAAGATATGAGACACTTCCTGTTTCCTTATTTTTTGCATCTTTGATTTATTTTATCTATCTATCTATCTATCTATCTATCTATCTATCTATCTATCTATCTATCTATCTATCTATCTATCTAAATTTTTAACTGTAATTAAATGTTTTTACTAACTGATTAATTTAACATGGAGAAGTTTTGACATGCCTTGACATTTGTGCTTTTTTCAGTTGCTTAAAAACATATTAATGGCTAAAGTCTGATAACACTGTATTCAGTACAATCTGAGCTGCAATAATATGCAAGCAACATGTGTGTATATGTTTGTATTTTTGAGAAAATAACATTTATGCATTGTGGCAGCGGGGGCGTGGTCAAGCACCCGTCCGGGAGAGAAAAGCGGTAAGGGCACTTATACCTGAGCTAAATTATGTCTAACACCTGTCTCTAATTTCAGTGAGCACGGGGAGAGCGGCATAAAAGGGCAGCCAGAGGGCCTCCAGGGGGAGAGAGATGGCAAGCTAACCCAGTGCGCTTGTATTATATTGTGTATTATTATAAAGTTGGATGTATAATTGTATAAATTACAACGGGCATTAAAGGCTTACCTTGCGGTGAAGACTTGTTTCCTGTCCTCCTTCCTGTGAGGGGTGTTACATGCATGTTTTTTTGTTTTTTTAAACTGTAAGTCATTGAAATAAAACCATATAACACAAACTAAACATTTGTCAACAAGCCTTTTGAGAACTGGATCTTGTTGCCTAGAGTTTTGCTACAAAATTATGTGAAAACCATCCTGATTACTCATTCATACAAAACAATATAGTCATTTAACTTTTGTAAGACACTTTTAGTGTTAGAAAGGCCATATGCGAGGAGGCTTGAATGATCATGAATACTGATGTGATTCACACCTGAGGAGACAAAGACCCTCCCCTGGGAACAGCTTTCTATGTCAGATAAATGCTGTTATTTTCAACTTTCTATTCATCAAAAATCCTGAAAATAATTGTACACAACTGTTTTCAACATTTGATAATAATAATAATAAATGTTTCTTGAGCAGCAAACCAGCATATAATCATTTTAGCCAATCATCAAATATTTTAGCCTATTTTTAAGATGTATCCATTTCAATTTAATAACACATTTCCATCAAATTGTATTGAATAGTCTTGAAGAAAATTGAATAAATAAAACTTAAAAGATTTGTACATTTTATTTTTTTAAAGATTAGGCAATTCTCTCCAGAGACGGAGACGGCTGAAAGAGCACCCTATGTATTTTATTTATTTTACAAAAGCACAAGGAGTGTACACAAATAAAATGAGACCCTTTATAGTTTCTAATGATGTCTTAAACTTATTTGTTTGTCCAAAAATGAGTATTTTAAGTTGTTTTCGCTGTTATGTGGAAAAAATCCAGCAGGACGTGCCGGAGCATCCGTCGACCCCTATAGCTTTAAGAATATGTTGAGGCCTATTATTTTTAGAAGTTGTAAAATGAAGTAAAATGAAGTCATTTTTCTGAAATCTATAAGTTATATTTTATATGTCGTATATACTAGATTGGCATTCAACATTACTTGTTTTAGTCCCTACCTAATGATGTAGCTCCTCCAGTTGCCATGTAGATAAGGCCTCTGTCAAGTGAGAAAATGTATATGATAAATGTAAATAAACATGAGGAAAAAGTAAGTTAATACATTTCCAGCATACAAATTTAAAGTTTAAAGTAATTTAAGTTCAAACTGCAAATTCAAGTTCAAGAAAACATGTTCAAATTTAAGTTCTCAAATTCAAGTTCAAGTCCCAATGGCACATATTTCATTCCATAGAGCCTGCAATGGCAACATGTATAGTGAAAAAGGATTTATGTTTTGCTCTATTTTCACAAAAATTAATACAACAATAATAATCAGAACGTTTCAAATTTTTTAGAGAAAAACCTAATTTTAAAAGTCATTCTTACCAAAGGTTTATAAATATGCCTGCAAACGATATATATCTGCAATAAATTAATGATTTTTTAACATTTTAAATGCACTTGTTTAACAACTTTTGTGAATTTAACAACTCACTTATACCCCATAAACATTTTTAAATTGACAATTCTGTTCCACTAAAAACCTACCTACTGTATAGTAAACATCAGCTCAGTTTTCTCTTCCAATTTTTTTTTCTTTTCATACTGTGCCCTATACTGCACTTAAAAAGCTAAACTGTCATGGACATTAAAATCTCATATTAAAGGAATACCTGCCTCAAAATGATTTAATTTACTCACCCACATTACAGGTGCATTCTGCAGAACACAAAGAAGATTTTTAGAAGAATTAATCAGCTCTTTCGGTTCATACAATGCAAGTGAATAGTGACCAAAACTTTGAAGCTATGAAAAGCACATAAAGGCAGCATAAAAGTAATCCAAAAGACTCAGGTGTCCAGAAACAATCTACTGTAATTGGTTCTGGGTGAAAATAGAGCAAAACATAAATCCTTTTTCACTATAAATGTTGCCATTGCAGGCTCTATGGAATGAAATATGTGCCATTGGGACATGATCTTGAATTTGAGAACTTAAATTTGAACATGTTTTCTTGAACTTGAATTTGCAGTTTGAACTTAAATTACTCTAAACTTTAAATTTGAATGTACATGGCATGAAATATCAGCCTGTTTACCAATTACACTAATTACCTCTGGAGTTTGCATCAAGGCAGAATAAGTAACTTATGCTAGAAAGAGATGTGGCTCTCGTTCAGCATGATCTCACGTTGGAATTTTTTCACAGCGAATACTTCCTAATGTGAACTGTGAGCTATGTTATGATTGGTCAAGAAGGAGTTTGATTAGGTACTGGCTCGATTGCTCTGAGAACCCCTGATGTCTTCATAAAATGTACCCAAATCTGAATATAAATCAATCAAATCAAATCCCTTTATTGTAACTCAACCATATACACAAGTGCAACAGTGGGTACTGCAGTGCATCTACTCCTCATTTACTGCATCAGATTTGCCAGTCTTGCTGTGAGATGTTATCCCACCAAGGCACTTGCAAGTTCCAGGACATTTCTGGGGGGAATGGCCCAAGCCCTCACCCTCTGATATAACAGGTCCCAGACATGCTCAATGGGATTGAGATCCGGGCTCTTCGCTGGCCATGGCAGAACACTTACATTCTGGTGGCTGGTGGCATTGTCATACTGGAGGGTTATGTCAGGATGAGTCTGCAGAAAGGATACCACATGATGAAGGATGATGTCTTTCCTGGAACGCACAGCATTGCGATTGCCTGCAATGACAACAAGCTCAGTCCGATGATGTTGTGACACTCTGCCCCAGACCATGACGAACTCTCCACTTCCAAATCGATCCTGCTCCAGAGTACAGGTCTCGGTGTAATACTCATTCCTTCGATGATAAATGCGAGTTTGACCTTCTCCCCTGGTGAGGCAAAACCGCAACTCATCAGTGAAAAGCACCTTTTGCTAGTCCTGTCTGGTCCAGCGAAGGTGAGTTTGTGCCCATAGGCGACAATGTTGCAGGTGATGTCTGGTAAGGATCTGCTTTACAACAGGCCTACAAGCCCTCAGTCCAGCCTCTCTCAGCCTATTGCGGACAGTCTGAGCACTAATGGAGGGATTGTGTGTTCCTGGTGTAACTGGGGCAGTTGCTGTTGCCATCCTGTACCGGTGTGATATTCGGATGTGTTGTTGTTGCCATCCTGTTGCCGAACGCATTATGGTTGCTATGACAGCACGCCACTCTTTAACAAGCATGAACGCTTCAAGTGAGAAGATAACAAAGTCCCTTTTGAAGGATTTTAGTAGAATTATAATGATGTAGAGAGAGAAAAAATAGAGTTTACTTACTTTACAGTATATTTTGGTCTGTTCTCATCCAAAATCAAATGAAGATTCAGAAGTCATTGATTAACCCAGTCATATGATTACTTTTATGCTGCCTTTATGAGCTTTATGGTGCTTCAAAGATTTCGTCATCATTAACATCCATTGTATGGACCAACAGAGCTGAGATATTCTTTTAAAAGTCTTTGTGTATTGCAGAAGAAACAAAGTCATACACATATGTATAGCAATTTTCATTTTTGGGTGAACTAATCATTTAAGATTTGTGTGTGTAATTTGCTCTGTTCCCAGCTGATGTGGCCCCTCTTTATACTCAAGCAGTGAGAGTAGCTCAACATCCTGACAAGCTAGAGAACAAGCCAGAAAGAAAAGTTCCTGAGTGGTATTTCTTAATATTTACTCATCTTATCCATGGTGCATCTGTCTGTGCCTCTGTACACAATACCATTTTCTTTGATTGCTTTAGTAGACCAGAATGAGAGACATCAAAACAGGCCTCTGAGAACCATTTTTGTGGTCAAATTTGCTCAGCTAGTGGACTGGAATTTATAGATAAAAAACAAACCACAGATAAAATGTCCCAGTAAAATGTGAGAGTTTGTGGTGACTAATAACTTTTACACATTTTACTTTCACTTCTTCTTTTACAGCATCAACAAACAGAAGCGAAAATCTTTGTGGGAAAACAGGATTAACTAATACATACAGTATTTGTATGAATGCAAATTCTCAGATTGAGATCTGTTATATTTAGGTTGCTCTAGATCAGACAGGTTTGGTAATGGTTTTAGTGTTCTTATTTTCTGTTTGGATCTAGACTCTCTCTCCATGCATCTTCCATCGTTCCCTAAAAAACGGGACTCAAGGGTGCAACATTTCTCCAAGAACTCTTCATCAGGCATAATGATGAATCACAAGACATAATAATTCATCACCATTTCCTGGAAACATCCCACAACCTGTTCTCTTAAGAAATTCTTAATTTCTGTCTATATCAAAAATATATGCAAAAAATAAGTAGGCCTATCATTTTGCAACAATTTGAACATCTCAGTGCACAAACTACCAGTTTCGTCTCCATCTTGATGAAGAATGAAATATACAATGACAATGAAATCACCAAGTTTCCTCAACGATAAAGTTGAAGGCGTGTGGGCGGAAGTGATTAGTTAGCAACATGTGGTTGCTAACTAAACGATTGATTCAGCAAATGTCACGAAAACGGCACTTGCTGTGTTATTGAACCAGTCTGTGTGCCTCTTATAGACTTCGGTGCTCAACAAGATGTGCTTATTTTAAGATTGCAATTAAAACCAAGATTTGTCTCTTTCAACTTGTGGCAGAGTATGTTTATACTGTCATTGAACAAACTTTGGGACAGATTTGCAACAGTAAACGTATCTGACTGATACTTTCAGCCTTAATGTATTACAGTAAAGCTACATCTGATACACCTGTAACAGAGAAGGCATATTGCATCAATATGTCAGATGAGGAAATCCCCTGAACGCTGTACAGCAAAGTCCGATTCAGTTCTGCTGAACACTTCCTCTAAATGAAAGCAGAAGCGGCAAAGCAATTAAAAACTCATACTCTTAAACAAACACCCAGAGCATAGTACAGAGGGAGGGCATAGTTGGAAAATACAGGCAGTTTGAAAAGAATCGAAGGCACAGTAGCGAGGAGTTGACTAGCTGCAGGTGGGTCAAAACAAAATAAAAGAAAACAGTTGTTCAGGTATACAGGAATGGAACAACAGTGCTATTGTCGAACAATATTTGAAACTGCAAGGTGATATGGTAAATAATTAGTCTAATCAAATCGAAGATTGACGACTTTCTTAATCTACAAGCCAGTGGGACGTAAGACTTTGCACTGTGGTAAGTCACCTTGTGAACAGTTTGATTTTCTACAAACCTCATGGCAGTGAGTGAAATCCTTTGATGTCCCATGATGCATGCTTTCACTTCATAGAAACACCTGTTGGCACACTTGAAATTCACTGTATGAGAGAAATTCTTGGTTGACAAGTTGTATTCGGGTCTGATGAAGATGTTGAGAACAGGAAACAATAAGGAAATATGAGCAGTTGCACAGTTTTTTTTTAGCATAAGGCGAACAGGTGCACAGCATGTTTGATTCATATGAAATATCTCAAAATGCATAGGTAGGAATTGTAGGTAGAAGTTGATGTCTCATCTCAATATGCAAGTTATATAAAGCATAAACATGTTTTGACTATACATGTTTATACTTACCGGTAATATAACTTGCATATTAAGATAAGAATGACAATGAAAGAAAGTCAGAAAGAAAGAAAGAAAGAAAGTCATTTGTGGGTAGCATTTTATTTAGTTTAAACCAATTTCATTTGAACAAACATTAAGATAAAAGACTAAAGGCAAGTAAGGATAATGCGTGTGTCACATGCAAAGTAAAACTGACACATATTTGCATATTTTAAGTCTTACTGCACTTTTGGAGAAATAGTCTGTTGAAAGACTAGAGTTTTGGTCAAGTCAAACAAGTAAAAGTGACTTTTGCAACAGTTTCATAAAAGAAAAAAAATGTCAAATAACCCTTGGTTGGGAAAATGGAGGACTCTTAACACATCGCTAAGTTGCATTTCCTGTGGTGAGAACAGTAAAGACCCACACCTAAAGAACTTCCTCTTAAGATTAAACTAAACATTTTAGTGTGATCTACTGTGATCTTACTGTAGGCTACAATGTATTAAACTGAGAGAATGGTTTGCACAATATAGTGTTTTTATTTCTCTATAATTTGCTTGCTTTGTAGTATATTTTTACATTATTACTCTTCAGTACTTAAATAAATTATAACTTAAATTAAAGATTAAAAAATATACAGTAATTTAGTTTTATATAGGGCTAAACATTCTCTCAGGCACCTACAGACAATCTGAGCACATGGTCCATGTTGACAGTGTTTAGGGAAGTGGTGTAAATGACTACTTTCAGTACGTAAAATAGAGCTTTTTGTAAATGAATTTAGAGGCAAAGGAAAAGTTACACTGGGGTGTGATGATAATCATGTTCTATTAGCAGGAACAAATACAGTAAGTGCTTTTACTTGAGTTCCTCCCTGCCATGTTGGTCAACAGCTCTCCAGTACGTACAGTACACTACAGGAGGAACTAATTAAATAATGACCTGCTTGAAAGGCAGTGTGTAATGCACTCGTGTTCATGCTTGTCTTTTAGCTAATGTTAATGGCAGTACTGTAAATTCATTCAAAAGGAGTTCTCAAATTCCAAATTAGTTGACTTGATTTTTGCAGTTCTAGCTGAGAACAAGACACCACAGAGACTTCCACTAAACAGCTTACTAATAGTTTTCTTGTTTCCTAGATTGGATAGGAGAAAGTTACATAGCTACAGCTCAGTTCTGCCGCTCCCTATACGCATATTACACAGACTGTGTAGGGTACCAACTCCATTGGGGGGCACCATCTTACCCTAGGGGGGTACTAGAAATTCCACAAGCTGCCCTTCCTCACACATTATACACATTATGCTAGGACCCTATAGCTGTCGCAGAACATTTATGCATTGCATTTATGCAGAACACAAACTAACCTCGCACACCACATCAGATTTTTTCCTTGCACGGCCCCCAATTCCGTGGAACATAAAATTTGATATTTACCAGAATGTTCAGACAGCTATTTACCATAAAGCGATTAAAAAAGTCGGCAGAATTTTAATTTATAGGTGAACTGTCCCTTTAAGCTATGGATGTTAAAATTGGTACATTTGTGCTATTAATTAAAACTGATCCTGAATAAGTATTATAGCCTGGTTGAGCTGGTTGTAGACAAAGATTTTGTTTTAAATGGGTGTCTTTTTTGGGGTCTGAGTGTGCTTTAGGAGGTGTATGAAACATGCAGGAACATCTGTTTGCAAAGCTCTCTTTAAACCTCTTTAAAGAGAATTACATACTTTGGAGCTATTTTAGATTCAATGGTACCTTTCACAAGATGATTTTAATGTATACTTTGTGGAAGGAGACCGATCTGAGATCAGGGCCGTAGGGGGTGGGGTTTAGATTTGTTCAAACAAATCCTTGTCTGAGATCAGGTCTTGTCATTCACAAAGTTCTCTTAGCACTCAATCAACATTGATTTTGGAAAAAAAGAGGCAAACGATTGTACAAAAGTGTCTGACGTTGCATAACAGCGGTTAAAGTTTAGCGCTAAAACCTGAAAAGTTGAAGAGCAGTTGGATAAAACAGCGGTGCATTCAACCACATTCATTACTATAGTGTATGGCCCATTTACAAGTGTTTCTTAAACTGTGTGACTTTTAATTTGGAATAATGAGAGAGAGAGAGAGAGAGAGAGAGAGAGAGAGAGAGAGAGAGAGAGAACAAGAAAACAAGAGAGAATAAGTAGGTTTATGATTGATGATGGTTCAAAATCTTCCCTCTTTCCTCCTCACCCAGCTGCCAGCACATAGCAGGTCTATAAACACTCCTGTCTGTCTGTCTGTCTGTCTGTCTGCCAAGTTCTGGTCCATCAAGAAGAGTCTTGAGTTCCACAAAATATGCTACTAAGTTACTTTCTTTGTCCCAGTGTAACAGGAGTCAGCTGGTATATGATAACTGTGCGGTATGTGTAAACCTCACTCCCCTGGCCTCAAGAGGCACACTAGCGACTAACACGAGGGACTTTTTGCCTCTTCGTTAGTGTGCCCACCTCCCATGCCAGCTGACACCGGTTCGAATCCAGCTCGGAGCGACGGTCACAGTGGTGCCATTGACCCGGATGGGAAGGAGGTTTAGGGGGGTGATTATAACGGGAGCTAGCTGGTACGTGAGAGCTGTGCGAGTGTAAACCTCACTCCCCTGGCCTCAAGAGGTGCACTAGTGACTGAAGCTAGAGTCCATAACCTTTAGCCTCCTCGTTAGTGCGCCCGACTCCCATGCCTGCTGATGCCAGTTCGAATCCCGCTCAGAGCCGGTCGAGCTGGACCAGTTACACCAGCTTTTAAACCCCCATTTCTAGATGACTGCAGTCCAATGAATGTCAATCGCAGTTTCTTTCCAAATCTTATGATTAAAAAGACCAAAATTGAGATTTGTTGGCACTTATATTTGTCCAAACATCTGCATTTGCCATAAGAGATTTAACAAAGATACAAGTTCTACTAAAATATCAGCCCTACGATTACTATATAGGGGAACAAGAGAAAAAAAACTGCCTGCAATTTCTGATCTTCACTGAAATGAAGACGCTTAACATCTATGCAACTAAATGGGTACATTTAGCTCTGAATCTTTACTAGGTTAAAACAGCTGCCACATGCAAAAGTCATGAATTGCATCCTCCAAACATTCCCACATAACTGCTGAGACGGAGTCACTAGCGCAACAGGAAGACCTAATGCTGGCCTGAGGTCGTCCTGTGGGGAATACAGTACGCTATAAAAAGACCAAGAGAATACTAACGACCACGTCTTTCACGAAAACATGGCAATAAATGTATGGGAGAGGATGGAGATTACTGTATAAACGTGGTTTACCTTGACTGACTTGGACCACAACAGAACTGGTAAAATGAAATAAATAATAATCAGTGGACATAGTTGTGTTGGATCTTAAAAAATACAGTGGCAGAATGGCATTTCAGAGTTTATTTTAAACTTTTCAATTTTTAGATAATAGTATAACATAATACATTGAAATGTAAATGTTAAGGTAAATCAAAATTTACTTATAAACATATTTTTGCATTATATTTTAAATATTGTTAAATATTAAGGTGTTTAAATGTAATAAAAAAAAAATATATATATATATATGTGTGTGTGTGTGTGTGTGTGTGTGTGTGTGTGTGTGTGTGTGTGTGTGTGTGTGTGTTATATTTAAAAATGATTCATTTGTTTTATATTTTTATTATATTATAGCACTTCAGTAATTTCTGAAACCAGTATGACAACAACATAGCCAAGTTCACATACATCTCTTTTGTGCATCTTGATTTAACATGTCATATCACATCATGGTATGACATTATAACCTCATACAATATACCATCAGAACAACATGACAATATATTGCCATCTCTGCTATCGGTTTTGGCTCAACTATAAGCATTAACCACATATAACACAACAAAGCAAAGCAAATATTTTCTGATACTTCCTGTTGTAGTGTTGCATCTCACATGTAAGGCAACACTTTTTCCTGGCTGGTTAAGTTCATGTCTCTAAAACTGTGCATATGCACTGCTTACTCGTAAAATTGACATTTATAGTGGAGCTTACTCATACCTGTGATCTCTGCACACCTACGTAGAAGGGTGTGTCCTTTCTTACCAGTCTGTGAGTTAATATTTACTTAAGCAGTCAAAGGACTATGACCTTGTCCTTGGGGAAAAAAGATCCAAGTTTCTCACATTTGAGCAACAATGGCAACCTTAACATATAAGGCCAAGTTCTTGCCAATCTAATTTTAGCCAACTGTAATTAATCATTTTTGTTATTGAACATGAGACTATTTAAGAGATATTATCAATATTATCAAGAAGGAATTGGACTGAATGTGTGCAGTGACTTACAGTATGTTTTCTTGTAGACGGAACATTATGACATCACCCAGGAGAACATGGAATTTCTCGTCCATGCGTTCTACGAGTAAGTATACTACATTAATTTAAATACATTTTCATGAATTATTATGATTATGTGTAGTAGTATTTAAGAATAAATATAGTAGTCCACACTCAAAAATATTTACACATTTAAATTTCATAACAAAATTCCATCAAATTGAAATGTGTAAGGTTGAACAAAATTACATTTAATAAAACTTCAAATATTTAGCTTTTTCTCATTTTATTTTATTCAAGATTTCTCAATTCAGTTTGATTTTGGAATTTTGTTAGGAAATTGAAATGGGTAAAATGTAAAAAAATAAAATTGTTTTTTGAGAGTAAAGTGTTCCATTTCACTATACTCAAAACAAACATTTTCATTTATACATTACAAGCTTGTAAAGACTAATCTCAATACTTCTAATAATTTGTCTCTTTAAATTCTATAGCTAGACCATCACAGGATGAAGGCGGAAATTATTTCAGGAGACGATTATTTTCCTCTTTCAGAGGTGATTGACGTAAATGTGCACCTCACAGATTACACACCTCTCTTTACATTAGCCATCAAAGTTTGCTTTGTTAATAAACTGAAAGGCGTACAGATGAATTACAGAGTATACACTATCTCAGACTGTAGCTCAAAGTTCTATTCTCTGCCCTGGCCTACAGAAAGGTCAAAAATATCAGAAGATCTTTCCAGTGACATTGATAAGAGACGAGCTCTCTCAGACGGAGGGATTGAGACCAGCAAAGGTAAGGCTTACACCTTTTGAGTCAGTCTACTGAGATGAAACAGGCAGTTTTCCACCAATGCATTTGTTTTGGCTTGTCAGTTTTGGGTCCGCTGTCTATGTACATTTTGATATGGGCAACAAATTAATGCTTTTAGATACTGAATATAGCCTAAAGCTATTTTCATAATTTGGTGTTTGAAAGGCCCTGTATCTGTCTCATTCAGTGGTACAGCTCTTGTGGTCAATTAGTCTAAAATGTATATGCCAATGTCGTGGGGCTAGAAAACCAGAAAGCACCTCTGCCCCTGATAATGTTTTTGTGGCTTACCAAATGCACTTGAACTACAACCAGAACTGAAGCCAGTAGTTAAATCAACACAACTATTAAGCTGGGCAAGTTTTATCCAAAAGTAACTGAAGTGATATGCTTTAGCCTTGAAAGATAGCCTATAGCTATATTTCATGTCATGTCTATTTGGTAAGTCACATTTTATATGAATATGCAAATTTACATTGTGGACTTCTTACTGAAAATTATAGATATTGTATTCAATAATTTCTATAATAAACGGTAATAACAAAATTAGCATTTTATCATAGCATTATGATGCATGTTCTCAAATGAACTTTTTTTTGTCTATAATTGTCTATATTTGTGCATAGTTGATTGCAATATATTGTTATGTTGCTCATTAAAGAAAGACAAAAAGAAAGAAAGAAAGAAAGAAAGAAAGAAAGAAAGAAAGAAAGAAAGAAAGAAAGAAAGAAAGAAAAGAACTGCAACAAAGACAGCATAGGAAAAAAAGGACCTCCCATTAAAGAGTCAGATCATATAACAGTTTGATCATTTGAATCCTCTGTGAAAATTGTCACTGAACCTGACCTGAAATAGCCTACAGCAAAACAAATGCCAATGGAAACCTCCGTGAAGTTGGCATGCCATATAATTAAATAATCTCCAAAACTATTTAATTCGTTTGTGCTGTGTTTGTGCTGATTTGTGCCGCAAAAATGAACGTTTGTGCTGGTTTGGTGTTTGAGATATTAAGCATTCTTTTTTGGCCTGTGTGACGTCAGTCTCCACCCCATCTCGCTCAGATCGATCCAAACCGGTGCTGGTCGTTTGTGCTCGATTTGTGCCGTTAAAATGAACACTTGATCTATTTCCATTCCTTAGAAATAACAAATATGATTCGGGGCTGTGACGTCACTTTCCATCCCATGTCGTCCGATTCGTTCCAAACCGGTGGCATTCGTTTGTGCTCGATTTGTGCTGTTGGAAAAACCCCTGTAAATGTGAACTGAATCTAAAATCACATATGCCCTGTATTTGTGAGTGCGGAAAATTAGCTTTATATTTGACATTTGTTTGACATTGGCGACAATTCCCATTAAACTCTCCGTGCAAATCACATTTTCATGTCAAACCAACCTGGACATGCATGAATAGGTTTTCTATGCATAGCACAAAACTGAATAATAAAAAAATAGACTTTTTCATATACATTTTATTAGCCCTATAAATCATTTAAACAATTTAACCATTTGATATTATGACATCACAAACAATATGCAATGCTCATGACACAAGACTCTGTTGGAATTTACATTCGATAAGTGTTCAAATAAATATAGTGTGTAAATGTTTGTAATATTATAATTCCATTAAACTTGACCGCTTGACCTGAGACATGAAACCAACTGTAAAACACTCCGAATATTATTCTTCATACAGCACAAGACTTGTTTTTGGGAGCACACGTTCAGTCCTTTTTTTACAGATTAAATTATCCCTATAAATCTATTAGTCAATGACTATAGAATTATAAAATCTGTTTAAAAGTACTTTTTATTATATTATTTTTAATATTATATTTTATATTTTTAATTATTTAATTTAATTTAATTTATAATTCTATATTCATTGAGTTTAATAGATTTATAGGGATAATTGAATGCTTTATAAAGAATAATATGTGATTTGGATTTGAAGCTTGAAGATACTGCAATGATCAAACTGTCAATAAAAACAACAACAACAACAACAACAAAAATGACAGCAACGGTAAGAAACCTGCCCCGAGCGAGCACAAACGAACGAGTCAGAAAATGAGCGCATTGGACTAGACGAGTAAATGCATGACTGACGTCAAAGATCCGGAAGATCATTTTGTTATTTCTTTGTAATGGAATTAGTTAGCTTGTTTCTTTCAACAGCACAAACCGGCACAAATCGTTTGGAACGATTCGGACGACATGGGGTGGAAAGTGACGTCACACAGCCCAAAAAAAGAATGCTTAATATCTCAAACACCAAACCAGCACAAACGTTCATTTCTGCGGCACAAATCAGCACAAACACATCACAAATGAATGAAATAGTTTTGGAGATTATTTAATTATATGGCATGCCAACTTAACGGAGGTCCCAGGGAAATATTTAAATTCGCGTGGTCGTTGATAATTGCAAGGGCCGATTCGCTTTAGCGACTCGGTTCGCTCGGACAGATCTTTTCAATGAATCGTCTGAAAAAAAAAAAAAAACGAATCACTGATCGTTTTACAAACAATAGTGTTTACAAACGTCCTAGTACGGGGTGTTTTTTCTCGTAGTGAAATAGTTATGTATACATGCAACACATATGTAGCCTATGTGTTATAGTTTGATGCTGTCACCCACTCACAGATCCCGGTCTTGTTTGTTTAAGTCGTGTCTGAAGAACATTTGTCACATGTTGCGTAGACGTAGTTTATGGTTCATATTTGTCACCAAACCTCAATACCCTTTAAAAAAACAGAAGGATTTGAGTCCCGCAGGATAAAAACGTTGAGTGATTCACCAACGCATTACGAATCGGTTTGACCAAATCACCAAAAGGAACCATTTCAAACGAGCGATTCATTTGCTGATATCAGCCGCGCATTCTCATGCCTCGCAGTTCACACCGAGATCTTGCGTCGTCGTGGGAAAGACTGCCGCGTTAGATCACTACATATGGTAAATGTCACATGAATTCACGACAGATTGGAACATGAATGGAACAACTCTCTCCAGTGTCAAAAGAAGAGGAACGAAGACCAAATCTTATAAACTCCGGAGTAAGTTGCACAGTGTGTTAATACATATGGAGTCTATATAACGTGTACATTTTGAGAATTGCACATGTATTCATGCTCTTATGGAATGCAGAGCTTGAGCTGAGAGAGATGTTTTTGTTATAATATTGCCACTTTTTATCCTCCTAACTTTTTCTCTGATATTAATGTGTCTTTTTTGTACTACAAAAACTCTTTAAGAATTATATAAAGTGTAAACAGTCATATGCAAAGCTTATATGTAGATCAGGCATACTGATTTTCCAGCACATACTGTGTGTATGTATGTATACATATATTTTTTAATGCATTTCAATAACATACAATGCAGGTATTCTTGGTGGTTTTGATCATCCCTGGGGGTACGTGAGGTGACAATGGGTGTATGCGAATCAAATTCTGAGACTTACTTTTAATTTCATCACAGTCTATAATACCATTCAAACCCAGTTCATGTATTTCTCACTGGCAAATATGTTTTTGTTTGTCCTGTAGTGTAGAAACACCATAATGGTTGTGTCATAGAGGTCAGATAAATATGCAATGAAATAAACTTTTTATGCGGTTAAAAAAAATATCTATTCATGCGTCGTTCGTAACACAAGGATCTTTTTTCGCCAGCCCAGCCCAGTGCTAGGTGATGTAGCTTAGTGATAGCAAGCAGGGCCATAGCTAGTGGGGTGAAAGTTGGTATTGATTCTAGGGGCCCAAAGGTCCAAGGGGCCCCACAACAAATTCTAAACTGTATTTTCTAATAGGAATGGGGCCCAGAGCAAGATACTGTCAGGGGGCCCAGATTAACTTGCTACGACCCTGCAAGTAAAATTGATACTTTGCTGTTTCCAGACTTGCACATTTCAGAAGTCCACCATTTTAGATTGCCTTGGGGTTTATTTTGCAGTTTAAAACTTAATTTGTATTCAAGGTTAGATATATAGGGAGTTTTGAGTCTGATGGTATAAGTTAATTAGCTTTGATGACAGGTGTCAGACATCCGGTGCGGCCAAATCGTTTTCCAAATTCACACGCAGTCATTTTCACACACATTTGCTCGCATGCTATTGGCCTGTTTTTATATTGCCGCATGATTTTTTTCTGCAAATGAGCTCAACCTTGCTAACAATGTCAAATGTGACCTAAAAAGGCGCCTTGAGCTGACCACGCAGTTGCACAGATACATAACCACAATGCTCAAAGACGGCCGGCAGTGACATACCTGCAATGATGCGCAATTCCAGGCACAGAAATGAATGCTATTGTTGCATACCGTGACGCAATGAGGGGGGAGTTTAAGTTATACAGTTATATCATATCTAGCATTCCCATCTCAATCAATAAGCCATTTATTCAATATGTACAGTATATGATTAATATAACATGTACAAAACATGTCAAATATAACATATTTAATATAAGGGAGTTGTTTACAAAGATAATTGTGTTTAATATACATATTTTCTAAATACCTGAATGTTATCTATGCGTTAAAGAGGGGGTACGCGAAAGGATTTTGAATGTTTGGAGAGGTACGCCACTGTAAAAAGTTTGGAAACCACTGATCTAGTGTTAACTTTAACATTGTCATGTGAAAGAAGAAAAGAGAGTAGAACTTATTTATCTTTCAGCTTAAGAAACTAACCTTTTTGGCTGAGAATGGAACATACAGTGGGGCTCAAAGTTCTGAGTCCACATTGAAATAAATTCAAAAAGTAATTTAAAGCAATTGAAGGAATCTTCTGAGTTCAATACAAGTTGCTCAATTGACAGCATTCATGGCATAATATTGATTACCACATAAATACATTTTGACTTGCCCCTCCTTTTCTTTAAAAAAATAAATACATCTGGGTTATAGTGAGACACTTACAATGGAGTAAATGGTGAATTTAAACGTAAAAAATATGCGTTTTAACATGTTTTTAGTGAGATAAAATCACTTACCTTTTCTGTGTAGATGTATAACCAATTGTACAATTTATACAGGTATCGCCAATTTTACAATTATAGCCCATTTTTAAACATTATACCTCAAATGCTGTGGATTGAGCATAACTTGTACTGAACCCAAAATATTTGTTTAAAACCCTGTTTCTTCATGCAGTTTGATCTACTATAACTATGTAAACATGCTGTGCACTATAGGCAAGCGGTTTCTTTGCTGTAGGCAGTTCTATGAACAACGCTTTCTTGAGCAACTTTAGTTGCAGCTGATTAATTGATTCCATGATTGTTCTGTTTGTACTGTCATTGCTCTGGTGCCCTCCTTCCAGTTGAAGTTGAAGACCGAGAGATGGGAGCCATGAAGAGGTTCAGTACCTTTTTTTCGTCCTTCCGTCGGAAAAACAGCAAAGACAGTGAGAAAACTTTAAATATTGCTTTATAACCCTTACAAACACATAACTAGCTACTTGAATAATCTATTCAGACATTTCTTTTTTATTTATATTCTCAAAATGTTGTGGCATAATAAACTGCATTGAGTGGATGTTTATATTTGTTTTAAGTAGCAAAAAGCATTTTAAATTAGTCTTTTAATGAGTACTTTAATTAATTAATATTATTATTATTTGCTATGAATATCACATATTATAGGTGGATAAATTAAACTGTTATATTTGTGTTCGTTGGCTTTATAGTGCATTTAACAAACATAGTAGTTAAAACATTTCACCAGAAATCATGATAAACTTGTGTAAAAGTACTTATGGTAAAATGGCTACAAGTATATCTTTTAACTCTCAGTTTTGACTTAGTGCTTAAACATTCTATTTCAAGTTATTTAAAAACATTTGCTTGTACTGTTGCTATTGCATTTCATTAAGAATTAATTTATGAAGTCGTATGGAAGATCACAAAGTTTGTAAAAGCGCTTAATTTGCATCTATTCCTTAGTGCATTTGTTGTCTAAGCAACCGTTATTGTTCTGTCCTCTATAGAAAGGCACATTGGGGGTTACTATGGTGAGGCAAGTCAAGCTAGAACAAGACTTTGTGAATTAGTGGAGTCCTGGTATTCCATTCACTGTGTTGGGGGAGGCTGCCAAAAAAGCAGGCTTCAAAGGAAATGTTAAGGAAACGCACAGATGAGCTCAGCTTTTCTCGAATGTTGTATGTGGTTCGTATTTGAGCATAGCTCTGTGTTCCTTGCTTGATCAGAGAAACTAAAGAGAACCTTTGTAAAGGTTTAAATAATATAACATTTATATACAGTTGGTTTTGGCCGCATATCCTATGAAATAAAACAGAAAAGACTCTGTCCCTTAAAGGTGAAGTGCAATTTGTTTTTTGCATATTGAAATACTTTCTCTTATCTATGCTTAATATGCAGAGAAAACTATAAGAAGGTCATATGTGTAGTAGGTTGATTCCACTGAGGTGCTATCAAAGCATTGCTTAAAATATTGCCTGACTAGCCAAACATAGCAACATTGGGTCAGCCAATGGCGTGAGTTTGGGAAATCTGTTTCTGTTTGGACGACCAATGGCACATGCGAAGGAGTGTTTAGGAAACCTGTTTGAAACATTCGTTTTGCAATTCTGTTTGGTGATGCTAGTGGTTCAGATATTACAGTACACACTTTACATTTAACCTCTGAGTGGTTTTGGAGCATTTGTGTTGTTATCGTCTGAAGGAAGAGGCACGCATATCATGGAAGCTAATATGTGGTTGTTTATGTAGTAGTTTCTAATGAACCAGACCAACCTGTCAGCACAGAACTCTCTTCCGTGGAAGAGAAGTCCAAGGAGCAGCGCTACAATAGCGGGCAATTTTTCTTCGAGTATCTGGTGGTGGTGAGGCCTAAGAATACCAAAGATGGGACATATGAACCACAGATCGTCTATCAGTTTCCCAAGGTGATACAGACAGACCATGTGTCCTGCATGCAGGCAAAAACACAGTTTTTAAAAATTGCAATAAAAATAATTTATATGGGAAAGGAACAATCTCATTTCAGACAGCAGTTTTAATTTTGTCAATTTTAGGAGTACACTATAATTGATTAAATGAGGAAATTAAGGTAGATATTAGTGAAAATTATACATTTAAGATGTATTTAAATAATCTCCAAGATGCTTGGAAAACCTATCTGCCAACAACCTTAAAAACTGTGTCCAGGTGTACTTGGGAGAATTGGTGCCGTTTTAAAGGCATATGGTGGTCACAGTGCATGTTTACACCAATTTGAAGTTAATTGATAAATAAACATTATTCATGGCATTATTTTTAAAACATCTGCACTATACAACATTTTTCATAACTGCCTAGAACTTTGGCACAGTACTGTAAATATATTCCTCATTGTTTCTCTCTTTGTTTCTAATGACCACAGAAGGATGGAATGGTGCGATTTCAGAAAGAGGAGGAAGAGAAGACGTTGAAGGCGCTCACACTCTTTTGCTTTCCTGAGGGTGTTAACTGGGCTCCTTTAACAGAATATCGCAGGTACTGTTAACATTGGACACGTCATTTCTTCTGGCATAATGTGTGGTCACAGAAACCGTATTTTTACATTCTCTCCCTTTCTTCTACTTCACAGTGAAACATTCTCTTTCGTGCTTACAGATGTTGACGGAACCAGGAAGAACGGATACTGTAGGAGGCTGCTGGTAAATTTTGACTGGGTTTATTAATGCTGCTTGATAAAACAATTATCACCATGACTATTACTCTTATTTTGGGTTCGTTTTGTTTTCTTCAAAATACATAAATTAAACCTCAAAAGATTAAAAGCACACTCCTCCTCAATGCTGAATTTAAGCGAATTTTCATAAAATAAATTAATTAATTAAAAAAAGAAGAAAATTAATCCATAGACTTGTATTAAAAGAGGGACCGGAATATCATAGAGACATGAGGTTGGCCTCTTTTGACTTGGGCTAGTAGGTAACCTCCTAACAACCACCCAGAACACCCTAGCAATGTGTCAGAGAGTTTTGCATGGGCAGGCACCGTGTTATTCTTGAAGGCATAAAAAGACAGAAAAATTGTCAAACTTTAATAAGGAATATTCATATATAAATGGAAGTTGTTGTTTCATGTTTATAAGGAACTTGCTTGTTTTTCTGTCTGTTTTCTTGTTCAGCCGGATGGAAAGGGTGCTCGTCTTCCTGAGGCCTACTGTGTCATCAGTAATTTAGCCTGCTTTGGACTCTTTTCCCAGGTAAGTCATTTACTGGCTCATGTACATTTCTTTTGTGCTATGTATGTCAACTGTAACTGCCTCTGCACGTTATGAATTGTTTTGCTAATGTATAGCATTTGCAAACTTTATATTTAGTTTTGCTATCATAGTTTTAATCCACAGACAGAGGGTTTGTTGTCTTTGCTAATCTTTGAAGTAATTTATTAGTCTGGTTTTGTGAAATGTGTATTTCTTAGTTCTCTAAATTACAAGAAACACTGAATTGAGCTGTCTGAAGGTGAATTTATCATTCACCATTCACTGTGTGCGCTAAATGCTACATTTGTGGGTGAATATTTTGTTTGTTTGAGCTGAACTTTGTGCAGGTACTTTATTAGGTGAGTACTTCTTCGTTTAGGACAAACACCAAAGACAAGCTAATGTGACCTTGAAAAAATGGACACTCAAAATTGGGCATTTGTAAACAAGTTATTGCTTATGTTAAAAATAATACACTATAAGAAGCTAGATAAATGACATTATTGCTCAGAAGTCACTGTTTCATAGTTCAGGAGTCTTAATCATACTGATATCACATTGAAATCAGAAAGAGTAGGTTGACTTTTCTTTAGCTAAAATCAGGCCGTGCTTACTGAAATGCGAAACACTGCCCCCAATGGCCAAAGTGGTAAGTGTTGTTGGGGGTGCGTATACACACGTGAGCTCCATTTGTGAAATGTCCACAGAGGGGCACCAAAAGCGAGATGTTTTCAGCTGTATACAGGCTGTAATACAATTAAGAGGAATGCATATTTTATAAAATTTCCCCTCCATCCCAAACCCTAAATCTAACCACCAGTGGAGTAAAAATGACATGTTAGTTGGAAAAATGCAACCTCCAAATTGTACTCATCAATGATTATGCGAATGCGATTACTCCTACACTGATGATGCAACACACTTTCGGTCGAGCCACAGAAGATAAACACACTGCCAAAATGCTAAAAAGTCTGATAGGAAATGCCGCTTTTCGGTGGGGCGGCATAATGTGGCTGATCCTCAGGAACCGGAACTATCGGAAACAACATGCCAGCTTCTGTGTGATCATGTTGTCTTAATGGAGTTCTTTTTTAAGTATGAACTTTTTCTTTGATGTTTCTCCAAAAATTCTTAAGGGAAATTTGTACACATATGAGACAGCTGTTGACATACAGTAAGATTAAAGAGCTATAAAATTAACGTTGATAGCATACTGTAGCTCAGATAATGGCTTAAAATAATTGAGGTCTCTTCTAAAACTCTAGAGGAGATAGTAGTGTTTGATTCAAAAGTGTCCCAGTACTTCCATTTGCTGTCTCAGACAACAACTGAGATGGTAAATAGATCTCATGTGTTATATTTCTTTCATGCAGGTTTAAAAAGAAATGTACAGTAAGAGTTTTTCACCAGCTATTGTCAATGATCAAAGTGATTACTCTCAGTGATCTTCACTCATTGCCTGATGAGTATACAATGTGCTTCCAGCATTGTTTAACTAATCTGTTTTCTATTTTAGATCTTTGATGAGGTTGAGCAACGTAGGAAGATATCCATGGCAATGATCTATCCATTTATGCAGAGCCTAAGGGAGGCAGCATTTCCTGCCCCTGGACATACTGTTAAAATCAAGAGCTTTATTCCTGAAAGAGGAACTGAGGTAAGAACCAGGTCTAGGATGTTCTATGTAAGCTACAGAAAATAAGCTAATATAGTTTCTCTAGCTTTGGGGAAAGAAAACTTTTTAGTATAACGTCATGTATTTGCAGAACCACATCACAGTTTTAGGGCATTGGATATTGGTCATGTTGTTTCTGCCTTCTGACACTAAGCGTTTCAAAGCGTAACTTACATATACAGATATTATGAATTCCTGACCCAGTCTTTTGACCAGTGTAATAAAGTCTGGTCGATACTGCAGCTTAGTCTCACCAACATCCACCCACTGGCGTGAACAAATTTACCTATGCACAGGTTAAAAAGGAAACTTGCTAAAATTAAAATGTCGTCCATTGTAATGATTCAGTGTAACCGTGTACAAAGCATCGCCCACAAAGAGGTCACTGCCAAACCAAGCAACTTCCTGCTGGTCATTGCAGCGAAATTCACCTGTCAAAGTTCACCAAACTTTAACTCCACACTAAATCTGCAAGAGGAATTTATTTGATTTTTTTTCCTTTTTTAACGCCATACCAGCTTCTATGGCTATATTCATGGCGAGAGCCAGTTTAGTTATTCAAGAGTAAAACAAAAAAATGTGTATAAGATAAAAAAAAAATCTAAAAACCTTCTAACTAAATTTGGATTTACTTGGTTAAAAACCTTTTCAAAAGTGTCAACAGAATAATACAGATTCCTCAAGTGTGTAGAAGCGTTACAGTCCAGTAAGACATGTTTAATGGATTGTGGGCTCTGACAGGATGGGCACTTTGGTGAATTTTCTCCAGCTAGTAAAAACTGGTGTGTGAGCCTTGCGTGTCCTATCCTGCATCGATTGTAAGTGACTTGATCCCAACGATTATTAAAAGGGAATACGTGTCTTGTCCCGTAATTTGTTGGTTAACCATTGATCCCATTCTGTCAGCCATTTGTTTTTAGTGTATACGTTTAATGTTGGTTTTAGGTCTGTGAATGGATTAGAGCATTTTACTGGTTCTGAGGATAATCCTTCTTTGGCAGCTCTATCTGCTTGTTCATTTCCAGAGATTCCTGAGTGGCCAGGTACCCAGTAGAAAGTAATACTAAAATTATTTGATTCCAGAGATGACACTGTTTAAAATCTTCACGATTGTTGGGTGATCAGTTCTCATAGACTCCAATGTTTCCAGACATGATTTAGAATCAGTTATCATTAAAAAGGATTTCTGTGGAACAGTCTCAATGAACTTCAGTGCTAGTAATAAAGCATTTGCCTACACAGTTGACTTGTTGAAAAGGCTGCTGCCTCTTGATTTCCGGATTTGGATCCATCTGTATATATTGGGATATGTTGTGGGAACACTGCTCTTATATGCAGGAATTGTTGGTAAAATTCATTCGGATGAGTTTTTATTTTTGGTTTCTCGTTAAATCCAGATGGATTTTGGGCTTTTTGAGATCCCATTGTGGGATTTTGCAAAAATGTGTCTGCTCCAGAATGTTTAGATCCACTTTCAGATTCTCCAGATGGGTTTTTACACGTAGGCCAAATGGACAAATATGACTTGATTTTCTTTCATATAGTATTGAATGTTGAGTTGAGAAAACTACTGGATAGGCTGGATTATCTTTATTTGTTTTCAGTTTGATTGCATATTGTAGGGTCAGCTTTAGGCATCTGATTTCCATGGAAGGTTCATTGGCTTCCACAAAATAAACTTTGAATTGGTGATTTTCTGTATGCGCCTAAGGCCAGTTGAATACCTTGGTGGTGAACAGTATCTAGAAGTCGAATATATGATCTTCTGGCTGATCCATAAATTATGCTACCATAGTCCAGCTTTGAGCGAATCAAGGTTCTGTACAGCTTCATAAGAGTTGAACTGTCTGCTCCACATTTGGTTTTGGTTAAAACCTTTAAAACGTTTATAGCTTTAAAACATTTATTTTTCAATAATTTAATATGAGGGATAAAAGACAGCTTGCTATTAAAGTTGATACCAAAGAAACTGTTCTCTTTAACGACTCCATCCATAAACAGCTCTGGTTCATTGTGCAACGAATGGAGCTGACAGAAATGCATACAGACATTTTGGTTTGTAAGAATTTGAAACCATTCTGAGTTGACCAGACGTGCATTTAGTTTATCTTCAGTTGGATGTTTCGCTCGATAGTATGCATGTACTTGCTTCTGTAGCAAATGCAGACATCGTCTACATATAAACTACAATGAATAACAGAACCAATGAGCTGAGCAACAAGGTGATCTAGGTCCGTGTATGTCAAGTTTGAGTTTGGAGGAATGTAGATAGAATCAGCTGTGCTGGTTTTCTGCAGAGTCAGTTATACTGCTGTCATCTGTAGGTTGCTTTTAATATTTAGATGACTGTGGATCACATAATTTCTTATTAAAATGGCTGTGCCACCAGAAGCCTGCTTGTCACTGGGACCGAATGTATTCAAAATGTTTACATTTTTAAAGAGAGATTACAGTCTGATGGTAAATGTGTTTCCTGAAGACATGTGGCTATAGGATTGGTGATTGCAATTAAACATTGTAGTTCCGTAAATTTAGCCCCAATACCACGACAGTTCCATTGGATGATAACATTCTCCATTACCTGTTAGGAAGAATAGGGACAGATGATCTGATTTTGATTTTGTAAGGCGGGTGCCAGTGAGTCTGGGATACTCCTCAAGAAAACAAAAGGCTCTCATGAGAATTAACATCTGAACTCTCTAACAGCAACATCCGAGATGCAACAAACTGTGCAGCTAACACCTCCCTTCTAAAGTCTCTTCATCTCACTCCTCCTCACTTAAAGCTCACTAAAAACCTATGCAATGTGAAGTGTGTACAAAAAAGTAACTATAACATGTTTGGTATCATTTAAAGTGTCTCAGTGTGCCTGGTAAACTGGTTTCATCCTCCCAGCCATAATGAAAAGCAAAAAGAAGTAATAAAATATGAGAACTGTGGTGTGCCCCTTAAAGGTGTGCCCTCCCCCAGATCCTCCATACCTCCTGTATGTAAATCTACAGGAACCCCCTCAACAGGGGACCAAAATCTAATTATAATGACAGACACCACCATTTGGTAAGCATATTGAATTATCTGGGTATTTAAGGAGATGTGACACATTGTTCATGGTTCTCTGTAGTCAGTCGATCCCACACAGTTTACTGTGTGTAATTTATATCAGGTGATTGCAATTCAAATTTCTTATGTTTTGATAAAATGTCTAACTTTGACTTATCACGGTCTAATTGGAATTGATGAATTGATTATGTTACCTGGTCAATAAATTGTCAAAATTTGATTTTATTCTGACTGACTCTGACATTGTGTTTCCCAAACAGATTGAACGATTCGTATGTTACCGCAAGTCTGCATCAGATTAGTGACGACTAATATTTGGCATCGATTCAAGTGTACTTGGTTTGCAAAGACAAAAAGGGAATTTCCGTTGGTCAAGCAGCGTTTGCTGTTCTAAATCTAAATTCGGGTGTGTCTTACTTCTGTTTTAATTTGATGTTTCTCCAGATATGTGTATGTGGGAAACCACGCATGGCCAATCCAAAGCTATTACAAGAGAAGTTATGTTGGTCAACTTACATCTGTAATAGTGGCCCGCCGTGACCTCTACTGAAGAAAACGTTAAGTTACATTCAAGTGTATGCAATTCCATGGGGCTATACTGAAGTATCTTTGATTGTGTGAACTTGAACATGACCAATCTCAGGTATATAGCAATTACCTCTGTTTGATGATCCAATACTCACCGCTTGTGATCGTGAGACCCGCGGTGTAGAGAAAAACACACGAGGACCTCAAAGCGACATAGTTCTTAATCTAAATGGGTAAAATATAATTAAAGAAGTTAAAAGAATAATCAAACATTCGCTCACTTTTAATGATGCTCAGATATCATTAAAAACCTTTTTCATTTATGGAGTCAGATGAAATGACGAGGTAATACATAAGAGAAAATGTATTTCATTTAATCTTGTTGTGTTGCGTAACAACAAAAACAATAACGCACAGAGACCTTCACCCATATTATTGGAGACTGCCATTGGACCGATAAACAGGCTTACAGACTTCTACTATGATATTCCCCCTCTATCATTTCCAAATCTCTAGTTTGCCTGGTCTTTGAAGTTTCATCCCAGAGTGCTTTTGATTGTGGAGAGCTTGCCATTCTTTTGATTTTCTTTGCTTTTTGGTTCTCTATTATTGAGCTCTGATCGGAATGTATGTCATTTAGAAGAGTTTCGCACTGAGTTCCTGTAATATCTGTCTGGCAATCTATTGTTCTCACAGCTTTTTTTGCAGCAGAGTTGAAGGTTTTATTCAGAGTAATCACAGGGACAGCACAGCAGCCACCATTTTGTTTGCTTCAAGATAACTGATGCATCTGATCTTCTGTATTTTTTTTTCTTTGATGCACATTGGACACTGTTTTGATGCAGCTGAGTGGTCACTTGAGCAGTTACAACATTTAGGTGGATTTTCACAACCGTTTATGTCGTGGCCCTCCTCCCCACAGTTGCAACAGGTATGTTTGTTGTTGCAGCCATTAGATCCGTTCCCATACCTTTTACAGTTGAAACACCGCAGAGGGTTGGGTACAAATAGGTCCACCGGAACACTTGGGTATCAATTTCAAATTTTTTCTGGAAATAGTGGTTTATTAAAAGTGAGTATGTACGTACTAGTTTTGATTGTTCGCTCTTCTATTTTGATTATTATTCTTTTAACATTTGTTACTCCTCGAGTCTTGAGTTCATGTGTTATTTCTTCTTCATCCACGTTGTCCAGCTCTCTAGTGCGGATTACTCCTTTATTATAAATCAGAGTTGGACGAGGGAAGGTCTTTATCTGTACTCCAGCTAATGTGCTGGCATGTAGTAAGTTTTCAGCATTGGCCTTTTTACTGCACTCCACTACTGCAAAGAGGGCTCTAGGTCTACAGCTTTTTGGATGATAGAGGAAAAGCACATTGAATGTGCTGTGTTGAGTGCTGCTCTGTACTTCTGCTGATATTCTGTAAGAGAAAATGAATGAACAGTGGAGCCCGTTTTTTTTTTTTACAGAGTTGTTACAAGACGATGACCCACTCTCTTCATTGCACGCTGTTCAGGAGCAAACCAAGGCGATGAGCAAGAACAAGGCACCAGCTGTGTCTTGATGGGGGTGTAGATAGAAGAATCATAATTAGAGAGGGTGTTTGAAGGACAGGACAGTTTCATAGAGTCAGAAAGTAAGGGTGCACAGAAAGAGGTGGAGAATGATGAGGGGTTGACTGCTTTTAGGTTGAGATAAGTACCACAGATTTCTTATATGACTTACAGAGGAACATTTTATGAAAATTCTATAAGATTATGATCCGAGAATGCCAATTTGTGTACCAGTTGTAGAAACATTACTAAGACCTGATGTGCAAACATGACCATGGGTAGAAAAATTCACATGCTGTGTTAAATTTAAGCATTTAAGAACATTCATGAGTTCAGTTGTATTTGAACAGTCAGTATCAACATGGATATTGAAATCACCAAGCAGTCTAACATGGGGAGACATAGTACAGGCAAGAGTGAGTATTTCACTACGTTCAGAGGAAAAAGTGAGGTCAGTACTTTTGAGGTCAGTAAATCAATAACACAATGAGGAGTTTCACCAACAATCTTGAGAGCCAGATATTCAAAAGACGTGACATTATGAAATTCATTCAAAACCGCTCTAATGCCATCTTGACAAACAACAGCTATTCCGCCCCCTTTTCTGTGAGTTTGGGGTTTAGACAAATATTTGTATCCATGTAGAGTAAGCAAATTTAGTTGTACAAAGTCATTAGGTGTTTGCCAGGTTTCAGTTAGCAGTAGAATGTCCAGTTTTTTATCAGTGATGAGTTCATTGAGAATTTACGCATTGTCCGTTATAGAGAGACAGTTCAATAGTACCAAATCCTGACAAACAAATCTGAAGTGTTTTAATGTGGAGTAGTGATCATCTTTAGTTAAATGCCTCAGTGAAAGTGAGTTTCAGCATCTTGCCGATGCAACATCAGATTTACAGCACTGTCATTTTGTCCAGATAGATATAATTGCTGCGGGAGATGAGTGATAGACAGACTGGAAATTCTGTGGCGAGTGATGGATGTACTGCGGCCGCCGGAGTATTCCGAGTTCACAACAGAGTTCATATGTCTCAGAGTCTAAACGCAGATGGCAGTTTAAGACTCTTAAGTCGTGATGTCAGTAGATGGATTTCCATGGCATGAATGCCAAGGACGAGAGCAAGGAAGATAAAAGTGCTTTAATAGATGAAATCCAAGACATATAGAGCTATAGAGCAAGAACAGTCATGAGATGCCAGCTACAGCAGCCACAATCAACAATATCACGTTAGCCAGAACCCTGCCTAGTCTACATCTAACAGTTGATCGAGAGGAAGACTACCCTACCTGTCAAAGAACTGTCGACACAGGTGATAAAGAGAGTGGAGACTCACTCAATGCCCATGCAGAGAGAAGTGAATGTCAGATATAAGTGAGAGCTTGTGACATACCTGTGAAATGGAGTGTGAGCTATCCAGTCTCCAAGGGCAGGTGAATGCTGTTATTCTCTGGTGAGCAGAAACAAATTGAGGCATAGAATCCAATTCCAAACGTGTTATTGATCCAGATGCCAACAGGTTTTAACTTTATACACTGACTAATAAATGAAAACAAACACGTGAGGGAAAAATAAATAAATAAATAAATAAATAAATATATATATATATATATATATATATATATATATATAATAGTCCGAATGTTAAGCGTAGCCAAAAGTGCACAGCGTTCTCACACCGGAAGTTGCCATAATTGTACAAAATCTGTACATAATTCCAAACTTTTGGCTGCCAGTGTAGATGCACCATTAGACATGAAACTGATTACGGTACTGCTCAGCTACACAACCAATGTGTTTAGAGTTAAACATCAGTGAATTACAGAAGCAGTGTTGCGCAAGCCAGCGGTAGGTCAACTCAAGTCAACTGATAACAGCATAACAAGGACAAACACAAGTTTACTTGATTTAAGTCAATAAATTCCCATCCAAAAACAACAAAGGAAGAGGAAATCAAATCTGTGTGTAAAATTGTGTCAGAGAATAAAGGCTGGTTTTGTTTATCTCCCAGTAATTATAAACCATAGAGCAGTAAAAATGACAGTAAGTGTAAGGGGGTGAAAGGTAATCTGTTGCAAGCTTACAGGCAGAGACATGCGATCCACAAACACGCAGCACAAAACAGCAGGAAATTGAGCCGAGCTAATAGCTCAAGGGAGAAGGTCAGACTTTTTTTAAGGCATGTCCCTGTGATGTGTACCAACTTGACTTATTTCTGCTTGAATTTCTCCTCCAGCACATTTTTGTATGTGACATTCCATTCAAGTGATCTCGACATACCCTACATCATAGTATTACACATAATTCTGCAATAAGGTGTATATAGTTATGTTTACCAATAGTGTAGTTAAATAGTTTGTTTCATCAGCATAGCTTGCTGACAGTATCCGTCTGTCTGTCTATATATCCATCTATCTACAGTATCTAATCTCTCGGTTAATCAATCTTTTTTACAGCCTACATAATGTATAACACTTTACGTTTAAAATAACTAATAAAACAAACAAAAACAGCCTACCTTGTATTACAAAAACATATTTTTGTTCAAGCAATTATTTTTTTTATGTAATCTTATGTAACGCAATAATAAAATATCAGTTTTTCTATCTGTAGATAATCAGTTTGACTCGCCCGACAGACTCGTGGTTGGAGCACGTGGATTTCCGCACATTGTTCAGTTGTCTGTCAGATGAGGAGGTGATCCAGGTGTTTGCTGCTACAGTGCTAGAGCGACGGATCATTTTCATCGCTGAAGAGCTTGGGTAATAACATATTTACCTGCACATTCATCAGTGTTACCTGCACCACTATTGTTGTATTCATGGCAAAAGAACTTGTATTCTTTTCAGGTTGTCATCTTGAAGTCTGAGTTGAATGTGATGAGTTAATTAGACTGGGTACAGGGAAATAATACAGAGACAATAAATAGACAACATGTATTTCTATTGTTTTCTTCACTGGCTGCATACAAAAAAAAAAAACATACAGTGAGACCAGTGTGGTACAATTCACAGACATATGACTTATGATCTGTTTCTTTTAATGAATGTCCAATTTAATCAATTAATAAATAAACCTCACAACTACTGTAAAAAAAATAAAATAATTATATATATATATATATATATATATATATATATATATATTTTATTTTTATTTTTTATGTATTTGTATGTATGATCTGATGATTATAACACTGGCTAGGATCCAATTCTTTATGTATTTATCTCCTATATTAATGACCGCCCCATCGCCTAAAATACAAAGTCTAGGCAAAATTACATTTGAGTGCCTAGTACGTCACAAATAAAACTGAACCATGAACCAAAATTCTTGGACCTTAACACACACCAATAAACATGGGTTGTGTCCCCATCTTCTGATTGGCATCACCAGCAGGTGGGTGTGTCTTTAAGATCAAGCCTATATAATCTAGAGGGGGTCCAATAGAATCGATGTAAAATCTTAAATTGCATAAGGCGCACCCTTGCATCTCTAGATGTAGACTTTTTTTTGAACATTTTTATTGATTCATAGACTTATCACAAAGAAAAAACCACAACATATATATAATTAATCACATTTAACATTAACCCTCTGGGGTCTGAGGGTGTTTTGGGCCCTGGAGAAGTTTTGACATGCCTTGACATTTGTGCTTTTTTCAGTTGCTTAAAAACATATTAATGGCTAAAGTCTGATAACAATGTATTCAGCACAAACTGGGCTACAATAATATGTGAGCAACATGTATGTACAGGTTTGTATTTTTGAGAAAATAACATTTATGCATGGTTTTTGAAAAAATGAAAATTTTAAGTCACTGAAATAAGGCCATATAACACATACTAAACATTTGTCCACAAGACTTTTGAGAACTGGATCTTGTAGCCTTGAGTTTTTGCTACAAAATTATGTGAAAATCATCCTGATCACTCATTCATACAAAACAATATAGTCATTTAACTTTTGTGTGGCAATATGCGTGGAGGCGTGAACTATCATGAATATTGATGAGATTCACACCTGAGGACACAAAGACCACTCCTCTGGGCCTATCAATGAGGAATGTGACAGAGAGAGAATTAATGTGAGGAGATTTAATGATCAAATCAAGTTTTAAGTTAAAAGAAGTAATCTGACTATATATTTTCTTTACATAAAGACTTTACTTAATTTTAGACCTACACTACCATTAAAAGAAGTCTCTTCTGCTCACCAAGACTGCATTTATTTTATCCAAAATACATATGATAATATGCTGATTTTCTAATATGGGCATATTTAAAGTGCATTTTAACCTGAACACATATTTGCAAGCACAAGCTTTGTTGATGATAACGAGGCAGCATAAACACATTAAAATATAATCTAACATTCATATTATTTTTATATCATATTACATATCATATTTATATCATACAGCATACAATGTAAATAACAACATTTACATGTAACTAAAACTTGCCTATTAGGACATGTCAATACATTGAATGTCAAATGTCAAACTTTGAATCCTGTCTGGAAACAGTCCCACTAGTAAAATATGTACGTTTATATAAAATAGCATGTCAGCTAATGAAAACTAAATGACTTACTCGTTTGAAATTGTATCCTCTGCTGGATCAAGACACTTTTCAAAATACAAATGTCCACCTCTTCGTCTGAGAAAAATGTTAACTCTTCCTTAATAGCCAAGAGTTTGATCGCCTGTGTATCAACAAAAGATCGCCTCAACAAAAGTTGAGTTGTGTTGTGTTTACATCAAATCTCGCAGTCGGGGGCGTGTAGTTTTCCCTTGATCGCCTCAGCACATTAGCGTATGAATGGCGTGCTCTGCTGGTGGGTGGGATCACATTAGAGATAATGAAGCTGTGCCAGGAAAACCGTACATCGCTTTGTTTCATACAGATTACATTGCAGGAGAATATTTGTTTTAAATTTGAATTGTTTTATTTAAAAGTAGACATTTTAAGCTTTCTTTAGACATATGTTTCATGTTTGTGTGAGAAGAATTCGCGGAGTTTAAGTTAATTTTAGTGACGTGTTTCTGAAATATGATCGTGAACACAGAGACTGCTGAAAGCTCACCCTTTTTATTTTATTTATTTAAAAAAAAACACAAGGTTTTGATGTTAATATGAGTGTACACAAAAAAAGAAGACCCTCTATAGTTTATAATCATGTATTGATTGTATTTATATGACGATAAATGACGGAGTATTGCCGACCCCAGAGGGTTAAACCCCACAGTTACCCCTCCCCCTTTAGAATATAGTTACCCCTCCCCATATAGAACTGAGATCTGGGAATCCCAAAAGAACCTCCTGTTCGCTACAAAACCAGGGAGGGGCTCTCTCAGTTGGAAGTGACCAATGAGCCAAATGTCTGAGACCGAATGCATAATAGTAAAAACTAGGGCTGTCAATCGATTACATTTTTTAATCAAATTAATGACATGGTGTCCCGATTAATTAATCACATATACAAATATTTGCTGAGAAAGCCCCTCATATAACAATAATTCAATATATAATGATGAAATAATTATACATAGTTTTCTTTAAATATAAAAAAATGATACATATATACACATTTATATATATATATGGTGCGTCGCACCATAAACATAAAATGTTTAGGTCACTGTTTCAAGTTAAATATAGTTTAATACTCAATCTTTAAACACATCTTGAGATCCCTTAGTTCGCATTTGCGCTCCTTCAAGTGTTTTGAACGCAAGAACGTAATGCACGTTTGTGTTGTTCTGCCTACTGAAGTGCTTTCTTCACTGTATAAACTGCATGTTGCTCATACAGCTGAAATTTCACTTACTGCCCTCTGGAGTAAAGAGGTGGTACTACAAGCTTGCATTTCTCAGGAATCTTTCTTATTATGGTCCAGGGGCATTGCGATTTAATTGCGTACATTTTTGAACGCATTATTTTTTGTAAAATTAAATAGCACTGAATTAACGCGTTAAATTGACAGCCCTAGTGAATAAAAATCTTGGGTAGGCCCAGCCCCACCTTTGTCAATCGGCCTATGTAATTTACTAGAGTGTAATCAGGGAGGCTTACCATTCCAAACGAAGGACTTCGCTATGCTATCAAATTGCTTTAAATAAGAGAGGTGGAAATCTACAGGAATAGCAGGTAGTTGAATTTTGGAATACAATTAATTTTAATAACATTAACCTTCCCAATCATAGATAAATGTAATGACGTCCACATTGCTCAAATCTTTTTATTAAAGGGTCAAAATTAACTCAAACTAAAAATCACACAAATTTGCTGGGGCAGTTTCTCCTATATTAAAGCTCCAGTAATGATATAAATGATTTCGGAGGAATACAGAATAAATAAAATAATAACTATTTATTTGCCAGATAGGATTAAAAACGTAAGTTACAAAAATCAATCAGAGCCAAATTCAGAATAGATCAGAATAAAGAAACATTCCTAAAAATAAAACACAAGTCAAGGTAACATACCTGGCAATTGAACAACTACATGCAATGGCAAAACATGGGAGATCTGGTTACAGACTTCCCTGATTCCTTTGTCATCTTTACTTAACTACAAAGCAATTCTATTGTTCTTATAGATGTGTGTGTTTGATGTTATCCAGGATTTGGTTTATATTTTAGGGAGCTGTAAGTAGAGCTTTGAAGCTTGTGATTGATTAAGTCGTTTGATGTTTACAAAGAATGCACCTAATCTGCACACAGCATCTGGTCCCTCTGAGATATTTTTGGAGGGACATGTCATTAATAAAATGCAGTATTTTACGAAGTTCTAAAATCTTACCTGTGGTTTGACTTTGCTGAAGTGGAATGAGACTGTTTCGCCAGTTGCATTGAGACTTCTTGAATGATATCAAACATGCATGATCCAAAAACCTTTTACATTACAGAACAGGATAAGTTATTACTTAGTTTTAGGTGACTCTAGAATGACCTGAAGTGATGTATGGGAGAGAGGGGAGCAGATGTGGGTGAGATTGCATTTTACGGTCCTTGCTGTGTAGGGTGCATTTATTTATGTGGAGATGTTCTTCTGTGTGAGAGCTTTTATAACTTGGTTCTCGCAGAGTTGCACAGCCCTACACTGGAAATAAATACCCAAATACTTAATGCCCTGTTTGGGCCACTAGAAGGCGCCCAGCTGAAAAGCTGTTACAGGGCAGTATGCTGTCAGTGCCAAAGCTTCGGATTTAGACTAATTAACTCTGTATCCTGAGAAAAGGAATTAATAATTCTGTGGAGGCAAGGCATAGATCTAGTAGGGTCGGAGATGAATAATAAAATATCATCTGCGTAAAGCAAAAACTTATGCACCACACCTCCCGCCATCACCCCTGGAAAATCATTCTCCTTTCTTATCGCTGCTACTAATGGTTCCAGGGCAAGACTGAACAATAATGGGGAAAGAGGGCAACACTGCCAGGTATCCATATCCAGAGTAAAATAATCTGAAATGGATCCATTTGTTTGTACCGCCGCTACCGGGTGTCTATAAAGTATCCAATAAAAGTATTCCCGAACCCGTACATTTCCAAAATCTTAAAAAGATAATCCCCTTCTACTATATCAAATGCCTTTTCGGCATCAAGTGAGATGGCAGTGACCGGAGTCTGATCATTCTCCACTGACCCCATGATATTGATGAGACGCCTAATGTTATAAGAAGAGATATGGCCCTGAATAAACCCACATGATCTATATGTATAAGAGATGTCATAACTTAATCAGTTAGCCCAAATTTTTGACAAGATTTTAACATCTAGCTGGATCACTGAAATTGTACGGTAACTCTTACACTCACTTGGATCTTTGTCCTTTTTAAGAATCAGACTGATCCGGACTTGTGTCAGCTTTCCATTCTTTAATGAGTCCGTATAAACTTATAACAAAAGTGGAGCCAGTTCTGTGGCAAAGCCATCTAGCCCCAGAGCCGTGCCTGTAGGCAAGGCCTTAATTACCTTGCCAAGCTCTTCCAAGGTTGTCTCAGAATACTGTAAAATATTATAAATTATTGGCAGGTGTAAGATATCAACTATTATAAAAGAAAAAAGGAATACAATAATAAAAATTTTATTGCAACGATTCGGGTCAACCTTCATCGGGCATTTAAAAATGCAAAATGCAGTTCTAATGAATTTAAAATACATCATAAACAATCAAAGCAGAGACATTGTACGCATCAGGACGCTGTTTAAATGTGATGTGGCCACATGCTTTTTTGACTTCCTCTGTAAATGTTTTGTGATCCAATCACAAAACGTTTTGCACCCCGTTTACAACTATATATAGTGCTGAACATTTGCGATCAATTCATCCGAAGTGTCTTATACCAGCTGTAAACATGGTCTAATATGACTGCAGCTGGAGTTAACGAATGCTATATAACGGTTTCCGGCAGAAGTCGCACCCACATTAGTTTCCCCAGTAGAACCCCCTAGGAAAATGGTGGATAGGATGTTTCTGTAACCAAGCAATGTAGCAATTTGGTGCATTAATATAGAATGTACAACAATTCACAGGTGTGTATTTACGTATAGGAATTTTACAATGGCTTCAAACATGGCTCATCCAAATGGAATTTAGAGTCAGAAGTATCTATTTTGTAATAGTATTTTTCAAAAGTGAAATGATGGAACCTCAAAGACATGTCTAGATTACATGTACTTTATAACAATGATCAAACCAATCTCTCTCTCTCTCTCTAGTACATTGTCACAGGTGATCCATGCAGTGGCAGTTCTCCTCTATCCATTCATCTGGCAGCACACTCTCATCTCCATCGTACCAGAGATCCTAATTGACGTCGTCATGGCACCCACACCATACCTGCTGGGTGTCCAGAAACGGCTTGCTGAACAGGCCACTGACCAGACAGATGTGAGTGCCTTATGACACTCTTAAAGGCATAGTTTACCCAAAAAAATAATTATTCTGTCATCATTTACTCACCCTCATGTTGTTGCAAACCCATTTGACTTTCTTTATTTTGTGGAATGCAAAAGGAGATATTAGGCAGAATGTTAGCCTCAGTTACCGTTCACTTTCATTATCTTTTTTCCACACAATGAATCAGAATAGTGACTGTCCTTACCATTCTGCACAAAATCTCCTTTTGTTTTCCACAAAAGAAAGTCTTATGGGTTTGGAACATGAAGGCGAGTAAAGGATGAAAGAACTTAACATTTTGAGTGAATTAAACGTTTAAAACATTACAAGCTCTCTACACTTCAATCTATGTAAACTAACATTTAAATATCTCTGCTCAACCAGCTGCTTGTTGTTGACTTGTCAGAAGGCAGAAAGGAGACATTTATCAAGCGTGTAAGTTTGAGCGTCCATGTTTATTTCATAGAGAATGTTCATTTTGAAATGTGTTGTCATAGAAAGGGATTGATGTGCAGAATGTACTATAGTTAAAATATTTCTTCAAACAGATGGGAGATGAGGACACGATACTACCTCACAAACTCAAAGATGAAATCAAGCAGGCCCTCGGTGCCAAAAATAAGAAATCAAGTAAGCAACGTTTCTGTTGCATAAAGCCAAGTTCACACTGTATGAAGATTTATTTTGTCCTAGGTCAAAATCATTGATTGCTTATATAATTTCTCATCACTTCAGGTCTTGAGGAGTTGAACCGGGTCGTCCCAGAAGCATTTTTGCCATTCTTTATTAAGACGGTCGGCCACTTTTCTAAGTACATGGTACGGAATGGCCAAGATAAACAATGCGTGTTCCAGCGAAAAAGATTCTGTAAAGCTATAGAATCAAAGAGCACACAGCGGTTTGTTAAGAAATTTGTACAGACGCAGATGTTTGACCTCTTTATTCAGGAGGTTGAACAGAGACCCGCATCTCAGGACGGCACAGGTAAGAAACACCCTCATTCACTTACTGTTAAGACCAGGAGCCTTATTTATAAAGATGTGCTAATTCTAAATGTACAATTATTTCCTAAATGGATATATTTTAAAATAATTTGCTCTGATATATACAGTGCTTCACATTTTGGCAAATGCACAATGTCATCCAGGTATACCTTGCGTGAATAAAACTTGCATAGTTCAGTATACGTACTGCAGAAAAAGTATAGGTAGTATGTTTTCCAAATATAGCTAGAGAATATGCCTAAAATTATTTTTTTTTTTGTCTGTATGCACTGACAAAATGTTCCTAAATCCATTCCACTTTAATAATCACAAATAATCTCAAAATCATGTGCATGGACTCCACCTACAGGAAAGAATGCAATATAAATTGCATATGAGAACTAAGTTATTCATTCATAATTAATGTTCATAATGTGCTGTTATAGCAAGGTGCTCTTAAAAGTTAGTGCACTCATGGGGTCCGTACTATTACTATTCTGCTCTTATTCAACTCAATATCTTAACCAGTGATATCATTTCAAAAGCTATTTAGAAACAATATTCATGTATTTACCACAATTATATGCACACCAGTTTCCTATTAAGAAAGCATTTATTCCGAAAAAGAGAATGCTTGAGCTTAGGAATATTCCATTAGCTCTATTTTCCAAACCAACAAAGGGACCGTTCACACAGGATGTGTTTGTTATATGTGCTAGATGGACATATTTGACCGTTGTCAAGCTTTTTAAACATGCCCCTCATACGTGTACATTCTCTCTTCACAATTCATTGTGCTACATTTAAGTACTCATTCTCAATTCATTCTCTTACACATAAATGCATGCATGATTACACTTGCCATACAGAAGAACATTTTAATGTAAATTTTGCCTTTATAAATGCCAGTTTGTTAGTGTAGTAGGTTTTATTTATAAATGAGGTCCTATCATTTATTCAAAGTTATATTAAGAATTTAAAACTGAATTTAAATTTGAAATCAGCGAACTACAAAAACAAAAAGAATCCTTCTTGCTTTCAGAATACTGTGATACACTTAATGTTTTGCACTGCAGAACTGTATTTTGCCTCTTGCTTGACAAGATGATTGTCTCAAAGTTCCTTATCTGTTCTTTTCCAGGGTTTTTTGAGAGAAAGATTGCTGAATACCAAAAAAAGTTTAGAGAGAAGGCAAAGAAACACTAGTGGCAATGCTCACCAACGAGACTGATTGTAAATCTTTTGTGAAATAAATCCAATTGTAGGAAAATTATTTCAAGGAATGTAGATATTACATTTAATTTCATTACATTTCATTTTTTATTTATGATTTTCATCTGTTAGGTTCAACAGACTTTAACTGCTGTTTGTCATTTGTGTGTGGGTCTTGTTGGGTGTCTGGGTATTTGTAATGTGATAAGCTGCTGTATTTAATGTATGTAAGGGCTTTGATTTTGACCATACGGGTTCATTGTTGCAGAAGCTGAGCCAGTGAAAAATGCAGAATTTAAATAAAAGAAAAGTGTGTAAGTATGTATTTTTAAATGAAAACAATACAAATTCAGTTTAATTTAAAACTAAACAAAAGATACATTTCATCTCTCCAATTTTTTTTAATGCCTGTAAGAAGCACTAAAAGATGTCAAAATATGTATTAAATTGTTAATTAAAAAGGTATTAAAAGGTACAGTTAAATTGGAAAAAGACTTGCATAATTGTACATTTGCAATTTAACTGTTTATAAAATATGTAAAATATTTGTACAATTCAAGACTCAAGTACTCTGTTTTTGTGTGTGTGGCTTGTAGTCCATGTCTGTTAGCTTTGAGGCCATCAATATACTAGTGTACACAGACATGCACATTTTAAAATGTAGTCTTTCTTTTAGGAGAAAACAGACGACAAATACTGATTACTTATCTTGCACTCAGAGGCGTAAACATTTTTAACAAATAGCAAATCAGGGTTCTTGGCGGTGACGTAAACTAAAAAGAAGGATGTAGCTGCAGGATGAGCACCAAAAAGGGTGCTCTTTCTCTCCTGGAATACTCAGATTTGTGAGGGAAAACGTGTCTCTTGAAATAAAGACATATTAAATGTCCACTGCAGTGTTAAATATCAGACATATGATGGCAGAGTTTCTCAGATTGTGGCAGCCAATAGGGGTGAGCATTCTCCTTGCTGGACTTGCTCTCTCCCTTGATAGTGAAGCTGCTCATAAAGATGGTTACTCTGAAGTATAGGCTGAACCCGCAGATTTATTTTCTAGTCAAAATAAAAAGAATGTGTGATCAAACAGGTGATAAGCTGGATGCAAATTAGATCAACTAGATCAAAATGCACATATACTGTATAGGCAAGACAAAAATACACAATTGTAAATAAAAATAATTGGGAATTAGATTACTTGAATGATTCTTGAATACTTATACAAGATGCCCCCTTTGCTGAAGTGTTATTGCAATGTGCCATTTGATTTAGCGTACCGTAAACCACCATAGCAAAAGATCCTACCTGGAAATCACGAATGTAAGTGAGGAAGAAACTGATGAAGGAGAATGCCAGAGACCACTCAGCTGCAGCGCTGACCTGGTGTGCTATGAAACCCTAAAACACAAAATATAGTTCACATATTACACACTCATCCATTAGCATCCAACAGCTATAGGACATTTGAGAAATTAAAAGACACTGAGTGAATTTAAGATCAAGCTTATCATCAGTCTTACACTCTCTTCGGGTTGCCAGTGTAACTTCTTGGCCACATCCACATCAGACTGGTCATCATGCATTAACACAGAGGATATGAATACTTTAATTCAGTTAAAGTAGCATGAGTAACCATTTCAGTTTCAATGCAACTCATTTGCTTAGTGCTTTTCACAATAAATACAGTACTGTTCCAAAGCTGCTTTACAGAGACTAGTGTATCAAACTTCAACCCAAATGTGACAATGGCAAGGATCTTTAACCACTATGCCACAACATTAAATGTTATTATATTGAAGTCTGCACAGTTAAAAAGGATACATGTAATTATGCTAACGAGAGACCACATTGCCACAGCCATGCGTGCCCACAGAATATCCCTGCCATGGAAACGGGGCTGCATTCGGTATGACATGCCAGTCTGAACCAGGATATAGAACATAGCTGGGCCAAAGGTCAGCCCCGCCCCCAAAAGGTGGATGGATATCATATCTGTTTTCTGAAAGACCAGAAAAACTTTCTACAGACAGTTTCAGAATACATGCTTTAAATAGACACATCATTATAACTGTCCCATCAATATAAAGCCAAACGTAGAGGAGCGAATCTTTGGGTGTTACCTGGAAGTTGGCGACAACACACATCCCAACAGTGCTGAAGATGCCCAAGAGAAGAGCTGTGTAGTTGAGCAACTGTAAACTTGACTCAGAGGCCAAAATCAAAGCCTGAACTTGTTTATATCGCACATACATAGTGCCCAAACCTGCAAGTACACATACACTTAAATAACACACCCAATTTATAAATTACACACATTCAAGTTATCAAAATATGCCCATGCAAAAGAGCCTTCGTGTCGGTGTCCTGATCTCCTTGTTCAGGTTTATAGTGCCATAATGGCCAACTAACTGTACAATATCATGCTCATTACATGCTTACCAAAAAAATAAAAGATATTAAATATTGATATGAATGAAATTAGTACAGCAATGGATAAACAAATGTTGCCTGGGACAAGTCAATTATACAGTTTAGCTGTGATTATACATAAAATATTAGACCTACTGATATATAAGATGGATTACTGACGCAACAGCAAACTGACAGCCGTAGGTGACGCCATATTGGTATTCCCTAATCGCCATAGAGCCGCCATGACTGACAGGTGATACCGAGTGATCCAGACAAAGAACAACAACAACTTTAAGTGTTAGTTTGAGTAAGAATTTGTTCAGGCTCAACTTATGTCGTTTTTGGCTGTCATAACGACTCAAAGAATTTAATGATATCAATGTAATAAACCTCGGGCAATCGCTTCATGTTATGTTCCCACTCAGGAGAGGCACTGTCAAAAGATGGTCATCCCTTAAGTATCGGCACCATGGAGCCACATGTTTTTACATTATCTGATAAAAACTCATGCTAATGCAAGTGAAAACAGAGACCGGAAAACGAAAACAGGCTTCCGTTATGGATCGTGGTTCACTTCCGTGTTCAGGAAAAAAGGTGGATATTGTAAATCAGCACGCCCCCTACATTTTCTGCACGTATTTTTGGGCAAAATCTGTGGAATTCTGCTGAATAGATTTAGATATAGTAAAATGTATTAAACAGAGCTGAGAGCAAACTCTAATTAGCCAACATAAAGTAGCACATATGGTGATAAATTAACCTAAAGAACACATTGAAAGCCAGATGTTCTTTATCAACGTATCAAATTAAACAGAAGACGTTTAATTACAGGTAGCGAATATAATGTGCATGGTGGGTAACTTTAAGATGTCTCGGATTCGGAATGACACAAGATGTGTTAGACACACAGACACGTGCTTTAAGAAACACACTTTATTATATAATTAAGAACAGATGACAGAAAAGTTATCTATGCGCATATCTGATGCCCTGTTTGTTCGGAGGCGTGCAGTCTCATGGAACACACATATGTAAAGGTCTTTTTTTGTTTTGTTTTGTACAGTATCGTCTATGAGTGCTGCAAATGACCTCAGACCATCTCGGCTCAGGAGGAGGTGCTTTAAGTCCAGTTCACTTTATTGAGCAGTTTGTTGTGAGCACAACTCTGCAGAGTTACTTTATATATAGCATTTACATCTATGATTAAATCATAAATAATACAAAAACAGTCGATTTATATTTCAGTGATTATTATCATCATTATAATTATTATGTTTACATTTATAAATGTTTTTAGATCTTAATTTGTAATAGTAATTTTCCACTTGTGTGATGGTAAATGGAAAGGTGATTATACATGTTTATTTTTACCAATGCATTATTTTATTGCTTTTTCATTTTGTTTGAAGTGCAGTTTGAATTTAGAAATGTCTTTTGGTTTAAGTTTGTCATTTTTTTAAATAAATGAATTACATTTTCAAATGCAAAATCACTAAAGCAAGAACATTCACCAATCCCTCATCCTGGGGGGTTGACGACTGGATATTGTGATATATATATATATATATATATATTTTTTTTTTAATAAAAATATTGTGAACATACTTCTTGCGTATCGCCCAGCCCTTGGAGGGAACAAAACGAATGTATTCACACACATTCAAAGTCATCAGCTAAACTGGGTTCTGGGATTAAAGGTAATAAAACACCAACATTAAACCCACAACAACCCACAATAAGTTATGGATTTGCCCAGACAACTAAATTACCGACCAGTAGCCATGATGGAGAGAATGCACGGATGAAGTAGGTTCATTGCCAAAGATATGTTGCCCTTCACAATTGTTGAAAATTTTAATTGCACTTTAATAGCATTTTTTTTCAGTTTCATAAGAATTATTAGTTAAAATAAATCAAAAATAAAGTTCAAAGTTTGAAATCAAGCTGCTTTGCGTTATTGTGTAGGCTGTTGCTTAACGAAAGACATTTGCATCTGACCACCTCTACAAAAACTACTTTATCTTATTACTTCTGTAGCCCCGCCCAGTAGGGGTGAGCAGTGAGATGGCAAAGAGAGAGCAGGTCAGTCAAGAGCTCACTGTTGTAGCAGTGGGCGTTTACTGTCAATTCTTAAAGGAAAAGCTGTACCAGAACTGAGCGTTTCTGACAGAGGGTCAGCTGAGGGACCTTTTTTGGTGCTAAATTTTTATTAATATTATAAGTGAGCCTCAAGGAATATGTTAAAATAATAATTAAAAAAAAAGGCATGTCACATCCACTTTAATAAAATAAAATTTTCTTGAATATTTTTCAATTCACTATGATGGAATATTGTTATGAAATCGAAATGCATAAATTGAAAAAAATACGCTAAATGTTTTTTTTTGTTTGTTTTTTGAGTATGCAGAGTTCGGCACGTGCAGATACTGTACAGGCATGTAGATGAGTGATTTGTCCACAGAATGTTGTGATTGAACAATCAGAATCAAGTTTTCTTGAGACCCTCATAATAAATGTATGCAATTGTGAGAAAACTGGCAGTCAAATCAACAAGCAAGTAAACATTATCTGAACGAAAATTCCTTGGCAGCAATTTAACCTGAAGTCCTCCACTGAAGATGACAGAATGCACGAAACAATGAAGAATTTGGGAGACAAATGTGCAGTGTTTATAAAGTATTCATTCGTCATCATCATAGTTAAGTAAATGTGTGAAGGAAGTGTGACCGAGCTTGAAATCATGATCACCAAAGAGACTGCTATCAAGATGTACAGTGAAAAAGGAGTTATATTTTGGTCTGTTTCTCACCCAATGCCAACTAGATCACTTCAGAAGACATTGATTAAATCACTGGAGTCTTATGAATTACTTTTATGCACCCTTAATTTGCTTTTCAGAGCTTCAAATGTCTGGCCACCATTCACTTACACAGAAAGGACCTACAGAACAAAGAACATCATACACATCAGGGATGGGATGAGGGAGAGAAAATTATGAGCGAATTTTCATTTTTGAGCGAACTATCCCTTTAAGTTATGTCAGAATTATCATATATCATATTTATGAGATGTAAAAGATTCGACTCAAATGATTCTTCCATGAATCAGACATCATTATCACGGATCGGCATGGATTTTTGCACATACACCAATTTTCTTTTCAGTCGCAAAATTAACTAAAGGGTCTAGAGAAATTTTTCGGAGTAAAAGTATCATTTTTTCCTCTTCAAAATGTTTGAAGTAAAAATCCAAAGGAATATTTATACTTAAGTACAAATGTTGAAAAACTGTACTTATGCACAGTACTGAAGTATTTGTACTTTGTTACTATACACCTATGCAAATGCGAGTTTACAATGTTTATAATATTACCTAAGAAAGCTGAGATTGACAGCATGAAGCCAAACACGCAGCGCTCAGGAACCTCAATGCCTGTGTCACTACAAACAAAATAAAACACAACACAGTCAACTAAAGATGGAAGAAAAAGATAGCACTTTGCATCTTTACTGAATGCATTTGATCAACAGTCAAACTAATACATTGAAAAAAGAAATGTTCCCTATTAAATTTCACTACAAATATGTATTATTTTTATGCATTGTGTTTCCACATGGACCTTTAGATACCCCAACGTTCTGTTTAGGATCAGACATACTTCAGGACCTGTTAGATATAACTCCAAAAGCATACTTAACCAGGGGCGTAGATTCCGGGGGGATAACCCCCAATAATCAAAATAAGTAAGTACAAGCCACTGCTATTAATATATGCTTACTGGATTGTTAAAAATAAATACCATTACATTTAAAACACAAGTTTGGGGTTTCTGGGACCCCAAATATAATTTAATAAGTCAATCTCAACAGAACAAAGGTTTAATGATGCATTGCAAAAGCAGTAATTATCTTTCAGCAATGCTGTAATGAAAGCAGAACTCACCTAATGTATGGAATGAGCAGGTCGGCATGGCCCAACACCACCGCTGTGGCATACGAGAGGAGGAATGTTGCCGAAGACCAGATAACCACAGCCAAAGGGAGAGCGCACAGCCCTCGCTGAAACCACCACATAACGCACTCACATAAAGACGGTCCCGAGAAACTCAGAGGAATCAACACTTTGATATCAATGCATCAAGCATGAAGCTTAAAAGGCAAATCAACCCAGCAAATAGAAAGTTGCTCATCTATACAATCATACGACAAGACACAGGAGGGTTGAAAACACCACAATAATACAAAACAACAAGATTCAATATTTTCTTATTTTCGCATGCAAACCCAGAAATAAGGGGTCAACTGTTAAAACAGCATGACGCTGGTCAGTGCAACAGCCTCCAGGCTTTTAGTCTGTTAGTCAATGATATAGACATGCATTTTATCTGCTTAGTTGGATTAGTCACAGGTACACACACAGTAATAAATAATAAGAAGCAATCAGAAATATTAGTTATAAGTTCAGAGTTAGAGGGAGTTCAAATGTCTGTGGATATCTGAAGTCTTGCGCTGTGTCAATGATCTTTTGTGTATGTGTGAATGTGATGCTTTGCCTAAAGTCCTATGACCAAAAGTCAGCTGACACTCATTCAGCGTGATATCACTTTCTGCTCTCAAGAAGCTTAACCTTGCATGCACCTAGACATGCCACACACAAAAACAAACACAGGTGTCCTTTCAGTATACGGAACCACAATGCATATATAATAGATTAGTTACCTGATCACAAGATGTTACATACACAAAAATGAGGAAATCAAGGGTGGGACTCACAACCGAAAGCACTATTCCAATGATAATGATATGATACTGGATGAAAACTCCAAGATAAATACAGTAGAATACTATAAACACACTATTAACTGCAGTGTAAGACCAAATGACCCATTTTCATTTTGTAATTTGACTACTTTTAATTTATGCAGATTTCAATAAAAAACAAAACCCATTTATGTTATTATAAGATGCTTTTCATTACTGCATTAGAATGGAAATTTGGGAGATATGCTTCATCGTCATGAAAATAATGTCACAATGCAAAAAAAATGGTACAGGAAAGTTTCGTTTCAATTAAGTTTATTTTTGCATAGTGTTGATTACCATAAATTATTTTGACCCGTTCCTTGTTTTTTAAAAATAAAATAAGTATGTTAAAGTAAATCACATACAATGAAAGTCAATGGGGCCAGTCCATACACGTTAAAATAGACACCACTTCAAAAGTTTAAACATTGTACCAAACAAACAAACAAGTACCAAACAAGATGTAAACATTATACTAGTTAACATTATTTTATTGTAATAAAATCAGGGTTTTACAGCAATTTACCAGATTACAGGATTTGGCTTTAACTTTACACAAATAAGTTTAGCAAGTGATTTTATCACACTAAAATCATGTTAAAAGATATAACAGACTGGCCCATTCACTTCCATTGCATGTGCCTTGATTTTGAATTTTCATTTAAATATGTGGCGAGTAAATTTGTATTTTATTTGTAATCACTATTATACTACAAAACCGTCAATTGAGCTCAACTTGTATTGTAGCTGGAACAGAACGGTGCATGTCCAAACACCATAGTTTTACCATGGTACTTTTCTTAGTAAAGGAACTATGACAAACTGAGGAAGTCATCAATAAATCTGTTTACATAAATATAACAATCTTTATTTAATGTCCATTAGTCTGTTACAAAGTAAGAAATTCACTGTAAATCAACAGAACAGCAAAATCTTGGTAAAGATGCAAATTATACATACGTAAATTTAGTTGCAGTGGCAGACATTATTTTCTTTAACTATGTGTGCATTGCAGCTTTGGCTGACCCTATAGTGGCCATCTGTTAGAGTGGCTGTGAGATTTGTGTTAAACAGTAACACAAATACATGAAAAACCCACTTAAATAACTTTAGCAAATTCTCAATGGGATTAAAAACATTTCCACTAAAAGTCTCATTAAATAAACAACTGCTCAGAGGTAGATGCAAAACAATGACATGTTTTGAGAAATATACATAAACTCTGGCCATTCTTTTTATACATTACCCTTGGAAGCACTCAGTGCGGACCTGTAGGGTTATTGTCCTTTTATTTGTTATATCAACCTTTTCCTTCAAAAAAAAAAAAAGCATGTATGTAAAAATGAAAATTGAATAAAACGCATCATATAAATGTAACTATACTGTATTTGACTGATCACGCTTTGCGAACTCAATGACGTTAACGTAACATGCAGGAATGCAAGCATCTTTATCAAGTACGATGCTATGAGTAGAATTAACTAAGAAACAAAATACAAATTACGTGGGAGAACTTTGACAGGAGCTAAAAATGAACAAAATCACAGAGTCCAAATTTTACGATGCATAGAGGAGTATACCGACACTGAATAATAAAAGGCACAACATTTTTTTTGCACAGTTAACTAAGAATTTAGACCTCAAACACTGACTTAAGACATTCATGATATCCATAATGAAGGGTTCATATTATGTACAGTGTAATATAACTCACAAAGAACCATTCTAGACTTTTATCTCATATCTTGTCATTGGCTATTATATGGAAAAATATGGCACTATAAAAATCCTTTTACTAATACAGCTTTTCTTAATTTAGTGGCATGGCCATTTCTAAATAATAATATCCTCCAAAACACAAGACGAAGAAGAAACATTAGCAAAGAAAGAAAAATTATATTTATAATGTATAGATTTTTACTGACTGATCAGATGAAAGCGCTATGAATTGGTATTAAATAATCAGAATTTTAACATGTGAAATTGTCTTCCTGCATTTCTGTGTTGGAAAATCCTCTAGCTGCTTTTCTTGTAATAAGATTTTCTCATAAAATAAATCTACTGCGATTCTGTCTTATCTAACTGGCTGCACTTTCTCCACTCCTATCAACACAAAAACATTGCTCTGTACTGTCAACAGTAACTTGCCACTTTTGGCCAAGATAAAGGTATAAATAGAACATTATCACAAAACCTGTTAAAAGAAATGCCCTGGTCATATTTAACCAAAATACAATATATACTGCCTGGCCAAAAAAAGTCTCAGTTTAGATTTCAATAATGGTTATTATCTGGAGTCGGAACATGAATTTACTGAATGATCAGGTTATCCCAACAATGGATTTATTCTTCACTGATGGCATGGGCGTAAATTTGAAGTCAAAAGTTTACATACACTTAGGTGGAATTAAATGTAATTTAACCACTCCACAGATTTCATATCAGCAAACAATAGTTTTGGCAAGTCGTTTAGGACATATGCTTTGTGCATGACACAAGTCATTTTTCCAAATATTTATTACAGACAGATTGTTTAACTTTTAATTGATTATATCACTATTCCAGTGGGTCAAAAGTTAACATACACCAAGTTTGTACCTTTAAACATCTTGGAAAATTCCAGAAAATGATGTCATGCCTCGAGGCACTTAGCTTCTGATAGGCTTATTGGCATTAATTGGAGGTGTACCTGTGGATATATTATAACGTCTACCTTCAAACTCAGTGCCTCTTTGCTTGACATCATGATAAAATCATAAGAAATCAGCAAAGACCTCAGATTTCCAAATGCCTGAAAGTACAACACACATCTGTACAAACAATAGGACGCAAGTACCTCCACCATGGGACCACACAGCCATCACACTTCTCAGGAAGGGGGCACATTCTGTCTCCTAGAGATTAATGAAGTTTGGTGTGAAAAGTGCAAATCAATCCCAGAACAACAGCAAAGGGCCTTGTGAAGATGCTGGAAGAAACCGGTAGACAAGTATCTATATCCACAGTAAAACGAGTCCTATATCGACATAACCTGAAAGGCTGCTCAGCAAGGAAGAATCCATTGCTCCAAAACTGGCATAAAAAAGCAAGACTACAATTTGTAATTGCATGTGGGGACAAAGATCTTACTTTTTGGAGAAATATCCTCTGGTCTGATGAAACAAATATTGGTTAGTTTGGCCATAATGACCATCGTTATGTTTGGAGGAAAAAGGGTGAGGCTTGAAAGCTGAAGAACACCATCCCAACCGTGAAGCATGGTGGTGGCAGCATCATGTTGTGGGGGTGTTTTGCTGCAGGAGGGACTGGTGCACTTCACAAAATAGATGGCATCATGAGGAAGGAAAATGATGTGGATATATTGAAGCAATTTCTCAAGACATCAGCCAGGAAGTTAAAGCTCGGTCACAAATGGGTCTTCCAAATGAACAATGACCCCAAGCTTACCAACAAAGTTGTGTCAAAATGGCTTAAGGACAACAAAGTCAAGGTATTGGAGTGGCCATCACAAAGCCTTGACCTAAATCCGATTGAAAATTTGTGGGCAGAACTGAAAAAGCATGTGTAAGCAAGGAGGTCTACAAACCTGACACTGTTACACCAGTTCTGACTGGAGGAATGGGCCAGCAACTTATCGTGAGATGCTTGTGGAAGGCTACACAAAACGTTTGACCCAAGATAAACATCTGATCCACTGAGAATGTGATGAAAGATATAAAAGCTGAAATATATAATTCTCTACTATTATTCTAACATTTCACATTCTTAAATTAAAGTTGTGATCCTAACTGACCTAAGACAGGGAATGTTTTCTACGATTAAATATCAGGAATTGTGAAAAACTGAGTTCAAATGTATTTGGCTAAGGTGTATGTAACTTCAGACATCAACTGTATTCCAGGACAACAATGAAAAGATTCATTGGGCTCAAATTGTGAAAGTGTTTCAAGGAGCATGAGGAATCATTTTCACACATGAATTGGCCACCACAGATTCCAGACCTTAACCCCATTGGTATGTGCTGGAGAAGACTTTACGCAGTGGTTCGACTCTCCCGTCGTCAATACAAGATCTCGGGCAAAACTTTATGCAACTCTGGATGGAAATAAATGTTGTGACATTGCATAAGGTTTTTCATATATTAATACAATTATATTAAATCTGTGGAGTGGTTAAAAAAAGTTTTAATTCAACCTAAGTGTATGTATACTTCTGACTTCAACTGTATGCACAAAATCCATTGATGGGATAACCTGGTCCTTCAGTACTTTCATGTACTCAGCTGACTTAATTCTATTGCCATATAACATTACTGAGCCTAGACCTGACCAATTGAAACAACCCCAGATCATAACCATTATATAAATCCAAACTACAACTTTTCTTTTTGACCAGCCAGTGTATATTATGTTGTATTTTGCATGAAAAAAAATTAAGCCTAGATTTAGGATCATTATGATTTTTTGCATTGTGACATTATTTTCAGGACATTTAAGCATATATGGAAGGCAACACAAAATGTTTGACCCCACCCACCCCAATTTACCATTCCAATTGTTTTCAATGACAAGTCTCATTACCGTTAATGCAGTCAATGTTTTACAGTAATACAATGAAAAATGCATTGACTACAGTGGTTAAATCCATGTCTTCAGAAGTGATATGCTGTGGGGGAGAAACAGATTAGTCATTTTTTTCTATAAATATCCACTTTTATTGTTTTATGAATGCCTTTTTTATCTTCTCCCCTAGGAATTCATCCTAGGTTTATGGCGATCAAATTTGTTTTGTGCATATAATATGGAGTGGTTGTGGTGTAGTGGACTAAAGCACATAGCTGGTAATCAGAAGGTCGCTGGTTCGATACCCACAGCCACCACCATTGTGTCCTTGAGCAAGACACTTAATCCAAGTTGCTCCAGGGATTGTCCCTGTAATAAGTGCACTGTAAGTCGCTTTGGATAAAAACGTCTGCCAAATGCATAAATGTAAATGCAAATGTAAATATCTCCACACATCCACCTACTAGGCAGGGAAAATAATTTATTGTAAAAAGGACTAAAATACTGATCTGTTTCTCAACCTTACCCATCATAACACTTCTGAAGACATGGATTTAACCAATGGAGTCTTATTTATTACTTTTAGGCTGGCTTTATGTGCTTTTTGGAGATTCAAAATTGTGTTTAATTTTACCATTCCCATTGTTTTCAATGAAGATTCTCATTACCGTTAACGCAGTTATTGTTTGATTCTAAAAAATTAAACCAGTGAAAATGAAACAGAATACCAAGGGAGTACTACTATGATATATAAATACAAAGTTTAATAATATATTAAAAAATTAAAAATCTGAAAAATATACTTTGGTAATGAGAACTGGGGGGTTAAAATGTGCGTAGCTGTCATGAAAATAATGTCAGAATATAAAAAATCATAATGGCCCTTAAAAGGCTCAATTTTTTATATACAAATGTTAGATTCTTTTCATTTTCAAGTAAAATAGGACAAGGACATTTTATTGACAGTTTTTGTAGGAATCACCCATTTAATCATATCGTTCCAAACCTTTCTTACATGGAATACAAGAATCGAAATATATTGATGAATGTTAGCACTGCTCTTTTTTCCATATAGTGAACATGAATGGTGACTGAGGTTAACATTCTTCCCAACTTCTCCTAAGTGTTCCTTGGAAGAAAAAGTAATTTGGGTTTGGAACTATATGGAGGATAAATTATGATATAATTTTGGGTGACCTATCCCTTTTTTCCCCCTTTTCTCCCAATTTGGAACACCCAATTCCCAAAGTGCTCAAAGTCCTCGTGGTGGCATAATGACTCGCCTCAATCCGGGTGGCGGAGGACAAAACTCAGCTGCCTCCGCGCCTGAGACCGCCAATCACGCACAGCTTATCACGTGTCTTGTTGAGTGCGTAACCGCGGAGATATAGCGCGTGTGGAGGCTTCACACCATCCACCGCAGCAACCATGGGTGCTTAGGAGACCGGCTGGAGTCAATCAGCATGCCCTGGGTGAACTATCCCTTTAAGAGTCTCAGGTTTTCATTTAAGCAGCAAATTTCTTAACACCTATAGCATTCAGTTATTATGTCTTAACACGTTCAGATAGAGTATTGGCTGGCTGCTGGAATATATTATACATTGTTGGCCAAAATTGAGGTGTTCATATCTTAAATGCCAAAACAGGTCAATCTAAAAAAAAAAATTTAAATAAAAAATGCATTAAAATGGTAAAATATAGCAGATCTTTGTACATTCTATTCTGTGGCAGATATTCGATTTTTCATTTTTGCATACAAACTTTCCTAATGTAAAACTGAGAACAGAATGGATTAACACATGTGGGAGGTACTTTGTTCTTTTTAATAATTCCCTTTCACCCTTCAAATATTCTCTCTACATTATGAAAACCCCCATTATAACGAAGTTCATAACTGCAGCCATTTGGGCTGTTTCTCTGTTATTTCCATTTTACATTCACTGAAATACGTGACCTACTGGATGTGGGGTTGGAGGAACAGGGGACAAGCTGTTAGTGGTGATTTCTTGCACTCTGACTGAAGTGTGGAAGTGGATGGAGTCTGGATACTGAAAACGCAGATGTTCAAGTGTGTGGCGATCTGGTTACATACACTCACACAGTATCGCACCAGATCAAACCCTGATAGCACCTACAAACAAGAGTAAACATAAACAGTTAAAAACAAATTAACCTTTCATTATTTACTCACCCTCATGTTGTTCCAAACCTGTTTAGCTTTCATTCTTCCATGGAAGACATAAGGAGATGATACGCAGAATGTTAGCCTCAGTCAGCACTTTCTTTCATTTGCATTTCATTTCATTTTAAGACGACATGCAAATGGTTATGTTACAGACTAGCCATTTATATTTTTACTTTAACCCTTACACTCCTAGTCTACACAGCGTATTTTTTTTAAACTGCAAGGAACGTCTTGTTTTCCAAGATATGTCCAATTCAAATATTACATTTGACTGACAGATGTTATACGTACCAGAGCGACCCAGAGAAGACAGTACTCATTAATGAAACTGTTGAAGTACTGATTCAGAAACAGCAGCGCTGGTCCCACAAAGGCTGAATCATTACAATGCATTTCACTTTTTGTCATATGAGCAACCTGGCAAACAAAACAGACACGAAAGTAGTGACATTTAGAATAACTGTTACTAATGCTGTTTAAGGCTATGAACTACAGAAAACAAGACTAAGTATTTACATTTAAATGTGCAGAAAATGTGTCTTACGAATAGCATTTCACAGCCTGTGTCAAAGCCATTACATTACCAGTTACAAAAGATCTTGCAATGTGAAACCAATAACAAGGAAATGGTATTCATATTTATCAAGAGTCATTTTATTTTATTTTTACTCATATATAAACATTCCAGCAAAAACATATTGACTAAACAAGAAATAAATCAAATGTTCTGGCTTTATCCTTGATCGTACCACCAATCTGTTGGTGAGTTTGCCTGAGACGAACCCAAATGCTAAGATGTACAGACAGGGATGTTTCTCAAAGAGCTGCACCGAAGACTTCTTATAGATCATTAGAGCAAGTGTCATAAGCACTCCTATATGGAAGGATGGAGATAACACGCTTGTTCCCTGAAGAAAAGCAAAACAGTTGGGCCACTGATACAGAATTCACACAGTTACATCATTCTTTTAAGTTAGTTATTTATTACATATTATTTATTTTCAAATATTTTGCAATTATAATTTAACAGAATTTAGAATTTAAATGGGAAATAATTTCAATTTCATGTTTTACTTACTGCAATAGTGGATCCGTTTTTACCCATTCCACCGGTGAATATAACCCGGAAGTAGTTGGTGCAGGAAAATATGGCACCCACAAGAGTGCAAAGGGCAGGTATTATTTTAATCTGGATATTTATCACAGGAATCTGAAAAGATTAAAGCAACTCCTTTACATCGCATTTCAAAATATCATGGCATTAAATACAGTTCATTTTCATTGTAAATGTTTAAAATATAAAATAATTCTGCCAAGATGATCATGGAAATTTTGTCACTTTACTGAACACATGCAGCATGCTGGAGAAACAGATTTTCTGACCATGATGATAGGACCATAATAGAATCAGCACATTTGTTCAAATGCATATGGGCTATTCATGTGATCATTAGATGTTAAAAAGAATTAAGATCTGTTTTAATTACCACAAATTGCCATAAAGCTGTTCCTCCAAAGGCAGCCAGTAAGTACAAGCTTATAATGTAGATTTGTACCTCAGTCACATCAATTCTGCACAAGGAAATACCAAAGAGTAATTACAAGAAGGGAAAATCTGTAAATTATTAATCTCGGAAGAAAAAAAAAAAGAAGCTTTATCAACAGTACAACAGCTGTCTTAAGGAAGTCTGTTTCCCATGAGCAGACAGCTGCTCAAACACAACGTATATGCAACATAAAGAACAGAAATCCTAATTTTAAAAGTTATTTAAATTTGATATGATCTAAATCTCCAATTAAACGGTAAACCCAACTTTAAAACCAAGATCCCATAGTCATAAAGGACAGTTGTCACTCACATGCCAAAGCGCAGCGTTCCAGAAACATATGTCTGCCAGTGGGCACAATAAAACATGAAGATGCCAACAAAACAACAGAAGAACATCCAGTCAGGGTGGGTACCCAGCTGAACTGCAATACATGTGCCCAGGACCACAAAAACTGCATCAGACAAAAAGAAAACAGAACAATACAGACTTCAGTCAAAAAGGCATATACAGTGCATTCATAAAGTATTCAGACCCCTTCATTTTTGACCCCTTATGTTAAAATGCTTTAAATAAAAATAAAAAATTCACATCAAATCTACACAAAAAAACTGATTTTGATAACTTTGCACATTTATTAAAAAGAAAAAACTGAAATATCACACTGACATAAGTATTCAGACCCTTAACTCAGTACCTTTGGAAGCGTTTACATCCTCAAGTCTTTTTTAGGTATGATGCGACAAGCTTTGCACACCTGGATTTGGGGATTTTCTGCCATTCTTCTCCGCAGATCCTCTCAAGCTATGTCAGTTTGGATGGGGACCTTCGGTGGACAGCCATTTTCATGTCTCTCCAGAGATGTTCCATTGGGTTCAAATTCGGGCTCTGGCTGGGACACTCAAGGACATTCCCAGTGTTGTCACTAAGCCACTCTCGCCTCGTCTTTGATGTGTGCTTAGGGTCATTGACCTGTTGGAAGGTGATCCTTCGGCCCAGTCTGAGGTCCTGAGCACTCTGGACCAGGTATTCATTAAGGATATCTCTGTATTTTGCTACCTTCAACCCTGATCAGTCCCCCAGTCCCTGCCGCTGGAAAACACCCCCACAGCATGATGCTACCATCACCATGCTTCTCCGTTGGGATGGTTTTGCACAGGTGATGAGCGGTGCCTGGTTTCCTCCAGACATGAAGCTTGGAATTGAGGCCAAACAGTTCAGTCTTTGTTTCAACAGACCAGAGAATCTTGTTTCTCACAGTCTGAGAGTCATTTAGGTGCTTTTTTTTTTTTTTAGCAAATTCCAAGCAGGCTTTCATGTGCCTTGCACTGAGGAGAGGCTTCCGTCTGGCCACTCTGCCAGAATGCCCAGATCGATGGAGTGTTGCAGTGATGGTTGTCCTTCTGCAAGATTCTCCCATCTCCACACATGATCTCTGGAGCTCAACCAGAGTTCCAAACCTCTTCTGATAAAGAATTATGAAGGCCACTGTGCTCTTGGGAACCTTCAATGCAGCTGAATTGTTTTTGTAGCCTTCCCCAGATCTGTGCCTCAACACAATTCTGTCTCTGAGCTCTGCAGGCAGTTCTTTTGACCTAATGGCTTGGGTTTTGATCTGATATGCATTTTTAGCTGTGAGACCTTATATACATGTGTGTGCCTTTCCAAATCATGTCAAGTTAATTTAATTTGTCACATGTGAACTCCAATCAAAGTGTAGAAACATCTGAAATGGGATGCACCTGAGCTAAATTTCAAGTGTCAGAGCAAAGGGTCTGAATAATTATGTCAATGTGATATTTAAGTTTTTTCTTTTTAATAAATTTGCAAAGTTGCTAAATCTATTTTTTGCTTTGTCATTATGGAGTATGGAGTGTAGATTGATGTGAAAAATAAGGCTGCAACAACAAAATATGAAAAAAATGAAGGGGTCTTAATACTTTATGAATTCACTGTATATTGTTTGTATTCTTAGCCAATTCTATGTGCCATACTTCAAAATGTATTATGTATCCACTTTATAGTATGGTGCTCCATCTCTTAAATGACATAACTCTTCAAAGTTAAAAAATAAAATAAAAATATTATAATTCCATGAGTCTAATGTTATGTACGAAATGGAACAATAGCTTACTATTTTCTGAATATTCCAAAGTATATGCTGCATACTGATATTTGTTTTAAATCGTAAGTGAAATGTCTTTTGGTGGCCTGATCATATAATGAGTCAAGAAAGTAGTGTTTAAAATCATGGCTGTAATTACTTCAGGTTGATTGTATTTGTTGTATACTGCACATTTTGGCAAACATATAAAGCATGCATTTAAAGTATACATACTGCATACTTCAGAAATAGTAAGAGTAGTATGCTATTCTGAACACATCCTGAGTGTAATATCATAGTTAGCTGTACTTGCATGCACAAACATGAGCAGACCTGTAGATAGGGAGTCACAGCCATGGTCAAAGAGCTCGCCCAGAGGTGTGCTGCTATTGGTCCGTCTTGCCTGCTTCCCATCTATGGCATCCAATGATTGGTAGATGAACAGACCCACAGCACAGGCTAAGTATGCCCATGTTGGTGCCTGAAAAATAAAGATTAATCAGATTATTAATAGCAAGTTTAAAAACTCTAATAATGCAGTTTGGAACAATCATGGTCATTTTAATTTAGGACCAAAAGATTTGTGTCTTTTAAGGCCTAATTTTCTATTCACTTAAGGGGCTATCAAGTTGCGGACATGAGCAATGCTGATTTTTTTCCCATAGCTGCAGGATTCACTGTCACAGCTGATAAATGAGGCTGCTGAAGCAGACGATACATAGTATCTGATTGCACTCTGTAATAGTAGACCACAGCAATGTTACAGTATAATTTTCTGTAAAGCTGCTTTGAGACCATCCATCATAATGTGAAAAGTGCTATACGAATACATTTTACTTGACTTGAATGAATGAGAGCTCAGTATACACTAAACTATGTCCTACTACTCTATGGGGCAGGTTAAGTCCAGCAATAAAGAAAATACTTTAAGTTAAATGCCTTAAATGTCCTTGATGGTGACCACTGCAATAGCTGCTAGAAATTCACAATTGGACTGAAACAGATATTAAAATCAACAGTAAAGACAATGCCCTCATGGTGACCAATGCATTAACTGCTAAAAATGTATAATTCATAGATTAAAACTGATATAAAAATAAACAACAAAGACTGCCCTTATGGTCACCTCTAGCATACAGCAGCTGCTAAATATTCCACTAAACTAGGGGTGGACTGATACCAGTTTTTCTCTAAAAAAACGATTTCGAAAGCTAAAATCTCAGTATCGACTGATACCAGAGTAGTTATTTCTTTATCAGTGTGAGTGTAAAATATCTTTACCTCATTGTGTGGAACTGATTGAGAGTACTCTTTTTATATAAAATGAAATGTAAACCTCTAACTAAAACTGAATTATGCAACTTTTTCAGTGTTAAAATACTTCCTTCTATCCCAGCTTAATATGCAGAGAGGACTACAAGTGTCATTCAGAGATTCATTTTTTTTCCTGAAAACTGTAAATGCTTTGTCTCTGTGACACTATAAAATTCCGAGTGTTTGTTTGGACCGAACTGCTGAGCCCCACCCAACAACATTACTCAACCAATGGTGAGTTGGGTGTAGGACTATCTGATGGTTCGAACAATAGCAGATGAGGGGTGTATTTGGAAAGCCGTTTTGAAAACAATATTTTTGCAATTCCGTTTGGCGGCTGAGTGTTGGACAAATTACAAACTTTAGCTTTAAGTATTGTTGTAATTTGTAAACAAATAATAAAATAATAATAATAACTATTATTATAATTAACTTTTAGAAATAAGTAATACATTAATACATCAATAGTAATATATGCAAATTAAGTCGTGCTTCCTTAACTTAAAAACCCTCAGGCTTTTCTTTTGACAGTCAGAAAATTCCAGGAAGTCATTTGAGTGTGTGTGTGTAGTGTAACTCAGTCTTTTAATATGCTTCTCATTCAGATTCTGATGAAATGCTCCTCCAATACGGTTCTCAATGCATGCTATAGACGAACCGAACTATTGAGCATCTTTGTCTGAGATGTTGTGTAGAGCATTCACTGACCATGCTTGATACGTCATGTAAATGAGAACAACGATTTCCTTATGCCATTTAAGGGATTAAGAGAAATCAGTTTAAAACACCTAGGTTTCTCCCGGACAAGGCTACTAATGTGGCCATATAAACCCATAAGCTGCATTCTAACAGGTATTTGAAGAGTGCGCATGTTCATGGAACAGACCAGATAACAAACATCATAGGATGGAGCCAAACAACAAGTCAACAAAAAAAATATTTCTGGGAATACAGTTGGAAAAGCACTTACACTCTATAAACCCATTTATAAACACCACTGTAAAATATTGATGGTCCCTCACGTTTGCATATATATGCTCCTACAGTGAGGGAATCCCAGAATTTTACATAAAGGAAACCCCACTATTGCAGCGCAATTCCACTGCAGACAGCGTTAGAAGGGTAAGGAAACAAACACAGCAACAACTCTGGAAAATCTGGAAATAAAGCAAAGCAACAAGAACAAAATAGTGAAGTCTTCCTCGGATGTTTGTTATTTACATAATCATGGGGAAGCTCTGGAGAAAGTTGCTTACTGACCGAGCTGCATGTATACAGGAGTAAAGGTACGACGCTTAAACAGTGCATGATAACAAGAAAGCTGCTTCCTCACAATAACCCGCTTTCTGGTGTCCATGAAAACGTAGTCACTGAAACGCATGCATATAAAGACTATATATTTACTTATCAAATGCAGCTTTTTGCAATTCACAAAGTTATTGTTTGTCTTCAAGAAACTTTGAATAAAATACATGAGTCATATGGACTACTTTAATGGTGCTTTTATGTCATTTTTGGAGCTTCACATTAACTACTAGAACACTACTATAATTGGATTTGGATCAGGCACTTAACCTGATCCAGTTAAAAACATCAGTATTGTAGCAGATACCGATCCAGGTATCGGAATGGTTCATCCCTGCACTAAACTTATTTCAACATAATAAATAATTATATCCAATGGTTAACCACTCTATGGCACCATGGAATCTGTTTTTCCCCCCAAATGTTTTATTTATTTCACAAATTCTGTTTTTTCTGAATTCCACATTCGATTTGTAAAAGAAAGAGTAGTATAGACCTTATTCTCATTTTGCCATGAATGAAAATGAGGCTGTGCTGGATAGACTTACCATCATTTAAAATGACATGCACAGTATAAAGATATCAAAGTGGTCCTAGATAACATTTTATTTTCTTCAACTCATGTTGTCAGGAGTTTTTTGTCAACTGAAATTTCTTGGAAAGAATGTATTTTTTTTATTTTAATTGATCATTGATGAGACAGCGCATATTTCCCTCAAAGCCTCGTCCTTCCTGTCAAAAACAAAAAATGGTGCTCCTGTGAATAAGGTCTATGTGTAGTTTGCCATTCCAAACTAAGCTTTTGATTAGTGGCTTATCAGTATAAAAAGTAATGGACCATCAGACTAACGCACTGGAACTTTAGAATACCTGTTCGGTGGCAGTTGGGCAGTAATACACCAGTATCAGAGTACTGATAATATTGGTAGCGAGACCCACTATGGTGATGAGGTTTGGGGCCATCCAGAGAGGCACTTTGCTGACCAACCAGCACCAGTATCCCTGCATGACGGGATCAAGGAGGGAGCATCCTGCACTTCTGTATTGATGCTCCTCCAACCTTTTTAGTTGCTGTCGGGACATGCGGGCCACAGGCAACTCCATCAGCTTGATCAGGAGACTGGCACCCTCCTCCTGACCTGGTCTGATCGGGTCACGGACCAAGGAGGAACTGACATCAGAATCCGTCTGAGGCCGGACAGGTCTCTTGTGTGAGCTCATGACTCTCTGGGAATTTGTGTAGGTGTGCCAAATGTCTGTGTCCACTATGAGCTTATGGGATTATATCTATGGGAGTAAAGACATAACCACTCATAAATTATCATCACTATACAGTATATTACTATTAAACAAGTGAAACAACTTTTGTTGTTGTTTCAACAGGAACAGCATTCTATTATTAACAACATATTTTGTGGGGTGGTGCATAGTTACTAAGTTAAGTTAAGTCCTCAAGGATAAAGGACCTCATAACTTTAAAGGAACAGTTCACCCAAAAAGGAACATTCTCTCATTATTTACTCACACTCATGCCATCCCAGATCAACTTCATTCTTCTGCAGAACACAAATGAAGATTTTATAAAAATATCTCAGCTCTGTAGGTCCATACAAGCAATAGAATGGTGGCCAGAACTTTAGGTGGAAGCGTTTAAATCCTGAAGTCTTTTTAGGTATGATGCGGCAAGCTTTGCACACCTGGATTTGGGCCAGAATGCTTTTTTAAGGTGGAGATTTATAGTAAAAAAGGAAATAAATATTGATCTGTGCCTCACCCACACATATCATATCACTTCAGCAGATATGCATTTAACCACTGGAGCCGCGTTTATGTGATTTATGGAGCTTCAAAGTTCTGGCTACCATTCACCTGTATTGTGTGGACTTACAAAGCTGAAATATTCTTCTAAAAATCTTCATTTGTGTTCTGCAGAAAGAAATTATGAAAGAATTTTCATTTATGGTTTTCTCTTTAAGACCCCGTTAAATGGCTTGACAAAAACATAAGCCTATTTCAGAAACATTTGGAAACACTAGAACAATATCTTATCAGTTAGTTAACACAGCAATTTCAATTATGATCGATATATGTTCCATTTAACTGGCCAGATCTTAACTTAAGTTAAAAATGTCAATAAATTGTCCCCAGTTTGCCTTCTTTCCTGTGTTAAAACGGTGTTTAAAGGGCTGTTTTAAACAGCCAACAGGCTTTAGCAGGTGGTATTAGGGGAGGGACATTCTCTTTCTAGTGAGCATTTGACTGGACAAAGATATGGATATGCCCCTGAGTGCAAGAGGAGTCATCACATTTTTTGTTCCATTTTCTCAGAATATAAATACTGTACATTTTTAAAGCAAATATGATTTAATTGTTATATTGGTCAAAAATAGGACTACACTAGAATATGCATAGCATCAAATCTAACAGACAGGGCACAAAAAGCCCAAAAAAATTCCATGTGGTCTTTCTTTAGCCATTCATTAATCCCAATACCCCAAAATACACCTGCTTCTCAACGAAGAGATAAAGAAAGATAAAATAAAGGCAGCACCGGTCTCTAATAAAACTCATGCACTATGGCATAAAACTGCCTTGTGTCTGTTTCTTTAAATTCTCACCGGAAGACTTTAGAGTTTATTTTATGAGATCTGCAACAGCCCATGTAAAATCCTCCTGCTGAATTCTGACGTCAGCTTGATGACAACCTGTCACACCTCTTGAGCTGACATAATAATTGTGATGTACATTATTAATAACAATAACACCGCGTGTAAAACCGTACTTAATACTGTTTTTAGAGCCAATGTGATTGCTAAAGTTCGTGTCTAACCAACAGTACCTTTGTTTACGTGGTGCAGATGTCTTTGCTCCACGCAGCATTACACTGGAGGTTCCCGTGTGATGCGGAGAGTTGAATTGATGATTAAATTATAAATATATCAGGGGAGAAAATGTGACGGCAGAGGTTTCCGAACAAACGTTCACGCAGACTGAGAAGACGCGGTACGTTGAAGTATCACTAGTTAACCGACAACTGCGCATCAGAGATTTTGAGCGCATACAGCTTGGATGAGATAGACAAGCGTGAAAAACGCTTCAGAAATGAGACGACTTCGCCTTCCGGAAGTATGCATTTCAAAATAAAAGCAAAAACAAACGTCAATTATATTTATTTAAATAATACATATTTTTTATATTATTAAAATAATATAATTATGATACAAATACTATTATCTTCAATTATTAATTAAGAATTAATTACATTCTAAATGCATATAGTGAATGAATAAACCTGCTTGATATGAAGCTGTTATTCATAGTAATATAGTGGAAAATGTAAGCCTTCGTGCTATCTGCTTATAATAATGCTGTTCTTGTTCTGCTCATTTAAGGCATCCCTCGTTTTCTTCCTTTGTCGTTCCACATTAAATCTTAAGAAAACTGCGCCCCCTAAGCCAACAACTGTGTAAAATACACTCAGTAAAGCCATTTATTTATACATACTGTATATAAAATAACAGTATTTTAATACATTGTTCATAGAATGTCTGGTTTTATTTTTGCAAGCATTTACATTAAGAATTATTTGATGCAAATGCTTGTCAGTCCAGGTTTAATGCTTAAATGCATTAAAAAGTGTTGGGACTCATAAAGGTTTATTCAATTAAAAATGCTTCAGTCATGCTTGCTTGAAACTACCAAACTTAAGTTATGAAATTAACTGGTGACAAATATTTCACACTGATTCTGGAAGCCCTGAGCTGCTTTAGTTCTTATCCTTTAGGCCAGGTCACCATAATCTCTCTGGTCTAAATCAAATATCTCCTCCTCAGTTTTACAGAGGTAAGAAATCTCAGTTTAAGGACTCTTAAAAACAAGACGTATAAATTAACAAGAAGCAAAAAATAAAGCCAGGAAACAGGATTTGTTGAATCTTTATTTAGCAACCACCGAGATGAGAGGTGCCAACATTGAAAACATCAGCAGCGGATAAGTGTTATTCCCAATTCATTTGCAATGAGAATCTTGCTGTAGTTTCAAACGTAGTTAGAAATGTTATCAGGTGATGTGAGAATGTTGGAAGTTTCAAAGGTAAAACACTAAGGGAGGAGTGTTTTGGTAGACTGTTAACTTTCTTTCCAATAGGAAACATGATATGGCACAAAAGCATTCCAAAAACTGATCTGAGACGTCAAAGGGAAGGTCATGTGGAAGGGGACAGCTGTCAAACCGCCAACATCTAACAATGACTGCTGACAATTCTCACATTCATTCGCACAACATTTCTCTCCCAGTGCATCAAACGCTTTTTTGAGAACATCTTAAAACTTCAATTATTATGCCTTAAAAAAATGGCATGGAATAAAATGCCATAACAGCCAATCAACAAAACCGCTTTACACAGCGCCAAGTATGGAAAACAAACCCCCAAAACAAGGTTATTTAAAGTGCAGATGAACCAAGTCAGTCATGCTAGGAGCGGAGTGGTAATCAGTTGCTGAGTGTACATGCATACGATTAAGAACAACTCTGAAAGAAGGATTTCAGTGGTACAAAAAACAAACAAACAAACAACAACCCCAAAAGGGTGGAATATGTGAGTATCAACTGATCCAAGTTTGTACCCTATACCTACAATGACAAAGTAAATAAATAAAATCAAAACTAAAAGAAAAAAAAAATTAAAACACTAAAGCTTTTCTCAACAAAATCGTCATTCAGTCAAGAGGTTTAATGACAAGCAAAATCCCATTCTTTGTCCTCTGCTGATTTGTAAGAGAATTATCTAACGTTTTAATTTTTTTCACATGGAAAAGTAGGAAAGAGTTTTTTAGAACACTTGTGAATACTATCAAGTAGCCTACAGGACTCTTGTATTTGTCGTTCCTCAGCGAGTGTGCATTCCAGTCTACAGCGCACGTGGCCGCTTGGGATTAATCTGCTTGCTAGCTTGTTCCTCCTCTTGGAGTGTCGAACGGAATGACCTCACTTTATCTGATAATGTGAGCAGACACACACACACACACACACACACACACACACACACACACACACAGTTGATGACTCAAGAATATTAAACTCTGAACACTTCTTTGAATCATAAAGATTATTCTAGGAGATGCATTACCTCGTAGCTCAATAAGGATCTCGATCTTCTGATCAAGAATCTGCTCAAGTTGAGAGGAGTATGTGTCTACATCATAGTCAACCTCCTCTGTCATCTCCAGGAGAACTTTCTCATCCTCAAGCCACCTGATAGACTCCTGTCAGCCCAGAGAGCATCAATAACATCATTAGCCATCTGCCCTCTTCACAGTTCAACGCATGTTTTGGGAAATCATGATCTCTTAAAAGCAAAGGCCCTGCTTCCGCCTGGTATTAAGATGCATTTTCAGTGATCCGATCAAATGTGGTGGACCGAGATCCATTCCTGTTTCTACCTGGTATTACCATGTGTCTCAAATGCATCTCCTGTGATCGCTTGTGTACAGATTTTGAGGAAAGGGTCTCTGAGTTCATGATGACATCAATCACTATGTCAGTGTGTTACTGCATAATCATAAACCGCAAAAAAGTAATAATATACAAAGAAAGCAAAAAAAAAAAAAATTCTAAAAGGTATTCAAGGCATTTCACACCTCAAATGGAATGTGGTCACATGCGTTTTTGACTGCCTCTGTATGTGGTTTCAGATCATGTGATCGGATCACCAAAATCGCACCTTAATACCAGTTGGAAACAGGGCCATACACACCTGAAACACAGCTCTGTGATCCTCCAGAACCTGTTCCTCCATCTCTACCAGCTGAGACACAGCCTCATGGAACGTGAAGAGCTGAGGGGAGACTTCTTCTTCCTGTAAATATAATAACAACAGCTTTTAATACAGTAGCGTGTCTTGATTTGAGAGCAGATGAAGTCAAGGAAACATATGTCAATCTTATTTGAAAATCTACTGTTTCTTTCTTACACTTAAAAGGAACTGTTCACCCCAAAATTTAAAAATGTCACCATTTACTTACCCTTATGGCACCTCAAACTCGTATGACTTTCTTTCATTTGCGGAACACAAACAACGTTTTTTGAAGGAAAAATTAAGCGACCTATCGAATCACTTCAGAAGACATGGATTTAACCACTTGAGTTGTATGGATTACCTCTATGCTGCCTTTATGTCCTTTTTAGAGTTTGAAACTCACTGACTTCTATTGTATAGGCAATAACAATATTTATTTAAAATAAATGGGTTTTGTTTGGGTTCCACAGAAGAAAGTAAAATAAGTCTGTGTAGGCATAAAAGTGAGTAAATGATGAACTAATTATTTTGAGTGAACTGTAACTTTACGAATAAAGACTTTAGTAAAGATCTGTTTTACATTTTGTTCACAGAGGAGCTTGAGGTCATCTCTCTGAGGGGAATTGCCCAAATCCCACTCCTCATCCATGATTTCCAGCTGGTTGATGGCGTTGACATTGGGTCGCATGCCCTCCGTCACTGCATTGGGATCCACAGTCAGCTCCTTTACTCTAAAGGCACAGGATGACATCATGTTTATAAGAATATTTTGATATTAAACATGCTGAACTGAATGACACCATGCACAGCTCACAGGACTCCAATCAACTGGGCAGAGATGAATGCTTGGAGATGTCTGATTCTTTAATGTAATCTGGATTTTTATATTTAGAAAATTCCATGCGTCTAAGGCTTACCTCCTAAAGCAAAACTTGACATGTTCACACTGCAGCCAAACACACTTGAGTCAGTCATTGCGGGTTCTTGAGTGACTCCCGTAAACAATTTACACACAGAACGATACATTGGGGGTTACGTCTGCATTTAAACACGGTTGACAATCCCAAAAATTTGCAGCATTTACATGGCCACTGTATACTCTTGCCTTATGTTAAAATGGAATTTAACTTTGTTTATTTAAAGCTAATAACCGTAATAGCAAAAATAAACTGTTTTCAAAACAGCTTTCTGAATACGTCTACCGTTGGTTTAAAATACTCAAAAAACTCGCCACCAACTCAAGCCATTGGTTGAGTACCGTTGGTCTAAGAGGGTCATTCTAAACAAACAGAGACAAAGTCAGTGCGTAGTGTGGCAGGGCAGAGGGCGGAGCCGGGTCATGATTCTGCACACCCGGCCCCTAATCAGGCTAATCAAGCCTCTGAGAGGGATAAAGGCCGAACGGTGACAGCAGTGCGACAGAGAGAGAGTTATGGGCAACTGTCCAACACCTGTGTGTGTTTGTCTTTTTGGTTATGTTCATTATTAAATAATTTAATTTACATTACATTTATATTGTCAAGCTGGTTCTCGCATCCTCCTTCCCCCTTTACCTTGTTACACGTGGTTTTTGAGAAAATTAACCTATGAACAGCTTACTAATAGCTGCCTCTGCATATTAAGCTTGGATAGGAAAAAGTTACATCAGCTTAAAAAAGTCTAATATCCAAAAGATTACCATTTTAACCTAAGGTTTCTGCTAGAGGTTTGCATTCCTACAGAACTCCTGCAGGACCCGATTAGATTTCTCGCAGCTTGGGCTAACAATTCCGCGTTGAATGCGGTAGCTGACAGTACTTCTTAAGTGTGGTGTGCGGTAGCGGATGGTCACAGAAAAGTCTAAAATATCCAATGTGGATATCTTTTTTAAGTTATTAATTTTTGAACACAAAAAAGAAGAAGAAAAAAAAAAAAGAATCAAATGATCTAACATTTAGAGCAGGCTAAGGCGGCAGTCAACGGTGCATTAGAAGAATGGCAGAACAAAGCTTGGACACACTGTGTCATCCTAGGTTGTAAAACTCAAACTGGAAAACGGTCAGTTTAGTGTTAAGAAACCAACCTCAGGCAAGTCAGATGGCATCATGTCATGCGTCATCCGATAATAGTAATAACGGAAAAACAAAACGTTCTTTGTGTACACTTCTTGTCTATTTGAATGGCTTTTGCCCTTTGAGTAAAACAAATGCTGGGTTGCGGGAACAGGAGTAGTTGGAAAGAAAATCACTGTGGGTAGAGAGTGGGTGAACAGAGGATAATGCAGCAGGAGCATTCGTGTGTGGGATGTTTTAGGTTTAACAAGCATTCGATGATTAAATTGACCACAATGTAAATTCAACCTTCTCCAGCACACAGCAAGAGCTTTTGCTTTTAAATAAAATTAAACCGAAATAACTGAACATTTCAAGAGCCACGCAAAAAATAAATACAAATAAAATCAGTCTTCTGAACAATGCAACCGAGGCCAAAAATGAGGAATATATGTAGCAATTTGTGCAAACATATTTCAACATGGACTGTTTTTTTGTGACTGTTTATGGTGTCATCAATGTTTTTATATTATTTGTGTGTACTGTTCATTAACATTAATAATCATATTAATGAGTTATTCCCAAAGGAGAAGGAAGGACAAAACAGCACCACCAAATATGACACACATTCCCAGGGTTAGAAAAATGAAATGACAGCAGATCAGGGGGGAAATGAAAATGTTTACACCAAGCACAACCATTGTCGTGAGTGCAGCAAATGTGTCTAGTATATAACGCAACAGACTGTGGTTATATGCATTGTAGTGCACGAGTCTTCCCATGCATCAGTTGCAAACAAGGGGACTTTTGTTACCAACTGAGCAGTGTTGGGGAGCTACTAGGAAAGCTAAAAACTACTCATCACAATATATACAAAAGAAAACTATATAATAATTTAATAATAATATAACCAGATCTATATAATCGGATTGTACTATATACTTAAAAGACATGAAACAGTATTTATTTGGCACAAAAACAATAAGGTTCTAATTTACAGTGAAAGCATCAAACATAAAACACCAAAATTTTCACCAAATGCTAAATAAATAAATAAAAAACATTGATTATATAACTGAACTGAAAACATAGAGCTACATATAGCAGCGTTGAAATATTTATTACACTACAATCTTGGTGAAAACCATTTGAGTGACGACTCAAATGAATCTGAACTGGTCTCAACATACAACATACTGAAATGAATCCGTTTTAAAATAAGTCCAGGAATGTGTATTAAAGTAAATAAGTACGATTTTGAATTCATGTTGACTTAAAGTTAGTATTATTACGACTTTCTGCAAGTCACTCCCCAACACTGCTATTGAGCGTGTATCTGATTTAGAACAGGGTGGTTAAATGCGCAGACGTGTGCTCATACTCATAAGTGGGAGAGGATTCAGAGCGACTTCCTCCCCCCTGAGAGAAGGGGATGTCAGAGGGGCTAATCCCAAACTCCTTTACTCTGAAGAGAGTCAAGAACAGAAGAGAAGAGAGGGGGAGAAGAGCACAGCCAATCAGGAGAGAAGTATAATTAGGACAAGTATTGTTCACATCAGCACCTGCATTTTGAATCACTAGTAATTACAACAGCCATATAGATAACTTTTATTAATATCCAAACATTGAAAGTGACATTTTAAGATCTCAAAAAAAAAAGAAAATGTTTTTTTTTTTTTTACATATAAAGGGCAAATGAAAACAGCTAAAAGCTACAGTACAATAGTCCTATTCCTCTTAAATTTTCATAATTTTAAACTGTCGGTACACAATATTCCATCCTCACCTGTTGGCATATCTCAAAGTGTTCAGCGTGTTCTCACAGGAGGCCATACCAGGAGAGATGGTGGCGATCTGGGAAGGTAACAGTCACAATTTAGAGCTGTGTAAACCGCCTAATATTAACTTATGCCAAATCCCAATGAGTGTGAACGATTACTTAATCAAACTTACCATGCATGTCCTGGAGTTCTCTCCGATGAAGGAGTCTCTAAGGACCTGTGTGAGCTTGCTTGCTCTGAACGGGGTGTGTGGTTTATTACGGCCCAAAGCTCTAATACATTCCTGATAGATCAAGTAAAAAAAAATTGTATCAAAGATTTAATTACATAATAATAAAATATCCATAATATCTAAAGCTTGTCATTAATACTCTAGGGCTGCTTTTGGATGGTGCTGACCTTCAGAGCCAGCAGACTCTTGTTGATCTCGGCTCCCTCTAAGCGAGTCTGCCGGTCAGCGCTGGACGTGTCCGCTCCACGCTCGTTACCTGCCAGATCAATGAGTGAGAATTTGCCATGCATTTTGCCCTTCCTTCGCAGAATGATCTGGAAGACGGCATGGCTACGGGATGAGTGGGCATTGGCTGAAGTCTGACCTGACGTCCTGACATGGAAGAGTAAAAGGTAAAATTTGGTCAGGGGTTTCAGATGCATGTAGTGTCAATTAGGGATGTCAAAAGTACTGGGACTTTGGTATCAACATACTTTGGTACAATCTTTCTGCAGCATCTGTGGAACCATTTCAATTTGGTACCCGAGGACTGTCCCTCTGATCATGGCAGCCACAAAGAAAATATCGGTGTACGCATATTACGATAATTCTGCTAATCTCAAGGTGGTTTGATTATTTCTATATATTTTTACCTGACGGGCCAGCGAGTCTTGTAGGCTAGCCTGCAGGGTGTGAACACAAGTTGCCACATGCACACATTTTTGCCACATACGTTGTTTAGTAGCAGCATGTAACTAATGGAGTTTGAATGATGACAAAATAAATAACAGATGGATTACATTTCACTAGTTTTGGCATCAACTACTGAACTTTTGGTATCATGACAACCCTACTGTGAACTGATTCCAGATTAAAGATCACGCAATCATTTATGAAAAGTGAATCAGAAGTCATATTCATTGAGCAACATCAGATAATTACAGCAATATTTAATGTATATGATGGCTGATATGCTCAAACACCCAAGCAAAGCATATTTGTACCCCTCACTGTGCATTACCTGCAACTGTTCCCCATTTCAATGAGTTTGAGGACATCCTCCGTGCATTTGACCTCTCGCTCCTGAAGCCCAACCACCTGCACCTGCTGTTTCCCGTCCTCCAGCACACGCAGCTTAGTCTTCCGATTCAACAAGTCAAACACCTACAGAACCAATGAATTACTAACTACCACCTTACCATGTAGGCAAAATTCTTGACAGGGTATTCATACCTCTTATTTTATAGACAAAGAGATGACGTAAAACAGAGCCACTTGCCTTTCCACTGTAGATTTCAAAGAAAGTTGCGTAAACCTGAAGGTCCAGCTTCTTATAATTTGGTTTCTTCAGCATGAGAAAAACATCTCGAGCTGTGTGTATAACAAGTATATGAATAAGCTTGCTTGAAGGAAATAAAAAGAGATTAAACTAATTAAAAGTTCTAACAAACATTAATTACCAGCTAATGCATAGATTCCTTTCGAACAATCCTGGTTCTTTCCAGAAAAATCTCCACCCATGGTCTAAAACAGAACACAATCATTGTAAGCTTTATGTCCTATAACAGTAGTATATTAAAATAAGAAATACAGTACTGTGGAAAAGCCAATAAAGTTGTGGATATTTTGAATGTAAAATGGTTAAACTGTGCATACAATGTGGTTCTGATTATGTACTCAAGAGCATTTTAATTGTTAAGTTATGTATTTATTACTCTATTGTATTTGTACAAATGTTCTTATTTTTCTGCATTAAAAGTGTCTGGGCACCAGAAACCGTATATCGTTTCGCTTATCAACCTATATCTTCTAAACGCAAAGTCCAAACTTAGCAAAACTTGGTTAACATTGCCAAAGTATTAAGGATGCTCACAAAATTTTGTCCAATTCTGCCCAGTCAAGTCATTTTTATTAGTATATCACTTTTCACAACACACATAGTTTCAAAGCTGCTTTACAGGAAATCATGCATTAACAAAAATGTAAATGTATATCTATAAAGTCTTAGAGTGATCATTGTGTAGTTTGATTAAATATGATTGTAAATAGTGTATGGAAATTAAATAATAATTGTATTTAAAACCCCTGCGAGCAAGCTAAAAGTGACATATGTTGCACTACAACTGAAAGAAATGTCACAGCTCTGTAACCGTTTCATCAAGGAAGGCAATCTTCTTTGGTTCAAGTGCTAAAATATTCATAAAATATCAATTGAGTAAATCAACAAATGCATATCAAATTTCAGCAGCTAATAAGTTGCGTTGTGAAAGGCTGATCATTATGAAATTTGGCATCCACATTAAGGTTCCCGAAATTAGGCTGTTTCCCAAAGTTTGTGAGAACTGTTGCTATAATAATTAAGGTTTTAGATAATAACTTTGGAACTGTTGTGACTAGAATAAAAATGTGTATTTCCTCTGAATCCATTACTGCTCCAAAATCATATGTTCATGTTGATTTCCATTTCCAAATGAAATTTGTCTACTACAGGTTCTTTGATTTTTTTAAACCTACTGTTTCGAAATGGTAGCAGGCCATTTGTCTGATTCACATGCAAAGAGTTATGTATCATCTAAAGACCCTCCTGACAAAAACTTGTTAAAATATTTTATTCTTCAAGGCATTTCAGAGTTATACGCTGATGTTTTTGGGTGTGACCTATTATGAGCAATTGGCCTGTAGCATGAAAGTACACTATAACTTGTGCAGCTGTCAGAGCAATTGCAGGGATGCAAACTAATGAGAGGTAAAAAAAGATCAGAAAGTCATTGCAGGTGTTCAAGATGTACATTTTTTTGTTGATTTGTTAGTTTTATTTAAAGTTTTTAATTGTTTAAGCTTAAAGTAACTGTTTTAAGTTATTTTAATAAGGAAAATAATTTTACCAAACAATTTGGGTGAATGAGCTTAAAAAAGGTGACTTTAGCTAAAAGGTGAGTAGTTTACATGCATCCCTGAGTTGAAATGTAACACAAAAATAACAGCGTCCACAGGATCCACAGAATCAAATGTAATTATTTTGGACATCATCTCTTCTTCACATGTGCTTGGACCCCGTTAATTGCCGCTTGTGGCTATATTTATTTGTACTTTTACCCTGTTGCTATAAAAGAAATACCACTCACATGTGTTTTTCCACTTCCTGTTTGGCCATAAGCAAAGCACGTGGCCATTCCTCTATCAAAGATAGTTTCCACAAGAGGTCTTGCGGTAAACCTGCGGAGACAGCGTAATAATTAAATCCTGACATCCAAAGGGAAATTCTAGCTTATTTAACAATAGCATTTAAGAAAAATGTATATATCAAAATATAAAATCATCCTCTACCTGTAAACCATTTCATTTGTTGTACTGTCATCAAAGGCATAATCAAAGCGAAATGTTTGGTTCTCTAGGTATCGAGTCAGGTCCACTTTCTGTTTTGGTTCATGGACCATAACAACATCTTTACTTGGAATAGTAATGACATCCAAGTCCTTTACTGTCAACTCTAAAATGCCCAATTAAGAGATAATTAACAATGCATTCTAAACAATAAAATATATATTTGTTTTGTAACTTTTTTTTTTAACCTTTTTTATTAAGGGGTCGTTTCCTTACGCACACACATATTCGATGCTCTTCAATCTGTCAAAAAAAGAATCACAGATTTAAACTTTTGTCCTATTTACAGTGACATGTTTACTAATATTTATGATGTCTGAAATTGACTGTTAACTGTTATATTGCACTTTTAAGCACATTATTTTCAGGTTTAATAAAGTATATTTTATCTCCATCATTATTGAATCCATGTTTTATGTTTACTGTGTTATAGTGTGCATTCGTGACCCTGCACTCTGACCCCAGCTTAACTGGGATATGTGAAAAATAAATAATCTCACCATGTATATGCAGAAATGTATGTATAATGTGTGACAATTGATCAATTTATTTATTATCAATTTATTTTATTTACTTTAGTATTACGGTTCACTTGCATGTTCAACTGAGGCTGTACAATATAATATAAAAATAATAAATTGAACTCGTATCAACCCTATCACAAGTATCACCTCTTAAATTGATGTGTATTACAACACAAACATTAATAGCAGATAAAACACGTGAAATGTATATTTAAATATACTGGTAGTGATTGAGTCCGCTGTTCTTTATGTAAAAGCACTTTGCCTGTAGTGTCAGAAAAGCGCTATAAGTGTAAAATTCCTTCATTCAAAACATGTGAAAATGTGTGTTGTGTATCTTCATCAAAGCAAGTAATATTACAGTTTTAAATGTTTAATCATATAATATTATAATATCAACATGAAAATAACACATTATGACTCCGGCTCTAAATATCAACAGTCATGATTACACATGGCTATATCCAGGTAAGCTCAAATCATAAGATTCATCCGCCAGCATAGCAGTGCCTCGTTTAGTGTTCTTCTGCAAATTGCTTGCAATGTTAAGTTTCAACCACAGATGTCGCTAGAGAGCACAAAGTAAGTAGAGCAGCTTTAAGCACATTTAGCTCCTAATTCTTATTACTGTAATGCAGAAAATTAGTAATATACTTAAGATTATACATCATGGAAGCATTTTCTGTACTGAAATTTATGTTGATATATTTTTTTAATTTGCATTACAGTTATAAGATTAAAGGGCAAATGTGCTTATTTGGCATGAAAATAATGTCACGTTGCAAAAAAAAAGCAAAAAACAATTATGATTACGAAGAAAAAAAAAAAAAGAGCTTTTTCTTAGTTTTTCTTTTGATTTTAGAGTGAAATATGACCTGAACATGTTTTCGTGATATTTACCTCTTTGGCTCCATTATTTAAATGCCAAAGCAATTACGATGAATGTTTTTTTGATGTTTGATTTATGAGATTCACTTTATAAAGCACTTCTGTTCATGCTTACCAAATCTGTTGTGGTTAAAGGCCGATAGTCTAGGCTTCCTCTGAAGTCTCTAATCATCTGCAGTATTTCATAGTTTGGAATGGTTGTATCAGTCTCCTTCAAGACAAAACAACAACAAAGCACATTCACAACAAGAACGCCATCAGATGAAATAAACAAAGTCAAACCTGAGAAACACATTACAAATAAATGCAGATAGTAGAGATGAGACCAAGAGATGGAAAGATGAGAAGTCTGACCTGTGCTTTCTTCTCTCTCAGTTCCTGTTGCTGTAGCCTACGTCTCTCCCTCTTCTCCTGCAACTTCTCCACTTCCTTCACACAATTCGACTTCCTCCTCGCTGCTACAGAGAGGAGACCGACACACAATTCTGTCTAAGCAAATGCAACAATTGCTTCCTCTCTTTCAACCCGCCAGCCTCCCAGTCTGTTTCTCTCTCCCAATGTGTGTCTATCCAGACTGAGTGGCCATTGAAGCAGGCCAGTTCTTCTGGCAGCTGGCACATGGTAGCGCCAATAACAGCCCTCTCCATCTTAAAAAAGCTCTTATTTATTGAGCAGGGCTTTTACAAGTCATTTATATGTGCACTCCTGTTGTCTAAATCGTTTATTTCATGTTATGCTGATGCTACTGTTTGCAGTGCCACTGTAGCAGTAATGTTGTATATGATAAATTCAAATAATGGGTGTCATTAATATTCATCAGATTTATTTAATCTACTCAAAAACAGAGCATTAGATTCTGCATAAAAACATCTGCACTAAAATATGTTTGCTCAGCAATAGAAATAGAATAAGCTAGCATCAGAGTCGACTCTCCTCCATTCGTTCTGTGTAAACAACATGCTCCATCAGAGCAACCTTAAAGGAAATGTTCACATGAAAATTAAAATTGTCATTATTTACTTCTCACCTTGTTCCAAACCTGTATGACTTTCTCTTTTCAGTGGAACACATAAGATGCCCCCTTTACTTTCATTGTATGGGACAACACAGCAACAAAATTTCTAATCTTGCATTGCACAGAAGAAACAATGTGAAATGGGGTTTGACATAAGGATGAGAAAATAATAGATTTTTATTTTTTTGGCTTAACTATCCCCTTAAACATTTTCATTAAAGCATGCAGCTTTTTACTTTCTATGGTTGCTCATTGCTGTTATCAATGAAACCTTAAAATTCAGATGTATTAATGTCTGTGGATAGTTCTAAATTTCAAAAAAATAAATAAATAATAACAATCCATAAGGGATTGAATTTCACTCCACCTCTAAACTGAACAAGCCAATCAAACATGCTTGTGGATGGAAGGTACAACCAGTTTGATGATTTTGATTCCAGGTTAAGTCAGCAGCCAGACTCATGTAAGTTTCATGACTTCAAAGCAAGAGGATTAATCAGGGAAGTTCAGAGACAGATCAAAGCTGTCCAGTCATGGACAGTCTAATGAAAAACCACACTAGCATTCATAGGGGTGGCCAAATTAACCCCGATGAGACAGAGCCAAGACAGGACAGATGAACAAGGTTTACTGCAAAATACAGACTTCTTCTGTCACAGTGTATGACACACATCCTCTGCAGGAGGCCTCCTTTGACTTTTAACGTTTTCCTGTGGGACACAGGGGTTGATGGGTACAGATTGAAAATGGGCGAGAAGTGTCATATTACCATTTTGTTGTTGCTGAGTTAGCTGACTTTGGGTCTGGCTCTGTGTGGGCTGAGAGGGCTGTTGTGCTGGTGGTGGAGGAGGTGCTGATTCTGGCTGCTGCTGCTGGGCCGGCCGTGCTCGAGTTGAGCCAACTATAAAAAAACAGGATGCACAAGAGTAAGGAAATCACACTTACACAAACCAAGTGTGTTGTAAAACCCTTAAGCATCACTTGGTCAGAAGGTAGCAGAAGTTCAAAACGAGTAATTATTGCAGCATGAATACTGCATTTTATATATTTTTGAGCCTGGATTTTTAGTTACACTATGTTTTATCATGGTCCATGAAGCTCTTCAGTTTTAAAAGATCAAGAAAAATGTTATCCCTTGTGACATGACCCCCTTTAAAAAGCAGTTAATATAATGGTGTTCTCACTACAAACCAATCAATAACAACTAAATGAGAGAAGAACACAAGAAAGGAATGGACCAAATGTTTAAACATTTGAATTACAAATGAAGACGTCCTGAGTAATATATGAGCAAATATACCTCTGTTGTCCCTGGATGGTATTTCGCTCCTTCCCGGTGCAATAGTTCTACGATTCTGCACGCAAACAGAACCAGTTCAAAAGGTTAAAAGGATCAAATAACAATCAGAGTGCAAGTTTAACAAGTAAATTCAATCTTATTCTAACCTTAGCGATTTTGTTGACCTTCACAGAGCTGGGCGTAGGAGGTGGTGGGGTTACAGGGCTCAAGGAAATCTCCTCCTCTGCTGCAACATCTGGATTTAATGAGAATATGCACTCCAAATCGATCTGTTCCAAAAAAAGGACACTATTTAGAACACAGCTGTGAAAATTACAAGAAAAAAATCCTACCCTTTTAAATCCTAGTTAAGCAGAATTTCCTGTACTGATTACATAATAGCAGAATGCATATTTTAAAAGGAATACAGCACAAGTCCATTGACTGAGTGCTTGTACTATCCGAGTACCAAGTTTCATACTGCACGGCACGCTAACAACACAAGAATGTTGTTCCATCCATTATTAATAATACAGGAAGCTATGAGGATACAAGACTTACCTCTTTCCCTTTAGTGTCTCCATTTTCTATCCATTCCACAGTAACACTATCATTATCTTCATTTAAGGAGGTCACCATGGCCTGGTGTATTCGCCCTGAAAGATATCCAACAGAGATGAGTGTACTAATGTACTAACTTAAAATTTTATACAAGTTTGAAGAGATCTTGAAAAGTGAGGTTATGAAAAAGACAGCATGAAAGCAGAAATCCTGTTCCTCAGGATACTTCAGAAGTTCAACACCGAACAAACACAGCCATCTTCAAGGTTTTGCTTCATGAAACAAGAGCTCATCTGTTTAATCAAAGAGCATTAAAAATAACGTGTGAATGTGAAGAAATTAGGACAGAAATATTTTACTACTATATAATATAGTAAAATATTATTTAAATATATTAATATACAAATATTAAAAAAATATTTTATATAAAGATTTATAATAGAAAATAAATTAGTTCAAAAACAACAGTGTAAATGTAAAATTGACCAAAACTAGAGATGTATTTTAAGTATTTAGAAATGTTTTGATATTTTAAACATTATATTTCATGTCATTCTTAAGTTTTAATGCCTTAAAAGGAAATCAAATATACCCATTTTATTATTTGTTTTACTTTTTTATGTTTCAAGTTAAATGTGTAAAAATGACATCTTGAGGTGTATGACGTACACATGCAGAACAAGCACACATTAAGAAATATGACAGTTATATGACAGTTAATCATGAAAGTCTTAAGAGACAATTACTCATCATAATTAAAATAATTTTTTTGACAATTAATCATCAGCCAAATTTCATAATCATGACAGCCCTAGTTAATAGAAAAGGCCCAGCATCTATGAAACTTCTAGATTTCTACATTTTGTTTCAGCAAATGTAATTAATTAAAATGGGATGAGTCTCATCATATGACGCAGGAAGATAAACATATCCTGATATGCACTACTGGCATCAATCTGATCTGTTTTACCTGCTTTTTAGAACTATCTTTATTGACAAAAATATACAGTTGAAGTCAGAAGTTTACATACACTTAGGTTGAAGTCATTAAACCTCATTTTTTAACCACTCCACATATTTCATATTAGCAAACTATAGTTTTGGCAAGTTGTTTAGGACATCTACTTTGTGCAAGACACAAATAATATTTCCAACAATTGTTTACAGACAGATTTTTCACTTTTATTTGACTATATCACAAATCCGGTGGGTCAGAAGTTTACATACACTTAACTGTTAGTTATCTGTGCCTTTAAGCAGCTTGGAAAATCTAATTTAGTCAAGCCTTTAAGCAATTAGCTTCTGATAGGGTAATTGGAGTGAATTGGAGGTGTACCTGTAGAAATATTAAAAGGCCTACATTCAAACTCAGTGCCTCTTTGATTGACATCATGGTAAAATCAAAAGAAATCAGCAAAGACCTCCACAAGTCTGGCTCATCCTTGGGAACAATTTCCAAACGCCTGAAGGAACCACGTTTATCTGTACAAACAACAGGACGCAAGTTAGGGCTGCCCCCTAATAATCGACCAAAGGCTAGTAGTCGATGAGAAGAGTCTTGGTTGACCAAGTTTTGATTGGCCGGTTGGTTGCAGGAAAAAAAAACTCAACAGGAAACCGACGAAATACCGCTGTATTAACATCTGTACCGACGTATAACTGCTGGTTGGATGCTAGTTGGTTCTATGGGGTAATTTTCGTTAAAGGAATAGGTCACACAGAAATGAAAATTTGCTGATAATTTACTCACCCTCAGTCCATCCAAGATGTATCTGAGTTTCTTTCTTCATCAAAACAGAATTTAAGATTTTTAGGATTTCATTTCAGGCCTCCTCCTTTAAACAATAGAATTGAATGTACTTTATTTTTGGATGGTCCAAAATGCATATTTGGGGTGCATCAAAATAATCCAGACTCCAGTCAACAAATAAAGTTCTTCTGAATGCAAACGATTGATTGTTTTTAGAAACAAAACAATACTTTTAACTACAAATGTTCACTTCTGTACATCTCTGTGACACGCGCTCATGAGAGGGATGACGTAAGCTCGTTGGTAAGGTCATGCATCATGTGGAAGATAATGCATCATTGTACCATAAATGTATTTTAGTACATTCACTTGCATTGTTTAAAGGAGGAGGCCTGAAATGAAATCTTAAAACACAGATGCATCTTGGATGGTCTGAGGGTGAGTACATTTTCAGCAAATTTTCTTTTTTGGGTGAACTATTCCTGTAAGCAGGGTTAGGGTTAAGCCTACACAATAAAGCAATATGCCTTGATTTAAAACTTTTAACTTTTTATTTATTTTAACGAAAAATTCAAATTAAACTGGAAAGAAACTTTTTGAAAGATGGCTTTACAAAAGTTGTGAAGGGCAACATCTCTCTGGCAAAGAACCTACTTCATCTGTGCATTCTCTACCAAAATTCAAATCAAAATTTGTAATACTTTTGTTTTGTTCCCTCCTTCATGATATTGAGATTGCAATATCCAATTACATCAGCAACCCCTCCGGTGAATATTCATGCTTTAGTGATTTCGCATTGAAAATTGAATTACTTTATTTAAAAAAAATGAAAAACTTAAATCAAATACATTTCTAAATTCAAATTGCACTCCAAACGAAACAAAAAAGCAATTAAAATAACGAAGAGATCAAAAAATAATAATAATATATATAAGTAACAACCTTGCCATTTACCATCAGGCAAGTATCCATCTAAACATTACTTAAATGAAGACATAAAAACTATTATAAATATAAAAATAATATGATGCTAATAATCACTGAAATATAAATCATGGTTCGAAGTCAAAGTGTTTTTGTATTATTGTATGTTTTAATTACAGATGTATAGGCTGCAGAGTTGTGGTCTGTGGAAAAAGCAAACTGAACTCAAAGTACCTCCTGAGCTGAGATGTCTGAGGTCTTTTGCAGCACTCATAGATGATACTGTTCTTGCAAAAAGAAATTCAGAAGACAGAAACAAAGAGTGAGAACCTTTAACACGTGCGTGTTCCATGAGACTGCATGCCTCCGAACAAAAAACGTGTCATACATACCAATAGATGACTTTTCTATTATCTGCTCTTAATAATAAAAATAAAAAAAATCACTGCATGCACTTGAAAAATTTATATTTTAAAGGCTCATTATTACAGTGTAGTGTTTCTCTGTAATAGTGCTGCAACTAATGATTATTTTGATAATATATTAATCTAACGATCATTAGAACAATTATTTGACTATTCTGCGATTATTGCCACAATTAATCATTAGCTCTTAACCGATTATTCACCTTGTGCCCCGAATTAATCATCTTTTAAAAATACCTCTAAATTACATTCACTGAATTAAAGGAAAAAATACTTTTATTAAGTTTAATTCAGTGAAGAAATTCACTGCAAAATAATCCTATTGTTATCAAGTATTTTTGTCTTGTTTTCCATTTAAAATTGTCTAAAAATCCTTAAAACAAGATCAATTTACTTGAAAAGCAACTTACTAAGACTTGCTTTAAGAGAATTTATCTTAAATATACCGGTAAGTGTATTTTGTATATACGTGTATTTTTTTCACTTGGTTTAACTTCTGTAAGCGTAGTACAGACAAAATATACTTATATTCAAGTTCTATTCTCTATTTGTATTTTTCATATATATTCAACATTCACAGATAACAATTCTTTATTCTGCAGTATAGTTCCTAAAGTAAATGAACATTGTTTTAAATTAGTATTAGATATTTATATTCGAAAGCAAGCCAAAACAAAAACAAATCAAAAACATACTTTGTTGCAGTGTACAATGGGGTGAAGACTCTCTCACCTTTCTGTTCACTTCAATCCATCTTTAACTCACAAAAAAAAAAAAAAAAACTCTTATTAATAAAGCCGCATATTGCCAATTTTCTTCACTATAAGAAATGCACAGTGACATATATTATGATTCAATAAGTCGCGAGCCATCGCGTTATAATCTAGCTGAATCAAGCGCGTGCACTCGAGGGACGAGCGCCCCTGTGACAGAGTTTATCAGCCGAATGCAGTTTAAATCTCTCCTCCCTCAGATCGGGACATTCGCGCATCTCATAGAAGAGGCGCTGACCGCACAGAGAAATGCCAGTTTCGGAGTTTGTAGGTAACTACATGACCTGCTTCCGTATTATTTGACCTTTAGCTATAGTTGTTACAACCTCAAAAGAACACAAAATTAAATCACACTGTCTTCTCAAAAGGGAGAACATAAAATATACTATCCTCATCTGTTTTGACAGTCTACCAAATAACTTTGGTGCCAATACCAATGTAATACCATCTCTTAATACCAACAAAACTGGTTTGACTGAATCTACACCACTATTTCTGTAAATTTCATGTTTAGGATAAACTAGTGGCTAAGCAACGAAGGTGCTTTGATGGTTTCTGAATGATTTTTCCCCCTTATTATTATTATTACAGATCTTCTCCCAATGGGAGGCAATGGCATAGGTCTGCACAATTAATCGAAAAACTAATTGCGATTACGATTACAGCTGCCACATTATGTAATCGTGAAAACTGACAATTACAGCATTCAATTTCAAAGTCTGCTCTTTTGTGTAAATGGTTTCCATTTACATTTTTTTGCAGCGGTTGAGTATTCTAACCAATAACTAACATGTCCACTGAGCAATGAAACGGCAATGGCCAAACAGAGCCACTTAAATTGGTCCTCCGTCTTATCAGTAATGACAACTGATCCTAATGCACAAGTTTTAAACCATCTGAATAACCAGATGCTTGCTTTATGTTCCACCTCTGTTTGTGGAGGCATATGAAAATTAATACTGAAGAAACATCACCTGACACTTGAAAAAAAGCTGTAGAACAAGAGCGAAAACCACTTTGGAATTATTTTGGATTCATTGCATATTGCACCACTTGCTTTGAACGTAGATGTTAAATACATGACAAAACTAAAATGCTCCCATTATAATCAAATCATAGACACCATGTAAATAATTGATTTATAATGCTGATTAGACAGCCATGTTTTTAATGAGAGTATTCACGAGAGTGCAGAACTTTGTGAGGAGCGTCACTGAGCTCACGTTGAAATGCAGTTCCCAGTGTAAACCTGAAGTGAATGACAGCAGTCATTGTAATGGGAGAGTTTGTCACATTGCTCGACTTCTGTGTTTTGTTTTGTCATATTAATAAGTAGGCCAATATTAATTTAATTTGTACAAAATAAATATAAAGTCATTCAGCTTTACTGTTTTAAGCCAACATAAACAGACTCATTGTCATTCCCACTAAAAATCAAAGATGGCGCTAGTGTGAATAACGTCTATGGGCCATATTTCCACTTCACCATTTCTAATTTTAATAAAAAGTGAAGTATCTTTTGAACACTTTGTTTGATTTAAAAGAAATGTTATGCATCATCAACATCATGTCTTAAGGGTACCAGAGCAGAAAGGAGACAACGTCACCAATTTTTCAAAAGATAACCAAACACATTTGGGTGCTGACTTTAAACTTGGCACGTCTGTTTGCCGTCATCGAGATGTATCAAATGTGTGGCGCAGTGTGGCAATTTCTGGATCCCACTAAGTAAAGTTTTGAAAATTGTTCTTCTGTTCCCCTTTGGGTCTCCACATTGGGCTTCCTACAGCATAGGCAGTTCTTCACAGAACAAATCCTGATTCACTTCAAAACCACTTAGCTGTCCCAAAACGTTTCTTACCAATCATTCTGAACTCTCAATTTGTCATCTCCCTTTTGGTGAATATTAATATTGTGGCCATGTGGTGCAATGGATTGCACGCTGGATTTGAGATCGGAAAGGTACAAGTTAGAACCCTACTTACGGAGAATCATACAACAGTGTGCATTTGCAAAGTATGTCATAGCCACACTGTGGGCCCTGTAGGTCAGATAGAATTTTATGCCATTTCTTGGCCCCATAACAGCTGTTCACAGTTATATTTACTATTGGTTTACTTGGCATTACAGAATGACTATATATAATCTTCATTATAAAAATTAAAAAGTCCCAACTGTTGGAATGGAATCCAGGACGAGATCAAACTCTTGGGGACAGAGGATGCCAAATCATAAACTTTCAAAAGACTTGTCATCAACAACTCATGCCACTTGCGAAAGTCATCTGTCCATATTTATATATATGCTAGCTCATTATAAATATGAAACATCTCAGATTTCACAATCTGTGACTGAGGTCAAGTCAGGACTATGGAGCAGAGTCAAAATTGTACGGTTGGTTCAAATCTCAAGTGACTCTCAAAACTAACCTTAAGTTATCTCTCTTTAAACTGACTTACATCCAATTTCTTAGGCAAAACTTAAATTTGCGAGTAAAAGACAGTTAACATCCCAGACCATAGAACTTCAATAATTATATTCTTCATCAAGTGGGGTTTCTCATTAAACACACACGTAATAAATAGTTCCCCACTAATCAGTTCCAAATAATCCAGTTATTGGATTCAAATAAAACATGATCTCACACATTGTGAATAACTAAACAAACTCCACCCGGGTTTAGCAGGTGGCTAACGTGAATCGCCCGTTGCCATGTTGAATGACACACAAGCTAGTTAACTACCACGGCAATCAGCACCAACAGACCAAACTCAACGTACTGTATTTTTAATCAGACCTGACCACCAAACCCTGTTGTTTCTGTGAGGTTTATGTGTGAGGTTACGTTAGCATCCGTTAGCCGAACCGGGGCAACGACTTTAACGGTCGGAAACAAGCGACCCAAATATGAACTCACCATCGCTGCGCTTTATCTCCACATAAATCCCCACGATGATCTTGCCGAAGCTCACCGCCATGGCTCATTTATGGGGGTGAAGGATACACTCAAAAGGACGGGCGTGCGGGAACTTCAAAATAGTGTTTATTTTTGAATTTTTCACATTTGTTGTTCCGTGTTGATCAAAACCGGGAGGCGGCCACAGCGCAAGACATTAAAGAGGTAGAGCGCGTGCGCGAGGGACGTTCAACTTGCGATTTCTTTTTCACACATGTCCCGCCTCCTGCGTCAGGATAGGCTAGTATGAGCTGCTTGCGAGCGGTCAGTTTAGGTAATCATGGCAACCATAGTAAGTGGAGGACCGTCACAGGGCAAATGTAGCACAATCTCCTTATTTATGTATTGTAATTCGCAATTATAATTTTTGTTTTTACATTTGTGAGCCTAAACAGAAAATTATTAGACTCACTACAGTAACTATAGTTTAACCATGGTATTTAGTTAAACCACAGTTACTTACCACACAATTTACCATGGTTACTACCAAGGCAGGATTTACCACCGGACCGATTAGGCCTGTGACCGGAGGCCTCCGACATGTAGGGGGCCTCCATGACCCCACTAACTGGCCTCATCCTTTTTTTTTTTTTTTCTTAAAATAAAATTAATTATGAGTGTGTGTGTGTTAACAATAATTTATTTGCACACAAAAAAAGTATCATGATCAGTTTTTTGGCTGTGTCAGCTGTGTCTGATGATGACAATGAGTCAGGTTAACTCGGAAACTGTTGATAGCGGCAAGACAGGCGGTTGAAGATAAAAGAGAATAAAAGAGAATTGAGGACATCGAAAAAACAGTGGAGCCACAAAAATGGAAAGCTAAAAGGGAGAAGGATAGCAGAGAGGATTTAATTAGGAGAAATATTCCAACCATCTCACTTTTTCGGCTCGACGCAAATAAAGAGCCTGGCGGCGCCTGCGGTGATGCTAGCAAAGAGAAGTTTAGCACAACATTGTTGTCCAAGATTGTGTGCCCAGGGGCCTTTGCTTTCTAAATCTGTGCCTGGTTACTACTACTATATTACATTTACATTTATGCATTTGGCAGATGCTTTTATTCAAAGCGACTTACAGGGCACTTATTACAGGGACAATCCCCCCGGAGCAACCTGGAGTTAAACGCCTTGCTCAAGGACACAATGGTGGTGGTTGTGGGGATCAAACCAGTGCACTACGCCGCCACCACCACCACTTTTACTTTAGTAAAATGTATTAGCAACAATTACCCACAAACTCATTAAAAGAAATGTCAACTTTAGATATGTTGTTATTTTAGGGTGACTTTCCTTCAGAAGCTGTCTTTGTTTTTCTATCATTACCCCAACAAAACACTGATCTCTCTTATTTGAACGAGCCTTGTGATGTCGCAAGCGCTATTGTGCTTGTGTCTTTCAGCATGCGTGTTATAAAAACTTTTTTTTTTAATATAAAATCATGATCAATCACATGAAATGAAGATTCAAGTCATATCAGTAATTTTATCAAATCTGCTCCATGGAAACAAGGGTCCCCCCATGGGGCCTGCCATGTTTGAATCACATGACCAGCCGAATACTACTCGATTAATCTTGTGCAGTAGTGATTAGTGTGTACACTAGGCCAGAACCCTTCTAAGTGTAATGTGGCACTCCCATAGACATTCTATGGCAGTACACTGGCAAGGAGACAAGAGGCCGCTCTTTTTGAATGGATGTCTATGGAGCAGATGCCTCAGTGTGCTGAATAAACAGCTTTTGTGAGGAAACAGCTCGCCACTTAATGAACTGACTGCCTTTCAACTAATCTTCAACATGTTTTACACTAAAAAATGCTTTTGGAATGAACTACAGTATGTGTCGAGTTTACTACGATAAATTGATGTTTTATAAGAGAAGTCACTGATGTCTGTATCTAAAGGTTAACTGGCTCTTTTACCTGTGAGGCCAGACTTCCTTTTCCAAATCTTTTGGGAATTTCAATTTCATTTTAATACCAGGCTGTCTCTGCTAAAATGTTTCTGGATTAACAACAGTATTTAGAGCACAACACTTGTGTTCCAGATATAAAAATCCCATAATTATTTTTCCATAGATTCATACATTTTTTACTGATAACTTACAAACCTTTAAAGACAGACCTACTGTGAGCTCAAAGGTTCATCGATGCTTCTGTTGAAGACCTCAGTCCACATTATTTCAGCTGAATTGCTTAAAAATTGCATTTAATAGCTGAGTACCTGGTGAATAACTACTCTACCCATGGTCCAGCAGAGAAAGATCCACCAATCAGGAGAACTGCAGACAAGCCTGGAAGCGACCGCCCACTACCATGACTTGTTTGACGCAAACAAGTTGGTCTCCCTTCACACTCAAATTACTTCTATGTGTATATATCGGAATATTTCACATTAAATGTATACTATATTATTTCTATACTTACAATCAACAACCTAAAATCAATAGTTTTATACATTTCCTTCGTTTTATATTCAATTATGTCAATTATCGCAATGCTTATTTGGATTATAGTTTGTGCCCTCATGTACAGTCTTGTACCTTTTGTCTCTTGTCCAATTTTCAAATACCTTTTTTCTTCAAAAGCACAAATAAATTATATATATATATATATATATGTATATATATATATATATATATATATATATGTGTGTGTGTGTGTGTGTGTGTGTGTGTGTGTGTGTGTGTGTCTTTTATATAAGACGTTTTTGTTTTTTAATACATTTTTTTTCATAATGATACAATATTTGTTTTATTTGTCTCTTATAAAAGTCTATCCCATAATTTCTATGAATGTAACATTTGCCTACTAAAGGACAGGGCAAATGTAGCACAATCTCCTTATTTATGTATTGTAATTCGCAATTATAATTTTTGTTTTTACATTTGTGAGCCTAAACAGAAAATTATTAGACTCACTACAGTAACTATAGTTTAACCATGGTATTTAGTTAAACCACAGTTACTTACCACACAATTTACCATGGTTACTACCAAGGCAGGATTTACCACCGGACCGATTAGGCCTGTGACATGTAGGGGGCCTCCATGACCCCACTAACTGGCCTCATCCTTTTTTTTTTTTTTTCTTAAAATAAAATTAATTATGAGTGTGTGTGTGTTAACAATAATTTATTTGCACACAAAAAAAGTATCATGATCAGTTTTTTGGCTGTGTCAGCTGTGTCTGATGATGACAATGAGTCAGGTTAACTCGGAAACTGTTGATAGCGGCAAGACAGGCGGTTGAAGATAAAAGAGAATAAAAGAGAATTGAGGACATCGAAAAAACAGTGGAGCCACAAAAATGGAAAGCTAAAAGGGAGAAGGATAGCAGAGAGGATTTAATTAGGAGAAATATTCCAACCATCTCACTTTTTCGGCTCGACGCAAATAAAGAGCCTGGCGGCGCCTGCGGTGATGCTAGCAAAGAGAAGTTTAGCACAACATTGTTGTCCAAGATTGTGTGCCCAGGGGCCTTTGCTTTCTAAATCTGTGCCTGGTTACTACTACTATATTACACTTACATTTATGCATTTGGCAGATGCTTTTATTCAAAGCGACTTACAGGGCACTTATTACAGGGACAATCCCCCCGGAGCAACCTGGAGTTAAACGCCTTGCTCAAGGACACAATGGTGGTGGTTGTGGGGATCAAACCAGTGCACTACGCCGCCAACACCACCACTTTTACTTTAGTAAAATGTATTAGCAACAATTACCCACAAACTCATTAAAAGAAATGTCAACTTTAGATATGTTGTTATTTTAGGGTGACTTTCCTTCAGAAGCTGTCTTTGTTTTTCTATCATTACCCCAACAAAACACTGATCTCTCTTATTTGAACGAGCCTTGTGATGTCGCAAGCGCTATTGTGCTTGTGTCTTTCAGCATGCGTGTTATAAAAACTTTTTTTTAATATAAAATCATGATCAATCACATGAAATGAAGATTCAAGTCATATCAGTAATTTTATCAAATCTGCTCCATGGAAACAAGGGTCCCCCATGGGGCCTGCCATGTTTGAATCACATGACCAGCCGAATACTACTCGATTAATCTTGTGCAGTAGTGATTAGTGTGTACACTAGGCCAGAACCCTTCTAAGTGTAATGTGGCACTCCCATAGACATTCTATGGCAGTACACTGGCAAGGAGACAAGAGGCCGCTCTTTTTGAATGGATGTCTATGGAGCAGATGCCTCAGTGTGCTGAATAAACAGCTTTTGTGAGGAAACAGCTCGCCACTTAATGAACTGACTGCCTTTCAACTAATCTTCAACATGTTTTACACTAAAAAATGCTTTTGGAATGAACTACAGTATGTGTCGAGTTTACTACGATAAATTGATGTTTTATAAGAGAAGTCACTGATGTCTGTATCTAAAGGTTAACTGGCTCTTTTACCTGTGAGGCCAGACTTCCTTTTCCAAATCTTTTGGGAATTTCAATTTCATTTTAATACCAGGCTGTCTCTGCTAAAATGTTTCTGGATTAACAACAGTATTTAGAGCACAACACTTGTGTTCCAGATATAAAAATCCCATAATTATTTTTCCATAGATTCATACATTTTTTACTGATAACTTACAAACCTTTAAAGACAGACCTACTGTGAGCTCCAAGGTTCATCGATGCTTCTGTTGAAGACCTCAGTCCACATTATTTCAGCTGAATTGCTTAAAAATTGCATTTAATAGCTGAGTACCTGGTGAATAACTACTCTACCCATGGTCCAGCAGAGAAAGATCCACCAATCAGGAGAACTGCAGACAAGCCTGGAAGCGACCGCCCACTACCATGACTTGTTTGACGTAAACAAGTTGGTCTCCCTTCACACTCAAATTACTTCTATGTGTATATATCGGAATATTTCACATTAAATGTATACTATATTATTTCTATACTTACAATCAACAACCTAAAATCAATAGTTTTATACATTTCCTTCGTTTTATATTCAATTATGTCAATTATCGTAATGCTTATTTGGATTATAGTTTGTGCCCTCATGTACAGTCTTGTACCTTTTGTCTCTTGTCCAATTTTCAAATACCTTTTTTCTTCAAAAGCACAAATAAATTATATATATATATATATATATATATATATATATATATATATATATATATATAGTGTGTGTGTGTGTGTGTGTGTGTGTGTGTGTGTGTGTGTGTGTGTGTCTTTTATATAAGACGTTTTTGTTTTTTAATACATTTTTTTTCATAATGATACAATATTTGTTTTATTTGTCTCTTATAAAAGTCTATCCCATAATTTCTATGAATGTAACATTTGCCTACTAAAGGATAATTATGATAAATCATGGACTCTGCAACATCTAAGGACATGACATAACACTCTACTTGCTTTAATTTAATTAATAAGTAAATAAATAAATAAAACATACAGTGTATGTACTGTAACATTCATTTTAATTTACTGGTTTTAAAGAGATAATCAGATAAACATGAATGAAACAAACTAGGCAAGTTGTTAAAAGTTATGAAAATGATGTTAAGTTAGAAATGATTAACAAAAGAATTTGACACCGTCCAATTATGAAACGTTAAAAAAACAGTGATGTCCAGTTAAATGAAATCGAATTATGTCAAGTGTGCATCTTGAAAAGTGAAACACTTTCTGGATAGCCTATGGTTGCAGATGGGAAATTGTATTGCTCAACATGGCACCTCGGTTGTGTTTGCTTTCTTAATTGTTTGCTACCTCAGGAAATCCCAGTATTGCAATTTTCAAATAACTGGTTCATACTGGGGTTTTACTTTCTCTTTGACATATCTGCTTATACTCATTCAACTGTTAAAGTTCTTCATTTTGCAGGGTGATCTGAAGAAGAGATGGCAGACGGTCCGCATGAAACCACCGCATTAATTCATAATAACACACCAGCCAAAATCAGGTGAATTAATTATACTTTTTTTTATTTAATTGATCCGGGCAGGATTTTTAAAAAATGTTTCATTTATATGATTGATTGTTTTTAAACACAACTTTTGTCTTTCTTTTTTCCCCAGAAATGGAAGGCTCTTCCTTGCAGTGTTTTCTGCAGTTCTGGGCAATTTTAATTTTGGGTTTGCCTTGGTATTTCCTTCCCCTGTGATCCCACAGCTTAAAAAGGGCGACGACCCTCGGCTGCAAATGGACATCCATCAGATATCATGGTTTGGGGTAAGCTTATTAATCAAGGCTACTTCAAAGCTTTTTGTCTCACTTCACAGAAAGTGAAAAAAATGTGTACATGAGATTTAGAGATAAATACGTTTGTGTGTCCTGTGATGTTTTTCAGGTATAAAGTGCATTATCACATCATTTGAACTGTAACAAGTTTCTCTGTTGTGTTTCTCTAGTCAATTTTCACCCTAGGAGCAGCTCTGGGGGGTCTTGGTGCCATGCTGTTGAATGACAGAGTTGGGAGAAAACTAAGCATCATGCTGTCAGGGGTGCCATCTGTTGCAGGTCTCCTTGTGATGGGGGCCGCACAAAACTTTTGGATGTTATTATGGGGCAGATTTCTGACTGGCTTAGCTGGTGGAATGACTGCTGCTTCAATTCCTGTAAGTCTTATCTGGTTTATTTATTGAACTGGTTTTCGATTAAGGGGTCATATCATGAAGGATAACATTTTTCTTGATCTTTTGAGATGAATGAAAAAATTTGGAGCAAGTGGTTAGAACAACCTTGTTCCCCTTCTGTCGCTCTCTCCACGTTGTGTCAGAGAAGCGACACTAGGGGTCTCTCTTGAGCGCCGATATCCACCTCTGATCTATGAAAAAAGGCCAATGTGAAGTTGGCTGCCGGTATTTGCATGTCCCGCCCCCGGACATACTGGTATTTAAGCCACCGGGCCACCGGACGTGCCGCTTCTGCCCTGCATGCCATGGCTCTCCTGCAGGTCCATCAAGCCAAGGCACTAAGAAACATGCACGAGGGTGGTCCTGATCCCGACAAGCTGCAGGAACTGCGCTCAGCGACCGACCTCATGATGAGAGCGACGAAGGTCACAGCGCAGGCGCTCGGGCATGCGATGGCCACGCTTGTGGTCCAGGAGCGTCAACAATGGCTGAACATGGTCGAGATGCGTGAAGCAGACAAGACTCGCTTCCTCAACACTCCTGTCTCCCAGTTTGGCCTCTTCGGCGACTTTGCCCAGCAGTTCTCCATGGTGAAGAAACAGACGGAGGCCATCTCTCACATCATGCCTCACTTCTCTCAAGCCAGGTACCGTGGTCCCTCTAAAACGATTCATTGGCTTATCACACCCAGGCCGTGCCCCCCCCCCCCCTTGCGGGTCCGAGCTCACTCCACTAGGGGTGTTGCGTCCTCATGGGCACTGGCCAGGGGCACCTCCCTAGCAGACATCTGCAGAGCAGCAGGGTGGGCAACACCTAACACTTTCTCGAGGTTTTACAATCTCCGTGTTGAGTCAGTATCGTCCCGTGTTTTCTCAGGTCCGAGCCAATAGAACTCGGTAACACGCTGACGTTCTGGCCGGGTGAATCGCTTGCGCCTAGCGCCCTTTCCCTCAGCCGAGGTAAAATAGTGCGCCTCCGTTCCCAGGAGACCCCATCTTCGGGTCGCTGGTTGACTCCTCCCTAGCCCTTTTGGGTCCGCAGTTCAGCGGAGGAACTCGCCGACCCAAGCCACAACAGGTACCCAAAACTACCCTGTACTGGAATAGGTGCTCCACAGGTAAGGCATCCTGCTCGGACTCCCCCTGTGTGTAATTCCGCGGTACTGTCCCCTCACGAGCGGACCCCCGTGTCTCCCTTAGGCAGTTACAGCTGCCTCGGTCACCATGCTGTATGCTTCCCCCCTCTACGAGGCTGGATCTACCACCGCACCAACTTTTCCACATAGGTCCTAACAGGCCATGTGATGTATTTGCCACTCTTTGCCTCCCCTGCCGGGTAGGTGTGGCCTCCGCAGGGTCTTCTACCCCTGAAAGAAGGGCTAAGACCCCCTTCCCTCAATGCGTGTAAGGGCCCCGGCCGTAGTTGCTCTATGCGAGAAACATAGAGAGAAAAGAGGCCCAGCCAGGCTGGCCCGTTCCCAGGTTGGCGTCCATCACCTTGTTCCCCCCTCCAGGGTAACGAAAAGGATTCTGATGGCTTGAATGGGGCATTGGGGAAGGGTACATGCAGTCTGATACAGTTGGTCGTCCTGCACGTAAGAATACCTGCTCGCTCCTGTATCAGCAGTTCACGTACACGGCTCAGCGCATGGCACTTTTATAAGTGGACCCCTAGTGTTGCTTCTCTGACACAACGTGGAGAGAGCGACAGAAGGGGAACGTCTAGGTTACGTACGTAACCTCCGTTCCCCGATGGAGGGAACGAGACATTTTGTCTTCCCCGCCACGTCGCTGAGCCGAGCCACTGTTGAGGCCGGACCATTTCCGGCTCCTCAGAAAAATCCTAAATGAACTCCCGTATTTGCGCCACTTAAATACCCGTATGTCCGGGGGCGGGACATGCAAATACCGGCAGCCAACTTCTCATTGGCCTTTTTTCATAGATCATAGGTGGATATCGGCGCTCAAGAGAGACCCCTAGTGTCGCTTCTCTGACACAACATCTCGTTCCCTCCATCGGGGAATGGAGGTTACATACATAACCTAGATGTTTATTTTCAGTCTGACCTTAACAATTTGTGTAGGAAAGAAATCATTATTTAAAATCATGATCGCCAAGGTGACTGTTGATATCCAAATTTATTGTGAAATTTTTTTTAAATATTTTGAAGACATGGGTTAGACCAAATTGCTTTTATGCAGCTTTCATGTGCTTTTTCAAAGTTCTGGTCACCATTCACTTGCATTGTATGGAACTACAGAGCTGAGATATTATTAAAAAAATCTTCATTTGTGTTCAGCAGAAGATAAAAAGTAATAGAAATCTAGCTTTTTTTTTTACTTGTCACAATGTAGTGCAGGCTTTGCAAATAGGCTGTTATTGAAGAATGGGTTCAAAAGTATATTTGACATGACAGGTAACCCACAAGTCAGTGTGAGTGCTGGAGAAGAGCACTCACTCTTGCTCATGTCACATGTAAAGGGGACGTTTGTTAAAGGCGCAGCAGTAACAAACCGAGCATTTAAATGTAAGGCTCAGAGAAAACATTTAAATGGTCAAGAAAAACTAAAATATGACTGGTTTGGTATATTTTAAAAACTTGCTAACAAAATAAGTTGATATCAGCGAAACAATAATTAACAAAATGATTATGACATGATGACTTTAACATTAGCTCTTGTTGACATTTACACACAGGTATATGTTTCAGAGATTTCACACCCATCTGTGAGGGGTGCGCTGGGTTCATGTCCTCAGATTACGGCTGTCTTTGGAAGTCTAGCCCTCTACGCTCTTGGTGAGACAGATTCTTGTATTTCCAGGGACTGTTATGGACTGTAAAAAATGGGGGCATGCAATTGTTACATTAAAGATCTATTTCTACCTGATCTAACCCTAAAAACGACCTGTTGGTGAAGCCTAATGTAGTTAGGTTGATAAAGACATGTTAATCCAATTTAGTTTCTCTCCAAAACATCCATGAATTAATAAGCATTCTTAACATACAATGCACAATAATTGTCCTGTATAATCTGAATAAATTATGTTATTTTGCTTTCTTTCTGCAGGCTTGGTTCTGCCGTGGAGGTGGCTGGCTGTGGCTGGGGAAATTCCTGTTGTGATCATGATGATTTTGCTATGCTTCATGCCGACATCCCCACGTTATCTCATCATGAAAGGAAACAAAACAAAAGCAGTTAAATCGCTTGAATGGCTCAGGGGGACCAATTCTGATTACTTGATTGAGTTCAACAAGATTGAGCGAAGTATTAATTCTCAGGTAAATGGCATATTACAGTGGATTGCATCATGTTGTCCAGATGGTATTGCCATTTAAATTGAATTTAAAGCTCATGCAAATAGAATGCAGCACTCACTGAATAACATACTGACAATGTTAAAGATAGACTTTTTCTTAAAAGCACATTCGCAAAAAACTGACCGTTTAATTCTAAGTGTCAGAAAGAGGGTGGAAAAAGGTAATGAACACTAAAACATTAATATTTTGGTACAAAAAACAGACCCCTTTAAAGCCATAAACCAAAACTAGTCTGCTCGACTAAAGCAACATGTGTCCTGGGTTAGAATTTGCTAATTGTTTACTGCTATATGAAATGAATTATTTCAGGCTTTTAAATGATTTGCATGTTCTATCCAACAGCGCATGCAATGGAGTGATCTTAGAACACCTTTATACTATAAACCAATCCTAATCTCAGTCTTCATGAGATTCCTGCAGCAGATGACTGGTATAACCCCAATTCTGGTATATCTGGAACCCATCTTCCACATGACAGCTATATCACTGGTATGTTACATATAGTATATTTATTTATCACCTTGAAATAACAGAAAGCATGTTTAACCATGTTTTTTCTTGGCATCCAGGAACCAAAATATGATGCTGTATTAGTGGGAGTTGTAAGATTGATTTCTGTTGCTATTGCAGCCAGTTTGATGGACAAAGCAGGTCGAAAAGCTCTCCTCTTCACATCAGGTTAGTGTAGAACTACAAGTGTTATACTTTTTAATATTGACTTAAATATGAAAACGACTTACTAAGTTTATGAATTAACCGTTCTGGAGTTTGAATATACAATCATTAGCTTATTAAGCCACAGCATTATTTTTTTTATTATACAGCATCCACCCTTCTCACTTATTTGGACGTTTTTAACATTTGAAATAGTCTCAGTTCTTACCAAGAAACACCAGTAATTCATTGGAAGCAAATCACTGAAAAAATAATCACTATTGTTTTCTTTCAGGGTTTTTGATGTATCTGGCCATGCTCACAATGACCATGTACACCCACAAAACACCATGCAACCAAGGCAATCTAACCTTAACAGAGGGCATGAGTGGCGCCTGTGGAGCCTCAATGGGCCCTGCCTTCGATCCAGTTACTCTAATCCCTCTCATCAGCACTATGGTCATTATATTTGGTGAGTTTGCTTGATTTCATGTAGTTTCATTATGTGCAGTATACAACAAAAAGGAATAGTTTACCCAAAAATGAAAAGCCTCTCATGATTTACTCACCCTTATGCCATCCCAGATGTGTATGACTTTCTTTCATCTGCTAAACACAAATGAAGATTTTAAGAAGAATTTCTCAGCTCTTTTGGTCCATACAATGCAAGTGAATGGCTGCCAAAATCCTGAAGCTCCAAAAAACATACAAGTCAGCATTATAGTAATCCATTAGACTCCAGTAGTTAAATCAATGTCTTCAGAAGCGATATGATAGGTGTGCGTGAGAAACAGATAACTTTCACGTTCCTCTTCTAGTGTTTTTGATGATTCACATTCTTCATGCATACCGCCCCCTGCTGGGCAGAGAGGACTATTTATAATATTAATGACATCAATATTGATCTGTTTCTCACCCACACCTATCATATCACTTCTGATGTGATATGATAGGTGTGGGTGTAATATGGATTAAAACACTGGAGTCATATGGATTACTTTTATGATGTCTTTATGTGCTTATTTTTGGAGCATCACATTTTTGGCACCCATTCACTTGCATTGTATGGACCTACAGAGCTGAGATATTCTTCTAAAAATCATAATTTGTGTTTTGCAGAAGACAGAAAGTCAAACACATCTGGAAAGGCATGAGTGTGAGTAAATTATGAGAGAATTTAAATTTTTGGGTGAACTATCCCTTTAAGGCACTAAAGGACTATACTGCACTTTTAGAATTAGAACTTAATATTTTTAGAATTGGAAATTATTATCATTTTAGAATTAGAATTTACTTTTAGAATAAGAATTTATTACCTTCAGAATTACAATTACTAGAATTTTGGAATTTGTACTATTTCCTATTAATTAGATTCTCCAATACAGGTTATGCTTTGGGTTGGGGTCCAATCACATGGCTGCTAATGTCTGAGATTTTGCCTTTGGGTGCACGTGGAGTTGCATCTGGTTTGTGCGTTGGTGTTAGCTGGGTCACAGCCTTTGTTCTGACACAGCTCTTCATGCATGTGGTGGTGAGCTAAATCTCTTCTTCTTCTTTTTTAAAATTCTTTTTTTTAAAGACATATAGGACGCAAATTAGTAATGCTTCTTCTTTTATCTTTATCTGATATATCCAATTGACCTGATGTATTTATACAGTATATTGCCTCATACAATTTCAGTACGAACAACAACATGCTTGTTCAAGATCATCAAAAGATTTTTAAGTTTCTCCTAATCATTTAATCACGTTCTACATGATTATGTTGATTTTCTTGAATCTTGCAATTTCTAATATTTTCAAATGCACTATTCTGTGGATTTTAAAGAAAAATAATTTGAACCAAATATAACTGTTGTTGTAAAAGGCTGTTCTTGTATTATCAAAGAACTTTGATTTTGGTTTACACTTTCAACTTGATCAACCTACACATCTTTTCCTACAGGATGCATATGGACTCTTTGTACCTTTCCTGTTCTTCTGTGTCGTCTCGGTAGTGAACATAATTTTTACTGCAAAATGTGTGCCAGAAACCAAAGGCCGAACTCTGGAGGAGATTGAGAACTATTTCAGGACTGGACGGAGCTTCACCATTCATGATCCTTAAAATGGTCATATTCCTGTATATTCATCCACTCAAGCAATAGAGCTTTTATGGACTCCACAGGTTTTGAGTAAACATGATAATCCATGCGATCCCAGCATAATGGGAACAAAATTGTGAATGTTCCAAAGAGCATCTTGTGTGCTTCAAGGGAAGCAAGAAAATCTCAACTTTGTAAAAATTAGTTAACATGGTCAATGGCACAAATTTGCTCATTTTATAAGTAACTTTGAAATGGTCCAGAATCTTAAATATGTCTACATACATTTTTAACAATTTAAAATAAAGAAATGTTATGATGTAAAATTAATTACATCATAACATTTCTTTATTTTAAATTGTTAAAAATGTCCCCCCGATATAATGATGGACTACATTTTAAGAATACATTGTTAAAATACAGTAATAATAAAATTATTCTTAGCAGCAATACATGACATGCTCGCCTGAAGCATGCCAGTGGCCCTCTGCTTTTGCCTCTGGTGATGTTATATATATATATATATATACACACACACACACATTATTTTATTTATTAATATATATAATACGATCTCGAAGGTAAATACATACACCCAGAAAGAGACCAAGGGACAAAGAGTGCTAAATATAGATGAACAAGAGAGATAGTAAATAATTTCTTTATTATGTTCCTCTGTCTGACTTGTTAATGTACTGTAGGCTTGTGTAAATAGAATGTAGATATCACACAAGAAGTCATTTTTTTACAGTATGTGCAATAATCTGTTAATGCATCATAGGGCATCCACTTATTTGAACATTAGAGGGGGTTGTCTACAGTAGGATCGTGAGTGCACACAGTCTTTATGTAAATCAGAAATGGATCAATTAAGTTATATACATAAATATACAGTCTTTACCACTTGCTTGTGTCATAAGATCATGTGATTGGACAAAACACTTCTCTTTAACCGTTCTTCTAGTTGGAATTGTTCCCATCAGTGCAAACCAAACTGAACCTTTATTGCACAACATGTGCTATAGTCCAGGAACAAAAGTGCAATAGAGAAGTTCCCATGATTCATATCAACCACATGGGTAGAGACCAATGAAGTTCAGCTAGACTTTCATTCCATTCCAATGCAAGACAATTACAAAACACAACCTGTGAAAAGAGCAGTTTATCGAAGAATAGGAATACTGACGTTTTCAGTATATTCAGTAATACAAGTTAAGACCAATCGACAGCATTTGTGGCATAATATGGATTACCACAAAAATCTATTTTGTCTTGCCCCTCCTTTTCTTTAAAAAAGGCAAAAATTGAGGTTACAGTGAGGCATTTGGGGGCCAGTTTTAGAACATTAAAATGCTCACTTTTTCAAAAGTATAACCACAAGACAAACAATATGCATGTAAACATGATTTTAGTATGATAAAATCAATTACTAATGTTTTCTGTGTTCAACTTCGTTACCATGACGATGTAATGTCAATGTAACTGAACTCCACATACCCTAAAACCCTAAAATAACTGTAAAATTTCAATTTAATCAACTTTACAGCTCAAATAATATGCACGTTTTAACAGAAGTATTAAAGTAATTTTATAAAATTATAAGCTTCACATTTCTTCACTTAAATCCTCCAAAAAATGGCCCCCACTCACTTCCATTGTAAGTGTCTCACTATAACCTCTATTCTTCTTTTTTTTAAATAAAACGAGGGACGAGTCAAAATACATTTTTGTGGGCATCAGCATTATGCCACACAAATGCTGTTGATTGAGCTTAACTATTAAACCCAGACTATTCCTGTAAGCACCCACTGGATTGGAAATTGTCTTGTGTATATTCTAAAAAGCATAAATAAATAAAAAGCAAAAGGAATGATTGTCTGCTAAGGATCCATTTCACTCTAAGTTAAAAATTCATCATTACCAATTTGGATTTCTGCTTAGTTTTAAAGATGCAGGCCAAGTCTTAATTCCAGGTTGATCCAGGGGGATTGTCTCTGTCATAAGTTCATGGTAGCGTTTTATGGCAATATCACATGAAAGCCATGCAAATACATTCTCCCTGGTTGTGTGGCGATAAAGCACTGTACTCAAAGTTATAAACAATGTATGTACAGTATTTATGTTGTTTATCTATTTATTTACTGTTTTTGTTTGTCTTTCAATCATTCCAATGAATTCTCAAATCTTTTAGCACAACCAATTTGATCAGCTCTGTCAATCAACAAGTATATTATAAGGGATGATTTTCAGCAGGTAAATGATATATATATATATACAATTTTTTTTTGTTTTTTTACAGTTAATTAAATCTAGAAAAAGTTTTTTTTTTTTTTCATTCTTAACTGCATCAGTTACTTGGAAATAACCAGAACCAAAATTAGAATTAATTTTTATTTGATCTTAATGTCCCAGCATGTGACCTAATTCGCACAGGCTATTTATGTCTTTGCATGTTAAAAAAAAAGCCTTTAAAAGGAAAATAATTCATGTGATGTTAAGAATGCTCAGCTTTAAGCAGCTTTATTGGACTGCCTTGAATGAAGTGTTGCCAAAAAAAAAGTGTTAATACACAAGTATTAGGCTGACGTATACGGAATGTAATATATAAGGGTGTTAAACATTATGTATAGCATAAGCCAGGTTTATGGAAGACCAAAACCTGCCATATTTAGATTTATAGATTTTTCAAAGTTTGTGTACATTAAAAATAAAAATCTCTCTCTTTTTTAAAAATTAAAAACACGACCAGTCAAAAGTTTGGACACACTCTACTTTTGATCAAATGGCTTATGTTTAATGCTTTTGTAGACATAAACTGCTCCGCTATACATTTCTAATAGTATACAACACAAAAATTTTATTTTACATTTATATGGACCGGATGGTGGAGGAAAAGAAACTAAAGTATTCAGCATGCAGTACATGGAAACTCATTTAATACTGTTTATAAAGCATCCCAGGTGGGATAATACACAATTCCAATGTAGTTATTTTATTGTGTTGATGGTTTTATTATTACTATTGTCCACGTTTTAGAATAATAAGGGTGCACTCAGTATTTTTTTCCTAAGGGTTTAACTTCTAAAGACATGAAATGTAATTTTGCAATATATGTAGGAAATCAAGACCACTCACATTAACATGAAGACTCCAGTCATATCAGTAACCTTCTAAAAGCTGTTTTATTCTACATGGAGAGGGTCTGCACATTGGGGGCTGCCATGTTTGAATCACATGACCAGCCGAATACTACTTGCTTAATCTCGGTAACCGTCCTGTTGTTTGACACTTTGGGTGCTTCTCAAACGGAAGGCTGCAGCATAGTTAGGTTGTGTACTTCCTAGACCAGTCGTTCTGAGGCTGTATACTAGACGACGACTCAGCATTCAGCGCTAGAATGAGACAGTCTAGTAAGTGCACATGCTTAGAACCATGTGATATTTGACTTTGTTTAGAAAACCCATATTCTTCAGAAAATGAGAATTATGTCCTTAATCTCTAAATTATGTGTTATAGCCTATATTATATAACACAGCCTATATATTATATAATCCATCCTTTCACTAAGCAATTCAAGAAATCATGGCTGAATGTGAGCACTCCATTTCTACAATGACATCTGAAACTGAAAACGATCGATTTTAAGTATCATGTATCCAAGCCGCTAGGTGTCAGTGTAAATCTAAGATGACACAAAGACGAAAGTTACTGATTGCAAAAAAATAAATAAAAATAATAATAATAAAAAGTGTGGATAAAGGGGTTAAATATACATCATCATTTTAAAATTTAAGCTTTTCAATTTCATAACGCATTCCATCAATTTGTCAAAGGTTTGTTGTAGTCAAATTTTGATAATAGTGTCTGCTTTATTTTAACAGCATAGTCTCCTGAAAATAACTATTCATCTTTCAAGACTGCATTCCACCGTGTAGGCTATATGTTTTGATTTTTTTATATTATTTTTCCGGATCATTACATAACAGTCACTAGAAAGTGTCTGTAGCTGCTAGAGGGACATTTGAGTTGCCAGCCGCATCGGGTTACTCAAGAGAATCCCCTCCAGTGCGTTTCATAATTAGGTTGTGTAAGGACCAAAGTTGACGTATGAGGACTTAGGAAGCCGGCGGGCTACAAATGCAGTTCCTCGCCGACTGAAAACATTGATTACAGCACACAGACAGTGAAATAACCATGAAAACGAACAGGGTCAAAGTAATTGCAAGTCAAGTGATTTCAGCTGAACTTGTGGTGGGACTACTACTCACCATCGTGTATCGAATGTTTTCCAGTGTGGCGTTTTCTTCTGAGGTGAGTCTATATTTATGTGTGAAATTAATTACCTAACGTGTTGATATGTGAGACTTCAGTTCAATACCTGCTTATAAGTGAAAACCCGTAAAAATGATATACTTGTTGCAATTATTGTTAAACTGTAAACCATAATAAAAATGGGGTCTCCTTCAAACAGCACAAGGGGTCGTTCACACCGAACGTGTACTGCACTGTAATTGTTTTTCTACGTATACGCACGACTGACGTCTATGACCGAACCCCTTATTTGTTAATTTCCTTTTTTCTAACTGCAGTGCGGGCTACTATCAATTTACCACACGTTTGTTGTATTAACAATTACTATCTTCACTTTGTTCATATTTTATAAGAGTTCCATTACACGTTAGTAATGAGTCGCTCTGTTTTCAGGGGGAGAGTGTCAGTGATGGTGGTGCTCGGCTTCAAGTAACGCGCTCACTCGTGTGTGTGTGGTTTGCGAGTAATGTGAAGTTCATTTTCTTCAAAAGCAACAACCATCCACTTTCTCTTTCTGCACATTCTGTCTCAAGACTTGTAGTGAGTGCTTCTCTATTCTCTCTCTCTCTCTCTCTCTCTCTCACACTCACACTCTCTCTCTCACACACACACACACACACACACACACACACACACACACACACACACACACTATCTGTCTGTCTGTCAGATCTATCTATCTATCTGTCTGTCTGTCTGTCTGTCTGCTCTATCTATCTATCTATCTATCTATCTATCTATCTATCTATCTATCTATCTATCTATCTATCTATCTATCTGTCAGCTCTATTTATCTGTCTGTCTGCTCTATCTATCTATCTATCTATCTATCTATCTATCTATCTATCTATCTATCTATCTATCTATCTATCTATCTATCTATCTGTCTGTCTGTCTGTCTGTCTGCTCTATCTATCTATCTATCTATCTATCTATCTATCTATCTATCTATCTATCTATCTATCTATCTATCTATCTATCTATCTGTCTGTCAGCTCTATTTATCTATCTATCTATCTATCTATCTATCTATCTATCTATCTATCTATCTATCTATCTATCTATCTATCTATCTATCTATCTATCTATCTATCTATCTGTCAGCTCTATTTATCTGTCTGTCTGCTCTATCTATCTATCTATCTATCTATCTATCTATCTATCTATCTATCTATCTATCTATCTATCTGTCAGCTCTATTTTTCTGTCTGTCTGCTCTATCTATCTATCTATCTATCTATCTATCTATCTATCTATCTATCTATCTATCTATCTATCTGTCAGCTCTATTTATCTGTCTGTCTGATCTATCTATCTATCTATCTATCTATCTATCTATCTATCTATCTATCTATCTATCTATCTATCTATCTATCTATCTGTCAGCTCTATTTATCTGTCTGTCTGCTCTGTCTATCTATCTATCTATCTATCTATCTATCTATCTATCTATCTATCTATCTATCTATCTATCTATCTATCTATCTATCTATCTGTCTGTCAGCTCTATTTATCTGTCTGTCTGCTCTATCTATCTATCTATCTATCTATCTATCTATCTATCTATCTATCTATCTATCTATCTATCTGTCTGTCTGTCTGTCTGTCAGCTCTATTTATCTGTCTGTCTGCTCTATCTATCTATCTATCTATCTATCTATCTATCTATCTATCTATCTATCTATCTATCTATCTATCTATCTATCTATCTATCTATCTATCTATCTATCTATCTATCTATCTGTCTGTCAGCTCTATCTATCTATCTATCTATCTATCTATCTATCTATCTATCTATCTATCTATCTATCTATCTATCTATCTATCTGTCTGTCTGTCTGTCTGTCTGTCTGTCTGTCTGTCTGTCTGTAGGCATTATATATAGACATACAATCCTACTACATGTAATATTATAACATTACAAAAATATGTAATATTCTGTATCCTCTCTGTACAGGCTTTCCTTGCATTGTTAGGAGCTTGTAGTGAGGGACACATTGAGGGAAGTAAACACAAATATGTAAGTAATGCATTAAAACATTGTAACATGAGATGTGCACTTGATTATAGCAAGTCACTTTGATATGTAGTAAGCATTTATAAATATGATGCAATGCTCTCATTATTAATGCCAAAAAACAAGTTGTGTTTGTTAATTCACTGTTACATTAAAAAATAGAAATTCTAAATCCAACATGCAGGTTTAATTCATAAATCAGACGTAATCATATGCTTTTTTCTTCTCTCTTTCTCTCAAGTTTCCCATGTTGGACATGGCGGTATTCTCATTCTTTTTTCTAAGCAGCTTGACACTTTTGTTCTTGGATCACTATCAGTTTAAAGGCTCTTTGATACAATCTGATCTATTCACTAAGCCCCAGAAGTTTTTCCTTCAAATTGATTTTTTTGCCAACTTCATTTTTGGCCTGATGTGGTTGGTTTTTCCAGGATGGCTGCTTGGGTCACAGGTATGACACTTAATTGTTATTTAACCCCCCTTGCACACCCTTGAATTTTAATTGATACAAATACAGTGGCCCCAAAACGTTTGTACACTTGTTGGACACTTATGCCATAATAATTTAAAATGTATAAATATCATTTAACCAAGTGACATTTATTTTGAGTGCACAAGCACACTTTTTCAATCACAATATGTCTCAAAATGTTAGATTTTAAATGATAAACAGTAGAAAAACTGTTCAGAATTAAGAATGCATAGCCTCTATTGCTATATTTATACCTAAATGTATTTATCTGTGTATAAAACAGATCAGTGGATCTGAGGATAATCTTCATCTCACACATGCTTTTGGAGCCATGATGGTTGGAGACAGCTTTGTGTCTTTTACAATTCAGAAGGGAATGAGAACAGATGAGGCATCTGTCTTCAGCAGCCGTGCTATTGTAAATCATTCTTCAGAACATATTGCAAACCTGTACACATTTTAGCATTTTCAAAAGATATAGATAATCTGTTATGCCATATTAGGATTTAGATATGATCTAAGATAGTACTCCCAACTGAAAGCCAAGATGATGTTACATGATCCAAAATCTATGAATTAAGCAGGGCTTTTTTGTACTCATCCAGGTGACTTTGGCGCTTGTCATCTTCATGATCCACACCCAGCTCACCACATCTGCATGGAAAACCCCACAACTCTGTTTGTGCCTGATAGGGGTCAGCCTCTGGGCTGGTAACTCTATTCTTGGCTACCTAAGCTCCAATGAATTCAGCACAGAGTCTGCAAATGATATATATTGCCGTGCTTTGCAGAGAAAGAACGGAAGACATTATGTACACTAGTTGTTTTGGCTTGCATTTAATGCCTTGTGATGTTTACAACAGTTACCTTGACAAACTATTTATACTGTACATATATTGTATTATTGTAAATAAGATATTGATTAATTTCTTTGTAAATATAATCCTTTATATTTTTCACAAATTTGTAAATAAATGTGTCATGAATTGTGACAAAGTTGTCATTTTAAGTACTGGTGAACAGCTGTATGTACACTACTAGTCAAATGTTGGGATACACGACTGAGTTTGTTTCTAAAAAACTTTGATCTAAAGGCATCAAATGCTTGATATTAGTGGTGCCCACAATTTCCCAGCATATGTTGAAAAAGCATTCCAGGTAGCACCTCATGAAGTTGGTTAAGAGAATGTCCAGAGTGTGCAGATCTTGGGAAAGAGTGGAATTCTTAAAAAAATATTAGATTAACCATTTTTTAGTGACTGCATAATTCCCATTCTTCCATTTGTGTCATTTAATATTTTTGACATCTTTACTATTTAACTAGGTTTTTCCAAACATTTTATTGGCAGTGTATAAAGGCTAACAACTGTTAAAGGTAACAACATCATCTGCTTTGCCAGCTGTCTGTGATCTGTCTGCCTCACCCCCACGTGTCAAATCTGTGCACTCAACCATTTGTTTTTGCCGATTGCCATTATTTCAGATGAAAAACTTTGGATGTTCTCACAACTGCAAAAGCAGTGAAATCATAACCCACACATATAAATCGTGCAGGGCTCATATTCCTCTTTTGTTAAGTCATGTACCTCCTCTGAGAAAGTCTTTATTAAACTGATGCTTTTTTATTGATTTTGGAAAATTAGGGTGCATGAGCATCCCGACAGTAACACTGTACAGTACACAGAAAGTAGCCTACCACATATACTACAGGTATAAATGAATGTAAACATCAAGGTGGACAGTTAACACAACATATATCTTTGACAGTCCTTTAGAGGAGGCAAGGGAGGCTGATTTGCCTTAAATATTCATTCAAAATGAAATGAACATGACTTGAGTGATAAACTGTTGTTTTTAATCTAATAACCAACTATGTATAATTCAGATCCATGTAGTTATTCAACTGTTTTGTTCATTATTTTTTTATTTACTCCTCTCATGCCTGATAGCCCAGGCGAATTTTAGTTTTAATCACTGCTAGTCAGATTGGACAAATAGTGAAGTGATATTCAAGTGATGCTCCATCTCCTGCAGTAAATAATGACACTTGTATGCCTACTCATTCAGGTGGAGCAGTTAATCGGCATTGGCTGCACAGCACTGCACTGCACATTACATTTGGCAGTTGTTAGGTCTCTGTGGCAAGACCTGTGTGAGCCATAACATTGACCTTAATTGAAATGTATTCCTCCTGCAAAGAACATGTAACTTAGCAAGACCCGGCAAACCATAATAAACGGCTTTATCATGCTGCTGAGCTCCATTAACACCTCCAACAAACGGCCCAGTGCACTGCACAACAAGTCATCTGTTACAATTGCTCACTCAGTTTTGGCATCAGTTGGTGTTTTCAATAGGACCACTAGATGGCGCACTGTACACAGACCTTCCTTCATCAAGTCGACAGTGCTAGTAAATGTACCATAAACTGAATCCTTTTCTTATTTATTTCTTTTTGGGGGGTTGCGGCATCGTTATTCCAATGCATGGCATAATCTTGTTATCTCTGAAAACGGTAGATGGATTGGCTTGGACACTCTCTCTCTCTCTCTCTCTCTTAGCCAATGATCAAGTTAGCAATTTCTCAGTAAGCCTGAGAGTTAGCCTACAATTTTAGCCTACAATTAGCATACCAATTTCTGTTATTTTATCAAACAGAACAAACTGTTATAGTGAGACAAACCAACTAAAACAACAAAACATCACAAAGTTCATAAAATACTGAGTGATGTCTGTGCTGAATAAATTATGTCCAAAATGTATGTCTTACCTGAGTTCTAGCAAACCCCGTGGCAAACTTGTGACTCATTACTTTAGCATGCAGACAGGCTTTGTGGCAAACTCCTCATTGTTGCCTCAGCCATAGATGGGTTTGCCAGTAGTGGCAAATTGTCTCACATTTTTATTTTATCAAATATATTAAAACATTTAAGATGGGGACATGAAAATATACTGCAGAGTAGGAATGTCCCAGCTCTCCAGTGTAAGAAAATGTTTATAAAAAGCAGTCCCTTCAAGGTACAGATTCCAAGAAGGATCTGTCAAGATTAATTGTATTAACTGTCCCTGCGTCACATTTTTACCAGAGCTGATTTGACATTTGAAAAGTCCCCAAATTCCTGCTTTATTTTATTTAACCCTTTAAGAACACAGTTCTGCCGGAAGTGTCTTCATTTGACATGCAGTATGTTTGAAATACCTCCATGATTCAAAATCCTGTAATGTTCGCTTATGTAAGCACAACTCTTCTAATCAAAGGAGTGTTGTTTGGACAGTGTGGCCTTAGCACCACTGAACAACAAAATGACTTTGGCTGGTGTGTTAAATCAAATGAGAGGCCTCATTTTAAGACTGGAATGTCTAAAAGGCCACCTACACACAAAGTTTTTCATTTAAAAATGCATTTGTTTCACTTTGTTTTTGGCCTTCCATCTACAATGAGATGGCGTTATTGTCCAGCAAAATCTGAGCTTTTCGAAAATGCTCTCCTAAGTGACTAAATTTGAGAACACAGTCTTTGAGTTGTAGTGTGGACAGGCAAACTGAGATATTCAAAAACGATGATGTATTGTTGTCATGTTATGCAATCATGTGATCCATTATGTCCAAAACATTCAAGATAGCAGCCCACGTTGTAGCGGCATTGTTGTGCCTGCTATCTACTTTGATAGCGTTGTTAAAGATAAATGATTCTTTGTACAACCTTCACATTGCATTTCATCAAAGGCGATGGGATGTTTACCCGGTCTGATGGCAGAACACGAGGACAATTTGTTCAATTCAGACCGTAAATGTAATGGATTTTTCGCATGCATAGAAAGGGGATTAAAGCGTTTTCAGATGTTCAGTGTGGACTAGCAACTTTTGTAAAACGTTTGAAAACTGCAGTGTGATTGAAGAGCATTTCGAAATGAAAATGCAGTTTTCAAATTTATCCAGATTAATATGGACCTTTTGGACCCTTTTATGGACCCTTACAAAAAATCTAGAGTTCTGGCAAACTACTTGCAAACTTGCCTCAAATTTGCCACTCATTATTTTCACATGCAATTGTGCACATGCTATATCCACGCACCCCATTGAGAGCGAGAACCATTCATTGTGACCACGAGGAGGTTATCCCATGTGACTCTACCCTCCCTAACAATCTGGCCAATTTGGTTGCTTAGGAGACCTGGTTGGAGTCAGTCAGCACACCCTGGATTCGAACTTGTGACTCCAGGGGTAGTCAGCGTCAGTACTCGCTGAGCTACCCAGGCCCCCTGCAATTGCACTTGTGATTCCTGAGTAAATGTTTGCCAGAACTTTGCAGCTATTCAGGGGTAGTGGTGAACCTGTAGCAAACCTTTGGCAACAATGGACATTTTGCCACAAGTTTGCTGCAAAGCTCATTTGCATGTGAAAATAATCAGTGGTGAATTTGCAGCAAGTTCATGGCAAATTTGCAATGATCTCTCAATTTTTTGTAAGTATTAAGCACAGTGCAAGCTAATACACCATATGCAAAAAGTTGGGGCATTGCCATGTAGTTTTGGTAGGCATACGTGGGTTGGCGAAATGGTGTGGGATGTAAATGAAGACAGTTCATTAATAAGATTTTGCTACAGTAGCTAGTGAACAATACAATTTAGAACCATTTGTGTCTAATTTAAGCAGTAGCTGTGTTCTTCTTAAATGTCAGGTATACCTCTGTGACATGCTCTTTATATACGCATGGAAAGGCTGTACTAGTCAGGACTAATTGGATGTATAGGATGTATATGGATGATTATAGAGAATGTAAGTATTATTAATGATATTGATCTACTGACTTTCAATACCATGGCAAATAACTGTAAGAGTCAGGGAAATCAATTTATATGCCATTGTCCTTCTAGAGTTTGAAAATACACTTTGATAGCACCTGCTGGTAGAATCCCCAAACTGCAAATGCACAGAAAAAGTTCAGACTTTGCACTGAGTACAGATGTGGTTCTCAGACGTCTAAAGCACAATGACTTATATCTGATAAAAGCCAGTTAGGCTTCGTGTCACTTAATTTACATGGACCTCCCATATATATTTGCGAATACCCACAGTTTGCATGCATACACCCACAGACAGCAAGAACACCAATACAAAAATTGAGAGTTGTGGCAAACTTTCTGCAAATTTGCTGCAAATTCGCCACTCATTATTTTCAAATGCTAATAAGCTTTGTAGAAAACTCTTTATTGTCACCAAAGGTTTGCTGCAGGATCACCACTACCAGTGAAGAGCTGCAAACTTCTGGCAAACATTTGCGGTGAATCGCAAGCTCATTTGCATATGGAAATAATTAGAGGAAAATTTGCAGCAAGATTTCAGCAAGATTGGGCCATTTTTGTCAGAACTCTTTATTTTTTGTGAGGCACTCCCATCCATTTGCAGGTCGACCAGGCATGAAAACTTGACTCTCAAGAAATTTGAATTTATGAAGAAATTAAAGTTAGACATATATATCTATTTTCTAACACTACACTCAAAGCGCTTTACATAGTGAACAGGGGGTTCTCCTCAACCTCCACTAGTGTGCAGCATCCACCTGGATGATGCGACGGCAACCATAGTGTGCCAGTACGTTCACCTCACACCAGCTGGTGGAGAGGAGATACAGTTGTAGAGCGATAGAGCCAATTCATGGATGGGAATTACAAGGAGGCCATGTTTTAAAAGGGCTAATGGGGGGAATTTAGCCAAGACATTGGGGTTACACCCCTACTCTTTTGAAATTTGGATAAGATATAGCTTATTGTCATGGCGTATAATGTTTTGTTTACCTTGGGTATGAAAATAGAGCCATAAATCTTTATCAGAATATAGTTGAATATTGAAACTGTTAAGAGGCAATAACCTTTTTGATAGAGACTTTGCCTGTATTTTATCTTTTGCGGATTTGAAATAGGCAATGTTATTTGATCGTAATCTTGTCTTCTGTCTTTCCTCATTCAAGTAGATAGTAGCTGTGCTTGTACGGCATGTTTCAGAGTAAACAAACTATCAAAATTGCCAAAAAACACTTTGTAAGTTGGGACTTCCATTCCAACAGCTGCCATATTGAGCATTCAAGATATTGAACATTAAAATTGTCCATCTCCTCTTCTTATAATGTCTCTGATTTATCTCAAAATACAGTTTGAAAAGTCAAGGTATCAAAGTTGTGTTTGAGACATAAACACAAAATTTGGCTCTAACGTTGCCTTGTTTTTCTAAAAGAGTATACATTATTTTCGAGTATATTGTTATACATTTGAATTCAGTGGGAGTGAATGAAAAGTTGTTAATCCCCACAACTGTCATTTCAGCATTTGTGCCAAATCGTTATTCTAGACGTTATTTCTATTCCACTGCCGGTCATTTCCTGAGTCAGTAGGTAGGAAAACGATTCAAAATTGGCCCATAATTTTTCAGTGAATTGCTCCTGTAAGTGGCAACATTTCATGCTTCTTTGATACTCTGTGTGACCTGACAAAATGAATGAACATCGAGTGTTGATGTGCCAGCAAAATAGTCAATCACCACAAGGTCGTGGATGTTTAGAACAGAGAGCGGCTTCTAATTGATCTCTGGTGACTTGTGTGGCATGCTCTGCCCATCCATTTGTGTCTCAATCTGTGATGGAATTGTGTGCACCGTTTTATCCCAACTCCGGACATCAGTAGTGATTTTCATATATGATTGCAGGTACTGTTGGTTAAGGCCTACAATTGATTGTTTTCTAAGCCCTGCTTTAAAGTGGATACATGTAATTTTTTCTATGTTAATCGTCTGTCTTGTATCCCAGCCTAATATGCCAAAACAAATATTAGTGTGGTTAACCATTTGTAGGTTGATTTTTAAATGAAAGTTTAACACTGTAAAATAATTATATATAGTATAGAATAATAGTATAGTATAAAATACAAAACAATAAAATAATTCCTATAAAATGACTATTATAAAATAATTCCTCTATATGTTTAAGCAACCTGTCAGTGGATTTCCACTGATATTTAGAGAGTTTTAAACAAAAGTTTACAAAACTGATCTAAAAATACTGTAAAGAGTTGTTGTGGCACTTAATAGTGACCCAAGGAGGATACGTGCAGTATTTTTCCTTTTCCAACCTTTAAATAAATGTTGAAGTGCATGCTGTGGATTAAACTGTCACTTAGTGTAGATTTACAGTAGGTATTGATTCAGGTAATAGTAGTGGTGATAGTAACTGAAGAGAAACGTTAGGAACAGTTCTGTTCACTCACACTAATAATAACAGTTAAAATCACTAATGAGGCATTTCTCGCTAACTGATTTGCAGTCTCCACAGTTTTTAATCATGCTATTGTGTAATTTACCATATTGTGGTTCCATTTCACTCTGTTCCTCATGACATGTAATGTAATGCATGAGTCACCATTATACTTTTATATAGCAATAAAAATACTTTTATTTGTTAAGTTAGAGGACGGCAGTGGCTCTGTTGGTAGAGCAGGTCGGCCACTAATCGCAGGGTTGGTGGTTTGAATCCCAGCCCACATGACTCCACATGCTGAAGTGTCCTTGGGTGAGACGCTGAACCCCAAGTTGCTCCCAATGGTAGTCTAGCACCTTGTTGTATGAATGTGTGTGTGAATGGGTGAATGAGTCACAGTGTAAAGTGCTTTGAATACAGGTTAAAAAGGTGCTTTGTAATTGCAGACCATTTACCATGTCAGAGCTTGTCATCACTGTTTCTTATATGGAAAAGAGTGGCCGTGATTTTCTTTAAAAATTCACCTTTTGTGTTTTGCAGAAGAAAAATATTCAAAGAGGTTTGGAACAACTCCAGGATGAATAAATAATGCAATTATTTTCATTCCTTTAATATGTGTGTCCATAAATATGAGATCATATACTGCACTTCAGATCATGGCAGAGCACATTCTTCTTCTAGATAAAAAAAGCATTACCTGTCTTGAGAATTGTGTCTTTCTGTTGATGTTGAGTCATCTTGTGCATCTCTGTACCAAACCTTTTCTTTCTTCAGCTCCAGATCAAATAAGCGTCCCTTGGGGCTTATTTACTGATCATTCTCTCCAAGGAGCACATTTCCTGTAAAACTCCCTCTTTCAGTCTGTCCTCTTGGCAAGCGGTAGCCCACAAACAAAAACAAAGCAAATTTTTTTTTTTAAACGGTAAAGGAAGTATACTCATTTAAAACTTGTGAGGTTTATGCTCAAAACAAGAAAACACAATTTGCCAATGGGGAGAGAAAAATAAACGTATTTTAAACAAATATTCTTTGAAAACAAGTCTTACACAATTTTGCTTCGTGTTTTAAGGATATTTGGAAGAAAATAGGACAAAATTGCAGAGTATGATTTTAATTTTATTTAAAATAATACAACGTTATAGTGTTGTATGCTCAGATGTCATTTAACAATGGAGATCTGAGTAATAGTAATTCGGTAGATTTTGTAATCACATAACAATTGCAAATTGACTTTAAATTTTAAGTTCGAAACATACACAAGTACACAAATTCAGATGCTTCTAGCTACACAAGCTCAATTGTGTGCATTGTAGGATTCTGAAATACAGTATAACACAATCAATGCAAGTATGCGTTTCATTCTCAACATTGCCATGAGGGGCGCTATAGCGGACATTAAAGGACTAGTTCATCCAATTTATTTGATAAATTATTATTTTATTTACTCACTCATGACATCCCAGATGTGTATAACTCTCTTTCTTCTGCTGAACACAAATAAAGATTTTTTAAAGAAAATCTCAGCTCTGTAGGTCCATACAATGCAAGTGAACGGGTAACAAAATGTTGAAGCTCCAAAAGCACATAAAGACAGCATAAAAGTGATCCATAAATCAATTTCTTCAGAAGCGATATGATAGGTGTGGGTGTGAAACAGACCAATATTTAAGTTTTTTTGTACTAAAATGTTTGTTTGTGTTCAGCTGAAGAAAGAAAGTCATATACATCAGGGATGGCATGAGGGGAGAATTTTCATTTTTGGGCAAACTGTGCATTTCTATTTCAAGTCAACTACTGTAATGGTGGAGCAACAGTTTAAAGATAATATTGCTGAGCAAGTAAGTTAAAGTCGATATACTGTATTTATAGCAACTTACCTGAATACTAGCACGTGTTTTAAATGCACAAACATTTGAAGTAACTTTATCACCTCCTTGATTAGGCTACTGAGGTTTGTAACACCACAGAAATGCAAGAAAACAATTTAATATGTACAACCGGAACTTCAACCAGAAAGAGTTTCTGTGTACATTTTTCATACTTTAAAACCATTCTTGCATAACTTGTAGCGTTCAAATCAACATCACAATTTTTGCAAGAATACACTGTAAATGTAGTCATAATTTTAATGGATAAAAGTTAATTTGCTACTGTAAAAATCTTACTACAGTATATGGGCATGCAATGAAAAATTATATATATTTAAAAACATATGTCATCTTACAGTTTTGAGAAGTAGGTAAAAGGTGTGACTAATATGAAAATGTACCTTATGGTAAATGGTCTGCACTTATATAGCACTTTTTTTTTTAACCTTGGAGGTTACCATAGCACTTTACACTGTGTCCCAATCACCCATTCACACACACACCAATGATGGCAGAGCTGCCATGCAAGGTGCTAACCTGCCATTGGGAGCAACTTGGGTTTCAGTGTCTTGCCCAACAACACTTCACCATGTGGGCCTGGAATCGAACAGCCAACCCTGCGATTAGAAGCAACCCACACTACCACCTGAGCCACAGCCGCCCCTAAATAATTATAATGTTGTTTAGCCAAATGTCATTTTTATGGTAAAATATTGTTAAAATATTCAGTATATTTTTAAGTATCTAGCAGATTTGTGTAGTTCCATAACGTAAATCTCATTTAATGATATGGTTATGAACTGTAAAATATACAGTCACCAAAATGCAATCCCATAATGCCTGAAGTTTTGTAACTTTTATTATTATTATTTTAATTTAAGTTTTTTTACTATAACTTTTCTTTTACCTTAAATGTTACAGTTATTTTTTCTTTTTTACTGTTAGAATTAGAAACACATTTTTTCCTGACTATGTTTAAGGAATGCCCACAGACTTCATTTTGACTGGCCATCCAGTTTAGGTGTATACAGTTCAGCAAAATACAGGCCCTCTCTCAAGAGAGTGAATTTTGACATGAAACAATGGGGTGATGTAGGCTGCTTAATATTTAATGCCAACTGTGAATGCAGCAACACCAGTACCAATAATCACTGCTTGTGTCTCAAACAATGCTCTCAGATTAGCCTTTAATAGTCATTAAGCTTGGTTGGTATTTGAAAGGCCCAGTGTGCTGTAAGATTACATGCGGCTACAGAGAGTTTTCCTACTGTCAGCAGGAGAGCACTTTTTTGTAAGCAGAACAACAGTAAATAGATTATATGGCATACAAACAACAGAAAGTATCCCTAACTGATCACCTCATTACAGAGGAATGACAAGGCCAGCTAAGATTAGCAGCGGAGGAATGACTTGATTGCAGTGGTATTACTGAGGCCCTTTAAACCACACTGCCTATTATCCACAGGTTGAAACACTCCAGCGTGGGTTATAAACGGAATCTGGCTCCTCCTGTAGGCAGACTGTAGTTGTTCTCTCAGTATCACGTTAACCCTCACTGTGAGCAGCATGTCTACCCTACAGGGCTCTGGTAGTGGTATTATAATTCAAAGATGTACTGCAGTGGTTGCCCAGTTACAAAAAGAGAACTCACTGCATAGCCAAGACCTCAAGTATTTTTTATTTAAATAAACATTTGAGCTCTTGGGGCCTTTTTTTAGAAACTTTATTAGACTTTATTGTGAAATAAGTGTGTACTATAATATAATAGCTTTGCCTAATAACAAACTTTAGAATTCAAGCGAGCAGACTTCTACCAGGAAAGGCACACACCCGTCTATATATGGTCTCACAGCTGCAAATGCATATCAGAGCAAAAACCAAGCCATGAGGTAAAATGAGCAGAGCTCAGAGACAGGATTGTGTTGAGGCACACATCTGGGGAAGGCTACAAAAATATTTCAGCTGCATTGAAGTTGGGACAATAAGATACCTGCTCAGCATGAAATAAACCTCAATTATCTAGCGATACAGAATGTTATGGTAAAGGAAAGATGATCAAATTTAGCATGTTCATGAATACAGTATTAGAAGAACTCATTTTGTTTCAAAGTCATAGTTTACTAAAAATCCACAACAATTGCAAACCAAGCTAATAAAATGAAGACATATGCCATTTCATAGAGGTGGAGGTAGATGGGGCCCCCCTTGCTATAGCTGTGATAACTAAGAAAAGAAAATTACACGTTGCTTTCTGGTTGCGTTTGTAAATGCAGACTGAAATGAAAACTGTCCATTACTAACATATGTTGACTACACACATCATTTTAAAAAGTTCGAGGGAAACTTGTATGAGTTTTCTGTAAATTCCACTGATAATATTTTAGAGAGTGGTCTAAACAATTAATAATGCCTTACCTGTGACACCAGTCAGGCTTCCTAAGCAACCAATTGGCCCGGTTACTAGGGTGGGTAGAGTCACGTTGGGTTAACCTCCCCGTGATCACTATAATGTGATTTTTGTTCTCGGTGGGGCACATGGTGAGTTGTGCGTGGATGCCGCGGAGAATAGCGTGAAGCCTCCACATGCGCTACGTCTCCACGGTAATGCGCTCAACAAGCCACGTGATAAGATGCACGGACTGAATGTCTCAGATGTGGAGGCAACTGAGATTCGTCCTCCGCCACCAAGATTGAGGCAAGTCACTATACCACCACGAGTACTTAGAGTGCATTGGGAATTGGGCATGACAAATTGGGAAGAAAAGGGGAGAAAAAAAATTATGTCTTACCTGTCCAAGAAAAAAGAAGCAGCATCTGCATCACTACTCATGTTCTGTCTTCTTGTTTCTGACCTTTGCTTCTTCGGCAGTACAGCTACTGAATCTCCTGTTGTCACTGCTTCTAAAGCACGATAATAAGTATGTTCCATTGTATTCTTTTTGCTCCGCATCACCAAACAACACTGTGCTAAGCATAGACACGAGTATCTATATATGCAGCAGCCAATGAACATGAAGATATTCTTCTTCGACGTTTAGCGAAACACAGCGAACCGTGTCATTTCAACATGGTGAAACACATTGAAGACCTGCACCATGTATAATAAAAACACTTTTTATAGAAAACTATTAGGAGTACAGACTTCATCGCATGTGAGTGTATACCATTCAGATCACTCTTCACAAAAACACAATTCATTTGTTAATGTGTAAAACTTAAATGAAATTAAATGAAATTAGCCCCAAATTACTGATTGCACCTTTAAGGTCACGAGAAAGAGATTTTTGTATCATGTAAAGAGAAATGGAGGTAAACATATGCTTACATGTCATGAAAGTAATGTCACGTTGCAAAAAATCTTAAAGGAATAGTTCACCCCCCAAAAATGTTCTCTATGAATTCTCTGTACCCAGTAGGTGGCGATATGCACAAAGAATGCAAATTGCCAAAATCAAAAGTAGAAGAATTTGAAAGTGAACGTGAAGATTTATGTAACGGTTAACCTGTCTTGTCCCTCTGTTGCCCTTTGTTTGTGATTTTGTCACTTTTGGTATTCCTTAGTTTTCACTTTTGTCACGCTTGTACCTCCATAGTCTTGTGTTCACTGTTCATTGTTTGCACCTGCCCTTGTTAATTTGCCTTTGGTTTCTGTTAATCACCTTGTTATCTTGTTTGAGTTCTGTTCTTTCATTGGCCCCTTTTCCCATGTTTGTGTATTTATACCCCGTGTCTTTGTTCAGTCTTCGTCGATCGTTGTTTGATGTTGTCCTGGCGTGTGCCTCGCTTCCTTGTGCCCTGTTCGTGTCTACCCTGGTCAGCTTACTTAGTTTATGTTTCTTTTCCCCATCGTGGGTTGTTCATTTGTTGTTTTCTGCTCAAATAAACTCAAACTGCGTTTGGATCTGCATCTCCTTGTCTGCCTCGTTAATTGTTCATAACAGAACGATCGACCAAAAACATGGATCCAGCGGTTCAAAGAGCGAACTACGAACTGCTCTGCCTGAAGCAAGGGGACCGACCGATAGAAGACCACATCCACGACTTTCTTGTTCTGGCAAACGTTTCAGACTTCCCTAATTCCTCCCTTGTGGTCTTCTTCCGAGGCAACCTGAGTGACGGGCTGAAGGAGCGGTTGCCACCGCCAACGCGCGACTGGACGCTCCACGCGTTTGTAGAGGAGACCCTACAGGCCTGCGGTTCTCCTTTAACAGTGGACATCATCGTGGAGAACCCCGTAGCGCCTCCCACAGTATTGACCCTCCATTCGCCCGTGGTTCATCCTTTCACGCCTGTCAACGAGCCAGCGCGGCCCTCTTCGTCTGCCCGGAGGAGGAGGAGAAGACAGGCTTCCGCCTCCCGGCCCACGCCTGCCCCGGTCTGCGAGCCAGCGCAGCCCTCTTCGTCTGCCCGGAGGAGGAGGAGAAGACAGGCTTCCGCCTCCCGGCCCACGCCTGCCCCGGTCTGCGAGCCAGAGCCCACGCCGGCCCCGGTCTGCGAGCCAGAGCCCACGCCGGCACCGGTCTGCGAGCCAGAGCCCACGCCTGCACCGTTCTGCGAGCCAGAGCCCACGCCTGCCCCGGTCTGCAAGCCAGCGGCCACGCATGTCACAGTGAGCGAGCCAGCGGCCACGCATGTCACAGTGAGCGAGCCAGCGGCCACGCATGTCACAGTGAGCGAGCCAGCGGCCACGCATGTCACAGTGAGCGAGCCAGCGGCCACGCATGTCACAGTGAGCGAACCAGCGCCTACGGCCTCTACCGTCAGCGAGCCTGAGCCCTCGTCAACCACGGTCAGCGAGCCTGAGCCCTCGTCAACCACGGCCAGTGAGCCTGAAGCCACGCTGACCAGGAACAGCATCCCAGCTTCGCTAGTCGCATCAGCCCGGAGGAAGAGGAGAAAAGGAGAGGTCTCTGCACTCCAGCCTCCGCCTGCCGCAGCCCCATGCCCTAAACCCCCCTTGGCTCTGCCCTCAGCGCCCGGCGAACCCACGCCGGCGCATACCACGGTAACCCAGCCAGAGCCTGTAGCCTCAAACGTCAGTGAGCCAGCGCCTGTAGCCTCGACCGTCCCTGAGCCAGCGCCTGTAGCCTCGACCGTCCCTGAGCCAGCGCCTGTAGCCTCGACCGTCCCTGAGCCAGCGCCTGTAGCCTCGACCGTCCCTGAGCCAGCGCCTGTAGCCTCGACCGTCCCTGAGCCAGCGCCTGTAGCCTCGACCGTCCCTGAGCCAGCGCCTGTAGCCTCGACCGTCCCTGAGCCAGCGCCTGTAGCCTCGACCGTCCCTGAGCCAGCGCCTGTAGCCTCGACCGTCCCTGAGCCAGCGCCTGTAGCCTCGACCGTCCCTGAGCCAGCGCCTGTAGCCTCGACCGTCCCTGAGCCAGCGCCTGTAGCCTCGACCGTCCCTGAGCCAGCGCCTAAAGCCGTGACCGTCCACGGGCCAGAGCCAGTAGCCAAGACCGTCCAAGAGCCAGTGCCAGTAGCCATGACCGTCCAAGAGCCAGCACCAGAAGCCTCGATCGTCCAAGAGCCAGCACCTCTCGAGTCTTCCAGGGCTCCTCCTCCCGAGCTTTCCAGAGCTCCGCCATCCGAGTTTCCCGAGCTTTCCGAAGCTCCGCCCTCCGAGTTTCCCGAGCTTTCCAGAGCTCCGCCCTCCGAGTTTCCCGAGCTTTCCAGAGCTCCGCCCTCCGAGTTTCCCGAGCTTTCCAGAGCTCCGCCATCCGAGTTTCCCGAGCTTTCCAGAGCTCCGCCATCCGAGTTTCCCGAGCTTTCCAGAGCTCCGCCCTCCGAGCTTCCTAGAGCTCCACCTCTCAAGCCTCTCGAGCCTTCCAGGGCTCCGCCCCTCAAGTCTCTCGAGTCTTCCAGGGCTCCGCCCCTCAAGTCTCTCGAGTCTTCCAGGGCTCCGTCTCTCAAGCCTCCCAAGCTTTCCAGAGCTCCGCCCCCTGAGCTTCCCAGAGCTCCGCCTCTCAAGCCTTCCAGGGCTCCGCCCCTCAAGCTTCTCGAGCCTGCCAGGGCTCCGCCCCTCAAGCCTCTCGAGCCTGCCAGGGCTCCGCCCCTCAAGCCTCTCGAGCCTCCCAGGGCTCCGCTTCTCGAACCTCTCGAGCCTTCCAGGGCTCCGCCTCTCGAGCCTTCCAGGACTCCGCCCCCCGAGTCTCCTACGGCTCCGCCCCCAGAGCCTCTTGAGCCTCCTACGGCTCCGCCCCAAGAGCCTCTCGAGCCTCCTGCAGCTCCGCCTACGGGGCCTCCTGTGGCTCTGCCCCCAGAGCCTCCTATGGCTCCGCCTCCAGAGCCTCCTATTGCTCCGCCTCTCGATCCACTCAAGCCTTTGACGGCTCTGCCCCAAGAGCCTCTTGAGCCTCCTACGGCTCCGCCTCTCGAGCCACTCAAGCCTCCTATGGCTCCGCCCTCAGAGCCTCCCGAGCCTCCTATGACTCCGCCTCCCAAGCCTCCCACGGCTCCGCCTCTCGAGCCACTCAAGCCTTCGACGGCACCGCCCTCCGAGCCTCCCGAGCCTCCTATGGCTCCGCCGCTCGAGCCACTCAAGCCTTCGACGGCTCCGGCCTCAGAGCCTCCCGAGCCTCCTATGGCTCCGCCTCCCGAGCCTCCTCCGGCACCGCCTCTCAAGCCACTCAAGCCTTCGACGGCTCCACCCTCAGAGCCTCCTACGTCTCTGCCCCCAGAGACTCCAGAGTCTTCCTGGTCTCCGCTCCTAGAGTCTCCCACGGCGCCACCTACCCCGGCTCCGCCTCCTGAGCCTCCTTCGGTTCCACCTCCTGAGCCTCCCTCAGCTCCGCCTTCTGGGCCTTCTGAGCCATCACCTCCCTCGGCTCCGCCTCAGAGGTCCTCCTTGGCTCCGCCTCACGCGGCTCCGCCGGCCTCCCCTGTGGCCACTCCATCTCCTAGGCCACCAAAACCGGCCTCTGTCCTGTGGTCATCTCCCAGGTCCCCTGAACCGGCCCTTGGCCCACGACCACCTCCCAGGCCTCCTGACCCGGTCCCTGTCTTGTGGCCACCTCCCGGGGCTTCTGACCCTGTTCCCGTCCTGTGGCCTCCTCCCAGGCCCCCTGACCCAGTCCCTGTCCTGTGGCTTCTCCCCAGACCTCCTGGCCCAGCCCCAGTCCCGTGGCCTCTCCCCAGGCCCCCTGATCCAGCCCCTGTCCCGTGGCTTCCACCCAGGCCTCCTGACCCTGTTCCCGTCCTGAGTCCTCTCTCCTGGCCTCCTGACCCAGTCCCCATCCAGTGGCCTCCTCCCAGGTTCCCCAAACCTGTCCCTGCCCGGTCGATACCTCCCTGGCCCCCTAACTCTCATCTCCATTCGTGCCCTCGTGGACTGTCTCATTTCCCCCCCGGACTTCCTATCTGCCCCTGGCACCTCCCGGACCTGCCTGTCTTGCCCTCTGTGCCCCCCGGACTTCCTGCCTGCCCAGTGTACCCCCCTGGTCTGCCTGTCTGCCCATGTGCCCACTTGTACTGTCTGTTTGCCCCTGGTGCCCTCATGTTGTTCTTGTGGAGTTTTGTCTTTTGTTGTTTGTTATCAAGGATCGTCTGGTATCCGATCCTTAAGGGGGGCTATGTAACGGTTACCCTGTCTTGTCCCTCTGTTGCCCTTTGTTTGTGATTTTGTCACTTTTGTTATTCCTTAGTTTTCACTTTTGTCACGCTTGTACCTCCATAGTCTTGTGTTCACTGTTCATTGTTTGCACCTGCCCTTGTTAATTTGCCTTTGGTTTCTGTTAATCACCTTGTTATCTTGTTTGAGTTCTGTTCTTTCATTGGCCCCTTTTCCCATGTTTGTGTATTTATACCCCGTGTCTTTGTTCAGTCTTCGTCGATCGTTGTTTGATGTTGTCCTGGCGTGTGCCTCTCTTCCTTGTGCCCTGTTCGTGTCGACCCTGGTCAGCTTACTTAGTTTATGTTTCTTTTCCCCATCGTGGGTTGTTCATTTGTTGTTTTCTGCTCAAATAAACTCAAACTGCGTTTGGATCCGCATCTCCTTGTCTGCCTCGTTAATTGTTCATAACAATTTATAATAATAAAAAAAGAGTTAAATATTGGTCTGCTTCTCACCCACACCTATCATGTACTTTAGAAGACTTGGATCAAACCACTGGAGTCAAATTTATTACTTTTATTAAAGATAAGTAAATATTTAATATAACTTATGTTATATAATTTCTTGGGTAATCAACACTATGCTACAAATGCTTTTGATTGAGCTAAACGTATTTTCAACCTGGAATTTCTGGAATCCTTTATAATTTATAATTTCATATATCCTCCTTTTGATTTTGGAGGTTCAATATGACCAGGACATATTCTTGATGGTTATGTAAAAAAAGTCAATGGCCACATTCATTATGTGAATGTGTGCTCTATTTATTTTGGCTAAGATTCTATTTAGTTCCATAAAATCCAAAAGCCTGTGAGTAACATATGTTTTATACTCCTTTCCTTGACCGCTCACTGAGACAAATAACCTTTGATTTGGAAACATGACAGTAACCAGGGCTGAACAGATTTCCAGGGGAATCTGTCACAGTGGAAGTCTGCCTTAATCACTCGCTCACTTGGGCCGCATTACACCCAGTGTTTGGTTTACTAATGTGTCTGCCCTTCTGGACTGCAGCCAGTTCCAGCTGTCTGATTGTCTGGTGCGGTTCGAGAGCTTACCACAAGAGATATTCAAAATCCTTGCAGTACATTGTACAATTATCTCAGGGAGTGAAATGTGTGGCCACCAGAGCCAGTCAAGTCTCCCTTTGTGCCATTGGCTATTGGCTAAAAACATTTTTTTTTCAATTAGTTATTGTCTCTAAATATTAAGATATTTTGGCCTAGTGGTTCAATTATCGACTGTGTTGAAAGGGGTCTGGGTTCAAATCCCAACCCAAATTTATTTTTATATTTGCTGCTAAATTTCAGCTGAACTTCACAGCTAGCATTCAGCATACATGTTTAATGTAAAATAGCAACTTTAAAAAAGTCATACAAGTTATATTTTGAGCAATATTTTGGTAGGTAAATAGTTTCAGTTTAAAGGTAATGATGAGTGGAAGTTGCGACTGGATCGGCGTGTCCAAATGTAGAAATGTAAAAGAGAAAGTTCACCCAAAAATGAAAATTCTCTCTTCACTTATTCACCCTCATGCCATTCCAGATATGTATGACTTTCTTCATCAGAAACCAAATTAAGATTTATAGAATATTATCTCAGTTCTGTAGGTCCATATGATGGTGGTGGTGTAGTGGGCTTAATAACTTAACTGTTAATCAGAAGGTTGCTGGTTCAATCCCACAGCCACCACCATTGTGTCCTTGAGCAAGGCACTTAACTCCAAGTTGCTCTGGGGGGATTGTCCCTGTAATAAATGCACTGTAATTTGCTTTAGATAAAAGTGTCTGCCAAATGCATAAATGTTAATGTTCATTCTTTTTAAAGTGGATGGTGATCAGCACTTTAAAGCTCCAAAAACCACAGACAATCATAGTAAAATTAATCCATTTGACTCCAGTGGTTAACTTCATGTCTTCTAAAGCGATATGATCACTTTGGGTGAGAAACAGATCAATATTTAAGTCCATTTCACTATAATTGTGTACTTCTAGTCGCTTTCCAATGTGATTGTCTATGAGGGGAATCAGTTCACGCTGCCTCTCGCGTGATAACTGCATTGGCATGTTCAAATTAAAGCAAAATCAATTAATCTTGTGAAGCGTTCTGTTGTTAACAAATCGAGCTGCACTTCCAATTGTATTGCGTCAGTTCTCGTGTGAACATGCCAACATGCTTACATCACGTGTGAGTTTCTGTTTCTCACCCAAAGCGATTGTATCACTTTTGAAGACATTCATTTAAACACTGGATTACTTTTACTAACATTGTCTGTGTTTTTTTGAGCTTTAAAGTGCTGATCACATTCACTTGCATTGTATGTACGTACAGAGCTGAAATACTCTTCTAAAAATCTTTGTTTGTGCTCTGCTGAAGAAAGTCATACACATCTGGGATGGCATGAGAGGAAATGATGAGAGAATTTTCATTTCTGGGTGAACTAACTCTTCAATGTATTATTTCTGCCACAGCTTTTTAGGCCATACATTTTCAGATGAAAATCATCGTTTCCCAAAGTCTACGATACTAGAGAGCATTTTTAAGGGTTCGTTTTTGGTGGAGGATGAGAGGCAAACACATAGCTAAATCAATGCATTTTCAACCAAAAACTTGACCTTACACAAACACTTTTTGCCTGTTTCATTATCTAAGATACATTGTTTTTTATCCACATGGCACAAAAATCTTTGAATGGGCATGCCGTTTTAGGAGCAGAACCACCAATGAACTAAGGGATGTAACTAAGACAGTCTGCCTGTTTAAATTTTTTTTTATATCAGAACAGTCATAGGCCTATATGTAAAACCAGTTTCATATTTTCAGCCCTTGTCATGAATGCATAAAAAATAAAATAAATGCATGCATACTGGTTTTCTGCACCCAGGGATTAGTCAGAGAATATTAAGTATGGATGCAATTTCCATTACAAACCTTATGAAATATGCATAGCCTATATGAATTATACAGATAAAGTCTTCTGAATGTGTCACAGAACAGGCCTGTCAAAGTTTTATACTGCTGCTTAAAGATGTGTTTGAGTGGTCAGCCCTCTGCCAGAACCCTATCACTATGTTTGGCAAGCATCGCTTAGCTTGCACAGCTGTCTGCAGTCTAACCCCTGTTACCGTTTGGCATATGGACACCAGTGATTGCTGAAGAAATATGGATTCTGACATTTGCCATGAAACAATTAGTTGCACAAAGGTGTAGTTAATCAAGCAGAAAGCCAGTTACGAGAGATCAGTGTTAGTATAAGATTTCAAACTGTGATTTCAGTGCAATAAATTAGCACAACAAATATAACATGATTACACAGGAAATCAACATGTTACTTTTGGAAGTTCCCCTATATGACATATTTCATCAGTTCAAGTGTGAATACTATCCCTCTAGCTTTACTGATAGCAAGTTTCTCAAGTAAGCCATAGACACAGTTTCTCAGCCTGATCTCATGAAATGTACCACATTTTTCCAGTTCAGAATTTACATGCTGTATAAAATGTTTGGCTGCAGGTATCCAGTGAAATGTCCAGCTGGGGGCGCCAAAAGCAAGTTCAGTCAAGTTCAATATTCACACAAGGTGTTTGACTTTCTTTCTTCACCAGAACACATTTGACGAAAAATATCTCAGCTCAGTAGGTCCTTAAAATTCAAGTGAATGGAGATTTCACTTTTGAAGCTCCAAAAGTCAGTCAGTCAGCATAAACATCATCCATACGACTCAAGTGTTTAAATGAAAAAGATAAATATTTATGTGCTTTTTTAACTATGATCCAATGTGAGGGCAAAGCTTCACGAGAAGGTGGATTGCTGGGTGGATTGCTGGGCTCTGGGTTGCTGACCAGAAGGTTGGGGGTTCAAGCCCCAACACTACCAAGACACCACTGTTGGGCCCTTGAGCAAGGCCCTTGACCCTATCTGCTCAAGAGGTGCTGTATCATGGCTGACCCTGCACTCTGATATGTGGAAAAAAAAAGAATTTCACTGTGCATATATATGCAAAAATGTATGTATAATGTGTGACGATAGATCAATTATTATTATTCTCCTCTCAGTTGAGACATCCAGGATAAGCACACAAAGGCACCATTGTGAGTAAAGAAACAGATAAAAACATATCTAAACCAACAAACCTTTGTAGTCTTCCTCCTACACAGTTGTAAACAGCGCTGCTCTTCCAGCTGTGTCGCACATGTGTTTCAAATCTCAAATGCCAATGTGATTACGTCAGACACTCACACCGCTGCAGAATGGAAGCATGATTTAGAGTAAAAAAAAAATACTGATATTTTATCTTTTTTTAACCAAAAGCAACCATGTCGCTATAGAAGACATTCATTTAACAACTTGTGTTGTATGGATGACGTTTATTCTGACGGTCTTTGATTTTTGGAGCTACAAAGGTCTGATCACCATTCATTCACTTGCATTTTAAGGACCTACTGAGCAAAGATATTTTTCTATTTTTCTTCAAATGTGTTTCACAAATGAGGAATACATCAAAAGTGATTCTGAGGAGGCAAAAATATGAGAAGTGCTGCAATGCAAAATTTCTAATTGCTCAGAGAAGTACAGTGGTGAATTTTAATTTTAATTTTTAAAGAAGAAGACAGTTAGTGCATTCGCAGGATCCTAGCATAGACCAATATGTTGCCGAATTCACTGTGTGATCTGTCATAAATGTCAGAACTTTTGAAAACCCACATTAAGTTGAATTCCACTTTCTATTTAAAATTGGTTTGAAAACATGTTGAAGCTATAAGCCACAAGAGGCAGTGTGTTACTGTGATTTTACCACAGAATCTGTTTTAGAATGTAGCTTCCCCTCAATACGCTGTATATATGAAAATCTGTGGTACATTTGGTACATTTGATCTTTGGTATTTAATTATACATGCAGTATTATGATGAGACATTTTTTTTATTCTTTACAAAAACTTTCATTAATAAATAATCATCTAACATTATGTGATGGTTTACCAATCAGTAGTTCATGAAGGCTGCATTCAAAGTTTCATGACCATTTTAATGTACAATATCTAATTATATGTTATGCATTATACAGCCTTATAGTGATCATTAAAGGGATAGTTCCCCCATCTTTTCCTCACCCTCATGCTATCCCAAAAAGCACATAAAATCAGCATAAAATTAAACCAGACAATTCCACTTGTTTAAGAGATGTCTTCTGAAGTGACCCAATCGGTTTTGGAAAATAACAGACCTACTTTAGAGGTTTAATGGTTCCTTAAAAGAAAAGAAGACAATTGATTGTGATAGATGTCAGACATTAAATCTGTCTCTTTAACAACACACAAGTTGCAGACTGTGAGAGAGACAGCAAGTCAAAGGTAGTAAGATGGAGAGATAAAAATACAAATACAGGGAAATAGCAAGAGGGTGGTTTGTGTGTCTGTGCCCGGCAACTTGACACAAGTCATTCAGAGTTTTGTTTTTCATCTCAGCTATCTAGGGCCTCTGAATCTTGTCAAGGTGATGTGTCAGTCAGCCGTGTTGATGCAACATGAAACGTCAATGCCACAGGTGCAGGTGCATTTGTCACAGCCACAGCTGGCTCACCCCATTAGTGTCCTCGAGATCTGAAATGCTCCCGCCCCACCTTTCAAACCAGTCCTGACTCATTTGCCCGACTTGCGCCCGAGGCAGAGCTCTGTAACAGCACACCTCAATGCGGTGTCACATATGATGGACACTTAAGCCATCCACTGTTATAGTCGGCATTTACAGAACAGCGCACAAGGCCACAGTGGTGTCTAAGGAGTAAGTGCTGTTCTAAGGGATAGAGCAAGGCAATAAGTATAAGCCTGACCTCGGGCTTGTTCCACATTTATCCCTTTACCCTTGTGTGGTCTTTGCAATAATCCTAACTTCAACTTTTTCTTAGGACACGTCTAGTCCAAAGTAGCAAACAACAATTTGTCAGTTGTCTAAATGTTTTGGAAGGCTACAGTATTGTTTCTTCAAAATTAATTCAGCACACACTAACAAGAAATCACAAAGAATGAATTGCGCATGCATAGTGTTTCATAGTGTAATTTACTGTATTAGCATGTGCTGTCTGCAGTGTTAGGAATTATACAGTGTTAATTGCACCAGGCATGTAGTGCTGGGTTTTGCTAATAAGGCGCGATCTATAATAAGCCTTAGGCCACATACACACTAATAAGATTTCGTTTGAAAACACATTGATTTTGGTACATTTACGCCTTTCTTCCACACTAGAATTGCACTTTACGTACTGAAAAAGGACTTCGAAAACGATCTCAATAATTGCTTAGTTTGGCTAACGAATTTTTAATGTATAAGTGTTGACATGGTCTAAATCACATTGAAAAGATGCTTGTATTTGCACTGAAAAGAATGACATTAACAGTCTGACTTTCTTTCTACCATGGAACACAAAAGGAGATCTTGGGCAGAATGTTAGGGACTGACAGCCACACTTTCATTGCATATTTTTTTTTCTTTTTTCGTCTATACAATGAAATGAAATGGTGACTGAGGCTGTTATTTTTCCTAACATCTCCTTTTATGTTTCATGGAAGAGAGAAAGTTGTACAGGTTTGGAACCTGTATGAATCTTATTTTGTTTATTTGTTTATTTGTTAGGATCCCCATTTGCTGTGCCCTAGAGCACTGCTAGTCTTCCTAGGGTCCACATATAAAAAACAACCATTTAAGTACATGCATGAAACATTACAATCCATACCAAATCAACACATTTAAGAACATATATTTAACATTAATATACCATTATAATGAATGGTATACCATTATACCAACATAACATTAATGTACTGAAGCATTCGGGACCTCACAACCAGACTGTGTAACAGTTTCTTCCCCCAAGCCATCAGACTCCTCAATACTCAGAGACTGGTTTGACACACACACACACACACACACACACACACACACACACACACACACACACACACACACACACACACACACACACACACACACACACACACACACTCAGTAGTGTTTCCATGTTTTATGGGGACTTTCCATAGACATAATGGTTTTTATACTGTACAAACTTTATATTCTATCCCCTAAACCTAACCCTACCCCTAAACCTAACCCTCACAGAAAACTTTCTGCATTTTTACATTTTCAAAAAACATAATTTAGTATGATTTATAAGCTGTTTTCCTCATGGGGACCGACAAAATGTCCCCACAAGGTCCAAAATTTCGGGTTTTACTATCCTTATGGGGACATTTGGTCCCCACAAAGTGATAAATACACGCTCACACACACACACACACACACACACACACACGTCCTGAGTTGCACTTTAATTACTGTCACTTTATAACTGTCTGCTACCTCAATAACTGCTATGTGCATAGAACACTATCTCATAGTATGTTATGTTTACGATTTTAGAAACAGTCATCTTTTTGGACTACTGTGTACTGATCGGCGCTGCACTGTCTCTCACTGTGCCTATTGTCCTGTTCATTGTCAGAAATGTCTTGTACTGTCCCGTACTTTTTGCACATGTTTGCACGTGCACTTTATATAGGTAAATTGGTATATATAGGTATTTTATTTAGTTGTGTAGTCTCATGTGGTCCTGTGTTTGTCCTATGTTGTGTTTATGTAGCACCATGGTCCTGGAGGAACGTTGTCTCGTTTCGCTGTGTACTATACTAACTGACAATAAAAACCACTTGACTTGACATTACAATCAGCACAAATATCCAAAATAGGACATATATTATAAAAATAACATTAAGAATTTATGAGTAAGACTTGAATTGCTATATATGTATATCTGAGTATATGTGTATGTATATGTGTAACGGGAGCCAGCTGGTAGATAGCTGTGCAGTGTGTAAACCTCACTCTCCTGATCTCAAGAGGTGCACTAGCGACTGACACTAGAGACTGTAGCCTTTAGCCTCCTTGTTAGCGCACCTGCCTCCCACGCTGGAGACGTTGGTTTGAGTCCCATACGGAGCGGATAGAACTGGAGCGTTGCAATGGTGCCGTGACCCGGATGGGAGTGAGGTTTAGGGGGATGAGTTTAATGGGAGCAAGCTGGTAGATAGCTGTGCAGTGTGTAAACCTCACTCTCCTGATCTCAAGAGGTGCACTGACGCTAGAGGCTGTAGCCTTTAGCCTCCTTGTTAGCGCACCCACCTCCCATGCCGGAGACGTCGGTTCGAGTCCCGTTCGGAGCAGGGCAAGCAGGACCGGTTACATATGTATGTATAAAAACTAACTCTAATGACTCCCTCAGCTGAGTTCCCTGCAAAGTAAAGCTACAAATACCCATATGCATTACATCCTATGAATATGATGATCCAAGGTGTGCCCTTAGTGAGTTCCATGTATTCATTGCCCTATATAGTACTGTACGCTTATGGAAATGAGTTTTTGCTTTATGGAGTGAAAAACCTCTTTCTGTTGCCTGTCTGGTAGCATATGTATATGCCTCTAAATTGAGTTTTAATTGACTGTACAGAAATGTCAGGATTTTGGATGGTAAATCTTTCCATATTGCTAGTAGAACTGCAGTGATCATCCTGTCTTCAACTTTCAACCAGTTAAGGTGTAAATGCATGCTATTAGTATTTGTATCAAACGGACACAGGAGAGAAAGGTGTGCGGCTAAGAGTGCTTAGTACTCTATAAGTCTCATTATATCAGATGCAAAATATTTTCTACATTGCCTTACTACAGCTAATGCCATGCCCATCCTATTAACAATGTTGTCAATGTGTTTTGACCAGGACAATTTGCTATCATTTACTTGCTGGATGGGTGTTTTACAGTATATATATATCAAGTTTGAGCTCTGGCTCACACCTTAAAGAATGATTTGAACCAAATAATGTACTCAGTTTGTTTTCAAAGATCCATTTTACAATAATATCTATCTCCCTGCTCAAGATAGCATTCAAGTCAGCAGCTGCTGTTACAGATGCATATACTGTAATGTCATCTGCGTACATCGTTAATTTAGGATGTTTTATAATGAAAGGTAAATCAATTGTAAAAATGACATGAATACATAAGAGGTTCTAGGCAGCTCCCTTGAGGAACTCCACATTCCACAGACATTCTATCTGAGTAGCTTCCATTAAAGAATACACTGTGGGATCTATTTACCAGAAGCTTTCCATCAAGGCAACTGCTGATGGTCTAAATCCATAACACTCAAGCTTTTCAAGAAGAAACTTGTGATCAATAAGATGAAATGCTGCCGTAAAATCTAATAGGGTGAGTAAATTATGACAAAATTTTCATTTTGGGGTGAACCATCTCTTTCATTTAAATTGGTGATTCTCACAAAAACTCTAAAACAAATGTCCTGGTCATATTTAACCCCAACTTTATACAAAAAAACATGCAAATATATTTTTACAAATAACAATTATGCCTACATTAGTTTTTTTTTGCATTGTGACATCATTTTCAAGACACTTAAACACATTTACCCTCCCTAGCCTTTACTCTTCCCATTATTTTCAATGACAATTCTCATTAACATAACACAGTATTTTTTGTTTACTCTGTTATAGTAAAAACAGATGGTATTGTAAAATGTTTTGTAAAAAAATTTAAATCTGCAAAGAATAAATGTACCAGCAAGAATATCATAGTGAGCTTTTTTTTTTTTTTTTTTTGGCATTGAGTAAAATTGTTGCAATAATATTGTCACAAAGTTACAAAAATCAGCGGCCCTAAAAATAGGCTTCATTTTCTATATGCAAAATAGGAACAGGACATTTTCTTGGCAGGTTACAAAGAATCAATCAAACAGTTGAACTGCAGATGGTGGTTTGTAAATAAAATGCAGGTTTTGGTGATAAAGTACCACTTACAAAAGTGGCTCAACTCTTTATCGAATTTTCCTGTGTGTTTACCCTAAATTGAAGCCATTTTAGAATAATTATTTCTATGAACATGAATTAAAGCAGATGCTATTAAAGAGACACATGCTAAGTGGGAGAAACCTTGTGGCCTGAAAGTAATGAGGCCTTGGCCACTATCCTATTGTGCAGAGAAGTCATTATGTAAACTCTATCTGACAGTGTTCTAGATGGCTTTTGAAGAAGCAGAAAACTTGGCTTTATCCGGAGAGCTTTGTGGCTCGTTGTGGAAGCTCGTTATGTACATGCTGCCAAAAATTCTTCCTCCAGAGGACTGGAGGTGTCACCTGCAAGGCAATTCTCCCAGTTCATCACAGACGGCAGATTAGATCAAGACCATTTATTAGTCCCTTTGGTATGTCAGGATCTTCTCTAATGCAGTTTTTTTTTTATCTCATATGGTGTAATTTAGTCTACTCCCAAGACACAGTGTCCCCTGCCAGTTCAGTGTTGATGTTGCAATCGAGTTAAAACAGAACAACCACTTGGTATTGCTGTAAATGATGAGGAACAATTATGCTGATTTTGTAAATGATAAAAAAGTGATTAAAAATACATAATCTTCCAAATGTAACTGGCTCAACATTAGTGAAGTTGAAACTAAGACAGTTGTTTGGAAAGCTTTAAGTAAATTGTATAATGACAAATGAGGTGCTTGGAAAAAGTCGCTCCATGGCAGGATATGTTTGATGGCCTCTGTCTGCTTTACACCATTGTGAATTGATGGGCGAAGTTCTTGGCAGTGCTGCCAAAAAGCTCCTCTTGGGAGATGGGCGCATCGAGAAAGCGAACCTTCTCGGCCTCTCCGTGAGGTTGAACCACAGGTGTCGCTCTTGGACCATGACTTTCGTCGCCCATAGAGCGAGGTCGGTCACGGTATGCAGTTCCTGAATCAGCCCCGGGTCAGTACTACCTTGTGCAAATCTTTAAGCAACTTGGCCTGGTGGACCTGCAGGATGGCCATGGTGTACAGGGCAGAGGCGGCCTGGCCCGTGGCATTATTAGCCTTCGCCACTAATGACGAAGTAAACTTACAAGCCTTGGAAGGACTGCACCTTGCAGGCATAGGTGCACCGCCACTGCGCGCTCGACCTGGGGGAGCTAGACAGATCCCTTGGCCACCCCGCTCATGGCAGGGCGGAAGGTTCCACTCAAGCCTGAAGTTTACAGCTGCTAGGGCAACCGTGTGAGAGTGACTGCTGATCTGCACCTTAAATCCAGCAGTATGGAATGAGGTGACGGGAAGAACACAAAACATGCACTCGGCTCCAAAGAACAAGTCTGAATGAGTGGTACACGCCATCTCCTTTTATACCCATATGTCCAGGGTGGAGAGTGACATGCAAATTCCACTCGCCAATTCTCATTGGCCATTTTGAATAAATCAGAGGTGACTGGGTCTCTAAAGAGACAGCTAGACTCTTTTTCCAGGTGTTGTATAAATAGTCTCTGCTAAGACAAACCTAAGATATGTGCAATTGTTGTAGTGCTAATTGGGTAGAAATACATTCTGCTGATAAGGAGCTAATGTAATTACCTGATAAATTATTAAAAATGTCACAGAGGGGGCCTGGGTAGCTCATAAAGTAAAAACGCTGACTACCACACCTGGAGTCACAAGTTCGAATCCAGGGCGTGCTGAATGAATCCAGTCAAGCTTCCAAAGCAGCAAATTGACCCGGTTGCTAGGGAGAGAAGAGTCACATGTGGTAACCTCCTCTTGGTCGCTATAATGTGGTTCTCGCTCTCGGTGTGGCACGTGGTGAGTTGTGCGTGGATGCTGTGGAAAATAGCGTGATCCTCCACACACGCTAATTCTCCACGGTAACACGCTCATCAAGCCACATGATAAGATGTGTGGACTGACGGTCTCAGACGTGGAGGCAACTGAGATTCATCCTCCACCACCCGGATTGAGGCGTGTCACAACGTCACCACGAGGACTTGGAGTGCATTGGGAATTGGGCATACCAAATTGGGGAGAAAATTTAAAAAAATAATAAAACGTCACAGAAATTAGGAAAAAAGCAGAGCAAATTACTTATCTGTATAACTGAGCACCCTGTTTAAAAGTTGCCTTCAGTGCTGCATCCTGAATGCAACCAGGACTCTGAAATAAACAGTGTGATTTTTGATGTTTTATCTGCATTTAAATCAGTCTTTTATTAAGTATATTAAGTATGCAATAGCATAACAGGAGAACGGAACCTAAACATGTGTTATCATACCTATTTAGTTTAAGTCGCAAGGCTTAATTTATTGGTAAACACTTATCTCAAAATACCTTTTTTAATTACTTCACAAGCAAGTTGTTTGGGAAAATCTTATTGTTCAGGGGAGCTAAGACTATAAGAGAAGATCTATGAAGAAAAAAATATATTTTAATGTCTGACACGTAAGGTAATCATCTTGTTTTATCTTTTAAAATTAAATGCCTTTTGTGATCAGAGCAATCAAAACATTAACATATTAACAAAAAACAATATATTAAAAGACTGATTTAGTTGTAAACAAATTATTGTAGAGAGAGTTTGGAGATAAACACTAGGAAATTGTATTTAGACATACAGTGGGCTCTATAGGTCTGAGACCTCAATGAAAATGTGGCATTTTTTCTTCTTCATTCAATCCTGGAAAGTAGACACAATTTTAGTATTTTGATCAATTAAAAGACAGAAAAGTTTTGACATAAAAAACTAAGAAATGTATATGACTCCACACAATTTGTCTTTCATTAATCAAATGTAAACAAATTTGTGATATGTATGTCCTTGTTCGAAAGGTCAGAATTCCTTGCTTCTCTAGAAGAGCACACAAGATGCTCTTTGTAGAATTCTCAGAAGAGAGCATTCTTATGATAGGATAAAATGAATCATCAGTATATGCCAGCTTGAGTGCATGCTGTCAGTAGAGTAACATGCTAAATACTAAGCAACTATGACTACAGGTATATGACATTTTTTTTTATTAAAAATTCAAACTTTTCTAACAATTATTTTATCACCATAAAAATGAATGAATGCTTTATTAAAGGCAAAATAGAAGCATTTTCACTAGTGGTCACTGAGGTTTGTACAGTATATGCTGTATGTGGTAATGACGCAAAAACATAAAGATAAGTTAATAGCTTGAGCTGGAATTTGACATTACACTACTACAGGCACTAATCTTGTGAAACAAAATTCTATTTATTTTTGAAAGTGACAAAGTGGTATAAGAGTAACAGGCCTTTTTTTTTAATGTTCAGTATTTGGCATTAATTGGAAATGGCACTTGTAATTTCCCAGCCTTCAAATCTAATTGAAAGACATGCTTCACTTGCACTGCCAGAACTGCAACAACAAGTTAGTCATACTGTTTAAGGTTTGAGAAAAGAACATTGTGTACTAAAATGGCTGATCGTGTTGAAATATTAGTTTTAAGAAAATTAATATACATCATAGTAATATGATAACAAATGCAACTTAGCTGGTAAAGTGCATAGCACAGATTATGAGAGAGATATTCTTATTGTGCGTATACACAATTCATAGATGCACATTATTCTCAAAGAGGTCTATAATACCTAGAGCATACTCTGAAAAGGGTCCATTGAGATAAATGGGATACAAACAGAGATTGTGAGGATGTGTTTCTGCCTTATTTAGCAGTGTAAATCTAGTTTAGGCTGCTACATTTTTATACTTTCCATTTTTTATTCATTTGGTGTAAATCTTTTACATTATCCTGTTTTTACACTGGCATTAAGTAAAAACAAAAATAGCTAACAATAGTCACCCCATATCCTATTCTGAAATGTGTATGACTTTCTTTATTTTGCAGAACGCAAATGAAGATAAGTGATTTTCATTTGTATGATATATTTTAGAAGAATATCTCAGCTCTGGGGTAGCGTAAATGCAACCCAGAAGACTCCAGTGGTTTAATCCATGTCTTTTGATCCAGTGGGTTTTGGGTGAGAATAGACCAAACCTTAACTCCCTTTTAACTGTCCGTTTTGCCATTGCAGTCTCTAGGCACGATCATGATTTCAAGCTCGATTACATTTACCTTGTGCTTGACTCATGCACAGAGTGCCAGATGGCCCTCAGAAGTGTAATCGAGCATGAAATCATGAAGACTGCTGATGTCAAGATTTATAGTGAAAAAGAAGTTACAGTTTGGTCTGTTCTCACCCATAACCGAACAGATCACTTCAGAAGACATGGATTAAAGCATGAGTCAAATGGATTACTTTTATGCTGCCTTTATGAGATTAATTGGAGCTTTGCATTTTAGTCACCATTCACTTGCATTTTACCTACAGAGATCCTACAGAGCTGAAATATTCTTCTAAAAATCTTCATTTGTGTTCTGCAGAAGAAAGAAAGTCATACACATCTGGGATGGCACGAGGGTGAGTAAATGACAAGAGAATTTTCATTATTGGGTGAACTATTGATATTGTCAGAGAGACATTTGTTTATTTAGCTGGAGGCATGTTTTATGTATCATCACATATATTGGAGTATTTTAAAACAACAATTCTTGTTGCCATCGTTAGAACAGTTTGTACTCTGATCCCCTGTCTTCTCTCTGTCCGACCCTTGCTGTACAACATACTTCAGTGATGGTTTATTCAAACATATGGAGGCTGCCACTGCCAAGAGGATATCTATTCAGACCTTTTTAGCGAGCGTGGCATGAGAGAAAAATAAAGAGTGAAGGTTCTTATGAACCTTATGTTTTTTTGTCTATACAGACCATAGATGACACAGGCCTGCCAGTGTCATGAAATCAGAGAGATTTAAGCACAGTCAAATCAAATAGCTGTGTTTTGACAAATGTTTTATATATATATATGTGTGTGTGTCTACTGATTAAGCTGATTTTATTTTAAGGTTAAAAAACTTTTCCTTTCTCAGTTTAAATTAATATTCCAAGTAAAGTTCAATCAACAGAAATTTGTGGCATTATGTTCAGATTACCACAAAAATGTATTTAGTAAAAGTGAGGAACTTTCAATGGAAATGAATGAGGCCAGTCCATAAAAGTCAAAATTCTCACTGTTTCAAAAGTATAACTGCAAGAAAGACATACATTTTTACATGTTAACATGATTCTGTGTGATAAAATCACTTACTAAGCTTTTCTGCATAACGTTATATTTAATTTTGCAACTTTGTTGTCAAGTCGACGTGTAAACCCTGTAATCCATAGATGCTGATTAAGATGAACTTGTTTTGAATGGACCCAGAATATTCATTTGATATGTAGAGACAACCAAAAGTAAGACATTTGTAGGCTAATTTACTAAAAAAGTATGAACACTGTGGCTCTATCAAAACATTACTCTGTTTGTTTGAGCAGCCTGGCACAGCAACATAGACTCAACCAATGATGTGAATTTGAGACAGGCAAGTCTGTATGTTCTGACCAATCACAGATGAGGGGAGTGTTTTGGAAAGCTGTTTAAAAAGTCATTATTTTTGCAATTCCATTTGGTGATGCTAGTGGAGCAGAAATTACACACTTCTGCTTTAAACTTTAAACTAAAGGAATTTTAAAGATGATTCAGTGCCCTAGTGGAACTATCAACTTTCTAGTTTTCAAAGACAATGTTGACTGAATTTGACTCCACAAACTTTTGATTACTAGACACAGTGAACTTTTGTCCAGAAAGTGGACCCCTCCTGGGAATCAACTCTATCTAAAACAATTTCTCCACCCAGCACCAACTGAAGAGAGAGAAAGAGAGAGAGGGAGAGAGGGAGTGACTGCTTGTTATTATAAGTTAATAAGTTATTTATTTTATTGCTTTGCACATTCCTGTCTTATTGTGCACAATTAATCAGTGCACATCTATATATATATATATATATATATATATATATATATATATATATATATATATATATATATATATATATATAAATTATATATTTATTTAATAATTAGATTTATATATATAATAATTAAATAAACATATAATGATTAAATACATATATATTTATTAAATAGTTATAATAGTTATAGTTAAATAACTATAAATATATAATGAATCATTCAGACAATTAAAATACATTCGATTATTGTGGCTGATTAGTACAGCGTTGATTAGATAACACAAAGAGAGGCTCTAATTAGAAGGCAATATACTGTTTATTTCCATATAATCAAATTAAACATATGTATCATTGGCCATCCATCAGCAATCCATTTTCCAACTTAATCCAAACCAAACTTAATTCGTCAGGCTGTTCGAGGTAGACTTATTATAAGCATACATCTATGCACACAGTTCAGCTGTAAAATTAATTGCAAATTTCATCATTTCAGCATGACTTGAAGCTCTATGCTTTAGATGGTTTATCAGTAAACTCATAGTTACTTAAAGTACATAAAAAAGTCAATTAGTAAACGATAATATATAGTGTATGATACATACATTTAAAGTAAGCTTTGCTCGTAAATGTGAGTATTTCAATGTTTTGGGCCCAGCTTGCATTAGAGCAAGCAAGTGTAGCTTGTTTTCTTTACGTAAATATTCTTTCTCTACCATCAGAAGTACTTATATACTGCAATAATAGTACCTAAAAATACACTTTATAGTGTCTCTTTCTAGACCACATAGCACAATTGAACTTAAGTAGAATTTAAATGGCCATATTTAACATGTTAATTAATTAAACAGAGAATGGGTTTGTTGTCCTCCAACAGATTGCTTTGCTTGGAGCTCTCTCACGCATTTTGAAAACTGGCTGTGGTTTGCATTCAAACCGTTCCCCTGTTATTTAATTCCACTTGTGTGCACTGATGTTCTGTCTACTGTGGAGCGCAAAAGGAGATGTTAGGCACAATGTGTTTACTGCTCATTTCCATACGCTGAAAGTGAATGGTGACTGTACAACCCTCACGGGAAGGAGGACAGGAAACGAAGGTTACACGAGAAAGGTAAGGTTCTTTAATGGCTGTCTGCCTCACAATTATTTACAAAAACAACCAACACATAACAACACAAGCGCACTGGGTTGGCTTGCTCTGGTCGGCTCTCCTCTGCTCTCAGGCTGCTGGCTTTTTCACCGCTCTCCTCACTCTACTGCAATTAGAGACAGGTGTTAGTCATAATTTGGCCCAGGTGTGAGCGCCCTTACCGCTTCTCTCTCCCGGACGGGCGCTTGACCACGCCCCCGCTGCCACAGTGACTGACAGAATTTTTCTTTTTGGGCAAACTGTTCTTTAAAATACAAATAATTCCCCTCCTTTTTATCTGGAACATTCTGATTGCACCATGAGCTTTATAAAGCAGTTTATACGAATTACTTTGCAATAAAGTCTTTGATTCCTGTTGTGAACCTATGGAGGGACTTTTTTCTTTTTTTTATTCTTGATGAGGTTTAAATAAAAAGGACCCAGTGAAAACAGAAAAAGAAGTACAAAAGTGTCCCCCTATATATCTGTGTCTGTGTCTGAGGAAGGTTACCTCCTCAGAGATAGGAGCTACAAGCTGTCCATCACCACTTGCTCAGCATCTTTTAACTGCATTTTAACCGGTCTTCTAAAAGCGGAGGAGCACTGGGTAGTTTGAGGTAATGTATTGATCACAGCTTTCATTCACTCATTAAAGGGAGCAGAACAGATAATCACAGGCCCCAAATCTCAGTGAGATACAGTCTTGCTTCATGTACTATAAACCCTAATGTTGCCATTACTGGACAAATCAAGTTGTCTTAATTAAACAGTACTGAAATGTCAGGTTTTGGGCAAGTTGTTATTAAGAATTCAAAGAATTCAAAGAGTTTTAGCTCTTTTTAAATATTATTGATGCTGTTTTACTGCAAATAGTTTTTTTTTTGTGTGTGATGTCACTATTAAAGAGATATGCATCCCCTTTGGTGAAGTTGGACCCTTTTAACACTATCACAGTTCTCCTTGAGCATGTGCAACTGAAGTACAGTCATGTGTGTATTTCTGTGGAGAAATATGCTTATTTGATTATTAATCAATAATCATTTATAATCTTCATTATTAAAACGGTGTGAGTCAGTGTGACCCAAATTTGAGTCCGTTCAATTAAAACGATTAAGCTGAAACAATAATATTTCAAGCAAATCTGAGTTATGTCTACTTGCATCAAGTTACCTTAACTTAAATAGTTAAGTTCATTCTATATGAACACCAAGTTATGTGAACTTAATTACACAAGTTTTGGAGATGCCATTACTTAATCAATGGAGGGAAAGAGTTTACTCAATTCATTATATAGACCCAACTTATTAGGGTTTTCAGTGTTTCCTAATGTAGCACACTGCCAAATATTTTACAATTACAAATCAAAAACTCTTTTTTCTTTCCAAGTATGCACCATTATTGTGTGGTGCCCTCTACATATAAAGCTTTTAAAAGCTTTTGATTTACATTTAATCATTTAGCAAATCTGTGTCCAGAGCGAGTAGCATACAAGAGCCAACATAATTAGCAGTATGTACACTTTTTCAGGCGTTTTGGTTCCCATTATTCCCATAAATGTTTTCCAAATTATAAGTAGTTAGTAAGTGTACAGTAGGGGGACCGAATCAGTTGCATCATTTTCAGTGTGTTGTTGGAGTGGTTGATTAGTGCTGTTCTATTTTGCCGAATTTGTTTCCCTCGATTTTCTGATTGGTGAATTATTCCCTCTTAGGCTCATGGGTAGTGCAGTAGTGCAGAACCCCAACTGCTTAAACAGAAGCATATACATTGATTAACAACCTTGGAGCTCAAGGTAGGTCTGTCTTTAAAGGTTTATGAATTATCGTAAAGAATCGAATTCCCCTATGGGGAGGCATTTTTAACCAGACTGTTGCGCGTATTGGGCGATTCTTGCCAAGAATAAGCTGCAAAGTGGACCAGACGTTCTGTTGATAGTCAGGAGCTATGCAACACAGTAGTCGTGCCATACACTGACATACATTTAAATATGTGGGTAATTGACTCAAGTCTCAAAGGAGCTTGAACAAACATGAACAATTTCAAAGCCAAGACAAGGTTTGCCTTTAGAATGACAAAAGATCTCTCTGAAAAGTACTTTTCTATATGTTTAGATCCCTGTCTGGATCAGCACACTGTATCTTGCCATTTTAGCATACAGCTCTCTCTGCCCTCCCCCAGACACGAGCTCAACCTGGGTTTTGTTATCGCTTGACAGCTTCCTATTTTATCTCTTTCCCCACTGCCTCTGTTTACAGTGCCTGACTCAGATCATCTGTACATGACAGCACATAGACAGAGAGATATTAGATACAATGCTGTGTAATGTCTATTTGATAGCACAAAATGCTCCATTAATTATACCCTGGTTATAGGAGTGAATAAGATATGAATTCAGATTCCCCCATTTAAATATTGGGCTGTTTTTGAATGGCAATGTCTGCCTCTGGGCATAAAAGGGTTGCTCTCCAGCTAGGTAATGTTAAAAGATTATGTTTTTAAATAGGTTTTCTATAAAATCATGGTGTTAGTGTTTCTAGTTAAGGCTATTTTAGGCTATTCAACAAATCTGATTGATTTAAGTTTGTTCTTCACAGAGACTTAACATATTTAACATAAGACATATTTTTAAGTTTCATTTAAGTATCAACTTAGTCTCCCAAATTTTCTCACACAGATCAAGGTAAACAAGCTGTGATGCAAACAATTCTTCAATGGGTCTTCACATATTGCTCCCAGCCAGCTACTACAGTTATTTCATATTTTTGACCTTTTAATTCTACTGACAAGGCATTTGCCCTGTTATGTCTATGCAAAGCCTGGAATTTTTCATGAAGTTCTCTCTTGCTTTGCTTCGGGGCTTTTCAAGTGGGAGTTTCCCAGAGCATAATTTTGTGTATGACATTGTTTTTTATTCCATGCTAGTGTTCACTGTCTGTGGAGGCGACGGATAGAACAGTTTTGACAGGTGTATTTAAGACGACACAGAATGGATTTCTGCTGAGTTAAATCAAACTTATACTAGCTCTATCAAAAGGTCATACTGTTTTAAACCCCCTGTCTGAGGAGAGGGGGACAAAAATCTTAAAACTGACAGTTAGCATCTAAATCAAAGTCACATCTGGCATTAATATTTGCTGAGGAGTGCAGTGCTTTCTGTACGGTTACACAAGCATACTAGGTGGTGCATGCTAGCTTGATGAGCAAAAATGTTTCAGTAACACTTTACAATAAGGCTCTGTACATTAATATGAGCTAATGCATGATATACAGTATCGAATGAAAAACTATTGGTTGATACAGATAAACAAATGACAGCCAACATTTTTGAGTGAGCAACAGGAAGATACATACAAAATAAAAAAATATAAAGATAAAAATATTTAAACATAAAAAATACAAATGACAACATTATGAGAATTTGAAAATTAAATAAAAAAGGGCATTTTGCATTTCTAAAATATTTTCTGTTTTTGCGGTTCTAAACAATGGAACTCATTTTATATTATCAAGCCATATTAAGATAGAACAGTACACATTTCTTCAAATAATTCTTTGACACAGTAAAGTTGCTTTATATAACATGCATTAAAGCAATTTTGCACTTCTGAATTATTTTTGTGCTTCTGTTTTTGCAGTTCTAAACAACAGAACTCTTTTTTACTAATTATTTTACAGTACAAATTCATATTACTGTATGTATATTCGATATGTTTAACATTTTTCAGATTTGTTTTATTTTGGTAGGTATTTCTTTATATTACACATAAAAAAAATCATGATTATAAACTTTTTAGACAACAAAAAATGTATGTAATTAATGATAAATAAACAATGTGTTTTAATGCACATGACTGATATGCCGATAGTTTTAATTTTGTCAATATTTGGCCAATAAATATCGGAGGCCAATAAATCAGTTCATCCCTAATTTTTATACGATTTATTCTTCTTGATTAATATTAATGTATGAAAATAGGCTACTATTGTTTGCAGATGGTTTCAACATATATCATAATATTCATACATCAGCTAATATTAACAAAGGTTTTAATGTTAAAAATGCAATAACACTATAGAAATGAACATTTATCATGATGAATATATAAGCTTTTAAGTTCAAAATACATATTTTACATATATAACCTTATTGTAAAATTTAACCAATGCTCAATTCCCAAATTTTAATAATAATTCTAGAACCCTAACTTCACCACTAGAATTCATATTTGGGTAAATAATTACACAATTCGATTCATTTTCTTCATAACACTACTTGTTTTACAAATTAAAATAAAACAGAATGAAAATATGTGTGTGAGTGTGTATACATACTATATATATATATATATATATATATATATATATATATATATATACAAAAATATTAGGAGGAGGGATGCGCCATAGTGGAGTTCTCGGCACTAACATCCTCCCCATCATTTCTCCCAAATTCCTCTCCAGGTCTCCATCAAACCATTAGATGACCAAGTGGAGGATCGGTGATTATCTGGGCATGGTTCAGCAAGACTGGAATCTGGCAGATTCGTCTTTGTTAAGGATGCATGAAACAAGCCACGTACAAGGTTATTCTGGAAGAAAACTCGCTTCCTTCTGCTTTGAAAATATTCTCCAACTCTGTCGATTGTTTTTTCCAGCAGGACAATGCTCCATGTCACACAGCCAGGTCAATCAATGTGTGGATGGAGGACCACCAGATCAAGACCCTGTTATGGGCTGCCCAATTTCCAGACTTGAACCCCATTGTAAACCTCTGGAATGTGACCAAGAGGAGGATGGATGGCCACAAGCCATCAAACAAAGCCGAGCTGCTTGAATTTTTGCACCAGGAGTGGCATAAAATCAACCAACAGCAATGTGAAAGCAGTGACGTGTGGTGATGTCTTAAAGAGGCTAGGCACTGAGTTATGAAAGCCAGATTACCTGATTTATTGTTTAAGCTAATAATACGTAATAACAGTGAACGTTACGCACAAGCGCGGCATATCAAGAAATGTACAAATCAGGATGTATATCGTGTACTCACACTCTCTCTCTCTCTCTCTCTCTCTCTCTCTCTCCCTCTCTCTCTCACGCACACACACAAGTGCGTAAACAGTGAACGTTACGCATTTATCAGATCCTTCAAAACCTCTCGGTTTTCCTTTACCTTTTCATTGTGGTAGGTTATATTCAGCTTCCTTTGCTCGTCAAGTGCAAGGTCGATTCGAGATTTTCCAAAGGTTTTCAGTGTAATTTGACACTGGATGTGAGCTGACGACTTTTCATGCTTGGTTAAAGCTGCGGGCAGGTTGTTCAAATCACAATATCCCGCTGAAGTCCAAACAGTCTGACTGTTTGAAAGAAGCAGGCAGGGATAGCAGTACAGCCGCTGATTGTTAGCGCAGCCACATAGCCAATCTTTTCTTACATACCAATCAGTTTGAAATGATCAGATAATTTTTGGGCCCCATCTAAGGCTGGCGTAGACCTCCCTCTTGCAATTAACTCCTATTTGGAATTAAAATCGAGCTTGGAAAAATTTCTTAATTCCGTGATTACGGCTGGTGCTGTCATTTTGAATTTTCGTGGGGATTAGGCATGTACACTAGCTGTGGTGTAATGATGTTAGCTACGCAAATGTCCAGGAATATCTCGATTTTAATTGGTCCATGTCTGATCACGTAACGGAGATGATTACGGGCATAACATATTTACGTCAAAAGGCACAGCAGATTTGTGCTTTTGCCATACATGTTAAAGAATACAGGATCGAAGTGCGCATGCGCAACATGGGTTTTCCGCTTGTCGTTTGCAATGAATGGACCGTAAAAGCACTGCTTATTCTACCATTTGTTTTTAGTTGATTATGCGTAACTGCTACATTTGTCATCATAACGTCTAAACAGTTGGAATAACACACATATTGCATATATAAATCACAAGAATAAAAAGTAAAAATCCAAATACAAGTTTATTATTTAATAAACATTTTATTTTAGAATTTTGGCAGGGTAGGCAGTGCCTAGTTTGCCTACCCAGACCGCACGTCAGTGTGTGAAAGACTGGTAGCGAGTATGCCAAGACACATGAAAGCACATATTGATTTCTGAACTCTTCCTAAGTTTAAAAATTAGTTCTGTTTTGTATAAAAATGAATAAGAACTAGTTTTTTTTGCATTATTCGAGGTCTGAAAAAACTGCATCTCTTTATATTTTGACCAGTTGGCATTTTTTGCAAATAAATGCTCTAAATAACAAAAACATTTATTTGGAATTTGGGAGAAATGTTGTCAGTACTTTATAAAATAAAACTAAAATGTTCATTTTACTCAAAAACATACCTATAAATTGTAAATCCAGAGAAAATGAAAATTTTTCCAGATCTGTATAAATATATAATGAAATCAATAATTATTGCTCTTATATCAGCAAAAGACCCAAAACAGTCTAAAATCAAAACAGCAAACAGAGTTGTCAATCTACATGCTATACCACACTTGATTGACTGCCTCGATTTGATTGGCTACAGCAAAAGAATATGATGAACCACCTCCTTCATTTAAATTCCCAGGCACTACAATACAAACCAATGCCTGATTGCACAGCAAATCTGATGGCTATTTAATAAATGCATGGACCTCTCAGAGAGACAGGGAGAGAGAGACACTGAAGGATGTTTGATGTCCTCAGCAAGCATAACCCATCCTTGCCCCCCTGACCTTGCTACATTATGAATGCACTGAATTCATAAGCAGAGAACGTAGACTGGCCAAGGCTACAAGAGTCTTTTGGTACCAACATGGAGCTGCCAGATGAGGGACTGCTGAGTGCTCATTGGTATTTTCAATTAAGTCAACCTTTGACCTGCGGGATGTAAGTGCCATGCCAAGTGGCATGACAAGGCTTGTATTTATTTATTTATTTATTTATTTTAAAGTCTGGAAATGCTGCCTCATGAGAGTCCCACAAACAATTTGGAATAAAAGCAGTGTGGTATCTATATTTATATATTTTATATAGTTGTTGATAGGGGATATTTCATAACGCTTAACTGTTATGCAGTTGCCATCATTTACTCATTCTCGTGTTGTTACAAATCCACAGAAGAAAGACTTACTTTCTTAACATAACATAACATAACATAACATAACATAACATAACATCTCATTTTGGTCCCCCCCACCCCATGCAGTCTTGAACAACTGGTTACATCCTTGCAAAGAATGTAACTTTTTAGTTTTCCCTTTTTAATAATTTTTCTGAACAAAATGGTATATTTCACAACAAATCCAATTGCAGCTAAAAGCTTATATATATATATATAAATGTATTTATAAAAAAGTGGTCAATCAATATCCAATTTTTGTGCTGTTCCAAAATGTTTTTATTTTTTCCCACACAGATTGTTTCTCGGCTGTGCTCTGCAACCTTACAAACAACAGCACCATCTTTTTTTACTTGTCCATGATGTGGAAAACACACTTGAAACGCTCATTACAGAATTGTGTTTGGAGAAAAGATGTTTTCCCACTGATCCAGATGCCAATCAACAGGAAATCTCTGCTAGAAAAGTTCTAATGCCCTGAGCGGAAGCTTCCTCTTTGTCCTGGTCCTGCAATCTACTATCACAGAGCTAGATTTTGACTATCCACATGATGTCCACTTTGAAGTTTATTTTGGCTAAGAACCACCCATTTAGATTGGAAAGTGGGTGTCTAACCAATGAGTAAACATAAACAATACTTGAAGTTCAAGGGTGCATAAATCTGAAATAGATGATAACATAATTGCAGTCCAGGATGCAAAACAGTGGTAGTTTGGTTCAAGAAAAGTACAGTAATCTTTGTGAATAGCCATACGGATAACACAAAGAAATCTGTGGAAAATGCGTGTAGACCATCCGAAAAGTTCTAAGTATAAAACTTTAGAGTTTAGAACTTGATGAGTTTTGGGGGGCGGCTGTCAATAATAAAATGAATTTAACCATATAATCATGCATTTCTTCTTCTTCTTCACCCATCCTCGATCTGAAGTTTGGCTGCATAATGCACAATTTTTCTCCATTTGTCTCTGTCTTCAGCTGCCCTTATTACCCTCTCGAATGACACCACTGTCAAGTTCTTGATGTTGTCAATCCACTTATTTGCAATCTTCACTTTGCATACTTTTACACCTTTAAGTACTGAACATCCATGTTCTATTTTCTTTGTTTTCTTAGTCCTAATACTCATTGTTTCTACAAGTAAATGTGATCTATGTAGTAATCTGCCTGCGGGTAAATTTTGCATTGTCATCAATTTGATTCCTTGTCTTTCCACCTGGTGAGTTCCATGTATACAGATGTTGTGAATGATGTTGAAACCATGTACACAGGGTCGTTTCAGACCATTCTTGCACCCTAGGCGAGATCCCTATTGCTGGTCTTTGGGGTGCATTGTGGAAGTTTTCTCTTTCATTAGGCGACCGTGTAGTTCGCCTATGCCTAGATACGGCCCTGCATGTACGTATTCATCAAGGTTAGATCATGGGCTGCACAAAAGTCTCTGAGCTGTTCATTGGTTTGTCTTAATCCATATAGCCATGTTTTTACCACCTTCACACTGAAGTCTCTTAATCCCATATAGACTTCTCTTTTCAGCACGCTCCAGATACACTAAATCTCTGCCTTCTAACTCGCAAAAGACCAATGACACCATCTTGTGTTCCTCTGCCCATCAAGACCCGCTGCTGCCCAAGCCTTTGCCACTCATGTTAGCCAACTATGTCAAGCCTGTTGAGTCTGTCCACCTCACATTGTGAGGTCCAAAACCTTCACCACTGATGGCCTTGCCTCAACAATTGTAATTGTATTACCCCCTCACCACAATAAGGTGTAAGTCGGTCTTAGAGGGGATCATGCATTTAGGATCGCAGAATAAAGGCTTACCATATCTTTTGTTGTTGACATCAAATGCCATGCATCCAATAACTCGAAAACTATGAACAAAACTATGCAAGATAAAAGAAAATATGGCACAGATTACATTAATTATGGGTTATGAGTTTGGTATTGTGTTTATTGCTACTTATTGCTCAATATAAAATGTGTGATCTACAGCAAAAACCACTGAGAACCACTGATCTCAACACTTTTACATAATGTAAGAATGTTCATTTCTTCCAACACTAGAAACCCTCTAAAAATCAATGTCTTAAACGCATTAATGTAAATGTATGATTCAAGGGAAAACTGTGAACGTGGCTACCACTTATCTACACATTCATGACTGTTTTTTTTAGCTGAATCAGATTCAACCATGAATCAAAGACAACACAATGTAGGCATTTTTCCATTTGGCAGATTTGTCATAAAGACTGCATACAGATTTGACTTCAAACATGGCACAGCAGAGGGGGAATATGGTAAGTCCCAGGACCACGCTGTTTGATTATAGGGACAAAATGACTAACTGTTGTCTCAGTCATAAAAATGCATGGGCACAGAAACTGTAATGATTGTTTCCAGCTAGCTTTCGACCTGTGAGAAGTCCAACTCATCATTAGATAGTGGCATCTCCCTCAAATGTTTGTTTGCAACTCAGCATACTTCATGAATTTAAACTCATTTGTATTTGCTGCCTTCATGTCCTCTTGGGAAGCATAATTATGATGTGTGTACAATTGATTTTGTTCACAATAAAACATTTGTAACAGTTTAAAGTACCACATTTACTTCAAATTCAGTTTGTTTAGAGTAACATTACCCATTAAATTGCCACTGGAAAAAGTCCAATCTGCAAAAATCACAACTGTTACTCCCAAATACGGTTATAAAAACTTAAATGACAGATAATAATTTCTACTCTCCATGATTATAATTTGATTGATAATAATGGATTCTTTGTTTTTGAAGGAGTATTGCCTTGGAAAACCTTTAAACAATCAGTTAGGAGCTGCTGATTAGATTCAAGACTGAGAAAACAATATGTTTGTTGTGACTTAATTACATAATAAAGAATTTACACTGATCTCATCTGGTCTAAGGACACTTGCAAGAAACGCTGTTTATCATTCAGTATCTTTCCCTAGAGCAAAATCTGTTTCGGCAGCTATTAAAACTGAAACGCAACAAAAACATTTATCATTTTTTTTTTTACTGATTTGTAATTGAGAAGCAATTCAATAAACTGCAGCAAAGCATACACTAGGGACAGTTAGTAAATACACATACAATGGGTGGATCTGCACATGAAAATTGCTGCTATACCATTTGAAACATCAGTATGTTGCAGAGGAGATGCGAATAAATTCAATTACTTCAACATAATGCGGTTATAATGCAGAGGAAGGAGATGGAGAGTATTTAGGAAGGATTTCCTATTTCAGAGCTGTAAACATTAGAGCCGAGGGGATACATCCATTGAAGAGCTGTTCTTGGGTGGAGATATTTGAAGAATACTGTGAGTTTGTACACATAAAACTATTGTTATTTTCAGACCATAAACTCAGGCTTCCCTTTGTCATTGAAAATCTGGAAATAGTGAATTAATATTTTGGGTCTGGATTGCACCTGCAAAATTGCCTGGATATTAATACAATCTGAAATCATGGAAATTTCTATAATTAATATTCATATTCATTATTTCTTTATATAATTGGTAGATTTATATATAAATACTTATTTAAGCTTTAAAACAGCACTGTAAATGATTCTTTAGGGGTGCAATCTTCAGAAAATAATTGTTACAAATCCTTATTGAGAAATCCTGAATAAATGAAAAAGTTAAGGTAATTATTTGTTAAAAAGGAGTGACACCATAAAATTAATTTCTCTTTTCTAAGTAAATAGGTCTTTTCCTTTAATTAAAAGAACCATGGTCAGTTCAAATTTTATTTCCAACTATGTTTGCATATTAATTAATTGTGCATTTGGTCTGAATGTTAAATAAGAAATGAATGAGAATGTAATATCTGCAACGTATGCCTAATCGTGGTATTTTTCTGCATCCTCCACAACCTGGCACTCAACCGGCCCGCAGGAGGGGAATTGCACTGTGAAAATTGCATGCGGCACAGAGTTTTTAGGTTAGTTTGTGGTGTTACTTGATTTGCAACATTCTGGTGGTGAATCAGATGTTAAAATACAAAGAAAAAATACATCACATACAGTATCAGTTACTTACAATAAAACATTTCTCAGAATGTCTCTTTGGCTGAGGAAAAAACCTCTTTGGCTGCCAATGGCTTAGAGAGTGATGAGACTGAATTAGCTAATTAGGACAATATGAAAAAGAGCAGCTCATGCTGCCTCTGAGAGCGAGCAGGTGGGCGAGTTATCTCTCTCTCTCTCAATCTCTCTCTCCAAGAATGCCCTTCATGCAAAATGACTTCTGATTTGTCAGACATGGCTGATTCCATTTAAGCATGACTCTTAATCAATTGGCAAACGGCTACAGCGGCCTTTCGGATACAACAGATCATTACTGTTCAATTACACTGTATATTAGATTGAATCCTTTAACTGAGACAATAGCACACAAGGAAGAGAATCACAAAGGGTAAAGCATAATGAGGTAAAGGGTCCTTTGCATTTAATTGAGTTCCTATTTGTTTATTTATTTATTCAGAATTTTCTCCAAAGACATCCCGTGAACTCAGGTATAACAATAACTATGGTGTGTTATTTCTGTACACATTTTTGTCCACATCTGGGATCTAATACAAATTTAAAGAGGTCACATCACAAGGAATCAAATGTTTCTTTATCTTTTGATCTTCTTTTTCTCAAACTTGTTTTATTGTTTGATATTATTTATCTTTTGGGATATAAGGATTAACTCTACTTTGATAAAATATCATAACTTTAAGAAATCAAGAATAGAGCATTTATCGAAACCAAGATGCAAATTTGTTCGTTTTAAAACTCTTGGATTTGTGACCTCAGACATTAACACACGACCTCCGAAACATTATATTATACAACTGTTCACATTCATGCATTAACAGCACCTGCTTAAACTAACTGGCAGCCCAACCTTAAACCTCTGGTCTCCACGAATAAGCTTTCTCTTTAAACAGTTAATTGTGCATTTTCCCAGTAATTCAAATGAATGTATTATGAAAGAAAGCTTTGGCTATTATGCTGTGGAAAATATTCTGTCAGTTTAAAGAATAGTCTCTCCGGCTGGAGGGTAAAAGTGAACTTGGAGTTTAATGTCAGTGAAGCTTACTCAGCTGTCGTTGACAAAAGATGGATGTAGACAGAACAGTCCAGCATGATTTAGATTTTATAACCAAATATGTCAACAGTGACTCTGCTTTGTGGTCCTGACCTCTCCAAAACTATCACTCTGCTTGCCACAGCGATGTTCTTAACGCAAAAGAGCTTTGTTTTCCCCCCAATGTTATAAGTAGGGCTGAAACAATTAGTCGACAATAACAAATTGTCAACAAGAATTTCCGTTGTCGAATAGTTGTTTGATGTCATTTAACGTAACATGAGATCACATTAAACTTGAATGATCCCGCGCAACAGCAGCACTGCAGCTCGCGCATGACTGAGGAGAGGAAGAATTACACAGCTCACAGTCCAGATGCACTCTAAACAATTCAAACAGCTTCAGGTGATGCACATCACAAAGTACAAGGAAATTATACAAAAAAATAAGTAAATAGAGAAGCACTCTTGAGTCGGAGCTCTTTAAAGGAAACACCCCGACGTTACATCTTTAATGCAGTTATATTTAATGTGTTATAGCTTTATTAAAGTTCAAATAATATGGAAGCAGATCATGTAACTAACTACATACTCTGAAACTGGCATTTATCTGTGCGGTCATCGCCACTTCTATGAGTTGCGCACAGGGGCGAAAATTTCATCAAAATGTTGGGGGGGACAATAAACATAACAATTCTCAAGAGCAATTTTTTTAAGGGGACACCAAGGGTTTTTTTTGTTGTTGCCCCGTTTGCATTTGTATTATTTTATTTCTTAAGCAATTATTTTAAGAATATATCATTACATTATTTACAATACACATACTTTAATTATATTTTAGGGGGGTCCTGACCCCCCCCCACCCCCTCGCGATTTCCGCCTGTGGTTGCGCAAGTGTAAGGAGGAGAGACTGAAACTGCATCAGGCTGATAAAATCTGTCTCAGGGATGCTCATCTCGCGAGTGCGCACACTTAATGCAGCTAGATTATAACGTGATGGCTCGCGATTTATTGAATCATTATATATGTGTCACTGTGCATTTCTTATCATAAAGAAAATTTGCAATATGCAGCTTTATTAATAAGAGCGAGTTTGTTTTTTTGTGAGTTAAAGATGGATTGAAGTGAACAGAAAGGTGAGAGAGTCTTCGCCCCATTATACACTGCAACAAAATACGTTTTTGATTTGTCTTTGTTTTGGCTTGTTTTCCAATATAAATATCTAAAACGCCTTTAAAACAATGTACATTTTCTTTATCAGCTATAATGAAGAAAAAACAATTGTTATCTGAGAATGTTGAAAATAATATAAAACTACAAATATTTAAATGTATAAAGATCCTTTAAAAAAGATGCATTCACCTGAGACGCGGTATATAAGATATTTAGACTTGCTTTTAGAGAATAGACCTTGAATGTATGGAAAAATACACTTGTATACAAAATACACTTATATTTAAGATACATCTCTTAAAGCAAGTCTAAATATATTATAAGTTGCTTCTCAAGTAAATGTATCTTGTTTTAAGGATTTTTAGACAATTGTAAATGGAAAACAAGACAAAAATACTTGATAACAATAGGATTTTCTTTTACTGAATTAAAATTTTATTGGATTTATGAGTAAAATGATTCTGTGGTAAACATTACTTGAAGAGAAAAGTATGTTGAAAACACACTGCTAGATAAGGACTACACATGTTTTCTGTTTCATTAGGCACATGCACTCACATGCCTTTGGTAGTTGTAGTCCTTATTTAGCATCTTGTTAGCATTATAATTTTATTTAAAAACACAGCGACCTCTAAATTCACATTTGAGGTAAGACTGTGTCAATTAAATTCTACAAAAAATATCCAAATATCTTCAAGTAATGTTAACCACAGTCCTTATTTTACTCATAAATAGAAAACAATTAAATAAAAAACATTTTAAATAATAAGAAATTCTAGAAGGAGCCCTTGGTGATTTAGCCTTCTAGCTTTAGCTAGAAAATGGACATCACAGTCTACCTTAGAGTTAAAAAGGCAATTTGGCTGTTTATATACTCTGTAACCGGCAAGCGCATTAGCTAGACGAGCATGAAATATATGTTTTATTTAGTTTTGAGCTAAAAAAAAGTGTCTTAAAAACTTTCTATCATCCATCATATTCTCCCTCCCACATGTGGGAACGTTACAAAATGCGGGGGTGCCATGTCCCAGATCTCGATACCTGGGACAGAGGGCACGGAGCGCCAGCCTCTTCAGAGCACAGGAGGGGTTGTGGTCTATTGATCCAATAAAGAACTTGCAGGCAGCTCATAAGTGAACTCAGGCCCCCATGACATTGCATTAAAGTTGGCATTTTATGGGAACAGCATCCCAATGGTAAAGCGGTGTGTTTTTTTATTTTTTTTATAGTCATTACCCATGGCAGGTTGCTTGCTAAGACAATAAAAAATAAAATAAAATAAAAAAATAAATAAACTAACAACATCTACAGTGTTGGCTTGAATCAGGGCTGTGAAAAATCAACACAAGGCCATGTAAAGTATGTAAAGGGTGATCTCCTTCATCTCTGTAGGTGTTCATATGAAAAGCACATTGGTTTTTACATATGCAAAAGGACTTTTTTGTACTGTGTGTTGTACTGTGTAGTATAACCATCAGTAGACCATTGATTTGTGAAGTGATTTTGGTGACACTAAACTGCATAAGAGTAAAGTTACTGAATATTATTCCCAATAAAAATTATCCCAAATTATACAAAAGCAAATTTTTCCAAACTAAGTGTTTTACTGTGTAGGGTAACCTACAGCAGGAGACCACAGATGTGTGAAGTGATATTGGTGACAATACATTTTGTAAGAGTGCAGTTATTGAATATACTAATCGGAGTTGCACTTTTTAGAAGGTGTCTGCGCACTCGTCTCACGGCCGAATGCACATAGAGATCAATGCTATTGGTCTAGCTCGGAGGACAGCCCATTTTGATGACAATTAGTTTGTAGCTCGTTGTAGCTCGAAGCCTTCGGCTTCCTCACTGGGATTATAAATACAATTATTATTTAATTACTTGTTTTTAAACACAATTCATAATCGAATTTGATCAAACTACACAATGATGTTTATCTTCTGTTAATGCCTGATCTTCTGTAAAGCTGCTTTGAAACAATGTGTGTTGTGAAATGCGCTATACAAATAAAAATTACTTGTCTTGACTTGAATCGTTTGTGTTTTAACAACGTTTCGCTTATGAGCTACTGATCCAGGAAGTTCGAATCTGTGAATATATTTCCAACTTTACCGAACTACTGAAATGTACAGTACAATATCAACGTATTGACAGCATCTAAAACATAAATCCTTCTGTCTGTCTGTCTGCAACTTTAGAGACATATGCTTACAAATCTTCTGTCTTGGAACTTACATTTTCTAAATGCAATTTATTATCAGTAAAGGTTGTAGAAGGCACATTTTCTGAGAAAGACCTTTTTAATGGGGATTTATTCAGAAATGAATTCAAGATGGGACTAAAAAAAGTACATCTTTTTTTTACTCTATACTGATTATATTGACGGCAAAATATTAACATATGTTTTTCCCATTTATTGCTTTTAGAAATCACAGAAATTATTACAATGTCCAATTATGGAATAAAATTTTTTTTAATTAACCTTCTCATTTAATATGAATGCAGTAAACCAATTAACCAGTATGAATTCAATATTCTATGATGTCCAAAGTTGTTCACATTTAAAAGGGTTTATATTTTAGATGCCAAACATATACTGCACTTTATGCAAAGGATACCTACGAATGCTAATGAGATTAGGTTGGTTTTAAAATACATGCAAACTCCAGTGAATAACTCTGTAATGTTTAACGTCTGTTCATTCTGACAGTATGTTTACTAAATAGGACAATTTTGTCAGAATCATATCATGCATAATTTATGAAAGAAGTTTATACGTCGACAGAGCAGAGCAGAGTAGGGGTGTAACCTCGGTGTCCTGGCCAAATTCCCCCCATTGGCCCTTATCAATCATGGCTTTCTATAGAAATTATATATATAGCCAATTAATGGATGGGGATTAATATATTAATCCCCATCCATTAATTGGCTGTATCACTCTGCTCTCTCCTCTCAACCAACAGCTGGTGTGTGATGTGTACTGGCGCACTATGGCTGCCATCGCATCATCCAAGTTGATGCTGCACACTGGTGGTGGTTGAAGAGAGTCCCCTGTTCACTGTGTAGAGCTCTTTGAGTGTAGTGTCAGAAAAGCGCTATATAAATGTAACATTCATTCATTCATTCATTCGTTCATTCAGATCATATTATCCTTTTGCCAGCTGAGGCCCTGTTGTGTATTCATGCATCAGCATGTGGAACACGCAGCTGTCGTAACCCTAAAATAAAGTTTAATGAAATGCACCAAGTGTCTAAAATCCCACTGCACGCACAGTTTGGTCCAAAAACTGCAGCTTTGAGTTGATGTGATTAAATAGTTTAACAGTAAGTCTTCCAGAACCCAAATTGTTATAACACGGCATGAAATTTGAATGATCCAACTTTGAGGGAGTTTAAAGCTTGTTTTCTGCTTGACTCTGATATGCTTGAAATAGTTTTTTTTTATTATTATTTTTTTATCATCTGCTGCCAATATATTTTTTTGTACTCCATTTTCACCCAAGTCTGCCACGTCCTGTTACATAAGTGTCAGCGCTGAACATCAGGGACAACACTAAACCACAGACAAACAGCCTGCTTATTTAGAGCAAACACAATTTTTTTTTGCATAACTGCATATTATAGATAGAGAAAAAACTGAATACTTTTAAAATAATTATGTTTATTGGGTAGCTGAAGTTCAAGACTTCCAGTTACAGTGAAAAAGGCTATTGAACAGGAATAGCATTATACATAGCAGTAACAGCCAACATACATACATAAAGCAATGTATTCATACAGTATGTCATATAACAAATGTAATTGTACTAGATATCGGGCTCACTCTTTAGTAATTTCCTAGGACATTTTCTCACACAAAATAGGATAATGTGTCTCAATGGAACCTGACATCAAACAATGTATTATTAACTCTTCAACAAAATCCAAATAGTAAAACAATTATGAAACAAAACAATTCATGAAACAGCAAAAAGTAAAAGATCACAAAGCAAAATATCAAGCCTTTGTTTTGGCCTGAAAATATTGTAATGAATAAATAATATGTAATTAAATATATTAAATAAATGCATGCATTATAATATTTCAATGCATGAGACAACTTGCCCCTAACTGACCTAAAAAAATACCCTTGTCCTGAGAATGATATTCAGCCTTTTGGTTAAAATCTACTTGAATAATTATTTAGAATTTTATCCTCGCCTGAGTGCATGCTAGTTTGGTTTTATCGTGTTCACTTGTTTACTCAAAAGCAACAGCAAACAAATTACTAGTTATGGTTTGGAGGACAGATTCAGAAAAAATATTCTAATTTAAAAGGCTTTTGAACAAGAAGTTTGAGACCAAAAACCACTGAGAAAACACACATTTGTGTAATTAGACTTTAGACTCAAACCCTTATAGTTAAAGAGGTATGGCCCCTGTGACAACACCCCCAAGTGACGACTAGCCTTAGTCTTCCTATATATACATATAGGTTGCAGTGTAAAGCTGGGTTGTAATTGCTTGTTTTGTTTATCCCCCCGGAATCTACTCCCCTGGTTTGGTTTCTTTAACTGACATGTCTCATGATATAGGATATTACTTGATTAATCTATTACTATACTTAGGTAAATCTACATACATAAAGCATGGAAAGATACAGACACAATACAGGATATACTAGGGCAGAGGGAGAGAGTGGTAAGAAACAGGACTCATACAAACAAGCAACGAACAAAAAACAGAGGGAGGTAGATATAGCCCGGGGAGTAACACCGATCAGGTGCTGCTCGTTTACAGCAAGCTGGCATGATCAGTGTTACCATGGAAACATTCAAGGCTTCCTTGGCAATACTGATCACACTAGTTGGTGACACCTGACCCCAACAGAGAGAACGTTAATGACAAAAAAATACAAACCAGCTCACAGAGCCCGTGAGAGCCCCCCCAACTGATGAGGGCGCAATTCAGAACGTTCGGAGTCAGGACCCAGCATCTCTCCTCAGCACCATAGTATTGTACTGAACCCCTCTGTCCCTGCATCTGACGTCAAGTAACCATCTGATGGAATAAGCTGGGGCGCCCTCCACCAGACAAGGGACAGGCATGGAAAGGTGTAGGCTAGACCGGATGACTGGTTTGACACAGGAAACACGGAACACCTGGTGGACAGGACTAAGGAAAGGGGGCAACTGAGATGGACAGCCACCAGCTAATGACCCTAGTGATGGGAAATGGCCCAATGAATCTGGGCCCCAGCTTACGTGAGGGAAGTCGGAGGGGAATGTCTTTGGTAGACAACCAGACCTTCTGCCCGCAGATGTAAGCTGGATGTTTACACTGATGGTGATCTGCCGACTTCTTAATACGAGTGCCAGTCCAGAGGAGGGCTTCTCTGGCTATTCGCCAGGTACAACGGCACTGTTGGATGAAGGTGTGGACGGGACCTGAGCATCGGGTTCTTGGGCAGGGAACAGAGGGGGCTGATAACCCAGGCAACACTGGAATGGTGATAGCCCTTTCGACAACGACGGAGGGGAATTGTGGGCATACTCGACCCCGGCTTAATGAGAGCTCCAAGAAGACGGAAGTCCAGAGTGTAAACCTCATCATGAACAGAATCTGACAAACCATCCAGGAACCGACTCCAATGGGCTGCCTCATTCCACTCAGCGGAAGTGGCGAGAGTGTGGAACTCGATAGCATAGTCCACAACCGAGTGGTTACCCTGAGTCAAACTGGACAGAACCCTTGAAGCTTCTCGTCCATGTGTAGATCCATCGAAAACATGCAGAGGCTCAGCCGAAAACTCCTTGAAAGGCAAGCAGAAAGGGTGGCAACTCTCCCATACAGCAGTTCCCAACTTGCTGGCCCTCTCAGTCAGGAAGTTGGGAATGAAGGCAATCTTGACAGCCTCCATGGAGTAAGTTGAGGGCTGCAGCGAGAAACAGAGTGAACACTGCATGAGGAATGAGTGACAGGACCCCGCCTCACTGGAGTATGGAGGTGGAGGATTGACACAGGGCTCAGCGCATCCAGGGCCAGGGAGAACCACTGGCAGCAGCGAAGGAAACTCCACAGTGGAGTCAGAAGACTGATAGAGTAGAGGGAGTCGTTGAACCAAAGCGGTGAGTCTGGCTAGCTGAGAGGCCACCATTTCAATGGCATGGTTGGAAGTGGAGATCTGGTCCTGCTGGCGACCCAGAAACGCTCCCTGTTGAGTGAACGCAGAATGCAGATCAGTCTGCTCTGCTAGATCCATTCTGGCTCGATTGTTCTGTCAGGAAGGATGAGACAAAAGATCCAATTGTGGAGAACAATGATCAGTTTATTAATATAAACACAGCAAGGCTGTTAAAGCTTCGAGAGAGGACTGCAGCGTGGAGGATGGTGTTTGTATGCTTATGTGCTTATGTGGTCTTGTAGAGCAGATCCTTGAGGAATCCAGAAAGAGTAGTATTTTTGTAGGCTTGTGTGAGAGAAGTATCGCTGAGGAGAAACTCAGAAGAAGCATCAAGGAGGCATGGCAAACAGGCAGGATGGTAACCACAATCCCGGCGCACACAGCACGGACTGGTAACCAATATACAGACACAATACAGGATATACTAGAGCAGAGGGAGAGAGTGGTAAGAAACAGGACTCAAACAAATAATCAAGCAACGAACACAAAACAGAGGGAGGAAGATATAGCCAGGGGACTAATGGCGATCACGTGCTGCTCGTTTGCAGCAAGCTGGCATGATCAGTGTTACCATGGAAACAATCAAGGCTTCCATGGCAACACTGAACACATGAGTCAGCAACACCTGAACCCAACAGAGAGAACATTATGACAAAATAAAACAAACCAGCGGTCTGTTAAATGTTTTGTTTACTTTCATATTTCTGGTTGTATCTATAAATGTTAAAATAATAATAATAATACAAACAAAAAAAGAATCAGCATGATCACAGTAAATGTGATTGGTGCTCTGCGACTTGGTACAGCCATTCAGACTGATGATGCCATCACCCTCATTTTGATTCATATTGCTTTTTCACCAGACAAATACTGCACTGTGACTACTTGCAACATAATTAAAATCAAATTATATAGTCATGGGATTCACAACAAAATTACTTTTTCTAGTAAACAAGGCTCTCCTTAACAGTACGGTGATTTACAAATGCTAAAATCCACCCTTTGCCATTGCACTAACTTTGTGTTAATTTATTTAAAATAGACTTGTTTCAGTTTTACACCCTGTCTTGACTGGACTCCCAGGGGTAACAGTACTGAAAGTTGTAGCTTTTTATGTGTATTTGCAAGTATTTTGTGAGAATGTATATGCATATTGTGTGTATATGTGTAATGGGAGCCAGCTGGTATGTGATACTGCATGATATGTGTAAACCTCACTCCCCTGGCCTCAAGAGGTGCATTAGGTAGAGGCTGTAGCCTCTAGCCTTCTTGTTAGTGTGCCCACCTCCCATGCTGGAGACGGTGGTTCTAGAGCAGGACATCTCACATATCACGTTGCATCTCACTAGTTTTCAGCTTCATATGTGTTTTTAGGATGCTGTGTCAAGTTAAACATAGTTTGAAATGCTGAAACTCTGGATGGCTGAGCTTCCTGTTGCTCTCTTTGGTTTGACATCAAGGTAGTACATTACATAAAGCTTGAATTGCTTCGATAAGAACCTTTGTTATTACAAAATATATGTGCAGGCCGGGGCATGATTAATCTCTATTTGTTTCTGTGTTATTTTCATATAATTAGTTGCACTAATTTAACACGTGTGTGTGTGTGTGTGTGTATATATATTTACGGCTAATAATAAAGCTAAAATCAGTGCAATATTGGAGTATTGAAAAATAGGAAAATAATTTGAAATGTAAGACACATTAAGGCCACTGTATCTTTCGAAACATAGAGGGGATGAACATAGAAATAAGAAAAAAAATTGCATTGACATTGCAAAATGATTTCTACAAACCTGCCAAAAACAGTTGTCAAGTTAATTTTGTTAGTGTAAACTACGTCAACTTTTATGTTACAATCCTCAGGGTTACTGCTAGAGTGCAATCTTAAGCACGTGTTGGAACTGCAGAGCAACATCAACACAGAAGAGTGCTGTTCAATTTCTTAACACCTGCTCGAGTGTGTGTGCAATTACTCATGGGGGCGGGGGTGATGACTCACAGAACAGAGACCTTATTTGAGTGTGGTAATCAAAACCCGCCAACATCGGTAATCAGATCCAAATTACAGAGATAATAGAGCAGTGGCTCTTAACTGGTGGGCCACAGGTCTGTTCTGGTAATGGACAGCAAGGAAAACAATGCTAAATGCAAATAATAACATGCACCTAACCATATAATCATGCATAGTTAGGATAGGCAAATACAAAGGCTTAGTTATAAGGGAGAAAACACTTGAACATATCTTTCATTGTTATTATGTGCAAGGCTGTGCATCCATTCTAACTCTAATGCAAAGGAAATAGGATTAGCACATTTTAAAAAGGGAGGATAAATGCTGTTTAATATTTTTTGGTGTTGTTGAAGGCCTGTCCAGTTTACAGTAGTTTGGCGCAAATTAATTTATCACTTTGTAATATGCCTACTACTAATGCAATTTTTGGCCCAGTGTTTGTTCGATGTGTTAGGTTAGAAAATCACACTTCAGCTGTTGTTTATGCATTTTTAAAATGTATAATTTTTCTAGTTGCTGTGTATCAGGTTGATAATTAAAAATGTTGTTAGGCCTATGCAGAGGTGTTTTTAATGCATTTACATTTTTGATTTTAGAGGACATTTTATTTATTTTTGTACAATAAGCAGTTTTGGTACTATATTGGGTGGCCACTTGATGTCCAATGTAAAATCTGGGTATTGATGGAAAACCATTTGAGCACCACTGATCCAGTCAGAGGACATTTTTGCTCTGGACATGTATCGATCTGTCCTCCAGTGCCAGTGGAGTTGATCTTCTCTTAATACTGTAATTTTAACACCTGTGGTGGACAAATTCTGTCACTTAAAGAGTTGGAGATCTAACTCAATCCTATCACACGATTATCCATTTGACCTCTCAAAAGCTTGAGGTGTGCCAAAAAGGAAACACAAACGCCAACGCAAACTGTATGAACCAGACTATGGCTTTATCTCTAAACCTAGAGGACAACATAAGCTTGTTTGAACATCAATGAAATGTGCCTATGATTGCCACATACTGTAATGTTATGACACAGTCTGTGCAACATTTAGTATAATTACCCATATTAGTGTATAATTAGTGTAATGAGGACTACACATTTTAATGTTTTATAGTGATACAAGAATGTATACTTTTAAAATATGTGCTTATCTCTACATTTTTGCGTATTTCTTTTGAGCAAGTAAGTAGCTGACGTGAAATACTTTTGGAAAGTTGACACACTGCTGTGTGACCCTTCTTCAGCTGCATGTGCTGATCCATCTTTTGAGACCTATGAGAATTTTCTTAAATTATTTGATAATAAAATCCAAGATATTAAGTTGTCCATTAAGCCCTTAAAATGTAATCCACCGCTGGTATATCGGCCACTCAGTTATTTAACTTGCTTTCCACCAGTCACTTCAGCCCAGTTAATTGATTACGTTTTATAGGGGAAGTGTTCAAGTTGTAAGAAAGATGTTATTCCTACACATCATTTCAAAGATGTCTTTTAAACTCTAAGCTCAAATGTGACAGCTATCATTAATAGCTCTCTAGTAAATGGAGTAGTACCTACAAGATTTAAACATACTGTTGTGCACCCTCTGCTTAAGAAACCTCATCTCAATCCAACTGTGCTCAATAACTACAGGCCTATTTCCAAACTGCCTTTCATTTCGAAGCTCTTGGAGAGGTGTGTATTCCCATCTACATTCCCATTTGAATTCTTTTAATATTTTAGACATTTTCCAGTCCAGTTTCAGAAATGTACATAGTACTGAATCTGTGTTGTTGAAGGTCACTAATGATAGTTTACATTCACTGGACTCTGGGTCATATGCAGTTTTGGTTTTATTGGATCTTAGCACTGCATTCAATACTATTGATCACAATATTCTGTTAAATCGTTTGGAGAGAGTGGCTGGCATTCAAGGTGCTGCCCTGCAGTGGTTGGCCTCTTACTTGAGAGATAGGTTCTTCTCTGTGAGCACAGGGAATTATTCCTCTACATCAGCCCACTTATCTTGTGGTGTGCCCCAGGGGTCCATTTTCGGCCCGTTTACATGACAACGATGTACAAAATTAAAGTTTTTCCTTTGCGTTTTTGAAAAGTTTTGCATACAGACGACAACGTTGTCAAAACGATCCCCATTCACACGGATCTACGAAAACGACTTAAAATGCTGTATTATGCATGCCAGGCCAGTAGATGGCAATGTCACTTTGTAACTTTGTTTCTGGATGGACGATGAGGTTGCTTTATTACTACAAGTGACCCTGGACTATAAAGCAAGCCACCTTTTTAGGGACTCCAGATGGGCATCTCATATTGGTCTGTTCGTTCCGGAAGTCAGGATGATGTTCTCGAAGTTCATGCCTATAGACTGAACACATAATACGCATGCAGATGATGTCATCTTTTTCACAAATTTGTGTTTTTGTATGCTTACATCGAGACGATAGCGGCATCTTTTTCAAAAACTTGCACTTTTATTGAAACCCGTTTTCAGGCCCCAAAACGGCATTGTCGTGTAAACAAACATGCATAAAAACAGTTCCTCTCTCAAAAAGACCTAGAAACTGCGATCCATGCTTTTATTACATTGCGGCTGGATTAATGCAGTTCACTGTATATCGGTCTGCCTCAATCTTCTATATCTCGTATGCAGATTGTTCAAAATGGGACAGCTAGATTTTTAACTGGAATTAAAAAGAGGGATCACGTTTCCCCTGTATTATCTCTACACTAGCTTCCTGTTAAGTTAAGAAATTATTTAAAATTGCTGTCTTTGTGTACAAGGTCCTTTCTGGCCTTGCACCTAAATACATTAGTGACCTTCTGCACTCTGACTTTCCTCTAAGAATGCTCAGATCAGGTAATCAGCTTATTTTATCTGTCCCCCGTTCACGCTGTAAGTCAAAGGGTGATTGGGCCTTTTCGGTTGTTGCTCCAAAACTTTGGAATAGCCTTCCCTTTCACTTGCACCTTCTTTAGCTATTTTCAAATCTGCCCTTAAGTCTTATTTTTATTCATTGACTTTTGATACTATTTAATGTACTGTTTGTTGATCAGTTTTTTGTTGTTGTTGTTGTCTTTAATATAAAGGTTGCATTTTTACTATATATTTTTTTGGTTATTTTTTATGTTTTATTTGTACATTTTACAGCACTATGGATCAACCTCTGTTGTTCAACTCAGTGTAATATTTGTACTTAAAAAAAATGAATTGGTCACATGACAGACACATTTAAAATAAGCCATAGAGAAGGAAAAAAAGGCAGTTAAAATTGTAAAAAAACATGTATTTAAAAACAGTTACAGTACCTAAAATATACACTTGTCCTTGTGCATTTAAATAAACTGGACACATTATGCATAAAATACCCATATGCCTCTATACTAGTCTCAAATGGGCTTATTTGAAAAATCAGAGGTGAGTGGATGTTTTGGTCATCAAACGGCATCCTATAAATTTGAGCATTTAGTCATGCTGTCAAGATGTGTTATGTATTGCATCTTGTTTTACCATGGACTTTTCCACTAATCATTTTAAAATATTTCCTGAATAACCATTAAAAGCTCAAGGGGAGTAAACATTTTTTTCCCCCCAATTTAAGCAATTTACTGACATACTTTACAGGGATAGCCATTTTCTTCTGCTAGTGCTTTGATAAACTGAGTTACATTGAGGAAAGTGACACTAATTCATGCTCTAAGGAGCTAAAGTTATTATTAAAGGAATAGTCCACCCAAAATACAAATTGCCTGTCGTGATGTATGACTTTCAAAACCTGTATGATTTTTTTTCTTCATTGGAACAAAAAAGAAGAGTTATGAATATCCAAGCTGCTATTTTCCGTACCATGAAAGAGAAAGGAGATCACGCTGTCAACCAATATTTTCAGTGAATAAAAATGTACATTTCAGTCTGTTCCTCACACAAAGCTATCGTATGGCTTCAGAAGACTTGGAATATAGTGCACAAGTCATATGGACAACTTTAATGATGCTTTTATGGTGCTTTTTGGTCCTTGATAGCCCCAGTCCCCATCCACTTTAATTTTATGGAACAGAGCTGCTGAGATACTTTGATAAAAATGATCATTGTGTTGCAAGGAAGAAAGGCCATATCCACATCAATCCATTCTAGTTAGAATTTTTTTTATTTTGCCCAATTTTTATGCCTCATCCACACTGGAACACATTTTCCTCCATCGAAAACAGAGACTTTCGAATAATCTCTCAATACATGCGTACTTTACATTGTGGAACTTTCCACTAAGGAAGAGACGGGAAACAGCGTCAAAGGTAAGGTTTCTTTAATATCTATCTCCTGAACAGTCTTCTCAAATCACTTTACACAGTCCTTTTCTTGCCCTTGGTGTCGGGCTCTCTCTCCAGGGCCCGTTCCTGCCCCGCGCAGGCGTGGAGTATACCCGAGACCAACTTCCCGGCCGTGGGAGAACCCGCCTACCCCTTCCCCGTCCTTCAACAGCTCTCCTCATGCTACTGCAATTAGACACAGGTGTTAGACATAATTTAGCTCAGGTGTAAGTGCCCTTACCGCTTTTCTATCCCGGACAGGTGCTTGACCACGTCCCCGCTGCCACATACATTTTTAGTGTTCACTTGGCTAAAGAATGTAGCATGGCCTTTGGAGCGATATGAGGGTGAGTACATTATGATAGAAGAATTTTTGGATGAACGATTAATTTAAAGACATTTTTTAGTCTCAAAATTGAGTCTCCAACTGAAAGGTGTACTGATTTTCCACCTTAAATGGATGCTAAGCTTAAGTTCAACCTACCCTCATTCAAATTCATAGTGTCGTTTTGTTTATTTCTTGTTTTTATCTCGAGGGCTTACAATCTCTCGTTGGACCGATTTGTTTAAACCCCCTCAGTTGTGTTTTAGCATGAATTCTGCATCTCTCTGGCCGACTGATTGAAAAATTAAACATTTTCTAAAAAGAAATGTGATAATGAGTTGAAAGTAAACGGTGCCTGTTGGGATTATTTCCTGAACTCTCGCCCAGAATCTTCAAACCCCCTGAGGGCTTTGTCCTAGAAACTCTTCTCCAGTCAGTGGTGATTTTCTCTGTTGCAGATTACGAGTCTTAATCAGAATCCTTCTTAGAAGTGGCACCAAATCCTCTCTATGTCCTGTTGGTACTCAAACACTGATAATTAATCTGACATCTGTGGAGCCAAGTGTGAGAAAAGATGTCCGATGTTTGAGCCAACCAACACGGATGCTCTTAAGACACTTTGCGAGGCCAACCTAACCAGGCTAATGGTTTTCACACCTGGTTGAGGCTCAAGGGTTGGGCTCAGACCATCGGCAGGCTGGCATGGCAGAGAGAGGAGGCTAAATTATTTTAGCAGGGGCTCAGATTTGTCAGGTTGAGTTTTAAACAAGGGATTAAATCAAAGATTGCGAGTTTTACACAGGGATTTATTTACAAAGCCTTATTAATTAATGCCATGCACAGTGTCTAATCTTCTGCCAAGACTGATGGAGGACCATAGGTCACTGAATCAAACATGCTGTCCGTATGCTCGCAAAGCCCACAGCACTCCAAAAGGTCTCTTGCTTTACTCGCGACCTTGTGACCCTTGAGTCAACTCGGAATCAATTTAATGTTGTTGTATGCATAATCTGGGATTTCGGTCTCTCGAAATAAACGTCATACTTGCTGGAAGTGGAAACTGAAAGTTATGCTTTCAATAAGAATTTTTTTGCCTATACTTAACATACTTGTACACACATTTAAATGTAAAGTGAGCTTTTTCTGCACCACTAGTATCATCAAATAGAATTACAAAAAAATGACTTTTTGACTTTTGACTGAAAGCTTTCAAACAGGTTTCCACACTGACAGTTTCAAAGATTTGACTTGTCCCAGACCCTGACTTTCAATATTAAGCTATGAAAATCCATTATACTATATACAAATCATTAACTAAACAAAGAGTGAAATACACATGATTAATTGATTCTATCAATTAAAAAAAAAAAATTACAACTGTTTCACAATTGGGGCATCTTTCCACCACACTAAACCATATAAAAATAGGCCTATTATACTGTATATATATATATATATATATATATATATATATATATATATATATATATTTTTTTTTTATTATTTTTTATTATTTTTTTTTCAAAAGTTAGTGTACTTGTAATTTAAGTCGACAAAAATGTCAGTAAACAGCTTGCATGAGATTGAATATGGGGTGATTGTTTGAAGAAAACCGAAAAATTGTCATAAATCACAACACCAATTTTGTTATTGGGTGTCATGTACAATCAAGCAGAAATTTTGTAGGACAATATTATTTAATTTTGCATATTTAGAAACATAAAATGTTACCTAAGAAGTTAGCCTAAGCAAGACTAAGAAGAAAAAAAGAAGAAAAAAAAACATTATAAGTGTTCAGTCACCGTCATTTCCTCCACATAATGCTATTTAACACAATATAGAATTTGATATGTGGTGGAAAGGACACTGTGGTGGGAATTTTCATGAATTTCAGAAAAAATTTACAAAAAATGACAAATCTCATGTGATGCATGTACCTACACTGTTGAACATTTGTAGACCAATTAAAAAAATTTGAGAGAGTGTGAAAAATGTTTTAACAAGACTAGTTTCCAGAAGTCCGCAGCGTTGAAAGTGCCAAAAGTAGAAGAAACAACCATATAAAGTATAATGCTATAATAGGAAAGAAATTGAATGACAAAGCATACTTTAATCCAGAGAAACACGTTGGTTTATTTAGCTGAATGTAAGATGTATTTCTGTGTGATTAATATACTATTGCCAACAAAGATTTTAAAAATATTGGAAATTCTACCAATGTACACAAATTTTCCAGGCTTATGATAATATTTTGAGGCATTATTACTTCTATTCCCAGCTTTCCCTTGTGTGGAGCATTTGACAGTACCATGATATGATTATTATCTAATCCTTTAAAAATTTTGCCACTGGCAAAAGTCTGTTTAAGCAGACAGACTTATGATCAAGTGTAAACATACATGCAATGCATTTTCCAAAGATTATCTTTTTACAAAAATACACACAGAATCACAGCTCATGTCTTGAACATGTCAAATTATATATATATTGCTCTTTTACTCAAGCTTCACTTTAAGTCTTAAGTTAATTAAATTTTGCCACACGTAAATAGAAGAGTAATTGTTCCTTTAGAGGGTTAGTTCACCCAAAAATGAAAATTTGATCTTCATTGACTCACCCTCATTTCATCCCAAACCCAAATGACTTTCGGAGGAGATATTTAAGCGAATGTCCAAGCAGCTGATCTGTGCCTGGTCACCATTCACTTTCATTGTCTTTCTTTTCCACAGAAAGAAAGTGAATGGTTAACATGGTAACATGATCACATGGGAGGTTGGCATTATGTTTTCGATACTTCCAGTACCTTAGGATCGGCCACATTATGCCGATTCACTGATAAGCTCCATCTCATATCAGACATGATTGCATCGGCTCCAGTGCGTTTACCTTCCCCTGTGTCGTGACCAGAAACACGTTGCATCAACAGCATGGGAGATCAGGGTTCAGATCCTGCATTGAATCCATTAACTAATTGCATAGTTAGTGACAAGCGTGATTCAGAGTTTGCATTTTTCCTTCATAACATTTTTACTTCATTGATGGCTAGGTTTAAGTTTGGGGTTTGTGTTGGAGGTAACAGTTTATAAATCATGCATTCCTCTCCACTCTATCACTCCATGTACAGCTGAAAAGAACTCGCTTCACAACTTGCTTTTGGCGCCCCTCAGTAGACATTACACCCGGAAAATGGAGCTCAGTCCACTGGGGTCAGTGTTTCGCATTTCAGTAAGCACAGACAGATTTTAGGTAAAGAAAAGTCAACCTACTCTTTCCGATTTAACTGTGAGATCAGTCTAAACAGGGACAGAGCAGCTTGTACATTCTGCTAAATAATTACTTTGTATTCTGTGCAAGACAAAAAGATATGAGGGGAGAGTAAATAAAGACAGATTTATACATTTTTGGGTAAACTATCCCTTTTACATGCAAAAGTCAAAGACAAGCTAATTAGTCAACTTTGTTCCTGAACTCATGATGCAGCAGAAATCCAGTAAGATAATTAATTCTGTTCCTATGCGCAAGCAAATTTGCATTCCAGGGACACATTCAATTATTCAATAAAGGCACCATATAATACCATGAAATGTTGTTTTCTATCTGTTTTGTGGATTCTGCGCCTAGAGTATGTGACCTTCTCTCCTCTGGTTGAATGTTTTAAGTGTCACATTATGGTCAACTTGTTTGAAACTTGCTGTACCTCAAAGAGGAATGGAGATATACTGTAGAGGGGACCTCAGGGAATCCAACAGCAGGTGTCCGCCACTCTGCCGGTGTCTAATTACCGTGTCCCTCACGTTCTAAATCCAGCTTGTTGTGTTGACAATTGTTATTTTGTTTCACTGTTTAGAACATTGTTTTGATACTGTTTTCGTATCACGAATGTAAATCAGTAAAAAATTTTATGAAGCCTGAGGAAAATTTGTAGCATTGAAAGTAGATAGAGCTGCATTATTAAACGTATATTGAGAGATTGACGTTAAGGAATGATGACATTGTAATTGCAGCACATCATTATACATGTTTATATGGATGTTTCTTCAACTAGGTGCTCCTTTTTGTCTGAAGGTTTGATTTGTATTAAAACAAAACAAAAATGTTTATTGATATGAAGGCCCTAAAAGTTTTCAGGAAAACATTTTCATCATTATTTTTTGCAACCTTTCAAATGGCTTTTATGTATTTTTAATCTAAAATGTTTACATCATATCGCAAAAATATGTATTATTACCTTTTAACGATGCATAAAACATTTCAATATGAATTGTGTTACAATCTAATTTGTCTGTATATATGCAAAGGACCTTCATTCATCATTTCCATCACGACCAGCAATTCTGCCACAAATAAAGTTTTTCAAATGTTAGTGTACCATCTTACCAGTGTTGGGTGTAATCTTATTGCAAAGTAATTAGTTACTGTAATCTCATCACCTTTACACTTCAAAGAAGTGTAATACAATACATTTGTAATTCTTGTAATCAGATTACATTTACTGACCTTCAGTTAAATTACTTTTAAGTAGGTTACATTACTTCAATTTCACTTATTTCTAAAATAATATTACTTATGTAGAATACATTAAAAACATGAATTATGTGCATATGTTTGTCTGTTTGTGTTTCTGTGACAGCTGAAGTGTGAATTTTGTACAACAATGAAATATAGACATTATTTTGAATCTGTTGAATTCTCCTAGAATTCTGCTATGATCCATGCACTTTGTGTTTGTCAATGCCGGTGCTTTATTTTCCTGAAGTCCACAGGGCCAAAAGTGGCCATACTCGAAGAGACACTCATATGAGAACATGATTATAGCCTTACTTACAGTAAACAACTGGCTAGCTGCATGTTGCCAACTGACTAGCCAGGAGAAGTGTTCTGTCAAAGAACCAAATATAAATGTGAAGTGTTTCACAAACAAGCTAAAACAGGTTCACTTCACTTGTGGTGGAGGTCTGTGGAATACTGATTCAAATATGACCAGTTGTTCAGTCAAACTTAGAGAAATCTCAACCGGTTACTCCCAGTGCTATCCAGAAATTTGATTGGTCCTTAAACAGGGCTGGATTGGTAATCTGGCATACCAGGCATTTTCCTGGTGGGCCAACACACTTTGGGGCCGATTATGGATGGACTGGCCATAGGGAGAACCTGGACTAAGCTGAAATGAGCCGGCATGTTATGCGCGGTATGCCGAAGGGGGCAGCGATATGCAGAAAAGACATCGACCCAACCCCCTCTCCGGGCCTATTTCTCTGCCCAGTTCACCCCTGTCCTTGACTGTATACTTCTCAGATGGCTCTACTTGGCAAATCAATGTGGTTGTTAACTCCCATCATTCCTGCATGCATGTCCATGAATTATTCAAACATAATGCTCTGAAGAGGTAAACAAATGGCCCTTCCATCTATTGCAGACTCTCACTTCTCCATTGTAGCAGTAGGGAAGTACCAGTGAGAGCTGTTCATCTGCCATCACATAGAAAACTTCACTTTGCTTCACTTCCTCAATTTTGACTTTTCGGACCATATTTGCCAAGCATTCCAGGATTTCAGGATTTGAATCCAGCATCTCTGTACAGTACATTTCCCTTTTCCTATGATTGAAGCCTTACTGTGACAGGAACTCAGATGCTGGGGTATTTATCAGAGAGAAATGCCTACATGCATAACAGTAGGCAGAATTTTGGCTTTGACAATATTCAAGCCATGGATACTGTTTATACCTTGCAGTGTCCGGGGAAATACTTTCAGATGAGGCTGTGTTAGACCTGCTGCTCTGGACTGTGAAACATCTACAAATAATAATAAAAATCAATCCATCACTGTGAGACTAACTGGTGCAATGTATCAATGCATTATTACATCATTTTATAAGGCATGTCATATGAGCAAGAATGTAACATTCAAATTACATTTAAAAGGATTAGTTACAAAGTTAAGTTACAGTCAGTATTACAAACTTGTTCCATGATAATTACATAGAAGGCACTCATAATGTTGTTTAGACTGAAAGATTGTGTCAACATCACCTCATGTAATGTCATTAGAATCACTTTCCCCACTAGATGTGATAAAAATAATAACCATCACATTCATAGTTTGCTCATGGACACATTGATGTGACTTCTTCCTGTATTTTTTATGTTCTGTATTGAAATGTTAATAATATTATGTATGCTAAAGTGTGGGTTTGCTCTGTATTAGCAAAATAATATCATACACTGAGCAACAGAGTATCACACTTTTTAAATGAAAGCAAATATGAGCACAAAAAAGAAGTAACTATTCATGGAACTCAGAAAAGGAAGCAACTGAATTTGACATACTATTGTGAGGTGAGGCAGATAGTGCTCCAGACACTCCTAGATCACACTCGTCTCCCACACCTTTCTGTTGTGAATGTGGTCAGTCAACTGAAGTTGAAGCTGCAATGTCTGAATACAAAGAGACATCAGGTTGGAGGCTTTCCTCTATGTCTTTTGCTTTGTACTCTCTCTCTCTCTCTCTCTCTCTCTCTCTCTCTCTCTCTCTCTCTCACTCTCTGCATTACTGTGTGTGTGTGTGTGTGTGTGTGTGTGTGTGAGATGATTTATACTAAAACTATTTTAACTAATCTTCTTGATCATATGATTGTACCTGAGTGACAACTTGAATTTAAGAGTACATAGCAAATTCACATATGTATATCCAGAAGTCACAGGGAATATCTAAACACGACTTACCGTGCTGTGCAGGGGGAGCTGACTGATAACGTCTGTATCCAGGCAATGAGTGGGCTTTTCCACTGCTGCTGGAAGTAGCTGTGACTGGTTCTGAATCTTATCTTATCTAAAAAGATTTTAATACCTTTGGTCTCTTCAGATGATATCCTGGGGGAAATGCAATTCAATCAATCATGCAATCAATTATTCATTCATTTATTAGCTATAACTGCACTGTCCAGAAGAAATATTGTTAAATTGAGTACAAATCAGTGTGTGAAATTGTCTACGAGGGCTTATAGGTGTCTTTCTGGAAACCCCAAAATCGCAGATTTAGCTCTGTCTACAGTACAAAACAAAACTCTATTTACAGTGTCTACACAGGTTTATTTTCTACATGTTCTGATAACTTCAATTACTTGAAAATTACCAAATAAAATAGTTATTCAAATCATTTGCAGTCTTTAAGTGCAATTTGCCCTGCCTCTGCATATTTAAAATGTCAAATAAGGTATAAAAAATAGATTTGATTGGTCTGACTGACCAATAATACACACAAGGAGCTCATAAATAACTCATGTAAAGACATAAAGTACAGTCACAGCACAAACTCCTTGGAAGTTGGAGGCAGACGATAGCTCGTGCCAGCTTTGTGCTTCTGACTGTCTGTTATTCTCCAGACCTGGCACCCGCAACCTGCAGCACCTGCCTGGCTGCCCGCGGTCTGCCCCTCCCCCCACTGATCAAAGATCAGCTCACACAACTTCAGTCCCACCACTACTATAATGGTCAGAAATATAAAACTGATCCTGGGTTAGTGTGGCTCTAAATCAACAAATGACCTGAGATGTCATCTTTGATTGGCAGGTGTTTCTCTCGGTTCTTGGTTCTTGTGTTGATGAACATGATGAACTACCAATCAGTTTTGGGGATTTCAGGGTTGGCCCAGGCCACCCCAAGTCACCCCCTAAAATCGCCACTGTTTGGCGTTGCTGTTCCATTAAAATGTATACTTTTGTAAACTTAATAGAAATTTTAGATTGCATTTTTTAAATTTCCCATTGACTGAATTTTAATGTTGCAGAAACCTACACTGAATTCATCTGATAGTTTGAATTTATGAGAATGAAAGGACATACATATTACAAACAGAGTATATTTTAGCAAAAAGGCAGGAAAAAGTATTACTGAACAAAGAAAAATATAGCATTTTCACTTATAAAGAATTCATGCCCATCAGCAAAGTAAAAGCACCACAGTTTTCTTCCAAACAGACTCCATAGTCATAGAAGCCAAACGTCTTAAGTGCACTGTGAAGATCAGAATATTTCTTACTGTCAGTGCCATTAGTGTCTCTCTGAACTGAGTTTTAGTTTCTTTTCAGACTTACTTTTTTATTTGTATACGTATTTTCCACACCGTATCATAAATTAACGGGGTCATTCATTAGGAATCAATTTTCCTGGATCTTTTGACTTAAAAATAGCTCAATGTGCTTAAAAACACAGTGCATGTTTCAGAACTGAGAACAATTCCCCAGTTCAAAAGTACTTTTTATTAAAACTTGGAGGCTATAATAATGATTAATGACCCCCAAAAATGACTGATGTTTATGATGCAAATCATATAGGGTACAACAGGTCTAAAGGCTTTGTGGGGAAAAAGGCTCCATTGACTTTAATTCTCCCACAAACTCTAAATAGCATAACAAACTACCACAGTAATTTCCTAAACAGCTGTTTGTCCACAAGAGCTTTGCATGTGGTGTCTAAAGGTTGATTTTAAGGCAAGATGATCAAATTTTTTTATATTTTTTAATTGTTGCAAATTTATGTAGCTAATGAAAATCCCTGAAATTAACACATTTCTTTGAGACAAAACACTTATTTATCATTTTAAGTTTGGTTTGAGTAAGTATTATCTTGATTTGTTACTCAAAAAAGGACCTTGTTGTCTCAAAATTATAAGTTTACAAATTGTACCCTATATCTATTGCCCTGGATTCTGCACAATATCACTTTAAACCCCCTAGGGGCTTTTTACCCCAAGTGAGGGAGCATTTTCCCCAAGTGGAACCTTTTTTTTTTTTTTTTTTAAAGAAACTGAATTTGAATTAAAACAGCCTTCTCTGTTTATTTTAACACAAATTCTGTTGCTCAATCAATATTCAGTACAAATATATATATATATTATATATTTTTTTACATTTATATATATGCTGAAAAAAGATGTTGTCACTATGAACTGAAACTGTATCTAAAAGAGGTGCTTGAAGATTTGTTTCTAAATTCTCCATGGACAAAATAACAACATAACAGTAATTTTAGAACGACAAGAGGGTGAGTAAAAATATTTAAACAATGCTCATTTTGGGGTGTACTATTCCGTTCACTTTTTGAACCCTAAAAATGGAAAGATCATAAGCAAACCTTCTAAAATGTATGTATTATATTGCTTTTATTTTAAATTTTATGGTTTGTATTCCCCAGGATACACTGCCCCAAAGGGTTTAAAAAAGTGCATGTTTGGCTTCTTACCAGATTTAAACATATTTTAAATATATTTTAAAGTTTTACTTATGTGCTCAAGCTGACAATCCTGAGTAGGGCGCGGGCCTAAGAGTAGATTTGGTTGGAGAGATGCAGAAAATACAGCGAGAGATGCTGAACATGTCGGCAATGCTAACGAAGGTCGTTGCTGTCTTAGAGGGTCTTGCTGTGATATGTAGATTGATCACTGCCATGGAGGCAAGGTTTGATGATGTGGTCACAACAGTGGGGTATGTCGAAAAATGGATCGATTATCTGGAGTCATCGGAAAGGGAATTATCTGCTAATCCGCTAGCTACAAAGGTGGATTTGGAGCATGTCTGAGAGAAGTTGGAGAATATGGAAAACTGTAGCCAGTGGAATAACGTCTGTATCATGGGAGTCCCGGAGGGACCCGAGCTACAGGATATGGTGAATTTGCTGAATGGGCTCTTTCCAAGTCTGCTCGACATAGCAAGAGACAGGCCCTGATCATTTTGGGCAAACTTTCTGAGATTATCAGATATAGATCTTGTGTTACGCAAGGAGTAAAGGAAGGCTTTTTTGGAAGTACCACAGCATTTTCTTGTTCCCAGACTTTGCGAACTCGACAAGAGAGAAGCGTGAACGATTCAAGGAATGCAAGAAACTTTTACATCAACGGAAGGCCATTTTGCACTGATATTTCTGGCCAAATTGAGAATAGATGCTAAGGATGGTAAAACATTAAAATGCCCACAGCAAGTGATGTCCTTCATAAAGTCAGTGGAGTGAGTAAGTCATCTTGTGGTACTCATGTTGCAGCCGAATGGACCAGCTCACCGAACATTCACTTGACTGAAGATTCTGCGCGTTCTTTTCTGTGCAGTTCCGCCTAGCAGCTGGAGTTAATTTTTTGGAATAATGCACCTTCAGGACAGTTTTATGGATGAAGCTTCATGCTCTTTGTGTTTATTCTGCCTATTGGCTGGAGTATGTTTTATAGATTATCTTTGGCTGTGTAATTCTGTCTCACAAAATGTGTATAGAAAAACTTGAGGTTGTCGCAGGGGCTCTCTTAGGTGCGCATGGACTGTTTGAGTTTGGAGGGATGGATGCCAGTTGGTGCTGTTATGCACAGGATTGATGTGCACATTTTCAGTTTATTTGTTCTAGGGGATGTTCTAGGTTTGATTGTGGCACTAATGTTTGAATGTGGTCTTTATAATCTTGTCTTTGACACACAATGTATTTTTTCTTATATGTCAAAATGTCAAATGTTAATATGAGTGGATTGTCTCTCGCCACATGGAATGTGAATGGGTTGGGGAAACCCATAAAAAGAAGGAAAGTTATTTATCTTCTTAGCGTAAGAAATATGATATAGTATTTCTTCAAGAAATGCACCTTTCTCTGCAGAAAGCTGGAAAATTTGGAAAGATGTGGGGTGGGCATTTTTTTTATAGTGCTGGCACAAGTAAGAGCAAGGGAGTCATTACACATCTATAATTCAAATGTCTCAAACAGATTAAGATAAATTAGGAAGAGTCATTATTGTTTTAGCTGAATTTCAGGGACAAAGTCTTATTTTGGCTAACATTTATGCACCATACATATTTTAATGTTGATTTTTTTATAAATCTTGAAGGGATGTTGCAAGCCGCTGGCACCCCTCTTTAGCCTTTAAACGGGTGCCAGAAACTTTAATCTTTTGATGACTCAGTCCTTGATCATAGTGAAGCAAAAGTGTGCAAGCCACCTAGAGCAAAATTGAAGCTTCCCAGGATGGGTAAAAATATTGGTCTTACAGAGTTTTTTTTACCCATCTGGGAGGGACTATGCATTTTTTTAATCAGTCCATATGATTTAATCTAGAATTGATTTTTTTATATCTAAGTCCCTAATTTCTTGTGTTGATTGCTCAGTTGGAAACATTTTAATCTCATATCACACCCTGGTGTGTTTAGAGCTGTTGCTACAGATGAAAAAAATAGGTGAGTCTTTAATGTATCCCTTTTGCAATATCCGGAATTCAAACAAATGTTAAAGGCTGAAATCAGTGTCTATATGGAGACCAACTGTGCATCATTATCCTCTGTGGCTGGCTTGGGAGGCACTTAAGGTGGTTCTTAGGGGCCGGATCATACAGTATGCTGCATTTATCTTCATTATTTGGGGCCAGATCATACAGTATGCTGCATTCACCAAAAAAGCCAAAGCACAAGAACTCATGGAATTGGAAACAAATATTAAAAGTGCAGAGGCAGAGCTGAAGTGCCAAATGTTGTCTAATGGCCTCAGGGAGTTGACCCGATTGAAATACAGTATAATATAATACTATTTTGTTGCGAAAGGTGTTGTTTTGGCTATTCAGGGCAAGCCAGTCATACTTTGAGTCGGGGGACAAGGCAGGGAAACACCTGGTATTTTTCTACCATTTTCTCAGTGAAATCTGCTAGTGGTGAAATATTTACCTCGGCCATTGATATTAATAATGCTTTTAAAGAATTCTTTCTTCATTTCTATAGTTCCACGTCTTCGTCTACTGATGAGGATATTAGAAACTTTGTGGAACCATTAGGACTTCCTAAATTGATGACTGAGCAAAAACATTCTCTTGATTTTGAGATAACCTTGGAGGAGCTTGGTGAGGTAATTAAGGCCTTGCCTACAGGTAAGGCTCTGAGGCCAGATGGCTTTGACACTGAATTTTTCATATCTTGTGCTACAGAACTTGCTCCACTTTTGCTAGAAGTTTATATGGGATCATTAAAGAATGGCAAGCTTCCACTAACTATGACACAAGCACGGATCAGTCTGATTCTTAAAAAGGAAAAAGATCCAAGTGAGTGTAAGAGTTAACATCCAGTTTCCCTGATGAAGCTAAATGTTAATATTTTGTCAAAAATATGCTAACCGATCAAGTAAAGTTATGACATCTCTTATTCATATAGACCAGGCGGGGTTTATTCGGGGCCGTAACTCTTCTGATAACATTAGGCATTTCATTAATGTCATGTGGGCAGTGGTGAACAATCAGACACTTGAGATGGTACTTGCTGCTTTTAGAAAACGCCAAGAAGCTTCAGCATACTATTCCTGGCTAATTCAGAGACTTGGGGACAGGGTTTTAACATCTCTCAAGAAATTATGGGAGAGAGACTTGAATTTAGTACTGGAAGATGGAGAATGGGGTAGGATTAAAAAAAAAAGTAAAGTCTATGTCTAGGGATGCAAGGGTGCACCTAATTCAGTTTAAGATTTTGCATTTGTCTAGATTGTATAGGCTTGACCTTAAAGACGCACCTACTTGCTGGCCATGCTAGTTGGAGGATGGGGACATAGCCCATGTTTTTTTGGTGCTGTACTAAGAGTTTAGGTCGAGGATTCAGAATTTGATCTGTGAGGTCTTGAGCACTTGAGCACACTTTTATTTTGCCCCAGACTTTGTATTTTGGGTGATGGGGCGGGTATTCATTTAATAAACAAAAAAATAAAAAATGGGTCCTTACCAGAGTGATGATCAGCAGGCAGGTAATTCTAAGGGGATGGAAGTCTCCTGGTGCACAGTCATTTCATGAGTGGTGCACCAAGTTGGGCAAAGTGGCAGCTTTTGAAGAGATGTCACATAGACGGCTGGGTGGAGTGACATATAATTGATAAGAATTGATTCTGTGTATTCTTGTGCTGTTTATTTAAATATAAGTATGGAATCAATAAAAAATTGTTCATGAAAATAATAAAAAAAAGAGTTCAGCCAGTGGGGCCAGTCCAAAGATGTGTAACTAGGGTGTGGTGGGACCATGATCCAACCATTGCTTGCACTAATTATTTACAATATTAATCAATAATATTGTACTGATTTTCTGTGAAACACAGTCAACCTTTCACCATTCACTCTCCATTCAGATGTTGGACTAAAACGTCGCCCTAAAAGGGCAACGTATCATCCAAGATACAATAACATTCTGTGTCAGATTATTAAAAAAAAAGTTTAAACATTTTCAACCTGAACATAATAATACAATTCCTTGCAAGAATATTTTAAGCTGAGAATGCCCCTCGAAATGTAGTTAACTTGTGAAAGATATTAACGACATGCTAGCATGTCACATTTAGAAAAATATACAAAATCACACGATCTCAGTATTTGCAGGGTCAATAAATACAATTATTTTAACTGAAATTTGGCCCATGCACTCCCTTAGTGCTCCTTTATCCTGCCACTCAAATGTTTGTATAGCCATGATACAAAAACCTTTTTTGGGTTAATTCGCAATTGGGTGATTTTATTTATCTGTAATCCATTTCCAGATTCTGCCTTTGAGAAAAGTGTTGCTTTTTGCCATTTTGGTCAGCTTTGTTGACTCCACCTTAATGCATTTTCACAACCGTCTTAAAAGTGGCAATGTACTGTGTCTAAAAGAGGCCACATCAACCCCAACCATGATTGGTTCATCTTGAAAGCCCAGGTCTTCGGGTCAAACATCCCCCTCCTGGGAAACTCACTTACTAATGGACCACTTGAAGACCACCACTGAGAGAGACATGTTCATCTGTAGTGCGCGAGATGCCTGTTGTGCATTGTGAGTTTGTGTGTATGTGCGTGCATGCATGTGCTCTCACTCCAGGCCTTCCCCTGGAGACAACCTCATTGCTGGGAGCACCGTGTGACTGATTGTCAAGCTCCACTCTCCCCTCTCTCTCCATCACGGAGCTACAGGAGGCCCTGAAACGCCTCCAATCCAAGCAGATTATTTCAAGTTAAAGACTCCACAAGAAGAACTCTCCAAGAGACACTCTGTATTCCATTTGCAGCTGTATTATTCCATGGTTCAGTGGCATCTGCTTGAATGTTCCAAAGATGCATTTCCTGCACCCTGTCTGCCTGCTTCCCACTCGCACAAATAGATGAACAGATTTCCATCTCATAAACAAGGATCTGGTTCCATTGAGCACCTGTGTATGAATTGCACTTAATCAGCTCCTGTGTTCAAATATCCATTCTGCCTGCTGAGCATTGTGTCTGCTACAGTCATTACATTGATGATAACAATAACAGTGGAGTATATCATTAGTATGCACAATCATTGTTATTAGCACGGCAGCTGACGGCATCAACCTGTTGCTGTACATAGCTTAAAAAAAGTTAAGCAGTGTTGTCGCTGTCCTGTGGCCAGACGTTTGACTAAATTGCATAAAATGTAGTCCATATAGAGTAGAAAAATCTGGTTTTGGATGTACAAATCAGATACATTTTTTATTATTAAAATGTTTTATTATTAACAATAACTTATCTTTAAAAACAGAATTACTTCCAAGATGCACTGCAAATGACACAAGTTGGTCTTCCCACACTTTCAAACATCTAGGTTACTACTGTAACCTCCATTCCCTGATGGAGGAAACGAGATGTTGTGTCGAAGAAGCGACACTAGGGTTCTCTCTTGAGAGCCTCGCGCATCTCTGAACTTGAGAAAAGGCCTATGAGATATTGACAGAATTTGCATGTCCCGACCCTGGAAATATGGGTATAAAGGGAGGGAAATGCATCTGTCCAGTCAGGATTTGGCCCTGAGGAGCCGAGAGTGAGGTTTGGCCATAACAGTGGCTCGGTTGTGGCCGGGAGGACACAACGTCTCGTTCCCTCCATCAGTGAATGGAGGTTACAATAGTAACCTAGACATTCCCTGTCTGTCGCTCACTTTGACGTTGTGTCGAAGAAGCGACACTTTAATCACGCCATGCGCTGAACCGTGTATGTACGCTGCTGACGCAGATGCGGCAGGCAGTTGTGTGCCAAAGCGACAGGCCGTGTCAGACTGCACTTACCCTTCCCCAATGCCCCATAAGATCGTCATAACCTTCTTGTTGGTGAGGTGTGCTACGATTGAGACTGAGTCTAACTCCATGATGAAAAAAGAGATGCTCTGAACCGGGGCGAGCTTGCTCTTTTCCCAGTTGACCTGAAGCCTTAGGCGGCTGAGATGCCTGAGCACCTGGACCCTGTGGGCACATAGTAACTCTCGGGAGTGGGCCAGGATGTCCAAGGAAACCCACAAGTCCAAGATCGGGGTGTGCGCTTCTGCGGGCGCTCAACGCTGGGGCTGAGAGCTGGGCCCAGGTTGAAGCGGAGCTGCCTGACGTTTGGGACGCCCTCAGTGAGCAGACAGAACAAGGCCCGCACGGTGGCTGTGAGCGGTGCCCTGACCTGGGAACCAATCGTCTAGCCGTGGGGGGGGTGGGGGGGCAGAGGGTTCCAGTCCCGCACCACGCTCACCGCGGTCCATGCAAGCATAGCGGACATCTACATTCCAGTGAGAGCAGATCTCCTCTCTCAAGCTCGCGGCACGATCTGGCATCCCCACCCAGAGCGCTGGGCGCTGCACGCGTGGGTGATCAACAACTACCTGTCGCTTTGCCAGAAGGAGTAATAAACACTATCATACACGCTAGAGCCCCTTCCACGAGAAGACTCTATTCGTCCAAATGGTCTGTGTTTTCAAAATGGTGCACCGACAGAGACCTGGACCCACGGACATGTGGGGTGTCGTCGCTGCTCGTGTTTTTACAAGAGTTGCTGGATAAGGGCAGATCCCCATCCACGCTCAAAGTGTACGTGGCGGCCATCGTGGCGTTCGCTGAACCCCTGCACGGCCAGTCACTGGGAAAAAACGAGCTGGTCATCCGCTTCCTCAGGGGAGCTAGAAGGATGAACCCCCCACTTCGGTTCCTATCTGGGATCTTTCCGTAGTTCTCGAAGCTATGAAAGCCTCCCCTTTCGAACCGCTTCAATCCGTGGATTTGAAATACCTTTCACTCAAAACCGTTTTTCTGACTGCCCTGTCAACAGTTAAACGTGTGGGAGACCTTCACGCGCTGTCTGTCAGCGCTTGAGTTTGGACCAAGTGACTCCAAGGTCATTTTAAAGCCTAGACGCGGCTATGTCCCCAAGGTGATCGGTACTCCTTTCAGAGCACAAATTATTTCCCTATCGGCGCTGCCAGCATCCGATAGCTGAACGCGACGCCAATTTCCTTTGCCCAGTCAGAGCACTGAGATTGTATACTGCGCGCTCCGCCTCTTTCAGACGCTCTGAGCAGCTTTTCGTTTCGCTCGAGGGCGCACCAAAGGTTTCGCCACCTCGAAACAGACACTGTCTAGATGGATAGTGGACGCTATTGCTGCCGCGTACGCGTCAAAAGACCTGCCATGCCCGTTAGGCATTAGGGCTCACTCCACTAGAGGCATGGCCTCCTCGTGGGCATGGTCCAGAGGAATTTCCATTCACGACATATGTGTGGCAGCGGGCTGGGCTTCCCCTCCACCTTTGTCAGATTTTACAATCTGGAAGTGCCCGCCCTGCAGGCTGAAACTACTAGCGGTTTAATACGCTACAGCTCCCCTGGTGAGCTGCACTGATGGGACACATTCCACACAGACCGGCACCGCCGCTCTGTCTTTTCCTTCCCACTATGTGCTTATGTATTACACACACACACGCTTGCCGGCCAAATGTTATTTCCCCACTCACAAGGGCTCCCCGGTTCCCCCACCCCGGGCTCATACAGTGGATGCTTGGCGCGCATAGCGTTGACAATGGGTTCCGTAGCGTAAGCTAGCTTGCATATACTGAGAGAACCTCTCGTAAGAGAACGAATCGGTTACCTTACGTAACCTCGGTTCTCTCTAGAAGAGGGAACGAGTATTGCGTAGCCGGCCGTGCTCACGCCACGAGCGATTTTCGCTTCATTCAATGAAAACCAGGGTTCCAGCCTACGAACTTACGCTTATATGCACTCTAGCTACGCCCATTTTGCCCATTTCAAAGCGACAGGCCGTGTCAGACTGCACTTACCCTTCCCCAATGCCCCATAAGATCGTCATAACCTTCTTGTTGGTGAGGTGTGCTACGATTGAGACTGAGTCTAACTCCATGATGAAAAAAGAGATGCTCTGAACCGGGGCGAGCTTGCTCTTTTCCCAGTTGACCTGAAGCCTTAGGCGGCTGAGATGCCTGAGCACCTGGACCCTGTGGGCACATAGTAACTCTCGGGAGTGGGCCAGGATGTCCAAGGAAACCCACAAGTCCAAGATCGGGGGTGTGCGCTTCCTGCGGGGCGCTCAACGCTGGGGCTGAGAGCTGGGCCCAGGTTGAAGCGGAGCTGCCTGACGTTTGGGACGCCCTCAGTGAGCAGACAGAACAAGGCCCGCACGGTGGCTGTGAGCGGTGCCCTGACCTGGGAACCAATCGTCTAGCCGTGGGGGGTGGGGGGCAGAGGGTTCCAGTCCCGCACCACGCTCACCGCGGTCCATGCAAGCATAGCGGACATCTACATTCCAGTGAGAGCAGATCTCCTCTCTCAAGCTCGCGGCACGATCTGGCATCCCCACCCAGAGCGCTGGGCGCTGCACGCGTGGGTGATCAACAACTACCTGTCGCTTTGCCAGAAGGAGTAATAAACACTATCATACACGCTAGAGCCCCTTCCACGAGAAGACTCTATTCGTCCAAATGGTCTGTGTTTTCAAAATGGTGCACCGACAGAGACCTGGACCCACGGACATGTGGGGTGTCGTCGCTGCTCGTGTTTTTACAAGAGTTGCTGGATAAGGGCAGATCCCCATCCACGCTCAAAGTGTACGTGGCGGCCATCGTGGCGTTCGCTGAACCCCTGCACGGCCAGTCACTGGGAAAAAACGAGCTGGTCATCCGCTTCCTCAGGGGAGCTAGAAGGATGAACCCCCCGCGCCCCCCTTCGGTTCCTATCTGGGATCTTTCCGTAGTTCTCGAAGCTATGAAAGCCTCCCCTTTCGAACCGCTTCAATCCGTGGATTTGAAATACCTTTCACTCAAAACCGTTTTTCTGACTGCCCTGTCAACAGTTAAACGTGTGGGAGACCTTCACGCGCTGTCTGTCAGCGCTTGAGTTTGGACCAAGTGACTCCAAGGTCATTTTAAAGCCTAGACGCGGCTATGTCCCCAAGGTGATCGGTACTCCTTTCAGAGCACAAATTATTTCCCTATCGGCGCTGCCAGCATCCGATAGCGAACGCGACGCCAATCTCCTTTGCCCAGTCAGAGCACTGAGATTGTATACTGCGCGCTCCGCCTCTTTCAGACGCTCTGAGCAGCTTTTCGTTTCGTTCGGAGGGCGCACCAAAGGTTTCGCCACCTCGAAACAGACACTGTCTAGATGGATAGTGGACGCTATTGCTGCCGCGTACGCGTCAAAAGACCTGCCATGCCCGTTAGGCATTAGGGCTCACTCCACTAGAGGCATGGCCTCCTCGTGGGCATGGTCCAGAGGAATTTCCATTCACGACATATGTGTGGCAGCGGGCTGGGCTTCCCCCTCCACCTTTGTCAGATTTTACAATCTGGAAGTGCCCGCCCTGCAGGCGAAACTACTAGCGGTTTAATACGCTACAGCTCCCCTGGTGAGCTGCACTGATGGGACACATTCCACACAGACCGGCACCGCCGCTCTGTCTTTTCCTTCCCACTATGTGCTTATGTATTACACACACACACGCTTGCCGGCCAAATGTTATTTCCCCACTCACAAGGGCTCCCCCGGGTCCCCCCCACCCCCGGGGCTCATACAGTGGATGCTTGGCGCGCACAGCGTTGACAATGGGTTCCCGTAGCGTAAGCTAGCTTACGCAATACGAGAGAACCTCTCGTAAGAGAACGAATCGGTTACCTTACGTAACCTCGGTTCTCTCTAGAAGAGGGAACGAGTATTGCGTAGCCGGCCGTGCTCACGCCACGAGCGATTTTCGCTTCATTCAATGAAAACCAGGGTTCCAGCCTACGAACTTACGCTTATATGCACTCTAGCTACGCCCATTTTGGCGGGCTTTGATGCAGTGACGGCGCGGGCGCCTGTCATTGGACGCAAGTTCACTCAAGTTCGTCTATAGGCTGCAGCAGTTGCCGCAGAGCAACCTATGAGCTCGCTAGCTAGCCCGCTCAAGGTATGCAGTTGCTGCACTGCGTTGACAATGGATACAAAATTAAGGATAATTTTTTGGCTTCAATATCTCAGAAAAGATGAATCTTTCCCGTAGCGTAAGCTAGCTTACGCAATACTCGTTCCCTCTTCTAGAGAGAACCGAGGTTACGTAAGGTAACCGATTCGTTTTTTCAGTGAATGTATTTTTAACATGTGTATTTTGTCTTACTGTACTGGCAGAGTTTTTATAGTCAAAACAAGTGAAATATCTACCAGTGCTGAAGACGTAATCCAAAGTATTTAGAATATGGTACTGACCTTGAGTAAACTAACAAAATATGTTACAAATTCAATATTTTTGCAGCATGTATTCTGTAATCTGTAGTGGAATACATTTAAAAAGTAACCCTCCCAGCCCAGGTTTCAAGTCCCTAGTGGGCACTGATGCTCTCCATTGCATCTTACTCTGGCTAAGAACCTCCCTCCCGGACAGAAAGCAGCCGTCTAAACAACATATAAAGTGATCATCCACAGTTTTGTTTTTATGTGCTATGGTGAATTGCAGAAACAAAGCAGAATGCCTGCTCATAGTTATTTAGTTAACTTGCTTCTATTTGCCTCAAACAGGGCTATCTTTCAAAGATTGTCAACTGCAGTTAATACTACAATTCTTCCTCAAAAGCGATCATTGTATCAAACTGGTGCATTGCAAAGATGACTGATTGCGGACTAATATAATAATAATAATAATAATATAAAAAAATAAACCCTGTGTGTCCTTACTCCTGGAAGTTGCAGATGAGTGTTTTCCAGGTTATTTTTTAATATGTATCAGACAGTCAGTGTGGGAGTTGTGATGTACTAGCACTGATGCAAAACTGTAACTTGTTTTTTATGGAGGCATAAAAGTTACTTTTGTCTTTTCCTCTCTTTGTCATTTTAGTGATGTTATTTGTGAGCTCTAAGAGACATCTGTGTCAACAAATTATATGGCTTGTCATGAACTGTGTGGTCTCTTGTGCTTTCAAACAAAGCAAACAAATATTCAGTCCTTTCCGTGGTAAGGCAAAGTGTTGACTTACTCAGTTGTTCCCCTCTGACTTCTGTGAAGTATGTATATACAGTAAAATATTCACACCTTATGGCAGAAAAACAAGTTTAAGGTCGGTCGTGGGCTGAAGTTGTTTTGTGCTTCAGGGATGTCTGATGGTGAGCTTAAATAAGTCTTGAATTGTGCCTGGCAATATTTCCGGCACCTTTCAAATAATACCATCCAAACTAAAATTAGGCCAAGCAAAAATTTGTTGAATAACAAATTTACTCTATTCTGGCTCTAAATACCCTTAAAATGGCTTGGCAGGTGATAGATAGATAGACAGACAGTCAGACAGACAGACAGACGGACAGACAGATGGATGGATGGAGAAATATACCTTTTTATTGATATTTCTTAAATGATTTCCATTAGTTATACTGATACTGAAGCTCATTCAGTATCAGTATAATTTATGGAAATAATTTAAGAAATATCAATATAAATGTGGACAGCAATGAAAATCAAAGGCTTGTATATAGTTCAGTGTTTACATTCACATACAGTAAGCCAGTATTCTTCAGAGGAATACAGCTTTCTGCCATTGCGTTGTAGGTTTTGAATACGCAGAGCAGTGCTCTAGCTGTTGACTCTGTCTGTGACTATGGAAAAACTAATAATACTCTTTCTCTCCTTTCTCTCTCGTCAATGACCTATGACTCATTTGATACTCATTTTTGGCCTCTGGGCATTTAGTTGCAACATAATTCTTAAAATCGCTCTCTAAATAAATATGCAAGCTGGGTCTAAAAAGACTTGAGTTATATGCAGACATGTGTGGGGGAGAGCATTTCAGGGCAAACCCTTAACAAGTTTAAGCCATGTGTAACAATCTGTCAGAGAGACATAAACATCACTTTTCAAAGCTGACATATTGATGGGAATGTACCTCATTTAAGGACATTTATATATTTATTATGTTAAAACCTACTTCTGACTCTGATAGTAAACTTTAACACTGCCAGAACCAGCAGGGACAATAATACTTTCAAAATGTTCACATTTAATCAGGTGTTGTGTAACTATTTACTCAAAAATAAAGTACAAGCTCCAAAAAGATTACATACTGTAAATCTTCTGTAAAAACATCTATGTAATTTTAACAGAAAACTAATGTAAAAACATTACAGTAAAAAAAAAAAGAAATGTTAACTGGTAGTTACCATTTCATACACTAATATATATATATATATGTCAAAAAAAATATGATTAACACATTTACATTTTTACCAATTTACATAAAATGTAATTGCATAATCATTGAATAATAATAATAATAATAATAAAAAAAATAGAATTTTATGTTTCATTAATTTAATTTAGCTTAAATTTCAATTAAATTCAATTTGATGGAATTTGTTATGAAAATAAAATGCATATTGTGAAAATTATATTATAGTTAACAAGACACACATGTAGTTTTACTGTAAATCATTATATAAATTATTAAAATATTTAATGTAAAAAACATTTATTAGTAAATGTATTATTATATTTTAATACATTTCTTATTAATATTATAAATAAAACCATATGTTATTATTGTTATGTTTAAAAAAAATATATATATATATATATATATATATATATATATATATATATATATATATATATATATTTTTAATTTCTTTTTTAAATGTAAGTTATGTTTAACAAGACAATATATGTTTCACAGAAAACTATAATTAAAATGATGGTGAAAAGCAATAGTTTGGCCTTTCCAGAAGTTCCCATTTTATTAGATTACATTTTATTTAAATAATTAGGTTTCTTCTTCCTGTTTTCGAAATCAGTTATGTACAATAATTTTTTTTGTTTTGTTTTGTTTAGTTAATGTTTTTTTGTATTATTATGGTGTTTTGTGTTTCCTTAATGGTGTTTTGTTTTTCTGAGGGTAAAATAATTACTTTTCAGGTTTCCAGAGAACATCATACTCCATTTTTTCCAATAGTCAAAAAACAGATAGTCCCAACCCAAAGCTCATGTCTCAAACTCATTGTCTGAGCAAATGTTGCTGTGGCAGGATACATTTTTAAAAATTCTGGAAAGTAATGTTACATTTTAAGTGTGCAGAATTTAATGAGCTGTCATGTAAGGCATCTTCCAAGATTTCTGTATCGGTGCCTTGATTAGCATTTCATGAGTGCCCCTGTTGTTATTTAAGATGCTATTCCAAGCAAAGTTATCTGACCTGAAAGCTAAATTTTATGTAAAATATATTTAACAACTTTCTTGTTTAGTATGTTGATAATATAGCTGCATAGTTTTCCAGTAGCAGCCTAAAGGCTGTCGGTTGTGGCAGATTTTCATATTTCAATGTCTTTTAAGCTTTCTGCCTGTGATTTTATTTTAGATCTACATTATATCATGTGTATATATAGTACATAGGTGTTTAATAATAAGTGAAAATTGGAAATAGGAGAGAATGTATAACTGAAAAACACTAATGAAAGACTTAAATCAGACTATTATCATACACTATAATCTCAAAAGTATAAATAAATAATGGCTGACTTCAAATAATGCTTGTGTGCAATAGCATCAGTAGTTTAAAACGTTTGTGTCATGCAAGTCCAAGACAATTGCCATATCCAGCCTGATCTCATGAAAATTAGATGACAGTGACCACACTTTTGTAAAATGATGGTCTGCACTTATATAGTCAATAATCTGCACTTATATAGTACTTTTTTTAACCTTAGGGATTACCAAAGTGCTTTACACTGTAAAGTACACTGAGTTCAGTGTCTTGCCCAAGGACACTTCGGCATGTACTGTTCGTACGGAGTCATGAGGGCCGGGAATCAAACCGCCAACACTGCAATTGGCAGCCGCTCCGCCCCATGATATTATGTGCTTTCTTACAAGTATCATGACAGTTCCAAGGTGAATAGTCCAGAGTGTGGCCCTAAAACAGAGTAACATTTTCTACCAAACATGTGAGGTTTTTAAGTTTAATTATCTATCGAGTTTAAAATAACATCAATAAAAAGCCAGTGTGACATGAAAAACGGAATTGCTGAAGCAACCTTTTCATTTTGTGGTTCTTCTGTGACACTTTTGGCTCACATGTCGACTTGCATGCTCTTACAAGTCATGCATTATAGTAAAAAGTTTTCGATTAATTAGATAACATCGTGAGAGTGCTTATAAACTCATAATCTGCCCCTTTCATATGTGATTTGAGCGAAAGGGAGTACAAGTCAATGTTGTTGTAGCGCCTCTAATGTTCCCTCCACCAGGAAACTGCTGTGATACCTACAAAGAACCACACATTATTGTATTTTTTGTTGCAAAAGACCAGGTTGACCATTTCAGCCAGCAGAAAAAAGAAAATAACAAAACAATAATATAAAAGCCAGAAGCTGCTGTAAGGTGACGAAGCCAGTGATAGAGATGACGTCTGTAGATTTCTATTTGTCCCTTTTGTCTTTTCTCTAATATGAAATGATAACAGTGTCACACCATATTGCATGGACCAGACCTGCATGGCTGAAGTAAATGTTTATTTAGAGAGGTATTTTAGCGTGATCTCATGCATCGCTCACCAGTAGTACTTTATAAAGATGCCATAATGTGTATGCATGTATGTGCAAGCACACAAGTCTGTCGGTCATTGTTTGAGCGGATGCCCCATGTGCTATTAGAACATGACCCTTTTATGCCCATGCTTTCATGATTTGGAGCATAAGAGGACAGCCTCTACCCATTATGGAGCAGCCTGTCATTATTTTGAGATACTCTACCTAATGTTGTATTCTCATCCCCTCATATCCTCTTGCAGAATCAGATTCTCTCTCACACACACACCATCAGGTGACTCAAAATGCTCTTGCGCCCGATGTCCAGTCCAGAGCAGAGAAGCTCCATCTGTGGAACCATCTGCTAGGTCGCTCTCATTACCTGTGGGGGCTGAGAGTCCAAAGCTCCCTGTGTGCTATCAACAGGTAAGCCGTCTCAAACGTAGGACAAAATGATTCAAAATGCCAAGTAATTTGCAAGAAAATTACAAGTAAGGGAATAAAGTTAATAGTTAATAATTCACCCAGAAATAAACATTTTTTCATTATTTACTCACTCTCATGTTGTCCCAAACTTATTTGACTTCCAGTGTCCAGGGAACCTGTTTGAAAAAAGTAAATCCTTTACTTTTGAGGCCATTTTGGTTCTTTTTACATGACGTCACCACTGTCAAGTCAGAGGTTTCATAAAATACCAAGTTTCCCATTTTTAAGTTAATTGGACTAATTATGGGTTCTACAGAGACATGTACAGATATTTTTTCAGCACTTTCCATTTCCATTGTAACAGTGACATCGCTGATTGGTGGATCTCTCTTTCGGATTATGGGTAGTGCAGTACTTGGAAATTCAGCAATTAAACACAATAAAAAAAAAATACTTTGAAATCACACAGACCTATGCCTTCTGCTTTGGATTATTTCTAAAGGATTCTACTTTGAATTACTTCTTCAGCACTATATTGACTATATTGTCTTACTAGAAAAAAGTAACTATAATCCAACGTGAATTTTCTTGATAAAAAAATATGATCGAGCCTGGTAACATGTGCATGTAAAATGGCTAGAAATAGCATTTTAGCTTAGCATAAGCTGAGAATTTACACAAGGTATATTTCTATTTCTTATGCTCCAAACTTACTTCAAACTTACTTCTCTGTCTGCTCGTATGAATGTAACCACATCATAAGAAAGTGTTTCACCGCTGTTCAAATGCACTTTGGATCGCATCATTTACATGAATAAATAATTTCCATCTGAAAGGACTAACGGCCCCAAACTTATGCCATTGTTTGAGACAGATGATGTCATGTTGGACCGCTCTCACAAACGGAGCTATGTGGAAAAAATCAACCTAACCTGCTTAAAATTAGATACAATAACGTTTTTTTTTTTTTTACATAAAAAAGTTTATACTGCACCTTTAAGAAACTCAGAACTTGCATGAGTTTGCAGTTTTGGCCATCAATGAATTTAAACATTTGTGGGTTTTTTTCAAATCAAAATCTGTTTGACTTTGCATGCGGTAATCTCCTACTCAGAAACACAATATAATCTTGAACAGATAGCAACTGCTCTCCGCCAGATAGAGCCCTATATTCCAGTGATTTTACAAAAAACATTTCCTGTCGGTCAGCTGTTTTGACCTTTAACTTATCATTGTTTAATATTTATTTTTAGTTTAAGCTTGGCCATTAATCTCTGAAGTTCCTCTACTGGTTTGCAAACAGCTGTCGTTTTGCAAAGGTAAGCTTTTTCTCTGATTTGTTTTTCTCCTGTTTGACAAAGATGCAGAAGATGATAATTTTCACCACACCCAGCGGCACAATCCAATGCCTAATCTCCATTGCAGCATGACTAAACGCAGTCTGAGGCTTTTTGCATACTCCTGTCAAAGGAACATTGTGAGTGATAAGTTACATTTCCCTTGTGAGGTGTTCTGGTTGAAGGGATCTGAAGCCACAGGGGGGAAAACTGAAAAAGCTACGATAAAACTTACTGATACCAAAGCAGTGAACTAAAACACCAGCAGACAGCAAAAGAGAGCAAATGGGTCATTCTACAAAACGGCTGTCATTTGTGTCCTTCATACCAAGATATTTAGGTACAGTTCACCCAAAAATGACAAGCTCAGTCACCATTCACATTCATTGCGAGGGAAAGAGCAGTGGCAACATTCTTTAACATTTCTCCTATTGTGTTACAAGATCTCCTATTGTGTTTGACTAGTAAAGTCAAATGGGTTTGTAACAACCTGAGGTTGAGTAAATAATGACATAATTTTCCCGTTTGAGTGAACTAAGCTCAATTTATTTACCTTTAAATAAATGTCCTGGGTTCAATACAAGTTAAGCTCAATCAACAGCATTTGTAGAATTATGCTGATTACCACATAACATTATTTCAACTTGTTACTTTTTCATAAAAAAAGAGCCAAAAATTGCATTTACAGGCAATTACAATGGAAGCGAATGGGGCCAGTCCATAAACATACCGTAAAAATGCAAACGTTTCAGAAGCATATCCAGAAGACACAAATACTGCACTGTATATTTAAAAAAAAATTGTGATGACTTGATAATTAAACATACATGTGTAAAGTTATATCCAGATTTCCACCTTTTTGTCATAACAACACAATATGGTAAATGCTGTAATGACAGAAAATCTTGGATTTTATCACACTGAAATCATGTTAACATTTATAATGTGTACGTATTATAGCTATACTTTTGAAACTGTGTTTTTTTACTGTGCCTGCTATTATATATTTATGTATTTTAAAAAAAACGTTGACAAGTTCACAATTTTTTGGGGGTTATTAACATTATGCCAATAATACTGACCTAGACGTGACCTAGAAATGAAACAAAAATGCAAATGAGGGCAAAATATAAGCATTTTCCTAAACTGACTATTTTTGCACCCCACTGCCTTAAAATGTGTGCATTTAGCATAATATTATGCATTGCAATTTATTAACACTTAAACACATTATTTAGCCTACTGCATATGATTACCTACATTTAAAACCTTTTCAAAATGCAAAAGGCACCCGTTTCATAGAGTGACCCAAATGCACGCACACACGAAAACATCCGGAATCGCTGTCTCCTCTGTTAATGAGACTTTGAGCGGTAACAGATGGAATCATATGTCAATTGCGGATTAATGGTAAATAGGTTTAAACCCTCCTGCATGATGTTTTAATGCATTAAGTGTGGCCCACTAAACCCTGAGATATAAGACCAAGACTGTGTGACATGCATACTTCACTTGTGTGCCATGTAAACCCTCATGAATACAACATTGCTCAGTGAGATTAGCAAGAGCGCACCTCTGGTTATTTATTCAGACCGAGGTGAAGGCATTGTGGGACTCATCACACAGATAGTTCAGGTGCCTGACGTTTCTCTATTAAAACACTTGATAAACTCAATGCAGCTGTCAATGTGTAAATCCTTGGCTTTGTCTGCTTCGGAAATAATTGCCTATTTACAAAACCACTGAAGTGTTTCGGCACAAATAGAGTATAAAATGCACGGCTGATGAGGTAGTGTCATCCCTGTCAATGTAGCGGTGAGCCCGGCAGCATCCTTCCTCACCACACCACCCCATTTGAGATTTCTGTCACCCCACACACATGCTCATCACACAACTGTTGCATTACGCTGTCTCTCTCTCTCTCTCTCTCTCTCTCTCTCTCTCTCTCTCTGTCTCTCTTGTCTTACCGATTCCCTCCTTTTAGGTGTGATATTAGGTGGAAGTTATTTGTCCCTTTGAATTGAAACATTCCCAAATGTTTCGACTGAACCCAAATTCAATCTTTCGTGAGCAACATTGCAGACAACAAAAACCTTAGTCTGTGCTTCTCCACTTTTGAAAAGCAACAGTTGCCAGTGTATAATATGACACTGTTGACATGGTTTGATGGGTTCCTGTAGCTCAACTGGTAGAGCATGGGACTAGCAATGCCAAGATCATGGGTCTGATTCTCAGTGAACACACAAACTGATAAAAAAAATGTACCTTGAATGCAATTGTAATGGAAACGGATGGGCAAGGAGGAGGCGGGAACCAGCAGAACAGTCAAGACAACATAACTTTAATGATATAAAAGAACTGGAACATAACATAAAACACAGACGCACACACACAGCGGCCTTGTGTGTCTCTCTCTTGAACTGGCATTTGTCTTTATCCCCCTCCCGGCTGATTAGGTGACTCAGCACCGGCCATGCACCCTCACGGCCCGGCCACGCCCTCCTCCTCGTCACACTCCTCCACCGCCCAATTCAGGCAAGGGGAAAACTCCTGGAGAGGAGGTGTTGCTCTTCCAGCCATTCTTCTGCCGGCAGGTCTTCCCCACCTCTCTGGAGCCCTGGGAGAGATGAGGGGAGGGAGAGGGGAGAGGGGAGAGGGAAAGAGCGAGGGGGAGAGACAGAGAAAGACAGAGAAGATAGAGAGAGAAAAACTTGCTCGCCTGTCCCCAGACATGACTTCACCTGGTCCTCAGCCACTCCTGCGCCCTCCTCCCCTAGTGGATGGCAGCGAGTCCTCAGACCCCTGGTGGACGGAATGGCTCCTCCCCTTCTTGGCGGATGGCTGAGTTTCTCAGACTTCTGTTTGAGTGAACAAACTGAAATTTAAGCTCTGAAATTCCATTCATTCATTTATTTATTTACTCATTCATTCATTCAGACCTATTGTATGACTTCAGATGACTTGGGCCACGTCCACACTAATATGTCTTCTTCTGAAAACGCATTGATTTTGCTACGTTTTTGCCTTTTATCCACAATAGAATTGTATTTCTGTCTAGTGAAAACTGAGACTTGAAAAATGCTCTCCATAACCGCACACTTTGTAAAAAGATGATTTTGGAAAATTGAAAACAGAGTTTTAAAGCTATATTGGTCTTGGAATATAGCGTACAAGTCGTTTGGACTACTTTAATGGTAGTTTTAGTTAATGTGGTCAGTGAAATTCTATTAGAAAATCATTCAATGTATACAAGCTAAAATTCTCATTTTGTGTTTCACTGAAGAAAAAAACAACAGATGAGTTTGGATCAACATGAGGATGAGTAAATAATGACAGACTTAAAATTTGTGGGTGAAATGTTCCTTTAAAGTATTTCTTTTTTCTTCTTCATTAAATTAACTATGCTTACTGATTGCTCCTCTCTTGATGTGTGATTAATCCAAAATCTCCTCTCATCTGTACTCATTTTAAAATATCAGCCAGAGCCTAATGCAATTATATCATTTACATCCACCTATTTTTCTTCACTCATCTGTAATTTGCTCTTTTATTTATACACTGAAAATTGTTTTAAAATGTATGGAGACTTGATCTTCTCTCACTGTCAGAAGCGCATAATTTGTTCATTCTCAAGCAGTTAATGGTTCATGAATAGTTCATGATTTAGCTCTGATAACTGCTGTCGGTAGAAATACAAAAAAGATCTATTATAGTCATTGCTTGAGTAAACATCCACCAAGTAATCCAGAGGCTCTGTTCTAAAACCACCCATGTCTATGCTATAATTCCGGCTTTATTATCTCCTCTCTACCTGTATATCTCTCCATCTCTCATTAAGCCTCTCTCTTTTCCTGGCTGATAAACATAGGGACATGGCAGATGGGTATTTTCACAATTAGGCTGTTTTTCTAACCCTTCTATATGAAGCAGAAAGCAGAACCATTATGATATTCCCAGGTGGTATAGCCCAACAGGCTTGCGGTGCAATACTGTCTGTTGCTTTGGTCACTCTCCCATCCCCTAATAAGGTAAATAAGTAAATATTGTATGTCCCCTGGACATTCCGATACAACACAATCAAGGGAAAAGAAACACCAATAACAAGAAGTATCATTTGGACTCCTGTAACTTTGTGAAACATATTGAATTAGTAGTTTTTCAGCAGTTATGTTTCTTTGCAATACCCTGTGACAATTCCCAAAATGTCTAATGCAAAACTCATAAGACTTAAATAAACATATTTGAAAAAGAAAAAACACTACTTTTGAAATTCTGTTTTGGTGACACTAGTGATGCTGAAATTACACACTGGGTGTCATAGGATCATAGGCACAGTTTGCACCTGGTTTTAACATTTTGTCTTGGGTGAAGTGGACAGTGCTAATTATAGGAGTAAAAAGCATGATGCTGGATCGCTTACTAACATCATAATGGTTCTATATAACTTTGTCAACTACAGCTTTAATAGAAACAACCATCTGAAAGATCATGTACAGTAATTATGCACACAATGTCAGTAAAATATCTTCAGTATGCCTGATATCAGTATAAAGTATCACACTGATTTTAAGTAGGTTGTGTAGACATGAAATCAGAAACACTTCCCTGGGCCAAATCAAATCACAAGTGGTCACGAAAGTAAACCACTTGAGATCAGATCGCCAGAGACAGATGTTAATACCAGGTGTAAACTGGGCTTTGGATTCAAGGCAGTTTGTTTGCATAGGGAAGAAATGGCTGATTGGTATTTTGCCTGGTCCATCATGGCTCTAAATAACTTTATTCTTGACTTTGCAGGACTCGGGACCCTCTAAAACATAGTCATTGCTGCTATATGGCATGACCAACACACAATAGAATTGTATAAAGTAAGGCTTGGTGGTGTGTATGAGATTTTGTGAAAGTAGATATATCATTTATTTGGCAAGTAGTCTTGTAATAGGCTGAATATTGATGAGTCAGACAGTCATTTTTACAAATTAAACACCAACAGATCTCCGAAGTAAACCGGAGGTTGATTCCAGCAATTTCTTCTCAAATTAAAATCAAACAATGCAAATCAATAATTTATGTCCATGCATTTATTTATTTGGTTAGTAGCCATTGAATCAGTGGGCTAATGTACAGTCAGCTGGTTGTTATTGTAAAATAAACCCCTGTCAGGGTTTGTTGTGTGATAACAACCGGTTGACTGTACATTATCTTTAACGTGACAAACATATTGAAGATTGGCACCAAGGCAGTCAATTTATTACATGATGAACTGTTTCCACAGAGCTAATGCAGCGCTCTGAGTCATCTCCTCCGTTGACTTAAAATTAAACTGGTATCTTTTTTGACAGTAAATGTTGCACAATTATACATAAATACAACCCCCCAACAAAGCAGGGAAGCTGTACAAAGCATAGCACAAAACATAACCTCCCAAACAAGCAGGTCTACTGCCAAGACTTGTGTACTACTGCTACTAGCCATGTGCACTAAGTGTATGCAAGCTAGGTATGACTTGGCCTGCTTGGACAATGAGCATTATGCTAAGCTCTATACATATATGGGCCTTCTTGGATAATGGAGTAACACTAATGAATTATGTCTCTGTGTGCCTGAGCTAGCTTTGCCGAATGGCTTAAATGGTTATTGACCTGACGCATAATATTTACCTGGACCTGGAAAGCCTAGAGCTTATTTAACTAGTGACACAGTCTAGCTATGTATTGATTTATTTAAACTAATGACCTAAGATGACGATGTGTACCAATGCCTGATTTGGCTACGGCTTACCTTGATAAAGACACGCTTCTTTGTGTGATGGCCAAAAACGGTCCTTACTGTGCAAGCTTACATAAGAAAAGGTCACAATAACCACCTGAGCAAATAGCAGTTTTTAGAAAAAGAGCGCTGCAGTGAAACAGACTTACTCGCCTGTACAGCTGTGCATTGAACAAGCAGTACACGGATACCTTTAATGGTTGTGCACTGTCACCATGTCAACAACCGCATCTCCCGCTGAAAGCGTTTAAACACGCTCCTCCCGTGAACATGGATAGGGGAAAATGGGCCCCATGGCTGCAAGCTGGGCCCCATGGGAGTTGTAGGCCCCTGGGCTTCAGCCCATATATGCTTGTGTGTTAATGCGCTCCTGATTGACACCATGCAATAACATTACTCATAACAAGATGTACGATTTTTGTCATAGTCCCCACCCCTTATGGAAATCATCCAACACTATGTTACAGCACCGAAGGCCCTAAATAACAAGAAATACATTAATTAAATATGAATAGCTAATTGCACCAACAGAGGAATGAGTTTACAGTCATTTGTTCTGTGTCGTAAAGTACTTTTATCTTGTATTAAGTTTCCAGAGGGATGTTAGTGCAGCTGAGATACCTGGTTTCACCTTGACCTCTGTGGTTTATACAGCCTGCCTAATGTTAAGGCAGATGATATGATAGGTTGTTGTTGTAGTCTACTATAAGGTTATAATTTACTCCAGAAATCATGCATCTTTATGTGTACTACTATTCAGAGTAAAGTAGCCTTGCAGTAAATGTTATGTATCGGAAGGTTAGAGATGTGGATCAAAGCAAAATGCCAAATAATTGCCAATTATGCTGTCAAGATCTGATGTCTAGACTGCGGAGGAGCAATGCAAGTGAAAAGAGAACATTGCTACTTGCATCCGTAATATGAGTCCTGCTAAGAGCGGGGGTGTGAGGTAGTGTAGATAGAGGGTGAAAGAGGAAGAGAGAGAGAGAGAGAGAGAGAGAGAGAGAGAGACAACTCCAGTTTTCTGATGACAGCGGCAAGTTGACTGATGGATGTTAAGTAAATGGACAGGTTTACAAACAACTTATCGACAAAGCGGTAGGTTTATCGATTTTCCATTTGACTTATTGTTTTTAGCTACTTTTTTGAGTCAGAAGGTGGTTTTCATTTCTTTCTTTTGCCAGCTCAGTTGCTTTTTGTTTGTTTTTACTCAAATTAAGTCTTATTTGGTTATTTTGGGGGATGACAACTCTGCCTTCAGCCAAAAGGGTCAATGTTTGGCGGGATAAGGTCAATTTCTGCAACAAATCTATGCCATTGGTGAGTACGCAGACAAAAATTCTAGTGTATTGAGATAAAATGCCCTAATTTTCGAAATAATTATACATTTAATAAATAAACAAAAGTAGTGGATTTTTTAGATTCAACAGCACTTATTAAATTAGTATTAACAATGAGTTCATCAAAGTAAGTATGTGGACATGCTGAGATTTAGGTTCATATTATTTATTATACATATTTATTATCATTATTTTGCCTGCCATGCAGAAAGAAAATCTTGAGTCACTTAAATAATAATACATTTATTTGGCATACTTTGATGCTCTACAGTGAAAAACAAAAAGATTAAATCAACTACTTGCTTGACCGACACAAAATGCATGTCGTTTTAAAGGTTAGAAGCTGGACATATATTACAATGCATGTAGGCAATATGACTAATTTTTTATTTGCTGAAACATAAGAAGTGTTCTGTTTTTATAAATTATGAAATATGATTATTTACAGCCTGTGCATATTGATCTATGGTGTAGACTACACATGCCATAGCTATAGCCTACAGCGTAGATTTGATGCAGAACTATAAAAACAGCCTTAAGCATGGTCCAGATAGCCTCTGCTGGTAGATGCCATTTCCTATACCATTATGGCTATTCAAGCTTTACCATGTAAGCCAGCTGAGCAACTGCCATTGAGATGAATGTCAATGCTAACGTACAGCATATCTCTCTCTAGGTATTATAAACCTCCTTGAATCTGAGAAATCACAAATATTGATCAGCCTAGCCATTTCGAGCTGTCAATGAGATCTTTATGTAGGCTATATTGCCAAACTGCTACAGCTAGTGCCTTCCCTTTTTGAGTTTCATTCAGAGTCTTTTTATACAGCAGAAGGCTGCTTTTTGACAGAGGGCAACGCTTGGTGGTTCATGTTTCCAGCTGTGCTAACTCTCTCGTTTGACAACTTCACATAAGAGCCAGCAATGAGCACTGCACATACAACTAGGGAAAGGATGGAATGGATGTTCATTATGCTACAGTTTCTACAGGAACGCTGACATTTATGTCTGCCACCCTTTTCAAGTTTGCACACTCCAACTAAATCATGAAACACATGCTAAAATTTTCAGAAAGACTAAAATTAGAGCATCCACTACCGGCAGGGGTGGATTCTTATAATACAGGAAACAGAAGTTTTCCTGGATCATGTACTGAAACTGGGAAAACTGTACTGAACTTCAATAGGAAAAAGAGCTTGAATACCTTTGTTTCCAATGCTCACAGTTGTCGTTACTTTGCTACAGTACACAGAAGGACAAACAGAGTTTTCTGCAGTGTTCTGAACACCTTCTGGCAGAGTTTTCACTGCACAAATGGCACGTTGTTTACCATCTGACACAATGCTTGCATCCATTTTTTTTTAAACTAACCTTCGAGTGGATTTCTCCCCTCAAATAAATCTATGGAGTTGTTATAGAGTTGACACCCAATGAAGTTGCATTTATGATGGCTAAATAAATTGGTACAGCAACATTGTCATACTGTTCTCTTACAAAAAAGCGGTAGTGGTACATGGTACAGAAATGGTATCACAAGGTAATACTATATAAGGTACTAAATGTCATGGCACTGAATGAGTACTGTATCCATATGTCATGGTATTTACATAAACAACACATACACACAAATAAACCCCATAGTATCAGCAAAGTAAATTATAAAAAACATGCTGTAATTCCATGTGGTACATTTTTGTAAGTGTAAAATAATTGAGTACTGTTTCATAAAAATTTATTTAAAACAAAACATTCTGAAATTGTTCTAAAAATGGATAGCATATGTAATTTCAGATTAATAGAATGCTTAAACTAATTTCAGTTGTATTTTGTTTTGATGGACTAATTTTGAGAGACAATATGATGTGATACTTAATATATTTTTTAAATGTTGCAAATTTATGTAGCTAATAAAAATCCCTGAAATTATCACGTTCAAGCTTGTTAATAGTCCCTAGAATATCACAATCCACAAAAGGAGGTAGATCCTTTTCATATTTGGCTCCTAAACTATGGAATATCTCCCTAACACTGTTCGGGACGCAGACACACTCACTCAGTTTAAGTCTAGACTAAAGACATATTTATTTAGCCAGGCATACACCTAATTTATCCTCCAACCCACAATTAGGCTGCTTTAGTTTAGTCTGCCGGAACCAGAAACATTGATCATGATTTATAATTCTGCAATAAATTGAATGGCATCTATGCTTATATTATTTTAATTGTTTCCCTGTCTCAACCTCGGGACTCCTATCCTGAGGTTACCAGAACCGGCTGGATCCAGTACCATTCCTGCTTCGTGTTGACTCCGCAGCTACGTGTCGCTGAATGATGATGACTAAATGCAGCCGGTGCCAGCCAAACATCACTTCAGTCTATTATGATGGACTTCAGAGGATGAACTGATGACAACTCCAACCATAAGACATGGGATACTTCATATGTAATTGTCGGAACCTTGGATTTAGAATGGACCGCACCTCACCGAAATTACCAGAAAGGTTGAACTGTGTTTCACATCCCTGATCTCTGCCTGCATCACCTCGATCTATTGATGGACTTCGATCTTGAAATGGAATGTGTAGACTAACAATTGCCAACAAAAGCCTTCATCAGCCAATTAACAAGGACAATTGCATCTACTGTATGTGAACTTCTGCAGTTAATACAGGATGGACTTCAAAGACATTGGTCATTAATCTTACAAAATCAAACAAAATCGATTTTTAAACACTGTCCCTTAACACTTACTTAGTTTAAAAATGTTAAACCATGACTTTAACTATACATAAGTAATATTTACATTATATTCATGATGTTAGCCAGAGGGGAACTGGCCCCCACAGTGAGTCTAGTTTCTCCCAAGGTTATTTTTATCCTTTAGTCAACATCTTATGGAGTTTTGTGTTCCTTGCCACAGTTGCCTTCATCTTGCTCACTGAGGTTATTACAACAATTTTTATTTCATTACTTTTTTTAAACACGTATTCTATCTAATTACACAATGATGATTCATCGACATTATAGACATCACAGTTTTATCGTCTGTTAATGCCTGATCTTCTGTAAAGCTGCTTTGAAACGATGTGTGTTGTGAAAGGCACTATACAAATAAAATTGAATTGAATTGACATAACTGCATACAAACCAGAGACTGAACTTACAAAACATGTCTGAAGAGTTTGTAGTCCAAGAATAGATGCATTTCTATGCCTAGCCTTATTTTTATTTTTTAGCCGGAATACTCAATCAAACTGAAAGAGATAGGCTGCATCCGATAATATAATAAGTAAACGGCTTAATCGAAAGCATTTATGAATGACTGGAACTCTTAAGGGAACTGGTCTCAGGACAGTTTGAAATGCACCTTATTTTCATCCATCCAAAGTGCCTTACTGTAACCCAGATTTTGGCTTCTTTTTAAGTCAAAATGTATATTTTTGGTTATCAATATAACGCTACATTTGAGCTTTACTTGTATTGAAACAACATTCCTTTAGTAAATGTAGTTCCTTTCAAGAACCCAGACAACAAAAACTATACGGATCTGAAGAAATGTATCCAAAGAACCATACTATCCACTTAAGAAGCCTAGATTGTGAAAAAAGCGTTCTTGTTGAACCTACTGCAAAGAAACAGTAAAGAACAAAACTATCGCTCCCACAATAACAGAGATAATCAATTGTGCCGTTTACACTGCAAGCTTCTTCTTCATAAGTCTCAGCATTGTTCCTCTGGGTATCTCTCCTCTCTTAAATATTTAACTGAAATATTAATACATACACGATTTAATTATATTTACCATTAATTATCACTGGCAAGGCAGTTTGGTGAATAGATGGAATTAGCTGGTACTAACTCATGCTAGAATACGAATTAATAAAGTAAACCAAAGATAGTTTTCTTATATTGTTTTGTTTTTTAGAATGAGTTCAATGATACAAGAAAGCTCCATCCATCCAACCATCCATCCATCCATCCATCCACGTGATGATCTAATTAAAATGTAATTAAAATAATGAACAGCAACAAGAAGTAACATTTGAATACTAGATTAAGATATTTATCAATAAATGGTGTCAGCTCAACTTTATACTCGTACTAAAAGAACATGTATTTATTAATATTTCAGTTAAATATTTAAAGGTGCTATATGTAAGATTGACAACAAGTGTTGTTACTGCAGCTCAAATTCAAAATATTGGAGCGTTACATGCACTGCCCCAGACTCCAAGCTCATGCGGGTTGCCAGAATGTTAATGTTAGCCAACTCAGCATCTGTTTTAAAGGATTTCTGGGCTTTAAGCTGTCTCCGTTTTCCAAAGGCACCTCCAATATTTATCCTTGTTTTACTACGCCTCTGGTCATGGTGGTTTTAAGACTGATGGCAAGGCTTGTTAGGTTGGGTGGATCTGTTATCTCTGAATCCAGTTCGTTTGTTGGCTTCCGTGGCTGCAGCACTCAGTGTTGTTTCCCTGCAAAATTGTTTAAATCTGGCATTTCAACACTGGTATTTCACAGTGTTGAAATACTGGTGAGTGGGCAGTAGGCGGGATCACACAGGCCAAAACATAAACAGAAATACCGGCCAGGAATGGAAACTTCAATGTAGAATATACTGGCTGTGGCATTGATATCGGAGAAGCCAGTATTTCAACTTAGCATGTTTCCTAATTCTCTAAAGACATATTATAATAGTATGATTTAGTACAGTAAAAATATTACATATGGCACCTTTAAGAGAGGAGAGCTATCTAGAGGAATGACACTGAGCATTATGAAAAAGAAGCTGTCTGTTATTAAACCAATTAGGTCAGAGTAAACTAGTAAACTGGTCAGCGAAAACCTAATTTGATTGGTTAGTAGAAGCAGGTAGACCTGCCTTCGCCCTCGGGAAGACTGAACAGTGTATATCGGATTATTTCTGGAAAATATTTATGCAACAAACACAAATCATTTACACTTTTTCAGTAGTTTATTTTACAGTACACATACATACTGATTCTATGTGGCTAATCCATTTGGCTGTTCGTGACACCCTTGCGTTGCTTGCATATCACTGATTGCAGGTCTGACATGTTTTTGGCCACGTTTAGGTGCAAAAACAGTGCCAAAAGTGTAAGTGCAAAAGGAAAAAAAAAAAGTCAGAAAAATACATGAAATTACAGATTCACAACACATAAATTACATTTATACAAAGCATTAAAGCATTGCAAATATATATTTCTTACGTTTGTAACATGATTTACTCCTTTACAAAACGTTCGGCGCACATGTCATTTATTTTTTCACGAGTAATGTGATTTACACTTTCACAAATCTTACTCTGAGCATGCAAATCACTTTTTTCAAGCATAATTTTACCTTCCCAGTCTCCAGGTGTGTATCCTGCTATCACAGCCATTTTCATTCTCCATTTGAAATACAATTATTTTATTTACATATACCATAAATTAATTGCTATAAATTTTTCTGTTATAGCCGACTATTTAGGCTATTTAAATAACTTCTGAGCTACCTATGTCCAAGCCAGCTCGCCATATTTGGTCTTGTGTCTACTAATTTTGTTTCTAACCATACGCATAAGGAGTTGCATTTATAAAAAATGTTTCATAACTATAAATTAGCACAGCCTAAGCCAGTTTTATAGCAAACTATTTCATTTTCAGGAATAAAAAAAAAATATATATACAAAATCTCTCATTTTTACTGTTACTGTATCTAGCCTGGAGGATAAGGCTGATTTGTCTATAGTATCTAAGTGAACATTCTGAGGTGACGTGCGGCTGATTTCAAGCCGGCGCGACGCGACGTTGGTCGCCTGCCAGTGTAGACACGGTGTTAGCGCAAGATCTGGGGGCGGATTTTAGCAGCTCTCGACCACAAAACGTATCCGCAGACCACAGGAATGAAGCAACTCTAACGGATGTGTAACACACAGCTTTTTCGGATAACTTTATTCCTTATTATCTAAACACGCGTTTTGTTTATGTTTCTTATGGACTGGACAAGAAAAGTTTAATATCTGACGAGGAATACATGACAGCGCGGAACGGAACAGGCACACACACATCGTCCGCAAACTGTCACACCTTCCTCTCTCAGATATTTGAGTGGGTCGAGGAGCTTTTGGACTGTATTTTTTGTTGGTTGTTGTTTCGTTGTTTTGGGGTGAGGGACAAGTCCCTAGAAGTACGTATAGGCTGTTTTTTCTTAACAGAATGAGTGTGGATCTGTGATCTCTAGATCGTCTCAGTAGGTTTGTGCGGATCATCTGTTTAGTAGTTTTTAGTTCCTGTAGACTGTGTTGTTTCTTCTCCTTTTTCCTTTGTTGGATACTGGAATTTCAGTAAGACTGAGTCGTTTTCTCTCCTCTCGCACATGAAACCAACTCTCGGATGGTAAGGATTCCAGAGAATGGTAAATGATCGATGGAAAATCATGAACAGTGTTTCAGAACTCGAGGATGGACAGCAGCATAAATCTCAGGTATGTAGACACGCGCGTGTCGTGTTCTTTGAATCTTTCCCTGGAAAGATGCGAGCGCATCATATTGAGGGAGAGACGTGTCGATGTATTCATGATGCTCAGGCAGGTTAAAAACTATATATATGGTGACATGCATGTCTTATTTTTTCTTATATAGAAAGCAAAGGGATTTTTCTTGGACCTGTATACTACTTATATATTTTAAATAACACCCACTATTAATACATTTCACATATGCAATTTATCCAAGCCTTTAAGCACATATTTGACATTTTAGAGAGTCATTATTTTGTCTCTTTGGTTATTCTGTCTGACAACTAATTGCTCTGCATCGAAAAGAATTCAATGATCAGCTTGCAATGGACATGAAACAGTTTTTAAGAGTATCCTACTGTATGACCTATATCCTAGTGCACAATAGTAAGTATGTATCAAGAATAAATCCTTTTTGTATGTGCATCTCATTTGTCATAGCCTAACCATGTCGTAACCTTTATAAAAGTGTTTTTGTATGACATTTTGACCATAACTTAAGATTAAGGAATAAAGCCCTTTTAGGAATAAAGTATTAAGAGTGATATAGCAGTAGTGTCAGATGACACCTCTTTCCATGCTCTCTGCACACAAGGGAATACATTTGTTTCTATTATGCGGCTCAGACAGAACTATGGGATTATGCTCAGCCCCTCCATGTGTGAGCGATGGCATGTCTGCCAGAAAATTTCACTCATGGCTGGTGGAGCTCCATGCATTCACTGCAGAGAGAGGGAGAAAGCACACACCACAGAGAAGCTCTGATGGTGAAACTCAACATGCTGAAGGGTGTGAAGCTCTCTTTCAAAGCTTGTTTAAAAAAAAATAAAAAATCTGTATCTCGCCGCTGCCTACTTTTCACTGTCACTGTAATCTACTGCAAGCATTTAGGGGGGATATACATAACGCATTGTTTATAGCGGTCCTGATTATAGCTGTTTGAGGATTGGATCACGGCCGTGACATCTGTTTATTACTGCTATCATCATTGCATGGCCTTTTCCTCTAACCCCCTCTCAATGGGGATGCGAAGTGTGCATAATACAATGCCCTTTCAGTAATATGTCAAGCCCTGCTTTTAAACAGCATCAATATAACAGGGAACTGGAGTTTGAGCCTTTTTGCAACACATCTGCTTTGGCTTTATTAATGGGAGTTCATACTGTATGCCTTTCATACTGTCTTTTTAAAGGAACATTCTGGGTGTATTACAAGTTAAGCTCAATCAACAGTATTTGTGGCATTACACACAGTTGATTACCATAAATATACATTTTAGCTGGTCTCTCCTTTTCTTTAAAGAATGCAAAATCTGGGTTACAATGATGCACTTACAATGGAAGTGAATGGGGCCAATCAATAAACGTTAACTTAAAATGTTTCAAAAGTATTGCCACAAAACATAACAATATGCATGTTAAAATGACCTGTGTGATAAAATAGCTTACTTGCCTTTTTATGTGTGTAAAGTTATAGCTATTTTTTTTTAAACATTGCTTTCATGACAACAACACAGTAAACCCTAAATTGACCGTAATCTCAACAATTTAAACAACATTAAAACATTTTGTGTTAGTCAACATTATGCCACAAATGCTGTCGATTGTGCTTAGCTTAGATTGAACCCAGAATATTAGTTAAAGTCATTTTATAAGGAAATTTCACCCAAAATGAAAAATCTTTCATCATTAACATGTTACAAACCCTTATGACTTTCTTTTTTCCATGGAACACAAAGGGAGTTGTTTGGCAGAGTGACTGCCTAAGTCATCATTAACCTTTATTGTATGGAAAAAGATGCAGTGAATGGTGACTGAAGCTAACTTTCAGTCTTTTTGTGTTCCACAGAAGAAAGAAGTCAACATGAGGATGTGTAATGCAGTAATTTTAGCACACAGCATAACTCAAGTGTCTTGCCAGTTTATTAAACTGCCCGGGCATGTTTGTTTTTTGCTGCCGAAGTTATTTTAGGGGCTGATAATTAATTAACGTGAATTCTTCTGCCATCCGTTTGACTGATGTTTATTAATAAAATATTCTCTTGGAAGAGAGACAGAGGGTTCTCATCTCATGAGACGAATAAAACCGCTCACCTGCTGTAGTGGAGCATTCAGACTTTGATGGACATGATTTGTAATTCCTAGTGCTGCTCTTTGTGGCTTGATTTTCCAGTTGAGTGTAATGGGTGAAGCCCGTTGTCCCGTTTGCACTGAAGATGGTAATGTAAGTATGGGTTTAAAATAGGCAGAACGGTCCGTTGGGACAGGCGTACAGGTAAAATGAAGATTTGTGTGTTTAGCTTTCTGTTGACAATATGATGTACAGTGTGCCTAAAAAAGTTAATTGCCTAGAAAATAAAGGGAAAGAGGAAAACAATGAAAATTAGTGGCGTGATTTCTTATTACAGTATAAGCAATGACCACCAAGATGCTGGTTAACAGACAGTTAGATTAGGACCAGCTGGTTAGTTTAAGCTGTAGACAGAATCATTATTGGTTAGTAAACTGTAGACAGTAACAACCTATCAGATGGACCTGTTGGCTCTTGTTGGAGATTTCATATTCTCTGCCCACCCAGGGTACATTTTAAGCAGCTACTATGTTGTTAACCTTGATAACAGATTGAAACTTAAACATCAGAAGTGTAAATATACTGTACACCTAAAACAGTTCATGGTGAGTCTAGGTACCTCTTCATATTAGGTAATTGATTTACTCGTTTGCTTTTTGAATAGAACCATTTAGCTGTAAAAGGCTAGAGGGATTGAAGATTCTGTAGTCTTCCATATCGTAGAGCAGGAGAAATGAGCAATGGCTATAATTACTTGCAGACATCATCTCAGCACAGGATGATTGCAGCCTCTTAAAGTTAAATAGAGTTTTATCCATTCATTATCCTCTAAAATGTGTCAAATTACTTAAATTGTAGGAGCGAAAGATTTGCACAATGAATAGATTTCTGAATGATTGTCTGAGTAGCTTTCATCAAGATGAAGTCTGGATGTGGAGGAAATCCAGATACTTTGAGGGGAATTCAAGAATGAATTTTTGCCGGCTGACAGTGTGGATTATTTGCCTATATTGCTGTCTGCGTTGTTTAAGCACCAATTTCACTGAAATAATTAGGTTAAGATGCAAATACGCCTTAACATTTTGTGCTGAACGAAATTCACTCACCTCAATTCCCGATCTTGTGGGTCAAATGTGAATGCACAGTTGTGGAGGATGCAGCAGACTGCCACGATCTGACATACTAAAAGGGAAAGGGAAGGGAACTCACATCACGCCACTACTGTGATCCAGGCACCTGAATCGGCTCTATAAAATGTCAAAAGTTAGCTTGGCTATACTACCTATCTGGATATATGCAGAGTTGTAATGATTCTCTCTCTCATTATTTGATGGTGATTTGATGAACTGATCAATAGAAAATATACACAAACATTTCTTTTTGATAAAATTACATTTACTGCCTGCACTATTTCAGCACATTTAGTGCCTGGATAAACTGGATTGAAGGTGGTTAGTGAATACGTCACTGGTTTTTGATGTGAAATACCCACTCTAATGTGAATTTTCCCCTTTATCCTTTGAGTTAATAATTTAAGAGTTTGTGATGTCTTTTACAGTGTATGACTGTCCAGCAATTCCCCTCGGCACACACTGCAATTCAACACGGCCAAACAAAGACAATGTGAGAGATATTTACCAATTTTGTTCTGGAAACAATGGGCAGAAAAAGCCCAAACATGTGGGCTGAAATTCATTTCTTTGGGATGCTTGTCAAACATGGTGCTGCCAATTAAACACTCCTCCAAAAACCTGGAAGCCTGCTGTTCTGTAATGAAAACTATTACTGCGTGACTGAACATGGTCATTATGTGTATACAGGATAAAACACTGGATACCTAACATGTCCCTGGCCTACAAAGTATGCTGCCGTACTGCTCTGTTGACCTTAAAACGCTTTCCCATTTCATAATGAAGTGGTGTCCATGTGCTTTTCCATCCTGTATTAGTGTCAAAGGTCTGCATATTTCCATACAATTGCTGTTTATTTGCTTTCACAAAAAAGCACTCACGCTATTATGTTTGAACCACACACACACACACACACACACACACTCACACACACACACACACACACACACACACACACACACACACACACACACACACACACACACACACACACACACACACACACACACAACTATATCTAGTGATAGGGTTATTTCAGAATGGGTTTTATATATATATTTATTTTTTTTAATCAGAGGAACTGTTATTGTGACCACTAAGCTACTGAAACCAAGTATATTCAAATTATTTAAAGAAAATAATAAAATACAGTACAAATCTAGTTTAAAACACTAAAAGCGGGGTTTTCATACTATTTTTAACCTAATGAACACAAGGAACAATAATTTGAAGAATAATGTTGGTTAACCTATCTTTTTTTCAAAAAATACAAATAAAAATTTAAGTTAAACTAAGTCATTTTGAAATGGAAGTGAATGGGGCCAGTCCATAAGCGTTACACATTAAAATACACACTGTATCAAAAGTATAGCAACACGATGAAAGCCACATGAAACATAATACATGTGAACATGATTTGTGATAAAATCTCTGTTCTACATGATTTAAGTTTGATAAACTCACTTACAGGTTTATACGTTATCATAAAAAAGATATAACATTACGCAGAAAAGGTTAGTAAGCAATTTTATCACACTAAAATCATGATAAAACGTATAATGTTTGCATCTTGCAGCTGTACTTTTAAAAACTTACTGTAACGATGCTTGCCTTTTTTTTTCAATAAACGAGTCAAAATGACTTTTTGCAGTAATCACCTTTATGCCACAAATGCTGTTGATTGAGCTTAACTTGTATTGAACCTTACTGAACCTGCTAAAATTTCCTTTAATAAATAAAAATTACTTCCATGAATATTTTATAGTAAGTCTACAGAACACTGAATCAGTGTTATAAATCAATTAATGGAAACAGACAGTTTGAACTGAATCACCAAAATGCTGAACTTACCAATATTTGTACTACTACTACTAAGTTTAAATTAGAGACACTATTAAAACTTCTCAGTCTTTATGTTTTCTGAGTCCTGAGATGGAAGGATTGCAAAACAAATTCAATGAGCACATTAAAGCACATTCAAATCAATGCTATTTTCACATTCATATTTTTCTCAGATTAATATGGCCAGAACAATAATTACAAATATGTTGTGTATATTTGCTATATCATGCAGCCCTAGTTTTAAATCATCGTCATCATAAAGTATGACTCATAGAAATGGCTAAGAGCCTCAAACTCAAAGAACACCCATTTAAAAACCCTTCCCTTTCAATCTTTGTTATGTTTCACTATTTATTTTGGCCGCAAGTGAAAGCTAACAAAATTTCAACCAGATAATTTCAACCATACCTCCTCAGTCCTCGTCAAGCCTTCCTATATGCATAATAAAGTCTTCTGGCCTTGGTAGTAGCACAGCAACAGTGGATAGATGTGAAAGTCCCTCCAGAAATATGGCGTTACCTTCTCTGCTGTTATCTGTGTAGGATATCAATCACAGGATTGTGGGGCAATTTGACGGCGTATGAAATCTGATGTATAGAGTCTATAGCGGAGGGGCTCACACTAAGACTGGTTGTATAATTATAGTCAATGGCCCTCATAGATGACATCTGTATATCAAACTGTCATTGATCGTTTTTTCAGTTTGTCACCCAGAACATTTATGAATGTCATGGCTGTGCTGGACCGAATGTTATTTGGTTGAACCTCTGACATTATCTGGATGCTTATATATATATATATATGTAGTATACTGTATAATATTATATTTACATATAGTATATCTATAATATATATAATATTATAGATAATATATATATTGGTATATATTAATATTAAAATATTATATTAATAATCCAACTTCACATTAGTGTGGACAGATGGCAGAATTTTTGGTTAAAAACAAATGATCTGCAGGTGGAATCCACCAATTTTAGACATGAGAATGAGTCATTTCTGCCACACAAAACCCTTATTTACTGACAATAATTGTTTGTATATATATATATATATATATATATATATATATATATATATATATATATATATATATATATATATATATATGTGCGTGTGTGTGTATGTATGTATATATGTATGTATATTATTTAGTTGCACAATTCTTTTTTGTTTTGTTTTTTTTAATCTGAGGGGGCATTTACCCATTTATGGAAGGATTTTTAAGACAATGAGGAATAAATGTAAACAATAAAATTTGTATGGGTCAGATCTGTTGACATTTTGCAATAGCTTCCTTTATTTAATTCTGCAGTACAGGCACACCTTTGGTATTTGTCTTTCATCTGACATTTCCTCTCTACTTTTGTGCGATTACCTAGAGTAAAAAAAGAAAGTTACATTCTGATCCTTATCTTCACTCAACCTGAATAAGACAGAAGACCAAAAAGAGATAATAATACTTAGCAACTGCATACAAGACAGAAAGTGTTTCTTAAGAGCACTCAGTGAAAGTCGACGTCTTCAGGGTGGATCAATGTAAGGGAGAGCAGCAAAAGCAGATTTTATTACCATCTCAATGTGGGAGTATAATTCTCCAGTACAGTAGAACTCTCACCAGAGCAGTGGGCATAGTCAATGATACTAGCTTGATACTAGCATAGTACTTCATACAGAGTATACTAGGTATACTAGTATACAGGTATGTTCAAGATACTATCCATGACACATAGAAACATCAAAAAAATCCTGTGGTTACTTCAGCAATATTTTATGAGTTTTATATGTCACACTTTTCTTTTATGACACAATCAGTTAAGTTTAAATGAAAGGTCAAGGGATGTACTGTAGGAAGGTAGGTTTTGTTAATTTTACCTTAAAAAAATATTTTCCTTGACAAATGCCACATTCAAACCTACATCACCCACATGAGAACCACAGCTCAGCATGTCTGGAGAACTGCTAGGCCATGACTCCAGCAAGATTTAACAACTGTAGTGTTTGCCAAGGCAATTATCACTTGCTAACAGTCAAACAGTGTCAAAGGCCATGAAATATACACATTATCCAATCTAATGTAAGGCACAAATGGTGGAATTAACATTGGCATTAGCTGCATTATTTTGAGCAAGAAAATTTTGCTCAGAAAGTTTTGACAGATTTAAGCCTATTAGTCCAATGTATTGTGGAAAAATAATAGTATAAACATAAGTGACTTTGACAGTCAGTTATATGCTCGTTGCCTGGCCCAAGTGGGGTGGGCAGATATGATTTAGGTGTACTGAATCTTACGGCATCAAGTATTTTACGTGACAATGGTTGGCAAAGATTTCCTCTTTAAATTGGAAGGTCAGATCATGCAATTTTTGGTGCTGTTCAAACTGACCTCTGAATGGCCTTCCACACTTGCACTGTTGTGTGGCAATAATACACAACAAAAGAATGGATAAGGATGCTCTGTTAGACATAAAATTGCATGTGTGGACAGTATTTCATTGTTTTTGTGCTCCATTCAAAATTTTATTGAGAATTGGTTAAATACAGATTAGTAGAATACAGAATTGCAATTGCAGAAAATGGGATGAAAGCTGCTGTAAGTGGAGTATCTAGAATTGCCATCTCAGTTTGAAAAACACTTCAACATTCTGTGGGGTGTGGCCAGTTCAGAATTAATTCCAACTCATGAATGGAGCCAATTGTTACACTCTTAAATTTCACTCTTATATTTGCCATTGTCACAACCAGTTGTATGCTTTGAATTGTTGGCAGTGGCAGTCCGAGAGGGAATTTTCCAGGGAGGCTGCTATGTAAATCAACATTATGTTACCGTGCACAGACTATCTCTCCCTGATATCTTAAATTGTCTTGATGTTTTAAAGAATAGTTCATACAAAATTCAAATGTTATCACTTTGTTTGTTTTGAATACCTTTTGAGGAGGCTCTGCCTTTCTTGCCTCCCCTGACACACCGGCACTGAGTTCATTGGAAGATAGATTTGTATAAACTTAAAGTTAACATAATTGTCACCTAGAGGTAATTCCGCAGTTTGTATGGACAGGAAGTTGTTATTTTTCACCAGTCAATTGGTGTGATTTACAAACTGGATAGTGTTTTAGAGACTCAGTTAATGTGAGATCTTTTAAGACTATATGCCACTGAGCAGTAATAATCCAAGACAGAATATTTCAGTCCTTCTGATCTCCACCAATGTGGTAGCCATTCAGCTCTAAAATGGAGAGACAGACATTAAATACTTCTGTGTAACAGAACCCAGCTGTTCTGAGCTCCATGAATCCTGGAAGCCTTGTGCAGTATTAGCCTCTGATGCACATATTCTTCCCTAGCCAGATTGGCTGATCATGCAACAAGATGCCAATGGTGTTGTTTAACTGTTATTTAGTTATTTAGGTTATAAAGGCCTACACTTCTTGGGCAACATTATTTTGGCAGTGGTTCTAGCACACACATATTTTCATACCTTTGGAAAGACACTACAGTGCATAGTATAAACATATTGACAGTATCTACAACATAAATCTTTTTACATTCATTTTTGCCTTGAAAAAAAAAGTGCTAAATCCTTTGTGGTTCATAAAATATTGAATGCATGTAATTCATAGGTTGGTTTTATTGTTTTTATAGTAATAACTTAAGTGCATTCCACTTAACTAATCTAATCTGAAATTATAACAGTTTTATTGCAATAAATATAACAACACACTCACAAAAACAAATGAGTAAATAGGTGAAACATATTAACGTTCCACTGTACACATTAAACTGAGCTTTGAAGATAATTAAATTCAGCCTAGCAAAGAGTGCAAATGACTTTACTTTTATTAGTCCCATCTGGATTTAATTTAGAAGTAAATTTCTCAGACTAAGTTTCTCAATCATTTACTCATAAATGTGAGTCTTGGTATGGGATTGCTTCTGAAAATGAACTTGGTCAACTGCGACGAAACCCATGCAAGCGTTCAGACTATTTTAGTTTCAACCAAGAGGATTTGTTGTACACACGGAAAAGGGGTTTACATTTTAAATGCTGTCTACACGTTAATATTGAATGTTTCAGTGTCTATCCAAATGTACAAAAAGTGGGTTATATTTTCTCCCTAACAGATTAAAGCTGTATTGAATTTTAAATCAACAAAACCTAACTCCCTATCCTAAACCTTAAACCTAAATGACAGCATCATAAAAATCAAATGATAGATGAAAAACAGACAAGGTTTTTAAGGTCAAATTAACAAAACCTAACTTTCTACAGTACATCCCTTGACCTTAAATTTAAACTTAACTGATAGTGTCATAAAAGAAAAGTGTGACATAAAAAACACTTAAACATACTTAGACATAAAAAATAGCTGAAGTAACCACAGGATTTTTTTTATTTTTCTATGTGTCATGGATAGTAGGGAAGGACCCAAAATCAAAACTCTCACGAGGGAGAAGAATAAACAACCAAAAACAAAACAGAAACTAGACCGATTGAAACTGGAGACAGAAAATAGGGAACAGACCAGAACATGATGATAGAGTTGCAACGCAGCAAAACAATCCAACGAAGACAGAACAACAGAGGAGACAATATATAGGAGTTGGTAATTGGAGGCAGGTGCCACTGGTGATGAGCTGGGTGGGGAAACAATCAGTCATCCTGGAAACAGAGCTGACGTTCTCCATGTGGAAGGAAGGTGGCCAGGGCAGGTTGGCAGACTTTTAGGGAGCCAGGATAGGTCTGGCAGTCGGCCAGGGAACGAGAGCAGAAAGGGTGGACAATTGAGGAGCCAGGATTGGTCAGGACAACAGCCCGGGAAACAGGACAGACTCGGCGGAGACATAGGGAGCCAGGATAGTTTTGGCGGATGGCCAAACAGGACTTAGGGTAGTAATGAGGGTGATAAAGGCAGGATGAGCCTGGGTGGTAACTGGGTAGCGGGAGATATCAGTGATAGCTGCTGGGCAGAGGAAAAGGTCTGGGCAGAGGGTAATGTCAGACATGGCCACAGGACAGATGGAGAGGTCAGATATGGCCACAGGACAGAGGATGAGGTCATACATAGCCACAGAACAGAGGGTGAGGTCAGATATGGCTGCAGGACTGGGATCAGACTGGGTGGCGGCCACAGGCAAAGGAACAGCCTGACCCTGGTTGGCCACTGGACAGGGGTCTGGCTGACTGTGGATGGACACTGAACTAGGGTCAGCCTAGTTGTGTGGGTGGCCTCTGGGCACTGAACAGACTGAGCAACAGACTGGTAGTTTGTGTCTGATAGGTGCTGGACATTGGACTGAGCAAACGATTGCTAGCTGGTGTCTGACAGATACCGGATACTGGGATGAGCAACAGACTGGTTGTTTGTGTCTGACATGTGCTAGCCACTGGACTGAGCAAAGGGCTGGTCGACGGCTGCTATGGACTTGACAGACTTGTTGACAGCCTCCGGGAACTGGACAGGCTCATCGACAGCCTCAGGGAACTGGATGGACTCATGACTACAGGGAACTGGACAGGCTTGTTGACAGCGACAAGGAAAAGGACAGGCTCGTCAACAGCAACAGGGAACAGGACAGACTCATCGACAGCCTCAGGGAACTGGATGGACTCATGACTACAGGGAACTGGACAGACTCGTCGATGGCCACAGGGAACTAGACAGGCTCGTCGACAGCAACAGGGAACAGGACAGGCTCATCGACAGCCACATAGAACAGCACAGGCTCATCGACAGCCTCAGGAAATTGAAAAGACATGATGACCACAGGGAACTGGACAGGCTGTGTGGTGACTAACATGGTCGGGAGCGGCAGCGACTGGGGAACGGCCTCTGAGGCCGGGAGTGCTGGCAGTGATGGGAAATGTTCTCCATGGCCGAGAACTGTTAGCGACTGGGGAATCTCCTCCGTGGCCGTGAACACTGGTAGTGACTGTGGAACAGGCACCTTACTTGGCTTCCTTCTCCTCCTCTTCTGGAATCTCTGCAGCAAGAACGGCTGCCGCCTCCCAGTAGTCAGCAGCAGCCTGCTCCACCTCCTGGTGGTCAGCAGCAGCCTCCTCCACCTCCTGGTGGTCAGCAGCAACCTCCTCCACCTCCTGGTGGTCAGCAGCGGCCTCCTTTGCCCCATGGCAGTCAATAGCAGCCTCCTCCTCCTCCTCCACCACCCATTCTTCCACCTCCTCCATTTACGGTCATAAGAGGACTGGGGATGGGGCTTGTTAAGGCTGGGATGATGGAATGGCTTCTCCATCTCCCCTGACTGAGAGGTTGATCGAGGCAGATGTTATAAACCTCTTTAAGATACATCTCATCATAGTCCAGCTCATCCACTGCAATCAAAAACCCACATGTGAAGTCCCTCACGTCAGTTCCCCTCTGTCGGACATTGCGAAGGTGGACGAGCTGAATCATGCGCTGATGAATTAAACAGACAGTTACGAGAAACGGTAAAAGGAAGATGCGCATTGTGCCTCTGCTGGGTCCAGAATTGGTTGGATTTTTTTGTCACGGTTAGTAACATGTTAAAATCCTCTGATCGTGTCACCCCGGTCACTTGCGGAGGTTGCCAAGCTGCAAGGAGAATTCTCTGACGTGCTCTCGCCTCTTCCTGGTCATACAAATCGCATAGAGCACCATATCGAAACGACCCCAAGGGGACGTGGTACGCAGTCTTCCGTACTGGTTACCTGAGCACAAAAAAAAGTATTTCGGGAAGAATTAAAGGCCATGCTAGATATGGGGGTAATAGAAAAATAAAAGTGTGTGTGTGTTGAAAGAACTGTTCCGGTGGAAAGCGAGTTTTAGATTTTTTATAAAATAAATTACCCTTTGAATTGAATTTTGCCATATCCAGCTTCCTCCTCACACCTTCACATACTAACCTGACACAATGACCAATATTAAAAATGAATGATAAATGTAATTTGTGTTTGCATAAAACTTTTGAAAGTCCCTTTTAATTAAGAGTATTTGCTGAGAGAAAATGTTTTCATATGTAAGCAAAATGGACATTGGAACAGAAGCACACCCATATGAATTGATATTGAATCGGAATTGAGATCTTGTGAATCGGAATCTAAACGAGAAATCTAAATCAATACACAGACCTAGATTTCACCATCTTGTACTATAAGAGCAGGTTGGTTGGACTTCATATTGAATTTAACCTCACAGAATGTTAAAAGGGAATTTAAATTAGAATGACAGGAATAGAAATGTACTAAACTGCAGTTCAAATAAATTCAGAGTCATTTAAAATAGTCTAAGTCAATTTTTGCGATTAAATGTAATGGCATCATTAATTTTGAGTAATTATGCCAATTTATTTGCTAATATGTAAAATATTTTTTTCTTAACTGATTAGACATATTTCTGTGAACTAAGTTAAATACTTTCAAAACAGATTACACAGCCATGAAATCTGCACTAACAGCACCACCACTGTTTCAGTGGTTCCCAAAATGTTCATGCCACACACCTGATTCTTATCTTTGAAATGTTTTAAGCACCCCAATTACTCTCTCTCTCACCTAAACATGGTACTAGCTGGAGGGATAATGACATTTATTAACTGTAATAGCCAAATGTGCCTTGCACATCAAATTATAACAATTATCACTGTCTGAGAAAATAGACACATTTCAGTAGAGATCCCTATAGAGTCATCACTAGCTCTTGGAAGTGATTAATGACAGTTTTACTGTTAAATCGTACTAACATCTACACTGTACTTTAGGTAAATTCTCCACTAGATTGCGCACATTATTGCTGCAAGTCCTCCTTGGAAATTCTTAAGGAAATTGTAATTATGCTGTGTAAGTGATTCTGGTTGGAATTACTCTCTGGCTTCTCCTTTTGTCTTTTACAAAAGAACATGCACATTTGCGGGACCAGCCTGAAATATTTTTGTTGTTGTCGATGTTGCCTGATTTCAGTTGAAGATGCAAAGTCTATGATACCATTGTGGTCAGATTTTATTGGTGGTTTGAAATCAGTAGTGTGCAGCACATCAACCGGGTACCCCTTCAGCAAAACAGGCCTGTTAAATGGCCCATGTGTGGAATGATTGCTCCAATTGTATATCAGGCTTAGCAGATTGCCCACAGTTCAATGGTCCACAGGACCAGAATAACGACTCCTGTTCTGTCCACGTCAACCTTCACCTTTAACAATTTTTTTTTAACAGTATAGAAAAAGAAGCTTTATATATCCCCACATGACCAGTGAAGATGGAATGTGTTTCTGAGACTTCTGTGATGTTGCCATAGAATGCCAAATGAACTTGTAACAGGTACAATCCCCCCAGAGCAATTTAAGGTTAGGTGTCTTGTTCATTGTTTAGTGATAGATTACAGTTTATTCCTTGTGGGAATCAAAACAGCAACCTTATTCCCTTAAAGTCACAATTTAAAACACAATCCATTTACTACCAATTTTACTTCCATAATAGAATCAGAACACAACACAGGCCAGATGTGAACCTGCATTTCCCACGTGAACACCATGGCTCAACATGTCTTTTTAAACATGATAATTTGTTCCAACCACTAGGCAAACAAGCCCTCTTTGACAGGGTCATCAAATTGCCCCCACCCCTAACCTCAGCCCACCTTTGCTTTTACTGTGCATTTGTGTTGACATAACATCCCTGAAATTGTGCATGTGGCAGGGGATTTCTGATGGCTTTTAAAGGGCTGTTTTCAATGCTGCTGTGACCCGGGTCATCCTGGTGTGATGCCACCTGCAGTAGGTGCAAATGGATTTGAGCTCTGAGGAGAGCCGGTCATTGACTAGCAGAAATTTTAGAACAATATGCACATCATATATGAAAAAAAAAACAGAGTTGAGCGGTAGGGGTTGAACCTAAACAGCTGAAATAAGGGATGAATTACTGTGCTCAGACACACAAAGCTACTTCATACTTCACAACCATTTTGGCAGCTGTCAAGTCACATCATAAAAAGTGAGATGGAATCCATTATGGACAGTCTAATTAGTTTCTGCACTGTCAAGCCTTAACAGGCTGTGTCATTTTAAATGCTCAGCACATGCCAGGGTTCAAAACACAAGCTATTTGAGGTTTTTGTGCAAATTACAGGCTAATTCTCGAAGGTTTCCATTTAAAGTGAAGTGCGTTTTGTGATGCCTTTGATAGTGGGATGTTGAATGACTGCCTTATGTGCATAATATTCTGAATTTTGAAAAGATCATGATTGGCAGTATCCTTTTGTTTCATGATAGATATGTGGCTTGTTCTTAAGAAAACATTTCCTCTGGCCCTAACAATATTGTAGTGTTTTGTGGAAATGCATCAGAGACGCATAACAATGAGCAAAACATTTCCCCCGACAGTATTTCATGCTTGTAGTGTGTGGCAGTTTCTAACTATGTCTCTCTGGAAAAATGGAAGTGTGACAAAAATGGACGACCCTTATTATCCACCTGTGAAGTAATGAAATGTTTCCGTTTGACTTTACTTTCACAATTGCTGAGACTAAACACTTCAACCTGTTGCCAGGTACTGTTCATGTGTGTTTTTAGAAATATATTTGCATTGTGAGTAGAGTTAGGCCGGTTGTATAAACAACAGCCTCCACATGCAGAGACTCTACGGTGTCATGCACAACGAGCCATGTGATAAGATGCGTGGCGACGGTCTCGGAAGCGGAGGCTACAGAGACTTGTCCTCCACCACCCGGATTGAGGTGAGTAACTGCACCACCACTTCTCCCAATTGGGCATTCCAAATTGGGAGAAAAGGGGATAAAAATACATTTCTTGGATCTGCGAGTGCTGAAGCGGGCCCTGCACAGTCAAGATGCTGACTCAAAGCGCATTCTGTCATGTGTTCGGCATAAAGATTGGTTCGCAGTGGTAGACCTGTTTGATGCGTACTTCCATGTCTCGGTTTTATCTTGGCACAGACCCTTTCTGCGGTTCACTTTCGAGGACCAGGTGCATCAGAACAAGGTCCTTCCCTTCGGACTGTCCCTGTCAACTCGAGTCTTTACGAAGGTCGCAGAGGCAGCCTTGCCCCGCTAAGGGAAGTGCTCATTCTCGAGACCTGTTGTGTGCGCACCCAGTTCAGAGCATCTTTTCAGAGCATCCGTCCAATGCCTGACCGCTCTGCGATGCAGCGGTGAGCTCATCCAGCTCAGGGGGCTCGAGAGGATAGGCAGGCTGGCTGTGAGGCTTCGAGCCCGGATGGAAGTCAACGAGCGTGCCGGGGGCGGGAGGTTTGTGGGAACATACCCGGCGAAACCGAGCCCGCTGCCATCCCCGGATCGCCTCCATCGCCAGCCGTGTCGTCCTCAATCCCGTGGGAAGAAGGAACGACGCGGGGGGTGGCTGGAGTGGCGTTCCTTCGGTTGAAGGAAAGCCGAGACCGCAACGTTGCCATTGTCATGTTTTCGCAGTGAGAACATGAACCATCCACAAACGCTGCCTCGGTGTGATCGCAGCCCAGACACACGAGACAGCGCCTGTGGCCGTCTGAAGCGGAGAGCACTCTACCGCATCCAGGAACTACACAGGGGTGGAAAGGCATCTTTATAAAGACGCATCCTGAAAAGGATGTTCAACGCCGCTGTGTATTGCTCTTTTAGAGGGAATTACTCTTTTAGAGAAAATCACTCGTTTATAAACTCTTTTAAGTTTTGCACTGTCGAAGTGCCCAGGGGCAAACTGCACTGCCGTGCAGAGAAGGAGAAAGCTGCTGAAGTGCGCCGTAGATCCAACAGCAGTATCGCTCAGAGGTAGAGGAACAGGTGTGTGACTCGCAGCTCGCTGCATACACGACCATCGGCTCCGAAGAAAATTTCTGAATGAAACAGACACATTTCCCCGCCTTTATACCCGTATGTCCGGGGGTGGGACATGCAAATTCTGTCCACCAATTTCTCATTGGCCTTTTTTCTTAGATCAGAGGTATATTCGGCGCTCAAGAGAGACCCCAATGTCGCTCCTTCGACACAACGTCGAAGTGAGCGACAGACGGTGAACAGGTTTTATAAAAAATATATATATATATATTAAAAATACAGAGCCGAAAGATTTTTGATGTTTGGTTTTATAATGTTTTGTATGGTAATTTAAAAGGGTCATGACATGAGGAATTACATTTTACTTGATCTTTTGACATACAAGAGTTCATTGTACTGTAAAAGCATACTGTAAGTTTCAGAACTCAAAACTTCCTAAAACTTGTAAAAAGAGCATTTGTTGAAACCAAGCTGCCAAAATGACTCGTTCTCTACTTTCTCTACATTGTGATGTCACACTGTGGTAGACATTTGCATCTGACCGCCTCTACAACAACACATCAATACCTACTTTACATTATCGCTTCCATTGCCTTGTCCAGTTGCAGTGAGCATTGAGATGACAAGGAGAGAGCTGGTCAGTCAGAGTAGAGAGTCAATCACAACAGTGGATGTTTACTGTCAAGTCTTAAAGAAAAGAAGCACCAAAACCGAGTGTTAGATTTTGTTCCCCTCTAATTATTGTTTTTTTTTTTAATTCTGGAAATTCTGAGTAGAGTTAAGAATCGAGATCTGCTTCTGATTCAAACCGTAAAAAAAAAAAAAACAATAAAACTTAACAAGTCAAATGAAAAACTGATAAAGCATTGTTATTAAATATTGATAGTTCACAGTTTTCTATTTATTTATTTTGACCATTTATTATGACAAAAAAAAAAATCTGAATGTACCTGCATCTTGTAGAAATGTCATGAAAATCTTTATTTTCAAGTTTTTTTGTTTTTTTATGCATAAGAACTGTTCTTGATTACCAACCCTTGTTAACAGTTCTAGAGCATCTGCATTATTTCAACAATGTGAATGGAACACTGTACAAAAACACAACACACCTGCATCACTACTGAATCTACAATGTCATGGCACCATATATTATGTTTTAGCTGCTTTGTGAGTTTGCAGTCTGAATTGCCTGTGCTGAGACCGGGCACTGCAGAATAATAAAAAATCAATAAATAGAACACACATCTGTCTATATGTAATGGAAGCCAGCTGGTAGATAGCTGTGCAGTGTGTAAACCTCACGCGACTGACGCTAGAGGCTGTAGCCTTTAGCCTCCTTGTTAGCGCACCCGCCTCCCACGCCGGAGACCTAGGTTCGAGTCCCGTACGGAGAGGGTAGAACAATAGCGTCACATTGGTGCCGTGACCCGGATGGGAGTGAGGTTTAGGGGGGTGAGTGTAACAGGAGCCAGCTGGTAGATAGCTGTGCAGTGTTTAAACCTCACTCTCCTGACCTCAAGAGGTGCACTAGCAACTGACGCTAGAGGCTGTAGCCTCCTTGTTAGAGCACCCGCCTCCTACACTGCAGACCTAGGTTCGAGTCCCATACAAAAGCATCACATATAGGATTGTCTTCAGTGGTTGCAATCAACAACGCACATATGGTGTGACCAGTGTTGTCTGATTCATGAGTTTATTACTCTTAAAAGCCAGTTATTTTTAGTGAATCAGTCTAATTACTGACTGGTTGTTGGCATGACAGTGTGTTGTTAGATACATTCAAGCATATAAAAAAGTAGTTTGTTGTAAAGGCCATTGGGCAGTGGTGGGTCAGTGGTTGAGGCTCAGGGTTACTGACCAGAAGGTTGGGGGTTCAAGCCCCAGCACCACCAAGATGCCACTGTTGGGCCCTTGAGCAAGGCCCTTAACCCTATCTGCTCCAGGGGTGCTGTATCATGGCTGACCCTACACTCTGACCCCAGCTTAGCTGGGATATGTTAAAACTAATCAATTTCACTGTATATATGCAAAAAAACTGTGTGTATAATGTTTGACCAAAATAAAGGATTCTATTCTATTCATTGTTACTCATGGGACGTTGTGCTGCATTTTCCCCAGTGTCTTTTACAAGGAATAGCAAAATAAGTAAGATGCATTATTTAATGGAGGAAAAAGCTATATATCTATTGCTTTCTTTAGTTTGCAGCCAAGCATTTGAGTTACAGTATATCACTGGATTCCTATAAAATTATATGTAGCTCCTTTGACATCTTGTTTCTTTTTTGACTCCGAAACTTGAATGTCACAAATGGATTTCTCCAGGTAATTTTTTTCATTCCTTTGAACTTTTGCTTGAAGATAGCTGTAGATAACTTGTATTCACCTCATGCACAAGACAACAGATACAACATTTCACTTGCTGCACAAACACACACAAATAACAAATTTGAGATCTGTTTGCTCAGGGTTGGCATCAGTTGAGATCTCTATCAAAATAGATATGTGATGCGCTGCTTGAGAGTTTTGTTTTTCCTGTCATCTTGTGCATTTGCCAGAGAATTTATGCATATGAACTTTCATTCTGGATGTTATCTGGGATCTGCTTTTGAATTGGTGTCTGTGTGCATGCACTGAAATAAGTTGTGCTTGTTCTATTCATGCCTACTGCTGTCACTTACTGTATAGTCTAGGCTTGTATAAAATGTGTTTCAACTTGTTTTGAGAATTAGTTGTTCAATTTCTAATAATATACAGAACGTCAACATTCGTCTTGACACATTCCATGTTTCAGGCCCAGTATGGGATTTCTGCATACTTACAGTTATTTCTAAATGTTATCGTAAATTTAGAATTTAGTGCAAACTTACTGATGAATCATGACTTCTCTGTGAAAACATTTTACATACAAATAAGTGTTTATGCACGGTCAGGGTTGGGAGGGTTACTTTTTAAATGTATTCCACTACAGATTACAGAATACATGCTGTAAAATGGAATTTGTAACGTATTTCGTTAGATTACTCAAGGTCATTAACTTATTCTAAATACTTTTGATTACTTCTTCACAATTTTGAGATATAAAGATACAACTGGAAGATAAAGTCAGAATTTTTAGATATAAGATATTAAGTAGCCAATGTATTTAAATTGTTTTATTCCATGGAAGGATCAATGTACCATACATCTGTGACCTTTGATTGAAGATTTTATTATCTTGGCAAATCTGAGCACAGTTTATGACGCTGGATTCCCTTCGGAAACACTGGCTCTGGGAGCACACCTAAAATGCCTTAAAATGCTCCCTATGTACAGGATCAAAAATGTCCAGTTGCTTTTCATTTAAACTCGTTGCTGTCTAGGAGAAAAATTTGAGATGTTAAAGAGATATAATTTGTGATCGTTCTTCCCTATGGGCTAAAGAGGCTAAATATATTTAAAAAAAGAGAGCAAACATACATTTCCGCCCAAACATGTGCATGAGTCAAACTTATCCAAGGCTAGAAGAAAGAAGTTTTAGGGTCATTGGAAAAGGACTATGATTAAAAATACATGGGTTTTCAGACCCACTTTAGTTGCATATGGCGGCAATTTCATGAAAGAAACATACCGTTGAAGTGTCAGCTTTCTCAGTTTTGTGGTGGCACCTGCTTATTTCCTTCAAAATGGCAAGAAAATGCAGAGCTTAGAGTTTGACTACGTCTCGGTGAATGCCTTACACACCACATGCGACTATACAGAAACACCTGTAATATTTATACAAAGAGTGCTGTTTCTTAACCTATACTTGTAGCTCTCAATTTGATGGCTCTTTAAACTCTGAAAGCCATTGTTTTCTTGCATTTTAATTCACAATAAGTGCACTACGAGTAAATGCGTCTTCATTTCTAGAAATATCCACTGCCTTGTTTACCTATCTAGTGCACAGACAAAATAATCAATTTAATAATTTACCTCAGGCTAGATCAAGCGCATTGTAGCGCTTTTGACCTGCTAGTAACTCCTCACGTTGAAGTTGAGTCGCTGTTATCTGATGTGGAAGAAAGCAATAAGCTCATGAGATATTTCAAAGCGATGAGATCATAGCGGCCTCTTCTCAAGATGCCATCACCTATTGGCCCAGAAAAGCAGTTTTACAGTCTAGCGCGATGCCTTTTTAATAGCCTCTGTGGAACTAGAGGGAGGAGGCTGAATAATCTTCTTTCGACAGCCTCAAGCACGGGCCCCTTGCATGCACTATAAACTATTTATCATTTCAAACCAGCTAATGAAGCCACACACACTGAGCCAGCACAAATTGTGCTGCTGCTGTACAGTACGTATGTGTATGTATGTGTTTTGTTTTGTGTGGCTGCAGCAATGCAGATCTCTTAGTAACCCATATAGGACATAAGCATTACTACTGAGATATCTTTAAATTCTCAATTGTTTCTTTGAGACAGCAGTGAGGTTAAATGGAGAGTAAATGGATACTTTTACTACACATTCTCCCAAGATCAAATGATCTGATTTGTGTCATTCACTGTAATTCCATTGCTTCATAATCTTACTCTATATTAACCATTGTCTAACCTAAGTCTTTTTTAAACTTTATTACAGGCTCTAGGCCCAACAACAGGACATACATCACAAAAAAAGAGAGAGAGAGAAAAAAAAAAAAAAAAAACAATTACATAAACATATACATTACACCCTTTTTCACAAAAATCTTAAAAGGCGCTCATACCAATGCTTCCATAGGTGTGATTGATATCGGACCGAGCTACACCTGGGACTTGTGAGCCTTACTATAATATAGTTTCTTGACTCATCAAGTCGACCCATAAACTTAAACATTAGGTTCCTCAAGAGGGCCTGTAAACAGCTTAGCCTCAAGTCACAAAAAAGCTTACTTGCACTGCTGCTCCTGGGCTTCTTCAGCAGTATCCTCAGACAATCATTATATGCTACCTGCAGTTTACGCATGGTCTCCTTTCTGTAGTTGACCCATAATGGGGCGGCATACATAGGGGTACAGTAAGCACGAAACAAGTGCACTTTCACATCATCAGAGCAGTAATGAAATTTCCTGACTAACATGTTCGCTTGTACATACAACATTCGTCTTTGCCTATACATGTCAGCATCATCTTCCATCTTGTCAGTAATGATAATCCCAAGATAGTTTGTACAGTTAGATACACAGATACATTGCCCTGACAGGTAAAAAACATAGGAAAGTGCAGCTTCTGATCTTCTCTAGTCCTACAAACCAACACAACACTCTTCCTTGCATTGTACTGTACATCAAACTCACCCCCATACTTGGAGCATATATCCAACAACTGCTGGAACCCAACAGTACTGGGGGACATAACAACTAAATCATCTAAGTGTTTTATGTTAGTTAAAAAGAATTGATTTCTCCTAACTTTAGTTCCAAACTCTTTTTCCTGCATCTTGCTGCCATACAGCGTAGGTGATAAATGAACAAGAGAAGAAGCGCTGGAGTCGTGTGGCCATTTTGCAGATTAAGACTAATACCCTACATCTGGTCTGCCAAAAGCACTAAGACTTACTTGTTGTGATTCGTGTTTTCACGTTGTATGGTGAGGGTTTTTCTAGGCCTTGAGTTGCTGTAATTCGTGGCAAATAGCATAGCATTGGAGACCTCTTAATTCAGATTGACTGGCATTGCTTTCAGGCATTTGGCTGTACACGTGTCTAATTTGTAAAACAACTGGAGCTTGACCACATTTAAGACTTGCATGCTTTGAAGAGGGCTAAAAGTGCTCTAGGGGTCTTCAGAATAAAACCTTGAGATAAACCGTGGCACCAAAACAAAATTGAGGACAATGTAAAAGAAATATGTGTTGAATGTGTTAAACATTCAATGTAGGAATCTAAATTCCCTATGTTCAAAATGTATGTGTCTCAAATCATATACTGTACGCTATGCACGTCGTCATCTAGTGTGTGTGGCTATTACATTATTGGCTGCAAATCAAACTTCAGTGCAGTGTTAAATGTGTTAAAAATACAGTATAATTTAGGAGTATAAAAGGCCTATATTTTCAGTGTATGTGTCTTAGATAATATACTATGTATTTAACCATCTAGAGTGGCTATTTACTGTACTGAACAGCAACTCAAATTGAGTGCAAGGTAAAAAAAAATCTATGTTGAATGTTTTATTAGTTGGCTAATTAGTCTTTTAGTTTTAGACAGCGTCTCTCTTTACATTATGTAGGGAAAGTTGCAACTGTTAAGTTTATGAGCTTTCCGAAAATAATCTTTTGGTTGCACAAATAACATTTTTCACTTATACTACAAAATAACCCAGAATAGCGAAAACGTGTGGTAATCGGGATAGACTACATACATCTGATATTAGTAGATCAAGTTACAGACACATCCCGCTGATACTGTTTAGTATGTCTTGGATTGTTTTTTTTTGCTGTAACTTTGAGAACATGAAAGGTCTCATACAGTAGTTAATTAATACTTAATTAATAAGCCAGTACTCTTAAATCAAAGGTAAATTGTTACCCAGGAGAAAAAGAAACAACTGCTGTACATGTCTGACTGCTATAGCCTGTTTATTTCACTCTCTACATGTACAGTATGTGCACAGCTGGGCGACCATCTTTCTGATTTAGGCCCTTTTAAGAAGATTATGTCAGGCTCAGATTACAGGCTTGAAGTACCCCAATATTTCAGTATGAGCTGTAGGTTTATTTTCTGTGATAAAGGGGCCCCCTGAGCTAAAGCAAATGTTTTGGTACACATAATCAAGTCTATTAGCGAGTGCTGACTGGGAGTGCTGTCCATCTGCCTGCCATCCTTGCATGTTCTCAGCTATTAAAATGTCTTTATATCCAAGCCCTTTTCCATCGGTTTATTCATCTAAGTGAGGATATTAACAATAGCTTAACAGTTTATCCTTTCAAGATAGTGCTCTGTGACCTTTAATGTGAATTAACAAGCAGTAAAGAAGAGGTCCATGTAAATTAAAGGAGTCATGAAATTATATTTTTATATAATTGAATTATCTTCCCAGAGGTCCACTGATAATGTTAGTAAAGTTTTTAGCACTAAAACAGTTATAGTTTAGTAATAAATGATTGTTTTTCTGAACAAACAATTTTGACATTAAATAACATTAACCAAGATCAATAAATGCAGATTTTTTTTGTTGGTTTTTGTTTTTCATTTTAATTTGTGTTCATTGTAAGTTCATGACACCTAATATATTTACTAATACTAACAAATAGAACAATAATAAAAAAAAATACTTATTGTAAAATGTTATTTTTACAATTATGTTTAATTTGAATATCAACTTGATTTCAGATGTTTCTCCTGAAAGTTATTTGGAAAAATAAAAAAAATTACATAAATGAGACATAATTGTTGAAAGAGCGTTTGATTATAGAGTCCAAAAAATAAAGTGAATAGCACAGCTTGGAGACATTGGATCAATTTTTTGAGAATTTTTTTAATTCATATTAATATATCTATAATATATGACTTTTGAATTCAGACTTTGATGTGTTGGCAAATCACAGTTTGAGACATTGTTGAGATCTTTTCTGAAACTCTAAAGGAGGCATATTTTTCTGGAAAGATCTCCATTCAAAATCTAAAACACAATAACATTTGTGTGTTTTATTTCCTATAGTTTGCTTTTCCATTCATAGCTTTGCGCTTCAATTAACGTTTAGTTTCAAAGGCTTAGCATTGTTCAGTTTCCAATAATATCTCACTAGAATCAAGGTCATCTTTGCAATGTCATTATTGGCTGTATTAAAATGTAACATACTCTTACAATAAAGCTACACATTATAATGGATGTTTACAAACTCATGGTTGGAAATATTATAAGAACACATGAGTATAATGTATGTGTTCGTGTGTTTTTTTGTTGGGATTAAGTAATGGTTAAACCATTTGTGTCTCATGGGTAGGACACTTACCCGGCATAAAATAATTTTTACCTGATATCTTACCTCATATAACCTTCAATTAAATCAGGAGTGTGCGAACACACTTTGACTTTGGTATCTTGGCCAATCAGAGCACAGTATGTGACATTTACTTTCAGATTTTCATTTAATTACTTAGCGGATGCTTTTTTCCTAAGTGACGTCCTAAAAACAGGTAAAATGTGATAGTATATGACACAGGAGTCAATGATATTACCACAATTTTAAGAGTAAACCACCAAACTAGTACACAAGCTAGAGCGAAGAGTACATATGGGGGGGAAAGTCTTTGCGAGGTCCTAAAAATGAGATGATGTGTTGCAACCATTAAAAAATAGTCTAAATATTAGAGCGCAGTCAGATACAAAAATGGATCCAGTGTTAATGGCCCATAATTGCTATCTTGGAGAAACAATTGAGATATTATAGAAATCTCAGTGAAAGTCTCAATTTTCTCAATCTGTTAAATCAGTCTTGCAACTGATATATTAAAGGAATATTCCGGGTTCAATGCAAGTTAAGCTCAATCAACAGCATTTGGGCCGTAAAGTTGATTACCACCAACATTTATTTGGACTTGTCCATCCTTATCTTTAAAAAAAGCAAAAATCTTGATTACAGTTAGGTACTTGAAATTGAATAAAATGGGGCCATTAATTGTTCTGTTAAAACTTGTGTGTATGCTGTAAAGTTTAAATAGTCATTTTTATAGTCGTTTTATGGTTTGTTGACATCGCCATGACAACAAAGTTGTATTATTGGCTATAACTTTTACACAGAAATGGTTAGTTAGGGATATTATCTCACTAAAATCATGTTAACATGCATATTGTTTATGTGTTGTGGCTATACATTTGAAATAGTGAGTATTTTAACAGTTATGAATTGCCCAATTCACTACCATTGTAGTGTTTACTGGGACCCAGATTTTTGCTTTTGTAGGAGGGACAAGTCGAAAGTAATTTTTGTGGTACTCAATATTATGCCACAAATGCTGTCAATTGAGCTTAACTTGTATTGAAACTTGATTTGATTTGTCCAATTCGGTCTTATGGTAGTATCAGATTGCTAAATCAAAAGAAATTGTAGTAGGAGGTGGTTTGTACAAAACTTGATGACTTCTACTTACATAGATAAAATACATGAACCAACAAACAATGTTAACAACTAAACCTAATAGAGTGGTGTATAGGAGGCTAGCCAAAATGTTATGCCTGTACTGTATCGATTAGATATTTAGAAAAGCCTGAGACGCAGGTGGCTTAATCTAATGTCTCCATTTGTTCTCTATTTAATCTCATGCTGTCCTTGAGAATCAGCTGAGATATTGAGCTCTTATTTGTGACTTTTCACAGGCTCTGGGTTCTCTTTTGTGTGTCTTCTTTTGTTGGAGGCCAATGTCAAGAGGAGAACCTGACTCCTCACTTACATCTCCCTGAATAAGCAATCTCAGGTCCTGTCATGTGATGTTCCTCGTGTGTCAACACGCTTGACCTCCCTCTCAGTTCCCGAGCTGCAGCTGGTATCGATGTCAATTCGCTGTGGGTCTTATAAGTCTGAAAAGGGCCAAGAAAAGACTGTGACGCTGTTTTTGTTCTGCAGCTCCTCTCTGTTTCACCCTTCCTCATTCAACAGCCTTGTGTCAGCAGAGGCAGATAAAAGTCCTTATCAAATATTGTTTGTGCTCAGCTGAGCATAGCCGTCTAATCTCAACCTGTGTCTGTTCAGGGGGCATCTGAATAACCGCTGCCTACCAGACTGTGAGAGGGAAGTAAAAGTGTGTGGATGCTTCAAAATTGGCAGTGGCCGAAGGTAAAGGGATAGTACAGCCAAAAATTTCATTATTTAATCACCCTCATGTCATTCTATGACGATAGATGTTAAGCAGATTTACAACCTCAGTCACCATTCACTTTCATTGTATGGGAAAAGACCAAATGAAAGTGAATGGTGACTGAGAATAACATACCATCTAATGTTTTCTTTTGAGTTCCATGGATAAAAAAATACAAGAATACACTATAAAAAATATTGTGCTGGTTTTACTCAAAATCATTTGCATCAGCTTTTTTTTTTCCTCCCCTTTTCGGCATGCCCAATTCCCAATGTGCTCTTGGTGGCATAGTGACTCGCCTCAAGCCGGGTGGCAGAGGATGAATCTCAGTTGCCTCCGTGTCTGAGACAGTCAATCCGTGCATCTTATCACGTGGCTTGTTGAGCACGTTACCGTGAAGACATAGCGCATGTGGAGGCTTCACGCTATTCTCCGCAGCATCCACACACAAATCACCATACGCGCCACTGAGAGTGAGAATCACATTATAGCGACCACAAGGAGGTTAACCCAACGTGACTCTACCCGCCCTAGCAACCAGGCCAACTGGTTGCTTAGGAAGTCTGACTGGATTCACTCAGCACACCCTGGATTCGAACTTGTGACTCCAGGTGTAGTAGTCAATGTCTTTACCTGCTGATCTACCCAGGCCATCTGTAAAATGACATGGCTGTGTCAGTTGGCTAGCAAAAAGAAAATACACAAGATTATTTACTGCCCTCAAGTTGTCCCTCATTGAGTTTTTTCCCCCAGTGGAACCTTAACACAATCTTTTCTTCAAGAATCCTAACACCGATCTTTTCCATACAAAAACACATCTTATTGACCACTGCTGTCAAGGTCCAAAGAGAATCATTATAAAAATACCATAAAAGTAGTCCATACAACGCATACAGTAGCTGTTGTGTGGCTCCAGAAAACTTGGAATATAGTGCACTTATCATATGGACTAATGTTATGATGTCTTTATACTGAACTTTTAATAGTGCTTTATAGTGTTTATGAAGCTTGACAGCTCCTGCTCAATATAAACTGGCAGCTTGTCCCCCTCATAGTATATTGTGCTTACGGCCCTGAACAGAACTTCTCCAACATTTATTTGATGCAGCACTTTGCAACTCACTGAACTGCCCACTGCGTATCTGGTGTGCAATGCTACACATGCATTTAAAACCCACCTACGGCAAGCCCTGAGGGACATGGACACACACACACACACACACACACACACACACACACACACACACACACACACACACACACACACACATACTATGCACAATCACTTAGCTTTACAACAATAAACTCAATCAAAATTAAGTCATTTACAGTAATAAGTCCAGCTACATATGTTAAAACTTTAAATTACTTTAAAATCGCATGTACCTCATGGCATAGTCCACTGTAGAGATGTTTCCTGCTGTTTCAACCAAATTGCATCATTCAAATTCTTTTGAGTAAATGTAACTTAAATACTATATCGAAAGTCCACATTCCTATAAAGCCTTGTAGAGATTACTCAAGATAATACATTCAATATTTAACCATAAGAATGATGTGTTTGTAACTAATGTTCCCCTTCTGTCGCTCTCTCCACGTTGTGTCGGAGAAGCGACACTAGGGGTCTCTCTCTTGAGCGCCGATATTCACCTCTGACCTATTGAAAAGGGCCAATGAGAGTTGGCAGTCAGTATTTGCACACCCCGCCCCCGCATACGAGTATTTAAGCGGGGCAAATACGGAAGTTTAGTCAGAAAATTTATTCGGAGCCGATGGTCTGTTTGCAGTCTGCTGCGAGAATACACACCCTGAACGTTCCTGTATCTCTGACGATCTGCTTGCTGTTGGATTTGACGGCGCACAACAGCGGCTTTCTCTGTACTTTGCACGGCGTGCATTGTTGCCCCTGAGCGTTTCGACAGCGCAGACACACACACACACACTGTGTATTAAAAGAGTGATTTCCTTTAAAAGAGCAAATTTCTCTAAAAGAGCAAACACAGTGGCGTTGAACGTCCTTTTAAGGACGCGTCTTTTTCAAGATGCCTTTCCGCCCCTGTGTCGTTCCTGGATGTGGTAGAAGTGGTAGAAGTCTCTCCGCTTCAGGCGGCCACAGGCGCTGTCTCGTGTGTTTGGGCCGCGATCACACCGAGGCGGCGTTTGTGGATGGTTCATGTTCTCACTGCGAGAACATGACCATGACCACGTTGCGGTCGCGGCTTGCTTTCAATAGAAAGCAAGCCACCCCCAGCCGCACCCCGCATTTCTCCGCCCGCGAACCTCCCGTTCCCCGACAGCGTTCCTGAGACAGCCGACCCAGAGCCCAAGACGTTAGCTCCGGAGGTGGTAAGACCGCTCCGTCCCCCGGTGGAGGGCCGGGAGGAGAATACTTTGTTTTTTCATTTGCCACACCCCCTGACGGGGGCTGTGGTACCCACATTCTCAATAAAAGAGCTATTTCCTTTGCCTCTGGGTCACCTGGCCCGCAAATGCCGTTCTCACGGCAATTTGCTTTCAGATTACGACAGTCCCAGTACACCGGACGCGGCGATCCCGCCTTCCGCCTGCCTACGACTGCCCCCCGGCCGGCCGGTTCAGACGAGTCCAGAGGACGCCAGCAAACCTCCTCCTCAGTCAGGAACCCGCCCCCTGCCGGGTGCGCGGAGCAAGGTAAGTGCTTTGAGTCTATTCTCAGCACCCCAGCCTCAGGCCGCAACGAAGCCGCCCGATGTTGCATTACCTGTTCCGCCCCGCTGCGAGGCCCCGCCGGGTACGTCCAAAATACTCGTCCCTTTGGTGCCCCTAGTGCAGAGCTGGGAAGCGTGGTTTTCGCTTCCCAACGCATCACGCTGGCTGCACCGGACCATTCGACTCGGTTACGCAATTCAGTTTGCCCGGCTCCCGCCCCCCTTCAGGGGCGTCTGCTTTTCCGCAGTACATGGTGAGCATGCCAGTTCCCTGCGCACGGAAATCGCGACCCTCTTAGCCAAGGGCGCGGTAGAGCCCGTCCCTCCAACCGAAATGAGGAAGGGTTTCTACAGCTCTTACTTCATTGTACCCAAGAAAGGCGGCGGCTTACGACCAATCCTGGACCTGCAAGTTTTCAATCGGGCCTTGTTAAAACTCCCGTTCAAAATGCTCACGCAGAGAAATATTCTGGCTGGCGTTCAGCATCTAGATTGGTTCGCAGCGGTAGACCTGAAGGACGCGTACTTCCACGTCTCAATTCTGCCACGACACCGACCCTTCTTACGGTTCGCGTTCGACGGCCAGGTGTTTCAGTACAAAGTGCTCCCCTTCGGCCTGTCTCTGTCCCCTCGCGTCTTCACGAAGGTCGCAGAGGCGGCTCTTGCCCCGCTACGAGTAGCCAGCATCCGCATTCTCAACTACCTTGACGACTGGCTTATCCTAGCACACTCTCGAGAGTTACTATGCACACACAGAGACCAGGTGCTCCGGCACCTCAGCCGCTTTGGGCTTCAGGTCAACTGGGAAAAGAGCAAGCTCACTCCGGTTCAGAGCATCTCTTTTCTCGGGTTGGAGTTAGACTCAGTCTCAATGACAGCACGTCTCACGAGCGAGCGTGCTCAGTCGGTGCTGGATTGCCTCGCTTCCTTCAAGCCAGGCACAGTGGTCCCTCTAAAACTTTTCCAGAGGCTCCTGGGGCATATGGCGTCCTCCGCGGCGGTCGCGCCGCTGGGGTTGATGCATATGAGACCACTCCAGCACTGGCTCCAGACTCGAGTCCCGAGACAAGCATGGCACCACGGCACGCATCGGGTAAGGATCACCCCCGCCTGCCTCAAAACAGTCCGACCCTGGACAGACCTCTGCTTTTTACGGGCAGGAGTGCCCCTGCAGCAGGTGTCCCAATGCGTTCTGGTCACAACCGACGCCTCCCGGTCCGGGTGGGGTGCCGTGTGCAGCGGGCACGCAGCAGCGGGCCGTTGGAAAGGGGCCCCGCTGCATTGGCACATCAACTGCCTGGAGTTGCTGACCATCCTTCTCGCCCTCAGGAAGTTCCATCCGTTAGTTCGGGACAAACACGTCCTCGTGAGATCGGACAGCACCACGGTGGTGGCATACTTAAATCGCCAAGGCGGCGTACGCTCCCGCCACATGTCACAACTCGCCCGCCGTCTCCTCCTATGGAGCCAGCGTGCCACTCACATTCCTGGCAAGCTCAACGTCGTAGCGGACGCGCTATCACGACAACGCCTGCCCGGCGGGGAGTGGAGGCTTCACCCCCAGTCGGTCCAGCTGATTTGGGAACGGTTTGGCAAGGCCCAGGTAGACCTGTTTGCCTCCCAGGAAACCTCCCACTGCCCGCTCTGGTACGCCCTAACAGAGGCTCCCCTTGGGACAGACGCGCTGGCACACAGCTGGCCCTCGGGGCTGCGCAAGTACGCATTTCCCCCAGTGAGCCTTCTTGCACCGGTGCTGTGCAAGGTCAGGGAGGACGAGGAGCGAGTCACGTTAGTGGCCCCCTACTGGCCCACTCGGACTTGGTTTTCGGAACTCAGACTTCTCGCGACAGCTCCTCCCTGGCGAATTCCCCTGAGAAAGGACCTCCTCTCTCAGGGACGGGGCACGCTCTGGCACCCGCGCCCAGACCACTGGAACCTCCACGTCTGATCCCTGGACGGGATGCGGAAGAGCTAGCCGGCTTACCGGCGACCTTTACACCCTAAAGTGGCGCTTGTTCGCAGATTGGTGTTCTTCCCGAACTGAAGACCCGCAGAGATGCGCGATTAGGTCAGTGCTCCTGTTCCTACAGGAGAGGCTGGACAGGAGGCTGTCCCCGTCCACCCTCATGGTGTATGTTGCCGCCATTGCCGGCCACCACGATCCTGTAGACGGCAAGTCTTTGGGTAAGCACGACCTGATCCTCAGGTTCCTGAGAGGCGCCCGGAGGTTGAATCCCTCCCAGCCAGGCCTAGTTCCCTCCTGGGATCTCTCGGTAGTCTTGGCAGGACTCCAGAGACCCCCCTTCAATTGGACTCAGGGCCCTCTCTCTTAAGACGGCCCTGCTGATCGCGCTCGCCTCTATCAAGAGGGTCGGTGACCTGCAAGCATTCTCTGTCAGCGACACTTGCCTGGAGTTCAGTCCGGCAGATACGTCTGTGATCCTAAGACCGTGACCGGGCTATGTGCCCAAGGTTCCTACCACACCATTCCGAGATCAGGTAGTGAACCTGCAAGCGCTGCCCCGGGAGGAGGCAGACCCAGCCCTTTCGTTGCTATGTCCAGTGCGCACCCTGCGCATTTACCTGGACCGCACACAGAGCACCAGATGCTCTGAGCAGCTCTTTGTCTGCTTTGGGGGACGGCAGAAAGGGAATGCCATCTCCAAACAGAGGCTCACCCACTGGGTTGTTGACGCCATCACACTGGCTTATCACACCCAGGCCGTGCCCCTACCCTTGGGGGTCCGAGCTCACTCAACATGGGGTGTTGCGTCCTCGTGGGCACTGGCCAAGGGCACCTCCCTAGCAGACATCTGTAGAGCCGCGGGTTGGGCAACACCCAACACCTTCGCGAGGTTTTACAACCTCCGCGTTGAGTCGGTTGCGTCTCGTGTTTTGTCAGGTCCGAGCCCGTAGAACTCGGTAACACGTGAGACCGACCGGCCGGGTGGATCGCTTATGCCCAGCGCCCTTTCCTGATGTCAAGGTTAAGTAGTGCGCCTTTTTCCCAGGGCGCCCCACTCTGAGTCGGGACCCTGGTCGATTCCTCCCCAGCCCTCCGGGTCCGCGGTTCAGCGGAGGAACTCGCCGACCCAAGCCACTGCGGGTACCCTGATGGCTACCCTGTACTGGTATAGGTGCTCCACAGGTAAGGCCTCCTGCTCGGACTCCCCCTGTGTGTATTTCCACGGTTCGGTCCCCTTACGAGCGGACCCCCGTGTCTCCCTTAGGCAGTTACAGCTGCCCCAGTCGCCGTGCTGTAGCAACTCCCCCCTTTCGAGGCTGGATCTACCACCGCACCATACTTTCCACACGAGCCCTAAGACGGCCGTGTGACGTGTCTACCACTTTTCCTCCCCAAGAAAAAGGGCAGGTGTGGTCTCCGCAGGGTCTGGGTAAGACCCCCTTCCCTATATGCGTGTTAGGGCCCCGGCCGTGATTGCTCTATGCGAGAAACATAGAGAGAAAAGAGGCCCAGCCAGGCTGGCCCGTTCCCATGTTGGCAAACATCGCCTTGTTCCCTCTCAGGGTAACTAGAAGGATCCGATGTTCAGTATGGGGCATTGGGGAAGGGTACGTGCAGCCGGGTACAGACGATGCGTGGCACTGGATGAATCCCTGCCCGCCTCTGTATCGGCAGTTCACGTACACGGTTCAGCACATGGCAAGATTGGAATGGGTCCCCTAGTGTCGCTTCTCCGACACAACGTGGAGAGAGCGACAGAAGGGGAACGTTTGGTTACGTATGTAACCTCCGTTCCCCGAGGGAGGGAACGACACGTTGTGTCTTTCCTCCGCCATGTCGCTGAACCGAGCCACTGTTGTGGCCAGACCATTTCCGGCTCCTCAGAAAAATCCTGACTAAACTTCCTTATTTGCCCCACTTAAATACCCGTATGCGGGGCCGGGGTATGCAAATACTGACTGCCAACTCTCATTGGCCCTTTTCAATAGGTCAGAGGTGAATATCGGCGCTCAAGAGAGACCCCTAGTGTCGCTTCTCAGACACAACGTGTCGTTCCCTCCCTCGGGGAACGGAGGTTACGTAGTTATTTAAGTAGGTTATTTAAATTATCAAATTACATTTATAAACATAGAATCTGTTGAAAATATTCTCTTGTTTTTTTTTTGTTTTTTTTTACAATTATAACCCCACTGATAATTTTTTTTTCCAGTGTACAGTGTCATAGAGGTTTGGAACAACATGAAGGTGAGAAGTAATTATAACATTTTCATTTTGAATTGATTTTCAGGAGGATTTTTTCCTTTGCGAGGGCATATTTTTTCTGTCCATATAAACAAATACTGTATACAAATCCTTGGCAAATACTTGAGTTTATTGAATTTGTTAGCATACTGTAAAGTCTCAATGTGAATGTTTACATTGAGAATTTATTAACTCACCCATCAAATTTGAATGAAGTTCATATATGTGTATAACTAGGTCTAGAATAAAATTAAGAACTATATCAGATGTTACACTGCAAAAAGTCATTTTCTTGCTTAGTATTTTTGACTTGTTTTCCAGTAGACATATCTTAACATCCTTAAAACAAGATACTTTTACTTGAGAAGGGAAATGACATTAGATATAAAGTCTCAAGTAAATGCACTGTAAAAATGTTTTCATTACCAGCAGCTGTGGATACCAAACATTTACTGTAATAAAATACGATAATCACATTTCAGGGTTTACACAAACACTAAACACCATCGGGGAAACATGTGAAATTAAATGAATGCAATAAACATGAACTAAACTACATCAAATATAACACAGAACACTGAGTACATAACAGATATTAGAAATAATAAGAAACAAAACTATTACCATAAATCATATTGGAATGTAATGGGGAATTCTGGGAACGCTTGATTACAGTTTTTTACTGTAATTTTAACAATGATTTACTGTAAAAAGTACTCTCTTGTTAAACATAATATAAATTGTTACCGTTAATACAGTAAAATCATACCTTTTACATGTAAATTTTATAATTTTAACAAAATTTTACTGTAAATTGACATGCATTGTCTTCTAAAATATATTTAAAAAACTTTTACCATATATTTTAAGGTAACTACCCATTAACTTATTAACGTTTTTTTTTTACTGTAGCATTTTTTGTCTTTTATCATTAAAATCGACATTTTTTTACAGTATGTATCTTGCTTTAATGATGATGGATTAAGATATTATTACTGGAAAACAAGAAATAAGTACTGAGTAAGAAAATAATTTTTTGCAGTGAACCAATAAAAACAAGGGATTAAATACAGGTGCATTTTGAGAATATTGAATATTTTAGGGGTATTTTTGTCAATTTCGGTGGCACTTTTCCCTTCATTTCTGACCCTGGTAGAAGGCTACAGTTAGGCCTCACCACCTAGTTAAGATTCAAGACATGAAACGCCAGCCAAATGTTTAAGAGCTGCCGATTCTTCTTCTAAATGCCCTTAGAGAGGCTCTATCACAATGAAGAAGAGCAAGATTGATAGGGCGAACGTACACAGAATAGGCGAGCTTGCTCCCTCATTGTGTCGCCGTGGATTTCTCGCAAGGGCTGTTCCGAAGGGAAAAGCTGGGTCTCGCCCGCTTCTTTGTTGTTGTGCGGCTGTTTGTGATATGCTTGCTGCCGAGGGGTCAGATAGAAGCTCAGCTTATTCCTGCAGACAGCAGGTATTGTTGTTTTATTGTAACAAATTGATCTGAGACTGTTCCAGTCTTGTGCTGCGTGATGAAGTAGGCTGGAGTCTTTTGTGCACATTAATTATCTTTAAAATAAATATGACAGTGCCTGTAGTGGATGCGGTGGGATACAGGGAATAGGGCTCGCACTTGTGTTTTTGTTCATGGGTGTTTTGTAAAGAGACTTTCTTCCACACAAGTATGGAAATATAACATGAAGTATATCTCCATGATCAAGGGACAAAAAACAGGCATCATAAATTTAGATGTGTTTTGCAAGAAGTTTTGAAGGAGCTAAGGGCACTATGTGAATTGGTGGTGGTGGTGGTGGTGGGGGGGGTGATAAGGGGACCCCCAAGAGCTCTGACTCAATTTGAACACCGGCTAAGGGGCAATTCTTCGGTTGTCGATGAGCTGGTCATAATAAGCGATCAAAGACAAACAATTTTGCCCTACGGTGACAGAAGTCTTTTACGAATCCTGAAATTTGTCTCTCATATACATGCAATGTTCAATGCAAATTTTGATTTAGGAAGTTTTGCACATGCTTGGTACAAAGACTGTTAAGATGGGTGAACATTGTGCATATATTTTTCTTTTGTCCTTTACGATTCCTCGTCAGATTGTATGATGTGACCCCAGTGAGATTTTGTGTAAAAGAAAAATGCAGACTGTGCAACATAAAAAGTCTGACTGTATGATACAGATGTCGTGGCTTTGGTGAGGATTGAGAGTGTTGATTGGCCGATAAATCATCACAGTCATCATAATTTACTCACAATCATATAGTTTCAAACCCTTATGATTTCCTTTCTTCAGTGGAACACATTAGAACATGTTAGGCAGAATGTTTGGGACTGAATGTGTTAGGGTTAGAATGAAGCCGTCAGTCCCTGTTCACTTTCATTGCATTTTTTTCCCATACAATGGAACTGAATGGTGACTGAAGATGTCATTCGTCCTGCTTAGATAAAGCTAATTAAATGTTTATAAATTTTTTGATGTCTAAAAACCCTATACTGTGTTATTGCAAATGTGTACATACTAATGGAAGAATTGATTCTTACATATGAATTTAATCCTCCATAAACACATGTGTGTTTAACTTACAGGTGAAACTCGAAAAATTAGAATATCGTGCAAAAGTTCATTAATTTCAGTAATTCAACTTAAAAGGTGAAACTAATATATTATATAGACTCATTACAAGCAAAGTAAGATATTTCAAGCCTTTATTTAATATAATTTTGATGATTATGGCTTACAGCTTATGAAAACCCCAAATTCAGAATCTCAGAAAATTAGAATATTACATGAAATCAATAAAAAAAGGATTTTAAATACAGAAATGTCGGCCCTCTGAAAAGTATAATCATGCATATGTACTCAGTACTTGGTTTGGGCCCCTTTGCATTAATTACTGCCTCAATACAGCATGGCATGGATGCTATCAGCCTGTGGCACTGCTGAGGTGTTATGGAAGACCAAGATGCTTCAATAGCGGCCTTCAGCCCTTCTGCATTGTTTGATCTCATGTCTCTCATCTTTCTCTTGGCAATGCCCCATAGATTCTCTATGGGGTTCAGGTCAGGCGAGTTTGCTGGCCAATCAAGCAGAGTAATACCATGGTCATTGAACCAGGTTTTGGTACTTTTGGCAGTGTGGGCAGGTGCCAAGTCCTGCTGGAAAATGAAGTCAGCATCTCCATAAAGCTTGTCTGCTGAAGGAAGCATGAAGTGCTCTAAAATGTCCCGGTAGACGGCTGCGTTGACTCTGGACTTAATAAAGCACAGTGGACCAACACCAGCCGATGACATGGCTCCCCAAATCAACACAGACTGTGGAAACTTCACACTGGACTTCAAGCATCTTGGATTGTGTGCCTCTCCATTCTTCCTCCAGACTCTGGGACCTTGGTTTCCAAATGAGATGCAAAATTTGCTCTCATCAGAAAAGAGGACTTTGAACCACTGAGCAACAGACCAGTTCTTTTTTTCTTTAGCCCAGGTAAGACGTTTGACATTTGAAGCCCATTTCCAGGACCCGTCTGTGTGTGGTGGCTCTTGATGCAGTAACTCCAGCCTCAGTCCACTCCTTGTGAAGCTCCCCACACATTTGAATGGCCTTTTCCTGACAATCCTCTCCAGGCTACGGTCATCCCTGCTGCTTGTGCACCTTTTTCTTCCACACTTTTCCCTTCCACTTAACTTTCTATTAATGTGCTTTGATAAAGCACTTTGAGAACATCCAACTTCTTTTGCAATTACCTTTTGAGGCTTTCCCTCCTTGTGGAGGGTGTCAATGATGGTTTTCTGCACAACTGTCAGGTCAGCAGTCTTCCCCATGATTGTGAATTCAACTGAACCAGACTGAGAGACCATTTAAAGGCTCAGGAACCCTTTGCAGGTGTTTAGCTGATTAGAGTGTGACACTTTGAGCCTACAATACTGAACCTTTTCACAATATTCTAATTTTCTGAGATTCTGAATTTGGGGTTTTCATAAGCTGTAAGCCATAATCATCAAAATTATATCAAATAAAGGCTTGAAATATCTTACTTTGCTTGTAATGAGTCTATATAATATATTAGTTTCACCTTTTAAGTTGAATTACTGAAATTAATGAACTTTTGCACGATATTCTAATTTTTCGAGTTTCACCTGTATTTTAATGATTAATTAAACGATGGATTAGAACAAGACAAGGATTGTAGATTGATGCACAGCTGGGTTGCAGAAAGGTTATCGGAATGTAGAGGTTAGGAGAAAGTTGGGGGGACATTAGTACAACTTTGGGGGTAAATTCTCCAAACCTAAAGGGAACACTCTTTTTTTTTGTTATTAAAACAAAACAAAACAAAAACCTTTACTGGCTAACCAAAAAACAGCATTAGATTATCTGTTCTGGGAAAGTTCTGATAGCCAGAAACTAACATTCTCAGAATGTTCTGAGAACCTATAATTGTTAGCAGGGTCCTAATGTGTTAAAAATGTTCTTTTTTGGGTGAACTATCCCTTTAAGAATGAAAACGCATACATTTTAAATTTAGATGTGTTTTACAAGGAAATTGTGCATGAGCTCAGGGGCTGTTATTCAACATAGAGACAGTAAAATCAACATCTCAGAAGGAACGTGTCAGCTTATTGCTTTTTGTGTTTACTTGTTTGCAGGTGGAGAACATTGGGTGATTTAACATTGCATGGAAATACATGGTTGCATTATTGTCATAAATGTCTTATTTTGCAGCTGTGCTCTTCCTCAAACTGAGTAACAGTGATTTAATTTTAAATATAAATGGCACTACGGTACATGGTCATTGAGTCACTTTGGCATATATGGAGAAGCTCGACAATGAAAATGTACAAATTGTACTCGAAGCTCACGCTGTCAAGTAGAATATTGAAGTGGCACTTGAAAAAACAGCGGGGGGAATGGTGCAGGCATGGAAAGAGCTCCCCCTAAATAAAAAAAGACCTCAAGAAAAGATAAGCAAGCCCTCTCCAGTGCCTGTGTGGCAATCCCTAGTTTCCCATCAAATGTTCTTCACTTCATTTGTTGTTATTTGCGTTTGTAGGTGAATACACACACACACACACACACACACACACACTCACACACACACACACAGATGAGAGAGTTGTCATCTCTGGACACTTAACCAGACCGTAATATTGAGCTGTAAGGCTCAGGTCTGTAGTTTCTAGACTTTTGCCCTGTGGGGATTTGCCTTTGTAGATCCTCCGAAGAAACACTGCTCATCTTGTCGTTTATATATTCCAGCCCATCGTCTGGCCCTGGGCAACCACACAAATCAGTGCAAAGTGTTTATAAATTAGCTTCGGCCCCTTCTCCTAAAGTACATAAGCTATGTGTTTTACACTATATTTTTAATGCACAATAAGAGGAACAGATGCTTGCATGCATAAGTATGCATACTGCATTAATGTAATGTATGCTGGAAAACGAATCGGTTACCTTACGTAACCTCAGTTCTCTCTAGAAGTGGGAACGAGTATTGCGTAAGCTAGCTTACGCTACGGGAAAGATTCATCTTTTCTGAGATATTGAAGCCAAAAAAAATTATCCTTAATTTTGTATCCATTGTCAACGCAGTGCAGCAACTGCATACCTTGAGCGGGCTAGCTAGCGAGCTCATAGGTTGCTCTGCGGCAACTGCTGCAGCCTATAGACGAACTTGAGTGAACTTGCGTCCAATGACAGGCGCCCGCTCCGTCACTGTATCAAAGCCCGCCAAATGGGCGTGGCTAGAGTGCATATAAGCGTAAGTTCGTAGGCTGGAACCCTGGTTTTCATTGAATGAAGCGAAAATCGCTCGTGGCGTGAGCACGGCCGGCTACGCAATACTCGTTCCCTCTTCTAGAGTGAACCGAGGTTACGTAAGGTAACCGATTCGTTCACTTACGAGAGGTTCTCTTGTATTGCGTAAGCTAGCTTACGCTACGGGAACCCATTGTCAACGCCGTGCGCGCCAAGCATCCACTGCATGAGCCCCGGGGGTGGGGGGACCCGGGGGAGCCCTTGTGAGTGGGGGAATAATATTTGGCCGGCAAGAGTGCGGGCCAGTGTGTGTGTAATAAATAAGCACATAGTGGGAAGGAAAAGACAGAGCGGCGGTGCCGGTCTGTGTGGAATGTGTCCCATCAATGCAGCTCACCAGGGGAGCTGTAGCGTATTAAACCGCTAGTAGTTTTGCCTGCAGAGCGGGCACTTCCAGATTGTAAAATCTGACAAAGGTGGAGGGGGAAGCCCAGCCCGCTGCCACACATATGTCGTGAATGGAAATCCCGCTGGACCATGCCCACGAGGAGGCCATGCCTCTTGTGGAGTGAGCCCTAATGCGGCATGGTAGGTCTTTTGACACGTACGCGGCAGCAATAGCGTCCACTATCCATCTAGACAGTGTCTGTTTCGAGGCGGCAAAACCTTTGGTGCGCCCTCCGAACGAAACGAAAAGCTGCTCAGAGCGTCTGAAAGAGGCAGAGCGTGCAGTATACAATCTCAGTGCTCTGACTGGGCAAAGGAGATTGGCGTCGCGTTCGCTATCGGATGCTGGCAGCGCCGATAGGGAAATGATTTGTGCTCTGAAAGGAGTACCGATCACCTTGGGGACATAGCCGTGTCTAGGCTTTAAAATTACCTTGGAGTCACTTGGTCCAAACTCAAGACACGCAGCGCTGACAGACAGCGCGTGAAGGTCTCCCACACGTTTAACTGATGACAGGGCAGTCAGAAAACGGTTTTGAGTGAAAGGTATTTCAAATCCACGGATTGAAGCAGTTCGAAAGGGGGGCTTTCATAGCTTCGAGAACTACGGAAAGATCCCAGATAGGAACCGATGGGGGGCGCGGGGGGTTCATCCTTCTAGCTCCCCTGAGGAAGCGGATGACCAGCTCGTTTTTTTTCCCAGTGACTGGCCGTGCAGGGGTTCAGCGAACGCCGCGATGGCCACCACATACACTTTGAGCGTGGATGGGGATCTGCCCTTATCCAGCAGCTCTTGTAAAAACACGAGCAGCGACGACACCCCACATGTCCGTGGGTCCAGGTCTCTGTCAGTGCACCATTTTGAAAACACAGACCATTTGGACGCATAGAGTCTTCTCGTGGAAGGAGCTCTAGCGTGTTTGATAGTGTTTATTACTCCTTCTGGCAAAGCGACGGGTAGTCGTTGATCACCCATGCGTGCAGCGCCCAGTGGTCTGGGTGGGGATGCCAGATCGTGCCGCGAGCTTGAGAGAGGAGATCTGCTCTCACTGGAATGGGCCACGGGGCTGTCAGTGACAGCTGCGTAAGCTCCGGGAACCATGTCTGATTCTCCCAGCGCAGGGCTATGAGGAGCACCGAGTGACACATTTCCCTGATCCTCTGCATTACCTGTGGCAATAGCGAGACGGGAGGGAAGGCGTAAAGCGGGCAGTTGGGCCAGTCCTGGGCCAGCGCGTCCTCGCTTTTTGAGAAAAATACTGGGCAGTGAGAGTTCTCTTCTGACGCAAAGAGGTCTATCTCTGCTCTGCCGAATATGCTTCATAACTTCTGGACTGTTTGAGCGTGCAGGGACCATTCCCCTGGGGAAATATTGTCTCTGGACAGTCTGTCTGGGCCGTCGTTCAGGTGGCCTGGCACGTGCGTTGCCCTCAGCGAGCGCAGGTGGCACTGGGACCAACTCAGTATGCGTTTTGTCAGATGGAAGAGGTTCCTGGATCTGACACCGCCCTGACGGTTTAGATAGGATACCACAGATCTGTTGTCCGAACGGACCAGGACGTGGTGACCCTGAATGACCGGGAGGAAGCGCACGAGCGTGTACTCGACCGCTATCATTTCCAGACAATTTATGTGAAGGAGCTTTTCCTGAACTGACCATAGGCCAAAAACCGGAGAGCCCTCGCAGACCGCGCCCCAACCCGTGTTGGACGCGTCTGTCGAGATGACTTTTCGGCGAGATACAGCTCCCATCGTCACTCCCCGCTGATACCATTCGGCCACTGCCCAGGGCTGCAGAGCTGAGATACAGGTCTGAGTCACTCTGATCGGCTGGCGGCCCGTGGCCCAAGCCCGGCGAGACGCGCGGGTGTTTAGCCAATGCTGAAGTGGGCGCATGCACAGTAAACCCAGCTGAAGTACTGCTGCGGCTGAGGCCATGTAACCTAGCATTCTCTGAAATTTTTTCAGAGGCGTGAGGCTGTTCATCTGAAAGGACGCGGCTAGTCGCTGAACACGGCGCACGCGCTGTGTAGATAAGCGAGCCGTCATCGCCATGGAGTCTAGTTCTATTCCAAGGAAGGAAATTGCCTGACTGGGCTGTAGTGAGCTCTTGGTCCAATTGACTGCAAGACCCAAACTGTTCAGATGACTGAGGAGAACTGTCCTGTGAGACAGAAGCTCCGTATGTGACTGTGCCAAAATCAGTCAATCATCCAAATAGTTCAGAATTCGCAAGCCCTGATTCCGCAGGGGTGCGAGCGCCGCATCCATGCACTTCGTGAAAGTACGGGGTGCTAAAGACAGGCCGAATGGAAGGACGGTGTATTGATAAACCTGGCCGTCGAAGGCGAATCTCAAGAATGGCCTGTGACGGGGATTTATCTGAATCTGCAAGTAGGCATCTTTCAGATCGAGAGAAATAAACCAGTCCCCCTGGCGCACATGCGCGAGGAGTTTCCTGATTGTAAGCATTTTGAACGGTCTTTTTGCGAGCACCTTGTTGAAAACCCTGAGATCTAATATTGGTCTGAGGCCGCCGTCTTTCTTGGGGACAAGAAAATAACGGCTGTAAAACCCTGACTCGCTCAGAGAAGGTGGCACCCTCTCTATGGCCCTTTTGCACAGAAGGTTTGCTATTTCTGAATGAAGCATGCAGGCTGCTTCCGTGTTCACAGTAGTTTCGAGCCAGCTCTGAAGCGGGAGGGCGGTGATCGAACTGTAGCAAATAGCCCTGTTTTATTGTGCTTAACACCCATTTGGATATCCCTGGGATAGCTTTCCACGCTTTGAAGCGTAACGCTAGAGGGTGAATGGCCAAGTCGCCCTGATTGCCGCGACACAGCGAGCTGAACAGAATGTGTGAGCGGCTTACTGTGCTTATGCATGACTGCTCGCAGATAGCAGGGACAGGCTGTTCTGTGAGTGACTTCCGATTGAGGTGAATGGGGAAAGAGTCACATCTGTGAAGTGATGCGCGAGCATAGTCACGGGCATGGGACTTACATACAGAGAGGTGTTTGCTGGCCGTGTGACAGAGCGGGCAGAGAAGGGGCGCGCGCACGGATTCGCGGGCGCGTTTATTGACTCTAACACTCAAGCTGGCTGTGCCTGTTTTATGTGAGTGGGCTCTGATAGGGACACGGGAAGTGTAATGCTTGTGTGTAGGGGTGAACACTGGATTGTGGGCACATTTTCTACACATAAGGCATGTTTGCTTTTCACAAGATTTCTTTGGGTCGCCGTGAAAACGGCATTTGAGTGCAGGCAAGCGGGCAGTATCACCGGCTTGTTGGCTGCTGAATCCACCATTGCAGTAGCCTGAGAGAAGGGGACTGACAGGGGGAAAAGCTTTGATGGTGGTCCGGCCGCGGCGGGACTGAGCCGTCGTTTCCTTAACAAAGCTAGGAGGACTTCGGTTGCTCAGGTTTCAGCGCAATCTTAGGCCGAGGCCCGCGGGGGGGGGCGGCGGTCTGCGGCGGCTGGCTGAGCGCGTTCTAGGGTGGCCGCCCTGTCGACGCTGAGAAGTCTGGCTTTGCTGAGCTGGGCGCTGTGAAGAGGCTTGTGCAGGAGGCTTGTCACGTGGGCGGCCTGCAGAGGAGCTAGCGCGACGAGGCAGGAAGAGATTCATGGCTTGGGTGGCTTTCTGGACTTCCGAGAAACGGTCAACAATGCCACTCACCGCGGAACCGAAGAGACCGGACGGAGAGAGCAGCGCGTTGAGGAACGTGGAGCATTCAGCTTCTCCCATGTCGGCTAGCATTAGCCATAGGTGTCTCTCGGTCACAGTCAGCGCGGCTATGCACTTCCCTAGGGCTTGAGCTGCAGCTTTGGTGGCGCGAAGGGCGAGATCCGTCGCGCTCCTTAGATCTGAAACAGCCTCTGGGTGCCTGCCTTTCTCATCCCACTCTCGAAGAAGGTCCGCTTGGAGATCTGTAAAACGGCCATGGAATGCAGAGCAGATGCGGCTTGGCCGGCGGTGGCATAGGCACGGCCAACACAGGCGGAAGTAGTTCTGCAGGCCTTAGACGGGAGCACTGGCTTAGACCGCCATCTTGCGGAGGGCGGGCAAAGGTGTGCTGCTACCGAATCCTCGACCGGGGGGATGGAAGAGTAGCCCATCTCGGTGGCGCCGTCCACCGAAGCAAGAGAGGTGGAGACATGGGATCGGTTCCTGGCCGAGAGAGGCGCGTTCCACGATTTAGAGAGCTCGGCGTGGAGTTCCAGCAGGAAGGGAGCGGCCCGGGCCGCGGGCGCCGCGCGGCGACGGCTCTGAAGAAAGCAGCCGTCGAGTCTGTTGGGAGCCTGCTCAGAGGGCGGTGACCACTCGAGCCCGAGGCGGTCGACGGCCTGTGTGAGGAGGCGCGTTAGTTCTTCCTCGACTCCGGCGCGGGTCCTGCTGGATTCCTGGGCCGAGGAGGAGGCTTGGGAGCCTGACCACTCCTCGCTGTCTGAAGCCATGATGGAACAGCAGCCCTTATCCTCTGCCTCGTCATCCGAGATGGCAACAGTGCGGCCGCTCGGCGGCAACTGTGCATCCCGGGGGGGGCGGGGAGGGTAAAAGCGAGGCTCGAGGGAGAGGCTCCGGCGAGGTAGTCGCTTCTAACACCAGTTCCGGCAGCCTTTGGGAGCGGCGCTTCTTTCTGCGCGGCGAAACGAAAGGCGGCGCGGCGGCTTCGGTTTTGAGTGCTTCGAGTCGAGCCCGCAGGGTCGACATCGGAAGCTCCTCGCAGAGGTTGCATCCGCCGTCAGCGAGGGCGAGCTCTGCATGTTCCAGTCCCAGGCAGAGAGCGCATATGATGTGGCGGTCTCCGGCGCTGAGAGGGGCGCGGCATGAGGCACAGGTGGTGCGAGGCATCTTTAAAAAGACGCACGTTGCTCTTTTTGTGAAGTTCGCTGAGAAACTAGCTTGCTCTAAAAAGGATACGTCGCCGGATGGCGTAGCTCGCAGGACGGCTGAAGGTGGCGAAGACGGCCGGCTTCTTCGAGCACTGTCCAAGCTTGCTAGATGCCCCTCGAACGGCGACGCGGCTTCTGCAGTTCAGAGATGCGAAGAGCTTCGCTGAATAGATGAAAATCAGGGTTCCAGCCTACGAACTTACGCTTATATGCACTCTAGCCACGCCCATTTTGGCGGGCTTTGATACAGTGACGGCGCGGCGTCGTCATTGGACGCAAGTTCACTCAAGTTCGTCTATAGGCTGCAGCAGTTGCCGCAGAGCAACCTATGAGCTCGCTAGCTAGCCCGCTCAAGGTATGCAGTTGCTGCAGTGCGTTGACAATGGATACAAAATTAAGGATCATTTTTTGGCTTCAATATCTCAGAAAAGATGAATCTTTCCCGTACCGTAAGCTAGCTTACGCAATACGAGAGAACCTCTCGTAAGAGAACTATATCCAAATTGGGAGAACTGGTGTGAAAATATGATAGCAATTTGATGAGTGCACCATTTTCAAGGTTAAAGGCATATGGACAGCTTTTACCTTGCACTATCAACAAGCAATCAATACAAAATGAAGTCACATCATAGACTTATCATGTTTAAGCATTAAAAAAAATGTACTCCACAAATAATAAAACAGTAGAATAATCACTAAAACAGTAAAAATCAAACAAGCAACCAATACTATTATATTGTTTGTAAGAATATGTAAACATATAAATATGAATTTCAAACTTTTATATTACTTCAAAAATAAGAATACAGTACAATAACAATAAAAAGTAACTCTAATTACAACATATTTACTGTATGTGTCACTGCTGTTCGAACTGTTGTTTGACCATGCCACAATGAGAGGCACTAATGCTTGCAAGCATTAGAATTCATGCTGCAGTGATGAAATATTTGAAAATTGTACTTTTAAAGTGTTTTTTATTGGTCTAAAAAATATGTATGGACATGATTGGTAATAAACATAAATTCTGCCTCTAGGATGTCCTCTAGGAAAATTCATACAAGTTGGGAAGCATTCAATTGATTTTGGTTAGAATAAAGTGGATGCACTGGGCAATTTCACATTTCTTTCTATCTTAGATGCCAAAGAATGTGCATTAGGTGTGTAATTGATAGATTGATTGATAGTTTTGACTCTAAATTCTAATTGGATGAGCAGCATTTGCGGAAAAGTGATTGTAACTTGGTAAATTGCTGCATTGCTATGTAACCTCAAACTCCTATAGTTAGGATAATACATTTTATTATTTGTTGGTAGAATTGTTTGTTCTGATTATTTAAAATAATACATTTAACTTTTTATTGAACATGGGTGTGCTTAATCATAGTGCTGCTGCCAGCATTTTACACAAAGTTTATCCACTTTGCTTCTTGCCTAAGAACACCTCTTACCTATGGTGTCTTCTTGCTTTAATTGATCAATCTCATACTTGCACATAGTTTGCATTTACATTTATGCTGTAGGCAGATGCACACAGCGATATACAGTGCATTCAAGGTATACAATTATCAGTATGCATGTTCCTTGGGAATTAAATCCACAACACTTGCTGCTAGTGTCATGCTCTTCCATTTGAGCTACATGAACTGTCGCCTAAGCTATAGGAAGAGGACTTTCCAGCAAGCTTTATAACTATTCAAAATGTGTTCAAATTAAATTGAACACTCAACATGAAAATTTAATTATGACTAATAGGCCTACTAACAGGCTTTCAGCATGATAATTTAACTGACATATTTCCAGCTTAGAAAGTCTGAGATTTTTAAGTTTTATTCCATTCATACCAACATTTTGATAGCAGTCATGTGCACTCGTCTTGTAAATACAATCATTCCAGTATGACTTGAAGGCAGCATTATGTGGTACTATAGTAATTAGGTCTTAAGCACCACACAAACGTATTTTCTTTTAATCTTTTTCTAAAACCTTTGTGAAAAACCTGGATTTATTCGCCTACAGTTGTCTTCAGGTGTTGCATAATAACAGATTAAACTTGCAACTGGCATCTCCATACATGTTTAATGCTCAGCTGGGATTTTTAGATGTGGAATTAGTTCGCTGCAATTGTAGGAAACCTACTTTTGCATCAGAGTTAACTGTATAGTGTATGCCAGATTTGATATGGCCTGCTGCAAGTTTAATCATCACATATTACTTATCTATCAGCTTTTTGTAGAGTTTTAGATTAAAATTTACTAGGGAAAAAACAACAAAATGTCCATCTGCTGTATGTGCTGATAATGTTTATGCTTGTTTTGAGTGATGGAGGAAGTGAATCCCAATAAAGTGGTATTAAATTTATATCTCTTATATAAACACTCATGTGATGTTATGGCAGTGGCCTTAACATCACTTAAAATGCCCATGCATTTTAAGTCTAGGCCTTCAGTGCAATTCATGCCACTAAGAAAACACAGTTTCACAATGCATAAGACACCTATGATACATTACGTCACAGCCAACTAATAATACCAATTGACATTTTAAAAACTCATCCATGAATGAAAGCCAAAACTTGAAACAACACTGAATGCTCAAGGTAGCATAATCTTAACTGCGGCATGATTGTTTTGTGAAATATATGATTAAATAAAGAGTTAGATATGCCTCTCAAACAGACATTCAAAAAATTATAATTTTTCATATGAATCTAACAAGGAGGTCTATAACAACTGGAAAAAGCTATCTGATAATATTTGCGATTTAAATGTTGCTTGCGATGAATTTCACTGAATGCTCAAGACATCCTTATTTACACTTTGAATACTCTTGATGTTGTTATAACAATGCAAAAAGCACTTACCAATTTAATCAAAGTCAAAATCAGCCCTCCTTTCCTGTTTAATAAATTAAGCGATCACACGGTCATGCAGAACATCTCGGGTTTATAAATCCATAAGGATCTCATTCTCAATGGTGATAATGGCAGTGAGTGATGACAGCCGTCTCTGTCTTGATCTCGCCTCTCACACACTTCACTTTCGAATTACGCATATTACTTAATGCGTGATTGCATCACTCAAGGCCAGCTAGATTCTAGAAGGCCTTGACTGGAGTAATCTAAAAGACTACACCCACCAAGAGCAAATAAATCAATCTGATCGGCTGATGAAATTGACAATCTGACATTAGATGCCCTTTCATTTGCTCTGTTGAGGGATATTCTGAAGGCCTAACGGGGTGGAGCTCAGACTCATGTGCTGCCTCGGCTAACGAGCTCGGCTTTGCGTCTAAGATTTGTGAAAAAGCTGCCATGCTTTGCTTGTAAGCATCAAGGAATACATTCTGAAGGGATAAACTTTGTGTTTTGATTTTTAGATGAATTAGGAGTGGAAAGTGATTGATAATGCACAAGCAAAAAGGTGAATGAGAATGAAAGGCTGAAAGAAGCAGAGAAGGATTTGCTGGTCATTTGAGTTATTTAAGTTCTTATAAATACTCAGCCAGTTTCTTCAGTCTGAAATAATGGAGAGCTTCTTAAACAGCAACATTTTGATGTGACTATATCTTGAATTTATGTATACTAATCTACAGCTTTCTCTCTTTCTATCTATTTATAGAGGATGAGCTGTAGCTATCTCTTATGCACCATCCTGCTGTTTGTTGCCGTGTTGCTGGCTGTCACGGTAACAGGGATCATACTTCTGATGAACCATTACCAAGCGCCCACTGGCCCCGATGGTCCCCCTCTCATCAGCACCAACCAGGATGAGGGTAATGCCTTGGTTACCATTGAGAGGGGCGACGGCTCTCGCATCAACATCTTCATTGACCCCAACTGCCCCGACTACAACAATAACTTCCTGCGTCTGGAGGGGGTGCAGACTTCTCTGCTGCACTCTCTTACTGACCACGACACTGATCTGAAGTCAGTGAAAGGGCAGGACCGGGCTCTACTGGTTAAACTGGCTGAGGAAGTGGCCAAGCTGTCCGCCCACGCCAGTCAACTAAAGATGGAGTACAACACACTGAGAGAGGGCCAGGGCAACATCGGACAGGAGCTTAGCACTCTGCAGACTGAACAGGGCAGGCTCATTCAGGTTAGTTTGTTTGGATAATGTTTTTTATAATGAATGAAAATTTATTCAAAATCAGACCCAGCAAATTAGCCTGAGATGACTTGTCATCTGTAGTCATATAAGTTAATAACAGGAATAGTCAATAAATCACCCAAAAATGAAAATTATTTAATAATTTACTCACTCTTGTGCCATCCAAGATGTGTATGACTTTCTTTCTTCTGCAGAACACAAATGCAGATTTTTCGAAGAATGGCTCAGCTCTGTAGGTCCATACAATGCAAGTGAATGGTGGCCGGAAATCTGAAGGTCCAAATATCACTTAAAAGAATCGTAAAAGTAATCCATAAGACTCCAATGGTTTAATCAATGTCTTCTAAAGTGATCCAATTGGTTTTGGCTGAGAACAGAACAAAATGTAATTATTTTCCACTATAAATATTGACAGCAGTCTCCTTGCGATCCTGATTTCAAGCTCGATTACTATATAGAGCTTGAATATTACCTATAGAGCCATCTAGCTAAATTCTTAATTTTTGCTCATCAGAAGAAAAAAAGACATTCACATCTGGGAAGGCATCCCATGATAACATGATTAATGATAACAGAATTGTAATTTTTGGTTTAACTGTTCCTTGAAGTCATGAAATCACATTGCATCTCAACGCAATTTTGAAATAACGTTCAACTGTAGTGGTTTTGCCTCATAACGCAGAAGGTACCAAAAGTGTTTATAGTAGGCTACAACATTTATAGTAAAACAATTTATTTCAATGGTTTCATAATGAAAGCAGACAAAAATTAATTCCATGAAAATTCAAACCTTGTTTATCCATGTTGCAAGTGAATGCATATTTAATTTAGTCTGGGTTGTATTTTCTTTTACCATTTAGTAGTTTTGTTGGGGTTGGTTCTCAAGGATTAGGGCATGTCAAATAACTTGTCAGTTGACAAGCCTTTCATATCAACAAAAAAGAGGTTTCTACTCCCTTTTAAACATTGATAAGCCTATTTATTTAGCTATTCTAACTATGCATGATTATTTTGTTATTTGTTTCATTATTTTAGCATTTGGCATTTCCGGCATCAGCGTGAAGAGTTTGGTGCAAAACAATGTTTGAGAATACTTTATACTTCTGTGTTGTTAAGGCCTTCACATAAAACCTCTTGCAGAACCTTTTACTACTAACATGTTTTTAAATGAATCAGTTCCTAAGTACGATACAACTTGCCATCTCCTTCACCTATACCCTTATTGTAAAAGGCTTCATCAACACTGTCTGGATTGTTAAGACTGAACAGTGGAAGAAAATCACATGCATCATTACACACAAAGTTCTCACTTTATGGCCTTTTATGAGTGTAACACTTGCTGATCACAGCAGAAGGTGAGATTATTTATCCTTGACAGTAATTTGCAGCTGAAATTCTAAGCTTCTTCAAACACTCAACAAATCTCTCAGTGTTTATAAGATGCTGTTTCTCTTTTACACTTCCACCAATATGTTGTTGGCAAACTAAAGCCCTTTATGAGCTAATGGTGTGTTGATGTACAGCTCTGTCTATCCCCCCCCCCAGTTTCTTTTCTTTTTTTGATAATTGGAACTTGAGGGAAGTGTCTTGCAGGCTAACTAGCAGGGGAGGGAGCTCACACTAAGGAGCCTTTTGCCAACACTCCCAACAGGCACACTTCATTTTCACTGTGCATTTGAAGATGAGATGTCAAAATGCACTGGAGCTCAATGGTGTCAGACAGTGTGGAGGACTTTATTTGATCTGGCACACCATGACTAGAACTTTATAATAGGGAATTTAATAAGCCAAATGATGTCTGTATAAGAGATAAAGGCCCACCTAAATGTGCTTTATTGACATTGGGCTGTGCTGCTTCACATATATTTTTACTATATACATGTATAGAAGTGTACACAAAATGCTATACAGATGGATGGATGGATGGATGGATGGATGGATGGATGGATGAATGGATGGATGAATGGATGGATGAATGGATGGATGAATGGATGGATGAATGGATGGATGAATGGATGGATGAATGGGAGAACACTTCATTTTACAAAATGTTTCAACTTCCCAAAATCCTTCAATATGGAGCCAAACTTTATCAAGTTTTCTGAAAACATTGTGGTGGACATTATGGTTGGTTGCTATAATTTTTTTATAGTATTGAACTTAATTTAGAGAAATACTATATGTATAGTCAGTTGAAAAAAGGGCAACACTTTACAATAATGTTGTATACATTAATTAACTACATTTGTTAACATTAACTAACAATGAACAATACTTTTTTCACAATACTCTTGGTTAATGTTAATTTTAGCATCAATTAATATATTTTAAATATGAAAAGTACATGTTAGCATTAGTTAAAGGAATAGTTCACTCAAAAATGAAAATTCTATCATCATTTACTCACTCTCATGACATCCAAAGTGTGTATAATTGTATTTCTTCAGCAGAACACAAATGAATATTTTTAGAAAGATATTTCAGCTCTGTAGGTCCATACAATGCAAGTGAATGGGTACCAACTTTTTGATGCTACAAAAATTACATATAGCCTTGATAAAAATAATCCATACTATTCCAGTGGTCTAATTAATGTCAAAACACTAGGTGTGTGTAAGAAATAGATCAATATTAAAAACTTTTTTACTAAAAATGTTCGCTACTGGCTGGCTTGAGGTTTTTACATTGACGAGAGTGGAATTCAAACTGCCACTCATGTGACGTAAGTACGTAAGCCTCCTCTGTATAGATATTAAAGCATAGATCCCTTATCAGCAGCTATTTCTATTGACCACAGTACTTTTTGGTCACAAAATAAGTTTATGCAGTGGTCTGAGCAAGGACCTCATTCTGAGGCATCTCCTCCACTCTCTCACTTGCATTCAAACAGCTCTCTTTGTTGACCGTTTCAAGATGGCGCCACAGTTGACATATTCAAACCATCCGAATGAGGCATCTATGTATGATTCCATATGCTTCTTTGTTGTATACAACACTGCGCATTTTTGCATTTCACCAGTTCAGGTCTTGCGTGAACTTGCCAATATGCTTGACCTCGACCCTCGTGAATTAAAAAAATAAGTTTTAAATATTGATCCGAATGGATTACATTTATGATGGCTATATGTGGTTTTTGGAGCTCTGCATATGTGGCACCATTCACTTGTAATTCATGGACCTACAGAGCTGAAATAGTCTTCCAAAAATCTTTATTTGTGTTCTGTAGAAGAAAGAAGGTCTTACACATCTGGGATGGCATGAGGGTGAGTAGATCATTAGATCATTTTTATTTTGGGGTGAACTAATCCTTTAATGCATTATAAACTAAGATGAACTAACTTTCTTATAAATTAACATTAACCAATATTAACAAATACTATATATTGTTTTTGTTGATTTTTTGTATATTGTTCATTGTTAGTTAATGATACCTGAAGTATTTACTATTGTTAACAAATAGAACATTATTGTAAAATGTAAGAAAAAGAAAATTGTACTAGATATCAGAGAATCAATAGGCTAATTAGTCCAAATGAACGATTTAATTATTTATGGGGGGTTTTTTTCTCACAAAACTTGTGCTGGACTAAATAATTCTTCTATTGTTTGACTGTTTTTATTATTATTATTATTATTATTATTATTATTATTTCAATTCTGTAAATTCTTCTTTTTGTCATTCCAATTTTAATTCCAATTTAACTTCATTGTGGGTTGTGCCAATTCCATTCAAATTCATGTTCAGAAAAAAACATTGTGTTATGTGAATCTTGATAAACATATAAACAATCATGTCTCTTATTGAATTGTGTAAACTACAGTATGGTGTAACTGTCAGTATTTTTTGATGTTTATCAAAGTACCGCAGGTTTCCTGTGTGTCTGAGATGTAAAAGCATAATTTCAGCCCTAGCTCTGGAGAGCAGGAGAAAGAATGAGAGACAGATGCAGCCTACGGCCCCTACATTTAGATCAGTGTTTTATTAATTCAGCCAGTAAACTAGGGCCACGCTTTCATTACATTTCCTCAGCCAGACAATAAAAGCAAAGCCTTATCAGAGGAGATGATTGGGTTGAGAACAGGGGGTGGTATTCCCCAGCTGTGTGGATTTCAGACTATACGGCCTGGTAATATCATGGGTACTTTTTATTATTTATCATAGAGTCAGAGATAACTTTATGATATGGATGGATTTCTCCACCTGAGGGACGCATTCGCTTGTCATGCTTATGTTGATGAGATATATAAACAGGTTTGCAAATTTTCTCCTTGAAAACTGCAAGACAAATATGAAAGCAAATATAAGGTTATTGAGTGGAATTCGAAGAATTCGAATAAATTAATACATTTAATTATAGGTATACCACGATATCCTGAGCTGATATGATTAGGTCTGTCCAAAACCTAGTCCTTACCAATGAAATGAAATCCAGTATGGATTATGACTTACTTGAAAATAGCAAATTTGATCATATTTGCACAAAGAAATTTTTTATTAAATCAAAATGTCTTAATGTTTTTGTATTTGTTTAAAAAAGATCCAGTGTAAAGTACTTGGGTGATCTTTTTTGTATTCAAAGGCATGTTAATGTCAAATTTGGTAAATGTGTTAATTAAATACTGTAAGTATGTTTTTATAAATATGTGAAAATCCATCCATGCATGAATTTCATGAATTCAACATTCCATCAACCTCGAAGGATTAATAAAGATTTGTATGTCTCTAAAGTTGTTTATGCCGAAAATGACATTTTAGATATCAGTATATTGATATTTTACATTTCAGTGTCCATCCAAACAATGGATGTGTGTGCTTGAATCACACTTGTTGTTTAAATACCTACAAATGCTCACATTTAATGTGCTGAGACAACTATAAGGATGCCATTCATTAGTTGACTTCCCGAAGAGTGTAGACAGTATGAGACAGTATATATGGGGACAGTATGAGTGTTTGGACAATCTGTTTGTTTTTGCAATTCCATTTAGTGTCACTTGTAGTGCAGAAACTGCACACTTCGCCTTTAATCAATAGATGCATTTTTCCTCCAATGACAGTGGAATAGCTGAGATGCTAAGTAAATCTTTCCTCAGACTGTCTTGAAGAATGGATAAAGGTTTCTTCTGTGGATCCCAATGTTTCAGTGATCTGACTCTGCACAAGCCCTGGCTCATTAATTAAGTTGGCTGATTCCAGGCCTCCTTAGTCATTATCCCATCTCACTGCTCCAGATAAACTAGAACATTGGGAGCGTAGTGACGCATTAGTGGCCGGGGATGCATGGCCTAACTTTCATGGAATTTTAACATTGCATAAGTCTTTGGGCAGAATTTGCCCATATGCTTTTGAATAAAGCCCAATCTAAACATTACATACAGTGGAGTCCAAAGGTTTGAGACCACATTGAATTTCTTAGACATTTTTTCTCATTCAGACCTGGAATAAACTAAAACAAAATTGGATTTTGAACATTTTTAACAAAGGAAATTTATGATGAAGATGAAATTTATTCTGCAATATTTAGGTCACTATTAAAATGTCATCAGTTTGTGACATTGACCATATAACTCCTTTGTATAAAAGGTCAGATTTCCTTGCTTCCATTGAAGCACACAAGATACTCTTTGGAACATATCCAAATCATGCTAGAATAACATAGATCATCAGGTTTTGCTAACTCGAGTACATGCTGTCATCGAAAACAAAAGGGTGAAATACCAAATACTTACACATTTTAAAATGGATGCAATTTTTTCAAGTTTTGCGATTAAATGTATCAGATATAGAAGTAATACAAGGACTTTACTTCCCGGTGTAAATTCCCATAGCCGAGAACTTCCCATAGCTTTGATGTTCTTGAGCCTGGAGCAAATTCTCCTGTGTTAATTGTCCCAATGTGTGGAGTTTTGCTCTCTGGTCAAGAACATATTTAATTTCATTTTTGCTGTTTGAAGGTCCCTCCTCCCAATTTTCACATAGGACATCGAGCACACTGCGTGGTCGACACCCGTACAATAATTTAAGTGGGGATAACCCCATGGAGGCTTGCAGGACCTCACGTACAGCAAATAATAGGGGGTCAAGCCACTTGTCCCAATTTCGAGCATCTTCGTGCATGAACCTGCGAATCATATAATTTAGTGTCTGATTAAATTCTTCGATTAAGCCGTCTGTTTGGGGGTGGTAAACGCAGGTCCGAATCACCAATAATTCATAGAGTTTGCATAGTGTATGTGACATAAACGTAGTGCCCTGATCAGTGAGGATTTCTTTTGGAATCCCCACTGTGTAGATTATTCAGAAGAGTGCCTTGGCAACACTGCATGCTGAGATATTGCGCAGAGGCACTGCTTCCGAATGTTGCGTTACATAGTCCACCAGAACCAACATAAAGTTATGCCCGCATGCTGTCCAGAATAATGGCCGACAAGGTCCGGTCAAAAAAAACAGGCTATCAGACGGTTAAATGTTTTTTTCTGCCCTAAGTAGTCCACCATCGGATGATGAGCCGTCTGGAACAACATCTTCAATGTCCTGCGTCACTCGATACAACCGATCCTTAATAATAAAACATATGGGCATGAAAGTGCAATGTCTGGCCGGAGACTTTGACCTTCAATCACTTCTACATGGTCAAAGGCGTGCCTAAGGGTTATGTCTCACATCTGCTCCAGAAGAAAATCCCCTGCAGTGAATCCTTTAAGGGTGGGGGAAGCCGTGCTGTATCCAAAGCCTCATATTAATCCAAGCCTTGGTGAATGGAGGTTTGATTACAAGGCTTGGCCTCCCCCCCTAATACTCACAGGTGTCAGGCACGTCGGGGATCCGGATTAATATCTCCACCTCCATCGTGGTGCACCCAGTTCCCCACAGCTCCACCAGACCTGCCTAGACTTCCCGCCTCCACCTGCGGCAGAGGATTCACCAACCTGGGGAAGAGAGCGGCAAGAGATAGGGGAAACCGGTGGGTTGAAAGATCCCCAGGCACAGGAAACTGGTTTATGGACTACAACTTCCCTTTTCCAGGGAGGAACAGGATGAGGACAAGAGGAAGGGGAGGGGGAAGAATAAGGGGAGAGAGAGAGAGTGAGAGAGAGAGAGAGAGAGAGAGAGAGAGAGAGAGAGAGAGAGAGAAAGTGTGTTCGCCATTGACCTGAACTGCCGCCAAGTGATCTTCAGCCAGCTGGATGGCTACATCCAGTGACGCTGGGTCGGTGGCACTGGACCCATTATGTCATCCCCTTTGGTAGCTGGGTGATACATTTCTTCAGCACTACCAGATTGACTATGGCCGCAGCATCACGTTCCGCTGTCAGCAACCACCGCTGGCAGGAGTCAGGGAGCTGTTGAGCAAAGGCAAACGGGTAGCCAAGCTCACCAAGCATAAGAGAACAGAACCCCTGGCAATGCTGTTCTGGACAGTGATTGCCGCAGCTTCTCATACTCCAGGAGATCTGCCACCGACAGCTACTGGGCTGCGAGCTGGGCTTCCCTGGTCAAAAGTGGCAATAAGCAGACTGTTCACTGGTTGTTGGGCCATCCCCAGGATTTGGCCGTCTGCTTCATAACAGCTCTATGAAGGCCTCTGGGTTGTCCTGTCATCTTTATGAGTGTGACATGGGGATGGCTGAGGCTGTGGCCGGGTTCATGGCTGCAGTTTCCTCTTGGGGCAACAAGCTCCACAACACCTACTGGTCCTCCACCTAGGTCTGAAGCAGATCCAGTAGGGACTGGTGCTGAGTTTGGTGGATACCAGTGAGGGTCTTGATCACCTCAGCCAGAGGCGAGGACTCCATAATGGCGATTTCTTCCTTAGTTGCGGGTTTTGGCATCACTGTGACACTCAGGTCAGTTAAAATGGAAAATAAGGAAGTGGGAACCAGCTTACACACTTCAGGGTGATTTATTTGAGTTGCTTTACAGCTGGCACACAAAAACGCATCAGCTTTCAACATAAAGTCCTTTCCTCAAGGTTCAACATAAAGTCATGCTGCCCTCCACAGCGTTATATGCTCCTCTCCCTTCACTGTGGCTCCGCTGCTCTTTTATCTCCCTCCAGCTTTCATTGTTAACACAAAACAGCTGTCAGAGATCATTTTCCACAGGTGTCAATCCTGACCATTCTCTCTCTCCCGGCCTCACTCTCCACAGACGTCACTCAGCCATGACCATATCTCCACAGACACATTACACTCATACGACAACTTATAGGTCAATATGTCATACCTGAACCTACAAACGCACTAATTAATGAAATTAACATTGTTAGTTGCACGCTGATATTTTCAGGATATCTTAAATGTTCTCCAGCATAAGACACAACTACCTCCCATAACTTTCTCCTTATTTAGACCAGAGAGTACACAACTAGGTCACTGCCATGGTTGCAAAGTTGACAGCACATGTGAGGTGGCGAGAGATCACTAACATACATTCAGGGAAATGGTTCACGCCTCACTATCCAACTTTAATGCTGTCTTGACAACCATGTTCAGTGTGTCATGGAACCTGGGGTTTAGTCAGCTGGGTTTAGTGAAGGGCATATCTGAAATAGCTTATGAATAACCCCCCCCATAAAAAAAATAAAAAATAATAAATTCACTAAATGAACACAAGGAATAATTACACTTAATATTTTATGTATATGTGCCAATATAACAATACACAGTACATAGTGATAAACAGCATAGTGACCTAGTTGTCAACAGTCAATGGAAAAATCTCCATAAAAACCACCTTTTAAACCTTTAAAGACAGAGACACCTTGAGATATAAGGTTGTTAGTTGGTGACATGTGTTTCTGTTGAAGTCATTATTCAAAGAATAATAAAAAAAAAATAATGTTGAAAAGCGAAATTCCTGGTAAATAAGAAATGCTACAAAAGAGCCTAGCAGAAACCTTCCACACCCATGACCAGGGCAGGACTGTTAATCCCACTTTTGGGCCAATCAGGCGTGGAATGACCATCGGGAGAAACAAGCGGGCCGGTGGTTTGGCCGCGAAACGTGCCATCGCGATATGCAGAAAGGAACAGCGAACCCAACAAAACACTCAACAACATTTAAATATATAGCTCTTATAGCCAAATATAAACCGGTTTAAAATCTTGATGTGACATTGCTTAATTTCATATCCAAAGTAAAATCATCACAAATATATCATAAATATATGAAAAATCGCCCAGCCAAAACAGATGGGGATCTTATTTCCTGATACGCATTTGACTGTTTGGTCTCAAAGGAAAATGTATTAGTCCTGCTGTAGGACTTTATTAGAATTGTCTTGTTAATTATGAGACTAGACTCATTAGAGCTTTGCCGTGGGTAATTGCTCAGTGAGGAGAGAAGCTTGCAGCCTTTCTTGCTTATGATAAACTTCTGTCGCAGAGACAACTTTCTTTTGCTCTTCACTTTGGAAGATGGGTGGAGGGAGGGAATGTTGACTCATCTGTCAGCCAGACTTTAAAATTAATACATAATGACACTTCCCCTTTTCTCTGGGCAATACCACATCTGTTGTCTGATGGAAAACATTGGGTCTAAGTCTTGAATGAAAGAGCCAGTCCAACTCAACTTTTAGAATTTCACACATCAACAGTGTTTGCTGTTGCACTTGGAAAATTACATTATTTGATCATTTAAAAATGTTTTCATGGAAAGGCTAGATGAGTCGAATCTATGAAAAAGTACATTTTGATGTCCCATTTCATTTAGTTGTAAATGAACTGACTGCCCCACTATTGTTGAGTTGTTGCTGTAGAACTACCATTGCACTTGAACTGTAGAATTATTGCACTTTTTATAGGAAAAGGTAACTCTGCTTAAGTGTAGCAATCAATTTTATATATAATTTGTGTGTAAAGAAAGTTTTGATGTGTCAGCAAGCAGCACAATTTTCCCTTTGGTCTCCTCCCATTCAATTGTGCTTATTAATCTTTCACCTTTAATCTATCATCGGTCACTTTTAAACCTGAGAGCTTCGCTCCAAACCTGGATGCATACTCTGTTGGAGAGATTATTGATGATATGGAGGCTTGCTGAGGAAGAGCATTCGAATACGCCAGTGATTAATGATCGCTCCTCAAACAGGAAGCACATTTCTTTTAAAAAATGTTTATGCCATTGGTGTCCCGGTCTGGGCTGGAGATAGTGGATATGACAAATGGGTTGGGCAGCATTTATTTAAAAGAGAGACTATCTGTGTCTCTTTATCTGCTAAAATGGTTTGGCTTGGGACTCTTAACCTCACTCCATTTCTCTTTATCATTGCTTGGTCGATCTAGAATTTAAACAGACCTTGAGCACTGTAGATGTGCAGTAGGTGGACACTAATGCTACCGGTACCTCCATGACGTGACATTGAAATTGAATGTTCAAGTTGAATTTAGCACTATTCAAGTGAGTTTGGTTTTATAAATAATGTTAGTAACATACATCCTGAGTTATTTACATTTATTAACAGAGGAAATGTGTGATTTCATGATTTGGACAGGATTGGGAGCTCTCTAGTTATTACCAAGGTGGGAGTGTCTATATTCAACATGATCAAAATGTTACTGTAACCTAAAATCGACACCATAGTGTCGAATTATAAATTTTTGCACCAATTCAAGTTTGATCAGATTACACTCTAGCACTGCATGAGCAACCGCTAAGTCATGTTTTCTGGTCATGTGGGAACCAGAACGTAATCATGTTCACATAAATAATGGCAAGTGTGATTGGGAGATTGCATTTTCACTCTAAAATTGCATTTTTACTCCACTGATGGTTAGGCTTGGGATTGGGGTTAAATACAGTTTGCATTTCTGTTGACTGTATTATATAATTTAGAACAAAAAAATGCTCATTTTTGGCAAGGGGACATTTCACCCAGAAACTGCAGCTGACACTTGCTAATGCATTGATATATTTAGCCTATTTAGCCTATTAGTTTTTGTCAATGTATTTTTCCCCAAAAATATAAATGTGAAACATTTTTACTAAAAATATTGATTCTTGATGTTAGGATATTGATATAGTAATATATATATATATATATATATATATATATATATATATATATATATATATATATATATATATATATATATAATACCTCAATAATTTAAAGAATTTATTTTCCTCAACTCCTGATGGAAAACTAGTCTTGTTTGAATATGGCTTTTTAAAGGCTTTTAATGGGTATTAATGAGACTTTTAATGGGTATTATCCTGCTGTGTGCTTTAATGAAAGTTTACGAACATTTAGAGTGGATGTGGTAACAAAGGTCTTCCGTCCTACTGAGTGTAGGCCAAGTGAATTAATCCATTGAAGAAGGGGGGTAGTAAAATGTTATAGCGTGGTGCGCACTGCACTTTTGAGGACTGTGGCAGGGCTCCTCGTCCCCCGGCAGATGGCCGCGGCTGCTCAGTTGGGGTGGACGGTAGTGGCGAGAACTCTACTACGACGTATCCCTCCTCCTTCCCGGATTTCGGCACCAGTGTAAAGAAGTCAATGGAAAGGAGGAGGCGAGAACCGGCTTTTCAATATAAATAATATTTTAATAATAAACTTAAACAGAAGACACAAACACACGACTGACATGTTCGTAAACTATCTATCTCTCTCCCGCACAATCCTCAACAGTCGGCCTTTATCCCTCTCGGAGGCTTGATTAGCCTGATAAGGGACCGGGTGTGTATGATCACGACCCGGCCCCGCCCTCTGCCCTGCCATAAGGACATTGTATTTTTCATACATGTGGCATTTTTCTTTTGATGGTGGACAGTCCTCGGAATTATAGACGTTAAAGTGTGGTTGCTGTGGCCGAGAACTGGAACAAACAAGTGTGAAGAGTGCTGCAAGTGCACAGTGTGTCAGTCATCATCAGTTTCAGCCGATTACACACACACACAGACACACACACACACGCACACATGCACACATACATATTTAGCTTGCAGTGTTGTCACAGCAACATATGCATACGTGCAAACCTGTTAGTGACACACTCAGAGAACTCGGATGTTCGTTCACACTCAAAGTGGAGCTTTAAGCTGATGTATTGTATACAAATGTATTGTAGGAAAATGACTTTACTTTTTGGGCAACTTTTTTGCTAATTGTCACCGGAGTTTCCTGCTGACTCAAGTGCCACATCGTATCATTATTAGAGATATCAAAAAGACAGGTACCTTAGTACCAAGTCAATACTACAAGTAAAACAAAAAGATCCTAGTCTTTCAATAGTATGGGTCCTACCAAGGACTGTACCAAATCCTTTACATCATACTTTGCTACGACAATGTGGCCACACATGTGAACAATCAAATACCCAGTTTTGGACGGTATTAGTAAAAGAGTTTGTCTTGTGAATGTAATCAGGCAGGACAAAATTCTAAACTTTCTTAAAAAGAAACTCCAAAAATAATTTTACATAATTGATAGACTAATTGGAAGGTTACATGCCATTTAAGTTTAATTTGTAAATATGAATATCAGTAGCAGACAATTTAAACAAAGGGTTTTCAATAGCATATTGTTTTTTCCTATATCAAATTTGGTATTGAGAATCGTGAAGACAGGCAATAAAGAGCTGTCTGGGAAGCTCAAAAAGAGCAGCTTCCAGCCCCACTTACAATGAGCCCACTAAACTAAAGTGCTATCAGTGTTGTGCAGCATAGCACACCTGCTACTCTAATGCAGAACAGAGGAACACTGTCAGGGCCGAGGCTCGAACCCGGGTCAGCAACTTAGGAGCCAGATATGCTACCGGTGAATGACAGGAAAGACAATGAACTTGCAAAGGCTTACTCATGAACAAAGTATTGTTCCAAAAAGAATGAGTAATAATAAAGTCCAAGTAGGTAGAAAATGAAAATATAATCCAAATGGGAAGTAGGGCAAGCAAAGGCAATGAGTAATCTACAAAGCAAAATAAATACAGTATATCCACAAAAACAATCCAACAGAGAAATTTATTGGGAAAAAAATATAATACACAGCCAGAACTTTGATAGAAAGGTCCACAGGACCCAAACATAGGAACAGTGACACAGGTAGCTTGAAGTAACTAAACAGCAAGCCTTAAAACAAAGGAACAAACCAACTTAAATACACACAGGGGAACGAGACACAAGGTGACAGCAATAATGATAATGACACAAAGGGAAAATATGACATAAGGGGGACCACTGAGTCCCTCAAGTGTCTAAAACAAAGAACAACATGTCCAAAATCCTGACAAACACGCGGTGATACAGAGACTTTATTGTTATTGTTTGAGTTAAGCTTTTAAACAAGGCAAAAGTGAACTGAACTACGAGCTTGTTATAACTGCTCAGAAGCTCCAACGAAACTCATACCATGTCAACACTTATTCGTTTAAATAAGAAAATTTGGTGGATTCATTATTCGAAAAGGTAAGCCAAGTATGCAATTCTCAAAACTCTTGTTTCAGAACCTATGCAAGATAATATTTGTTTGAATGTCTCCCGAGTTGTTTTGAAGTACTCGCGCGTGTGCCTATAGACTGAACGCGTAATACGCTTGTGCATGACGTCATCGTTTTCACAAATTCGTGTTTTTGTATGTTTACACGGAGATGATAATGGCATCATTTTCAAAAACTTGCACTTTGAAACCCGTTTTCAAAAGTTTGCGTTTGAAGGCCCCAAAACGCTGTTGTCGTGTAAACGAACAGCCAAAACACATAAAACGTTTTCCGTTTTTAGTTGAAAACTAAATTTGAATCCTGAATTTAGAAAAAAATGTAACAAATTGATGAATCATTATTATTCTCTAAAAAACACTCAGGTTTTTCCACAGAGTTATTACGCATTTAATGAATGAGATCCAATTCATTCATTTAAATACTCATGGTGTTGTGCTATTTAGTGCCTAATTAAGAATGGTGGTGATTGCAGATGGTTAATTAACAACACAAGTTTTTGTGGTGAAATACCACACATACAATCGTTTTCACCCCTCAGCCTTTCTTTTTTTCTTCTACCTCTCCATAAAACTTTCGGAGTGTCTATTTGCATCCAAATAGACAAATAGTAAATAGCATCTGCCACACAGAGCAGCCATTTGCACCCCAATAGTCTGGTGGAACCACAGAAATATACGACAATTGTAGAGCACAGTGTTTTTCAATACGATTTCCTGTTTCCACTGTTAATATTTCATTTAGTACTACTTAAAATAATTGATAAAATGAACATAAATGTTGATTTCATCGCAGTGATTTGGTCATTGTGAATGGAGTGAAGAAAAGGGTTTGATTCGAAGGTGGGGTCTGTCTATCACACTCGTCCCTGCCTGAAACCATGGTTACTGTAGTAAATCCAAGGTCATTTGTTCTAAGGTATGGTTAAGGTTATGTTTAGGGGTAGGGGTTTAAGTAGTTTGTCTGTGGGACTCTAAATAAACACAATAAACACACTGCCACTTTTTGAACTGGGGTGTCAATAGTATATACCATTATTTACATTTACATTTGCACCAGGGTGCAAATAGCATCTGTCTAATTCTTTCTCCTATTTTCCCTTTTCAGCTGCTGTCTGAGACTCAGATCAACATGGTGAAGGTGGTGAACTCTGTGAGCGAAGCCCTCAGCTCCATGCAGAAGGAAACAGGAAATATCAAGAGTCGTCTCAAGGCAGATCTGCAAAGGGCTCCTGTGCGCAGTGTCCGGCCCAAGGGCTGTGCTGGTGGAGAAGGTACAAAAGCTTCTCATTAGCCCAATATCCTCAACTCTCCAGCCAGCCCTAATGAGCACTGGAATGGTGTCACACCTATTCCCTCATTAGCCGTCTGACGGTGTGAAACAGACATGCCACTGCTTAGACAGCAGGTGTGATATGGCAGATTTGAAGTCTGAAAAGCTTTCTGTTCTTGTGTTGTACAAAAAAAAAAAAAAAAAAAAAGATGTAGTTGGCAGGGTTATAGAAAAGTCATAGAAAATCTGAATATATCAGAACATTTTCAAGTTGAGAATTGCAGTTCTAGAAAAGTTAAAGAAATTCTTGGAAATTTCTATAGTGAGTATAAGTTTTTCTAGTTAGGTTCAGGTTTAAAATGCTTAAACAGCAATAAATTGCTCGTTGTGTGACTATATAGAATGATTAAAAAAAAAAAAAAATTCCATTAATTATAAACAACTGGAAAAAATCATGAAAATGGTAAAAATGTCATTGATCAAAAGGAGTGGGAACCCTGAGTTTTGGATTGACGCTTGATGAGGACGATTCTTGCCTACTGCAAAAAACGCTTTGTTCATAGAACTTAAAATTAAGCCTACACTGTGCATGGCTTTTTTTGTTTCTTTTTTTTATACATCCACTTAAGTATTTCTTGACTGAACTTAAAATTTCAAGTTACCATGACTTAAAACCTGCCATCATTGTAATTATGACCTATTTATACTAAGTACCTTGTTATAAGATTTCTAAAGTTATATTAAATTTATGCAGTTCAAAGTTTGAGAAAATTCTTTCACTTTTAAATTTTTTATTACACACATTTTATGTACATCTGAATTGCTGTTGTTAAATTGTAATATATAAATTGCATTTATATTGGCTATCCTGCTCTTTAGATACCATTTCGTCATCGGCCATTAATAAAACCCATATGAGTTGACCCCTAATTTTCATCACATGAACATTCATGAGACAAAAAAACACAATGAGTCAAGCAATGCAACCATATGAATTATTCATGGTCCTATGCATGCTGAGAAAAGTGGGCAAACAGGACTCTACCACAATACCAAATTTAGTGTAGGTTACTTTCCTGTCTAAAATAGGTAAAAATACCAAAAACATAACTAAAAAAAGGCAAAACCATCAAAATGCATTGAGATGCAGTTACTTATGCTAGTTGATACAGTAGATCCTTGTGATAGCAAATAAACAACAACAAAAAATATAATAATCTAGTTAATATGTTTCTTTTTTCATCATTATTTATTTGATCTTAGAATAATTTTTTACAGTACATGTTCTGTCTTGGTGGCAGGTTCCAGACCCAGAGACTGCAGTGACATCTATGCCAGCGGGCAAAGAGAGGACGGTATCTATTCTGTGTTCCCTACACACTATCCAGCAGGCTTTCAGGTCTTCTGTGACATGACTACTGATGAGGGCGGATGGACGGTGAGTCTTTCAGGTGTCAGTTTTCTGGTGATCTGAGTCAGTGACATACAGTACAGTGCTACATGAGGTGATAACGGTGTCACATCAGGGCATTAGACAGATTCAGTTTTTGGAAGCTTCTGAGCTGTTTGGTTGCTAAATATATCTGAATAGACTCTAGGAATTAAGATGACTTGTAATGAGTCACTCCATTAGATGTTGAGTTGTTGTTAAGTGCACGCTCCTATGCATAAGTAGGCAAGTCACAAATATGCACACATACGCATTCACGTGCATGAACACGATTCAAACTGATGTTTCACAAGTGTTCAGTCCATTACAGCTGCTGCATGCAGAATAGAGTGAATCAAGCACTTTTTCCGAGAGTATTACCTAGTCATTAGACACGCAAAAGTGTTTTAATTTCATGGTCTTTAAAAAAAAAATTACATTTAAAAAAAAATAAGACATAGCTGTTTACATTTTTCCACCAGCAGAGATTCTGCTATGCCACAGATGTGTGTATAAAGGCTATTTAACAATGGCTTCAAAAGTTATTCTCACAATTATTGACAGGTTATGCTATAATAGGATATGATCTGTCTGTCTATCTACACTGGTGGCCAAAAGTTTAGAATAATGTACAGAGTTTGCTCTTATGGAAAGAAATTGGTACTTTTAATCACCAAAGTGGCATTCAACTGATCACAACGTACAGTCAGGACATTAATAACGTGAAAGATTACTATTACAATTAAAAAAAATATATATAAATAAATTCTTAAACTACTTCAAAGAGTTCTCATCAAAAAAATCCTCTACATACAGCAATGACAGCTTTGCAGGTCCTTGGCATTATAGCTGCCAGTTTGTCCAGATACTCAGCTGACATTTCACCCCCACTTCCTGTAGCACTTGCCATAGATGTGGCTGTCTTGTCGGGCACTTCTCACGCACCTTACAGTCAAGCTGATCCCACTAAAGCTCAATGGGGTTAAGATCCATAACACTCTTTTCCAATTATCTGTTGTCCAATGTCTGTGTTGCTTTGCCCACTCTAACCTTTTCTTTTTGTTTTTCTGTTTCAAAAGTGGCTTTTTCTTTGCAATTCTTCCCATAAGGCCTGCACCCCTGAGTCATCTCTTAACTGTAGTACATGAAACTGGTGTTGAGCAGGTAGAATTCAATGAAGCTGTCGGCTGAGGATATGTTAGGCGTCTATTTCTCAAACTAGATACTCTGATGTACTTATCCTCTTGTTTAGTCCTACATGTGGCCTTCCACATCTCGTTCTGTCCTTGTTAGAGCCATTTGTCCTTTGTCTTTGAAGACTGTAGTGTACACCTTTGCATGAAATCTTCAGTGTTTTGTCAATTTCAAGCATTGTATAAGCCTTCATTCCTCAAAACAATAATTGTTTCTTTTTTGCCATTTTTGACCTAATATTGACCTTAAGACATGCCAGTCTATTTCATACTGTGGCAACTGAAAAACAAACACAGACAATGTTAAGCTTCATTTTATGAACCAAATATCTTTCAGGTGTGTTTGATATAATGGCATGTGATTTTTCTAGTACCAAATTTGCAATTTAGCATGATTACTCAAGGATAAGTTGTTTGAGTGATGACTGCAGGAAATGGTGCCTGTCAAGATTTGTTTGTGATGGTGCTGTTTTTGCATCTGTAATGTCCTGACTATACTTTGTGATCAGTTGAATGCCACTTTGGTGAATTGAAGTACCAATTTCCTTCTGAAACAGCAAAATCTGTACATTTTTACAAACCTTTCGCCGCCTACCTATCTATCTGTCCGTCTATCTGTTTGTCTATCTGTCCATCCATCTAAGCTTTTGGTCTTTCCACCTACCCACAATAAGACATATATAATAACTTGGACAATGTTTTTCTATTACAATTATTAAAGGGGACCTATTATGCAAAATTCACTTTCACATGGTGTGTGTGTACACAACCACCCTACAATGTTAAAAGTCCACCCACTCCTATGGTAAATGGTCTGCACTTATATAGTGCTTTTTTAACCTTAGCGGTTTTCATTGCGCTTTACAATGTAACTCATTCACCCATTCACACACACACACACACACACACACACACACACATGTTGTGTTTCCATGTTTTATGGGGACTTTCCATAGACATAATGGTTTTTATACTGTACAAACTTTATATTCTATCCCCTAAACCTAACCCTACCCCTAAACCTAACCCTCACAGAAAACTTTCTGCATTTTTACATTTTCAAAAAACATAATTTAGTATGATTTATAAGCTGTTTTCCTCATGGGGACCGACAAAATGTCCCCACAAGGTCAAAAAGTTCGGGTTTTACTATCCTTATGGGGACATTTGGTCCCCACAAAGTGATAAATACACGCTCACACACACACACACACACACACACACACACACCAATGATGGTAGAGCTGCAATGCAAAGCACTAGCCTGCCATTGGGAGCAACTTGGGGTTCAGTGTCTTGCCCAAGGACAATTCTGTATGTGGAGTCGTGTGGGCCAAGAATCAAAATGAATGGTTTTTATTTCTGCTCTAACATGACATCGTGTTAGAGAAGGCCTCGCCCACAACTGGTGACGGACTCCACCCTATTATCATAGATCCTCCCCTGAGTGAGCTACACGCAGTCTGCCATTTTGTTCTGTGCTGGAGCAGATACAGTGAAATAAATAATGTCTCAGCTTCGCAAGCGATGTTCTGGTGTTGGCTGTAAAAGTGAACATAAGAGTCTTCATGTACTCCCGGTTTGCAAATCGCTTTCTGAATGTACTCTGGTATTTATGCTGTCAGTCAAATTGGTTCTGATTAGATTGTTGCTGTAATATCCTAAACACCAGTTGTATAGACACAGCCCTCTTCCGGAAAGGGGGCGGGGAGCAGCAGCTCATTTGTATTTAAAGAGACACAGACGAAAACAGCGGGTTTTTGATTCCACCCAAAAAGAGACATTTACAACATGTTATAATAAATGATCTGTGGAGTATTTTCAGCTAAAATTTCACAGACACATTCTGGGGACATCTGAGACTTATATTACATCTTGTAAAAGGGGCATAATAGGTCTCCTTTAAAGAGAGTCCACCTTGTTAAAATGCAGTTTTAGCAGAACACCTTAATTGCTTAAGTGCCATTATTTGCTTTTAGGACCCAGTGTTCCAACATCTTAAGAAATACACAGGAATGACTTCAAGTTTGTTGTTATTGTGTTGAAAGATAGGGATTTTTTTTATTAATAAGTGGCTTCAGATATGTATCCTACATATAATACACAGCACTTTGTTTTAATTTAATCTATTGATGTTACTTGCTGATTGAGCTATTTGATATACAGTATATCTGACAATGGATGATTGAAAGCACGCCGTTACTACCCTATACTCATTTGCTCATTGTCTGATCAGATGGTTCTTTAAACAATACTTTGGAACATCACAAGGTTTTATGTAAGTCTGTCTTTGTCTGTGCAAGGCTATTTATTTAACCAAGCTATTGCAATGGAAGGAGACATTTGAAATAACAGATGGTGTTACTAAGACTTTGAAAATCCTGATAAAGACACAGTGAGGGCAAGGCTGACATCTGCAGTAAAGGGAAAGAAGATATTTGATGACGCATCATCTTTATAGACCTCATTCTCAGAGTGTATGTTTTGTTGTCAGTGTTTTGTTAAGGTGAATGGTAGATGTTTAAAAAGGCAGAGAGGACTGCGCACCATATAGATGTCCTCATGTTAAATGGCAAGTTTACCCAGAAATTAAAATTGTCATTATTTATTCACCCTGATACTGTTCCAAACCCACATGACTGACTTTTTTGATGTGGAACACAAAAGCAGATGTTAGGGCAAGCTAGTCTCACAAAATGAACATTACTATAACTACAATTTGGCCGAATTCTGTTTCATTGCAGTTTCCTGCTAAAATTAACATTAGAGGCACTGCAATGACTGTATGTTTTATTCACTTTCACACAAATCATGTCTACAATGGCTGATAATGACTTTAATATCACTTACTGTATTTTTCGCTCTATTACTCACACACTGCTATGTTATGATATAGAAACACTTTTACTATAATGCATTATTTGAAATTACAGACCCTTATTCCAATGTCATTAGCTTCTGTGGTAGCTCACCTCATTGAGTGTTAGATTTTGGACTCTGAATTGAAATGCATTGAAATGTGTAACAAGGCACATCATTTTGTGTTAGGGGCTGATAGGGAACATGAAACTAAATGGTGACTGAGACTCCTTTTGGATTCATTAGAAGAAAGAATGAGGGTGAGTATATTATTTTGGTGGTAGAGCGGGTCAGCCACTAATCACAGGGCTGGCAGTTCAATTCCCGGCCCACATGACTCCACATGCTGAAGTGTCCTTGGGCAAGACACTGAACCCCAAGTTGCTCCCAATGGCAGGCTAGCATCTTGCATGGCAGCTCTGTTGTCATTGGTGTATGAGTGTGTGTGTGTGTGTGTGTGTGTGTGTGTGTGTGTGTGTGAGCGTGTATTTATCACTTTGTGGGGACCAAATGTCCCCATAAGGATAGTAAAACCCGAAATGTTTGACCTTGTGGGGACATTTTGTCGGTCCCCATGAGGAAAACAGCTTATAAATCATACTAAATTATGTTTTTTGAAAATGTAAAAATGCAGAAAGTTTTCTGTGAGGGTTAGGTTTAGGGGTAGGGTTAGGTTTAGAGGATAGAATATAACGTTTGTACAGTATAAAAACCATTATGTCTATGGAAAGTCCCCATAAAACATGGAAACACAACATGTGTGTGTGTGTGTGTGTGTGTGTGTGTGTGTGTGTGTGTGTGTGTGTGTGTGTGTGTGTGTGTGTGTGTGTGTGTGTGTGTGTGTGTGTGAATGGGTGAATGGGACACAGTGTAAAGCGCTTTGGTAACCGCTAAGGTTAAAAAAGGCGATATATAAGTGCAGACCATGATTTTGAATTTTTGGTGGGATTGTGCACAAATTACAAATGCTTTTAAATTCGAACTCCAACTTGAAATTTAAAGCCAATTTTAAATTCAGAATTTCACCCAACCCAGAAGCACAGACATGGAATAGCCTTAGTTCTGATAAAAAAACAAAACACTGGGCTTTTTAAGTGTCAGGAAACAAATTTTCCGTATTTGCTCTCGTTGACTTGTACACATAGTGTTGAAAAGGGTGACATATTGTATTCCCTGATTACAGTCAACGCTGCTTTGCAGCTGTCAGAGCATAAGCTTAGCACATTGTCTTTCACTGCTAAGTGTGCCGGAAGCGCTGAGAATCTGAAGAGGCAGAATGGAAATGTTACTGGGAATTAATAGATCCAGAGCACCTATTCAATATCTGTGGCCTTCAGCGGTTTCTGATGAGGATGCAGGGCTTTTCAGCCAGTACCGGAGTAGATCAGGCCAAGTTCAGTTGGGTCATGGAGAGGGGAGGGGAAGGACTGTAATTTCCCATCCATGGGCAATTGTCTGCCATGTACATTTCTAGTTAGTGCTGTAATGAGCTGTTCTTGCTCCGCGAGTCTCTCTAACACACTTCATTGTTCACCTAGTTTTTTTTTATATATATAGAAGTCATATTCTGTGACCAATTTGTTTTTTTATTTTTTGTCATCACACAAAAGCAAATCCTAATTCAAGCATATTCGTCATCATAATATCAATCACAATCATCATAGCATTAGAGGTGTAACGGTTTATTGTGGCACGATAAGTTGCAGTTGCATCGGAGATGGGACGGTTTTTAAATTATTTTTACAAATTATTTTAGCCTCTGTTCTATATGTGTGACGACCTCAGCCTACATAATGTGGGCATACAAACGGAAATCGCTTCATTGCACATAAAGAGCTCTAAAATACGACTGCACACTAACAGCCACAGGTGTTGCACGATGAGTTGTGTGGAAATTGTGAAAACTGTAACAGAAACCATGTAAGCAAATGTAATACAGGGAGAACCAGGAGCAAGAGAGAGACGTGACCTATTAGTAGTGCAAGGGATCGGATGTCTGTTTGAAGCATGAGAGTGATCTGCTCTTATTCTGTGAGAGAAAATTTAAGTTTACAGATGTTTAATTAATACAGATTTAATTTAAAATATTTTAAATGTATGTAATCAGTGACAGTGTGTAAGCAGCATATGTATCTGAAGTAATTTGGGATTTTGAGTAAGCAGAATTATTAGCTAATATTTCCATTTGGTGTAATTGTAATTGCCTAATTGTTGGTCATCTCTGATAGATCATTTAGCACTTAAAAACAGTATTTTTAGCTAAAGGTTATAGGAAAGAAACTATTTTGTATTTGTCTTTAAAGTATGGTAAATATCAATCTTAATTTTATTGATTCAGGTTTAGTTTTTAAAATTGTGAACCGAACCGTGAGTTTTGTATCGTGAACTGAATCAAATCATGGGATGATTACACCCCTAGTATTTATACAAACACTTATAGGAAGAAAAAAAAAGGAAAATAAATAATAGCACAAATAATAATTCCCAGAGCAAACATCGTTGCACATAATTATGAAGGATGGGGCACTTAAAATGATATTGGACTCTACAGCAAACCAACAACCTGTGTCATTATGGAGTGATCAATTCTAAAGGTCAGAGATAGGGTGAAAAATAGTAGTGAAAAGATTAATTCTGGCTGCAATGGCATTAAAAAAATAAACTAAACCAACAACAACAAGAACAACAAAACTTTAACATTATACAGTAAGTGAACCGTAGGGGAAAATATTTAATAATGGCAAAAAAAAAGAAACATTGAAATTATGACATGACCCATTTAATTCAGTTCCATATTTCTGCAGGCTAGGTTTCTGCTCTCATCTACTGAGTAAGAGGAAAAGAGACATAGGCAGAGAGGTGCCAATGGGAGAAAGTGCACATGTGTGGGTATGAAAAGCTTGAAATCCTCTGAAACTACAAAATCACGACAGAAAACCAGAGTTAATTGGAGCAGATACTTAATTTATGCAGCAATCAGATGTATAAACATCTGGAGGGCAGATGCGACTGTCAGCCATGTCTGGAAAAATGTCCCTGTTCTACCTCCATCAGCACACAGGTGCATTCTCCTCAAAACACCACTTTCCTAAATACTCCAATGGAGTGTTGGGGAGGCTATTTTGAAACTAAAGCTTGCCAAGCAACACTCATACTTTATAGTAGTTAAACCACATTCAAGCTACCCTTTTTGGAAAAGTAGCTTGCTTCATTACAAGCTACTAACAAAAATGTGCTAACATTGAAGCTATTTAAGGGCTCAGTAGTTTTTAAAATATATAACTGGCTAATGATGTACTTTATAATTAAATCAGAGGTGTATTTCTTTGGCAAAAATAATTAGGGTTTTGGAATTAATCTTAATTTGGCTAAATTGAAAGCTAAATTGAAACTTAATACAATAAGAAACTAGAATATGTGCATGGAGGAGGCCTCCTCCTTTTTTCAATTAGCAAGCTACATTTTCCAAAGAGTAGCACTTTTGCATCACAAAGAGTGTAGCAAAATATATTGGTTACATTTTTTTGTGAACGCAGCAATGGAAGGAGTTATCCACATGCTAACTTAAAACGTCCTCTCTCTCATATGAAGCGATTTGAAAATCCAAATAATTTAGGTGAATCGGTTCTTTCAGACAGTTCATGTAAATGAACTGGTTAAAATAAACGATTCCCTTATATTTAGCATTGGAGTCAGTTCATTTGTTCAGCTCATGTAAATAAACAAGTTCACATAAATGTTTCATTGATTCACTTGAGCCCTGTGCAGCCTTAAAGGGATAGTTCACCCAAAAATGTAAACTAATTTACTCACCCTCATGCAATTGTAGATGTGTATGACTTTCTTCTGTGGAACACAAACAAAGACTTTTAGAAAATATCTCAGCTCTGTCCATACAATGCAAGTGAAAGGGGTTTGAAGCTCCAAAAAGCTTATGCATAAAAGTAAATCCATAAGACTCCAGTGGTTTAATCAATGTCTTCAGAAGTGATATGATAGGTGTGGGTGAGTGGTCTGATTCGAGGATGTGGGGTTGCTCTAGAGAATTACCTGTGCGCTAGGTGGGTCATTGTCCAATCAGAATTGAGTATTCCAAAGAGCGTAGATAACTACTTTTATTTTAAGGAGTTGCTCGACTATAATTTAACTACTTTAAGTTTGAGTAGCTTGTAGCTTGAGAAGACACAAGGGAATATTTTTTTCATCTGTTTGTTAAATTAGAGAGATACACTTTTAAGCGAGCATATTTGATTACTGCCTCAGCTCACACTGTCACACTACTGATCAATGTAGTTAAGTTAGCATTGCTACTTTTATTCAGGAACTCCCCAACACTGATCCAGTGGATCAATCAAGACCAATGCATCAGAGAAAACAAGGCTTGGCTTTTGTTTCGGTTTGTATGTTTGCATCAGCTTAACTACATAATCCTCACCCCAAAGTCTTTCGCTCAGCAAACAGCTTGGGGGAAAATAAAGCGTGACACAAGTCAGGGTGATGTGAACCACTATCGAAAGCTTGTGAACTGAAATGTCAGCGATTGCTCAGAGGTGAGGAAACAGAGATGTGACATGAACTTTACATTCTTGCACATTTCAGCAGCTCTCAAAACTAGCACCAGTCAGAGTGCTGGGTATGTTATGCCCCCTTTTGTTTATCTTTGAATGAACTTTGATAAACTGTTTGAGCGCTTGAAAGGATCTGCACTCTTATTGCAAATTAAACAATTAAAGTTTTTCCATGGGTAATTTTCATGTGCATTCTGTTGAGGTTTGCCTCACACAACCTATCTCATCTTTATGCGCCCATAGCACAAGGAGACAAACATCAAGTATTTACTAAGGTTCTGTCGATTTAGCATCGCATACTGATTCATACCATATCAGGATAACACGATTTCGAATGTCTATTTTAGCCAGTAAAAATACATACTCTAAGGCCACATCCACAGTAGTTCATTTTCATTTGAAAACTATTTTCAGTTTCCTAACCTCATTGTTGTCCTAAGTATGTAGTACTAGAGAGTGTTTTTGAAAGCCTCAGATTTTGGTTGAGGAAAACATTGTTCCAGTGTGAATGAGAGGGCAAAACGCATCTAATTCAGTGCATTTTTAAACCAACATGTATCACTGAAGTGTGGACGTGGCCTAAAAAACTTGTCATAAAATATTTTTGATTGATGAAATGTTGTGTATGTGTAGTTTTTACAAACTTTTTGTTTTGACTTCCTTTGGTGGGATTCAAACCCCTCCAAATGAACATTCAATTTTACACCCCAATCAGAAATTATATTTTTCAGAATTATATTACAATTTATTATGACAAAACTGATCTGAATGTGTATCTTTAACTCAAAACAATCATTTGATTGCAAGTTGGATTACTCAACTGTTTGTTGTTCTGTGCAACCTGTGAGAGCAACACAATAGAAAGGGTTGTATTGCCTATTTATTGTCATTGTATTTTTTTGTGGCGCCAAGTCTATCACAATCAACTCACTTGGCTAAAACATCTGCTCTTGCGCAGTAGTGTTCCGTCCGCATTGGCGGAAGAAGGCAGACATTCAGAACCGTTCCAGAATGTAAGAAAAATCATTCAGTTCTAGTATTTTTTATAACAACCCCACACCTCTGCTGGTTTCCTAATAGCTAGTCATCTCATACCGCCCTGTCGGATGGCACTACTGACATTTGGATCTTCAAAGCTCATTTAACACTGAGGGTTCCATACTGTTTCCCCTTCAATTACCCCCAGCACATTTTCAAGGAACTCTGATTATGTTGCACTTTAATGCATTGATTTAGATTGTGCTATTGTTCCCTCTGTCAGAAGCTTTCTCATAGTACTAATTGTCAAAAATAACGATGCATCCACAGTCAAAAAATCCTTGGGCAAATCCTTGAGTCTCCTTGGGCATTTTAAAAAAGATCATCTCTGCTATTTGCTTGTTGGGAGCACATAATTATTGCATTCATTTTTAGGAGATCCATACAAATACATTGGATTTTGTTTTTTTTGTCATTATCAATTATTTTGCGTACCTGTTTAATTGAGACTTTTAATGTATTACAGTGATTCTCAACGGGTTTTGCTTCAGAACCCAGATTTTGCATTGGACAACAGAGTACCGCATTGTCTATCATACAAAAGTAAATAAAAATGTCCTTAAAATCAAGCCAGGCCAGTACCAAAGTATATTTGATTTATCGTACAGCCTTTGAGGTCAATAACAAAAGTTATGGGAAGTGTTTTACCTCCTTTCGAAAAGTTTATAAGCCTATTTATTTTTTCCTTCCTAGCTATGCAGGACTATATGGTTAGCTGAATTTTATTATTTGTGTCTGGCTGTCCATGACCCTATCAGAACATACCTGCAACTCATTTTTGGGTCATCACCCACCAGTTGAGAACCACTGATCTATTACATCAAAACTGGTCAAGCTGCATTTAACTTTTTCTTTTGACGGCAGAATGAATTTGAGTCATTTTAACCTCCTGGGGCAGCATTTCGACATTAGTTGTTTTATTTCAACCATTTAATATTACACGCAGTCCATACACAAACAGTTTAAACACGTCTGAGTGATTGAAGGAACTAGAGCTGACCTCGAAGCAGTCTCAAATCATTTTTAAAAGAGAGACTTCAGTCGAGTGAGTCCATCAAGCAAAAGCTTTCTGAAAGATGGCTTGACATGAGTGGCAATCAAACCATCTGAGAGGAAATTGTACCAGCGATGGCATCTTAATTGTTTGGAGGGGAAGAAGTGGCATGGCAGGGGAATTAAATATATCAATCTAGTTTCAATTTAAACCTAGAAAAGTTCAAACCAGAACACTGCCACCCACTCCCTGCTCCAGCGGCTTCATCGTTCTTCCACTGCCGTCTCCGGTCCTGCCCTGGCACTCCGCTAATTGCTGTATTTTTCTCGTTTTGTAACTCTTGCGAAACAACCCAAGAAATGTGGGGCGAAAAAAGGGGTCTGTTTTTGATGACAGATCTTAAAAGGTGATGAAAGCTGAAAGTAACATTATTGCCAGAGGGGGAAAAGTCTGGGCATATCTTTTCTTTTCTTTTTCCATCTTGACGGTTTGAATTTTACATGACCACTAAAGGTCTGGAGGTCTAACGATTCTTGAGGTTGCTCTATTTATATTCCAAGCGGTACGCCAGCTCTAGGTTGTTTTATAATGACTGGTTTCTCCCATTGATCTAGTAGAAAGTAATGATTTTTCATGATTATAGACAGCCTGGAATTTTGAGTCAGGTCTCAAAAGGAAAAGAAAATTCATTATTCTGCATTCAGATTACACTGGCCTTTTTTAAAAAAAAAAAATCAAATGTAGTTACAGCTCTCTGCAAGCTTCTGGAAAATGCATTATTTGCTGTATTATTATTTCCCTTATTTTTGAAGCACTGGGGTGAAATGTAATGCTTTATCTATTATAGATGACCAGAGGATAGTGAATGAAGTGGCTCAGTTGAAATATTTACCTCTTCGGTAAAGTGAATTTTTACATTTGTGCTGTCAAGACCCCAAACTTGTTTTGTGTGTGTGTGTGTGTGTGTGTGTGTGTGTGTGTGTGTGTGTGTGTGTGTGTGTGTGTGTGTGAGCGTGTATTTATCACTTTGTGGGGACCAAATGTCCCCATAAGGATAGTAAAACTCGAAATGTTTGACCTTGTGGGGACATTTTGTCGGTCCCCATGAGGAAAACAGCTTATAAATCATACTAAATTATGTTTTTTGAAAATGTAAAAATGCAGAAAGTTTTCTGTGAGGGTTAGGTTTAGGGGTAGGGTTAGGTTTAGGGGATAGAATATAAAGTTTGTACAGTATAAAAAAACCATTATCTCTATGGAAAGTCCCCATAAAACATGGAAACACTACGTGTGTGTGTGTGTGTGTGTGTGTGTGTGTGTGTGTGTGTGTGTGTGTGTGTGTTACAAAGATCACTCTTAAACACATAAATGTAAAGGCATTTCATTTAATTCATTTGTTTCACACATAACAATACAGATCACAGTGGGATTGATGTTTTAAGATATTTATGAATAAACATGCAGATAATGTTTTTTATTATTATTTCCTGAAAAGCCTTCTCTGCTCATTCATCTGTTCCAGAACACTTTGGTCCTTCTGGACTTATCTGCCGTCCAGTTTTGCAATCACTTGCTTATTCTTCTTTGTTCATTTGTTCATTTGTTTGACTTTGTCACCCATTTACAACACCATTAGGAATGTAGCTATTTGGATCAAGAAGAGAGCCATTAAAATTTAGCTGAGCAGATGATTCAGCTGTTCTTTGTTTGGTAAGGAGCCATAGCTTTTATAATGTCATAAAATGTATTCAGATACTTCATTTGAAATCTCCTCAATGTATAGGACAGGACAAAGCCATTAGTTTAGATTTATATGGTTCATCAATAAATTTAAAGATACATTCGTTTTTTTAACTATGATAAAACACAAAAGTTTCAACATTTATTAGGGATGAGAGTTTGTAAGGAACTTACATTCTGGTAATGGTTCTAATTCTAAAATGGTTCTGGTTCCTTCATGATTTGATTCATGATTTTTTTGTCGAACTTATATTCTACACAAAAACAATACTTTTGGGTAACATATGATGGTGTTTATTTTTTTTATTAAAAGACCAATTATTAAGACAAAACTCTGAATGAACGGATTCTGAAAGTGGCTGAAAATCAACTATGAACAACCTGTCCGCAAATACACTGATTTCGGTTTCACAAGTCTTACGGTAATTAACATAACTTGCAGTCTATGGACTGTAGATGTATTCATTTGGAGTTAAACATGTCAAAAGTTTGGATTTACTGTACAGCATTTTTGTGAATATGTCAAGAAGTGCTTCAACCAATTCAGTAAATGAGTGATTCATTAGACTGATTCAAACTCGTGATTGTTGAGTCTTTTTGATTCATTAAAAAGAACTGGCTCATAAGAGTCACTTCCCTTCTAATTCAAAACTATTGTTGAGTACCTCTCTTATTCATAAGTATATTCCAAAACTGCTGTTCTTTATATACCCCTGCAAATATGTACACAATGACTCTCTTAATATAGCTCACAACTCATATAATGATTAATGTGGTCCAGATAACAGGAGCAAGCCTATGTTAACCTTGAGAATTCGAGGGTAAGCCCTTGAAATCTGGTCCCATTCACTGTGCTTTGAAGATACCGTGTTCGGCTACTCCGACTTCACCCACGATATTTGGTCATAGAAGCCATCTAATGCTTATCAAACGCCTGAAGTAAACATATTGCACCTGTGTTGCACTTCTCTAACATTAATGTGCCATATACAGTGCTTCTGTATATGCCACACACTATTAGATTAGTCATGGTACTGTATCATAAGTGGACTGGAATGTGCTGCATGCCACAGCTGTGATCAGAACAAGAGTTTGTCACAGCTGCTATATGCGTAATCATTCACGGTGCGACTGCCTTTTATTGATTCACTGGTGTTGGAAGTGTGAATGTCCAGTGCCACAGTTCGATTTGAACCACATTAGGGGGTGTAAAATCGCTGATGGGTTGCAGATGGTCCCATTGATTTTAATTGCGAATCACTCTCAACTGATTTAGCCATACGATTTGCATATTAAACATCATTAATGTGTATAACCAAAAGAAATGCAAAGAAGTTATAAACCCTTTAGCTATTTACTAGGTGTTTACTCCCAAAGTTTCAAATGGATAGTTACTTGAAATGTGAGCATTCAATGGCCTTGCTGTTAAAATCTGCCTAAAGTTATTAGATCATACGTGAACAGCGCAGAATACAGGTGTAAATGATTACGCATCAGTGCACAGTTGCATTAGCTTTTGTGTTGACCACCTCCAAAGTGCCTTAAATGAGTGTGTTTACATTTACAATCTTTCACCAATTATTCTTAATTAACCTACAGCATGTCAGGTGATGGAAATGCCTTAAAGGTTGTAATTGGTTTAAGCATAACCTGTCGCCACACGCGTCAAAAACAAAGAATAACCTGATCGTTTCAAGTGTCCTGTAAACCTTATGTTCCTTATGTTGTCAGTTTTATATAATTGTTTTTTTTAATAAGGCTTTTGGTATTTATCCATGTAATGTTGTGCAAATAAACATACTCATAATGAGTGCACATTACCAAAATGTGCCACATTTTACCATTGCACCAATACTGCACCAAGGATTTTAAAGTCAACAAGAATAAAAATCATAATAACCAATACAATTTCAACCTAGTTACTTTATTGATCACTGTGTCTGGTCTTATTGTTTTAATGTGAATGATTCATCATTGCACGGTATTTAAAATAAAATAAAAAATAATAAAATCAATATCTGCCATATATTGAATCTCCCGAAATTGGCTGCAAAATGCTTTTCATGTCAACTTTAAACTTTGCTTGTACTACATCCATCCAAAAGCATCCATCTGAATTTGGAAAGCACACACACACACATATACATGCACAAGACTTCACAGAACATGTCCAGTATGCCTTATCAACATGCAGTGACATAACATAATGTATGTAGTCATGAAATCGGAGAAAATCCCCTTCACAAAATCCAACCACCATTGGTCATAGGAGACACATGTTAATACTGGATGTAAACTGCAATCTGTTTTGGCTGATAAATTGTGATCGGATCACTCAAGATGCATGGCAAACAGGGCCAAGAATTAAACTTGAAAATTAAGTTTCAGAAATAACACATTCTTTCATTCTGCAGCAGTCTAACTGCAAAAGCTTGACAAACGTGAACCATAAAGCAAAGCGGAATAAGCATGTACAAGTCTGAAAGAAGGGAACCTTTCCCAGATTTTCAAGTTTTCCTGTCAGTGGACCTCCTCACTTCAAAGTGTGTTATCTGCAGAGGCCCAGCCTGGATTACGGGTTGACTTGATTGGGTGTGAAATGGCTCTTTGGCCTCTGAGAACCCAGCCCTTTGAAGTGTCACTGTATTTTCTGGACACTATTGTGTGTTTGGATCAATTTGAACTCTCACAGTGAAAAACAAGAGGCACAAGAATGTCAGTTTTACGGTGCCTGGAAGTGCAGCTTGGAGGCCAGAAAATGTTTTTATTCCATGGTTCACTAGATGAACGACCCGTAGAGGTTTAAAAGTTGTTTGTAGACATCTTAATTTTATGCCGCATGTCTAAGCTCTCACTCTCAGTGGCATGCCCGGGAATTTTTTAATAGAGTGGCCACATGGGGATGGTGGAAAAAGAGGGGTGATGCACCAAAAAGGCTGTAGCTTGGTTGAATCATATGGGGCATTTCCACTGCACGGTACAACTCTACTCAACTCAACTCTGCTCTTTTTTGGGGGTTTTCCACTGTGGATAGTAGGCTACCTGGTACCCGATACTATTTTTAGTACCACCTCAGTCGAGGTTCCAAGCGAGCTGTGCCGATACTAAATGTGACGTCAAAATCTGAATGGTCAGGGAGAATCGTCACTACAGCGTCACTGGATTTACGACACGCAACATCAAACCGCTAGTTTTAAAGTTAGTAACAGCAATAGCAGTATCATTTTGTTCACGCGACTTTCGAATTGTGAAAAAAGAAATGGCTGTGCACAAAACCACACTGTGGTCAATAAACGAGGTGCAGACGGTCCACTCATTAGGGAAAAAGACTTTGAGGAAGTGTCTCAGCTGTTGGCTGCTACCACCGGGCCTACCAACAGTGTAGGAAAAAGTAAAAAATAAATAAAAGTGACTATAGAAACATCAAGGAAAAGTGGAAGTGGTTCGACCAAATGGACGCCATCTAAACCGGCGAGCAATGGGAGGGAGAGTCCCCTGGACTCAGCAATGATGGAGGATGGTACGTTTTGTTATATTAACTCTATACTCTGCTTGAAAGCTTCACTATATTAGTTGACCAGCTACTGGAAGCATTCTTCTAAAACAACCAGGCCAATTTAACTGTTACACTTGTGTAAAATCACCATGCAACAACTGCTTTATGCAGCACAATGAGCTAGAAGCTAACAGCTAGCGGTTGTGTTATTGTTTTGGTCAGTTTGTGTCATGTTTAAGATGATGTCACGGCAGTAGAAGCGGTGCAACTATGACAATCAGCCTATAATCCCACCCACGCTGAGGAGGCACAAAACTGGAGTGGAAATACAAGCTCAGAAAACTAAAGCGAGTAGAGTTGTGGTGAGTCAAACCGTAACATGCAGTGGAAAAGTGCCAATAGGCTAACTTTTTAGGGTAACTTTTTTAACTTATATTTATAGTAGCATATTGGTTAATAAGAGGATTTGACACTTGCCTGCCATCAGTCATTGAATCATTGTCTTTGTAATGGAAAATCAAAATGATTATTGCCTGAAATTTCAACGGTAATGGTGTAGGCTGTTGATGTTGATGTAGGAAATATATGTAGGTAGAGGGGACATACCATGTTGTTTTAAACCATTCTGTCTTTCTTTCTTCTGTAGAATATAAAAGATGTTAGGCAGAATAGCCTCAATCACAATTCACTTTCACCATATGGAAAAAAATTGTTACAATGAAAGTGAATGGTGACATTGAAGAAAGAATGTCATATGGCTTTGGAACAACATGAGGATAAATAAATAGGTGAAATGTCACTTTAAAAAAAGTCAAATGTGAGTTTGAAAAATAGGACAAATCTCTCCGAAGGAAAACCCAAGATTTACCGAAATTAAAAGTTTGACATACTCAAATAGCTGTGCCATGCATTGCTGTAGAGCATTTTTTTTTTTGCACTGGCCGTGATCAATTTATCTATTCCAAAAGACAGCACTGTAGGTTACAACCTGACTTTTAGCAAAAGGCAACTGAAAGCTTTTTCTTCATTATGTACAGCATTGATTCATTGGCAAAACACGATGCCCTAAAGTGAACATTCTCAATCATTTGGCTACAGCTCTATCCTGACGAACCAGAGTGACGCAGTTGGCGCACTGCACAAGCCAGCTGATTGATAATAACCTCGCCAGCCAATCGGGGGCGAGCATTGAGTCTTTAAGTAAAGCTTGGCTCGGATCAGGTTAGAGGTGTTTGTTAGGGAGTTTAAAACCATTGACAGGATTACACGGCTGTGATTTGTTGAGGTAAGACGCGTGGTCCTTCACAGGTGGCATAGATCAGCTAAGCCAGTTCATCCTGTGTGCTTAAACTTCATGACATGATGGGTAATCCAAACAGCTTAACTGTGTGACCTTTAGGCGCAGAGTGTGACCAGCAACATATGGAACAGATTGGGTGAATGTAAATAAGTACATGCCACTTTTTAAAAAACAATGCTGATGACCCATAAATGTTTATGATTACTCTGCATTTGTTTTCAAGCATCAAGCTACTTCAAGAGCATCAGGTGGCATTTTTATTACTATTTTTAATGTATATGTATTATTATTTGTTGATTTGTGTTCAGTTTGACCTCTTCAATAATACATTACATGCTGTTATTTGTTTTTGCAAAGCAGGAATTTCAAACAATCTTTATGCAGCTTTTTTTCTAAATCCACAAATCCAATAAAAGTAGTCCATACTACATGTGCTGCATATTCCACGTCTTCTGTAACCATATGATAGCTTTATATGAGGAACAGAATGAAATCGTAAGAATGAAAGATTATGAATAACAAAGTTATTTGGTGATAATTTCCCCTTCGCTAAGTGCTAAATTCTCATTTGCGTGCCAAATCAGATAAAAGTTGGACCGATTTTGACATGAAACACAAATGGTCCTCACGTGTCACATGACAGATTGCTATGAAGCAGTTTCGAATATGCAGAAGGACAAATGAGATTGTGGAGAGCTGATGTAAAGGGTAAGATTTGTATATGAATACCGACTTATGTAAATTTGTATATGGCACTTCAATATTGATTTTTTATTGATTTTTTTAGAGCTTGACGGTCATGGTCATCATCAGTTATTGTTGTATGGAAAAGAGGTGGGGGGGGGGGGGGATTTGAAAAAAGGTTTGACGATTTTTGAGTGAACTATCCTTTTAACTTCAACAATAACCATTGTGATTTATTTCCTTGTAACTTCACAAGCAGTTCAATATAATTCAGTTTAATACAAAATGCTAAACTTCACAACATGATTACAAGATTTACTGTCTTGATTAAACACTCAAAGTATAAAAAACATGTAGAGGTTTGAAATCCACACAATTAGTTTAACCATGTGTTTTGTAGTGTATGCATTCAGTATATTTATTCACCTAGATTTGAGGTATGAGTGGGAGCCAGACTAAATATCTGGCTTGATATAGAGTGAATTATATATAAAAAGAAAAATATTTGGTATAGCTTTATAGCAAGTGATCTGTCTGAAAGATTACAGTGGGTTTTTATTGTTGATGTATTCTGTGCAATTTTGAGAGCTGGTTTTGGTCAGACAGAGGAGGAAAGGGTCACCACTCAAAGTCTGCCCTGCACTCTCCCTGTCGTCATCACAAATCACTTTGTATCTAACAGTTTCAAGTCTTTAATAGAGAAGTGTCTCAAAAATGCTGTGTCGTTTTCCAGTTGGCTTTTGGCTATTGAAGCTATTTTGATATTATGGCAGAGTCTAATTATAGATGGAGTGAGCAATTTTGACTCTGCATGAATTCAGAAAGTAATCTATTCTCTGAGAGAATTAACTGGGTTGTCACAATGGATCATCATATTCAAGGTGTGTTCAAAGTTACAACATGCCCCAAAAAGAATTTGGACACATGAGCATTTAATTGCATAAAAAACAAACTATTAAACCAAGTGTCATCTGCAAACAAATGATGCTGAAACTTTACTCAAAACCAGCTTCAATTTTCTGAGCTTTTTTTATGTATATTCACACAGCTGTCCTAGGAGAGTAAGCACAAGTGTAGTTATACACATTTTATCACGTTCCACTAACGCTTGACAATCACATGCTTTTTGTCTTAATTTCAAAATGAATTGTTTTAGCATTTAAAACCTTCTTTTTAAAGGTTTCAACACTTGTTAAGCGCAATCAACAGCACAATGTTGATCACAAAAAAATATTTGTACTTGCCCTTATTTTCTTTAAAAAAACAACAATCTGGGTTCCAATGAGGCACTTACAATAGAAGTGAATGGGGGCCAATTTTTGAACATTAAAATATTCACATTTTCAAATGTATAGCCAGAAGACAAACAATACAGCATGTGTGTAAACATGATTTTAGTGAGACTACCTTGAGCATTCAGTGCCGCTTCAAGTTTTAGCTTTTGTTCGTGGATGAGTTTTTAAAATGTCATTTGGTATTATTAGTTGGCTGTGATGTAATAATGTGTGATGTCCATTAGGCGTCTTAATCATTGTGAAACAATGTTTTCATTATGGCATGAATCGCACTGAAGGCCTAGACTTAATGCGTGGGCCGCCACTGATTTTAGAGTTAGGTTTAGGTTTGGTTTAAATTAGGAAAAATCATAATATCGTTTGTTGGTTAATTGTATTTTCTCAACTTTCGTGAGACCAGGTTGAAATTGTTAGTGCTGCTTTTAAAATAAATCCCTCATGGTTTGATATTTTCCCCATATTCCCAAAATTTTGGGACAGTATGAAAAATTATGATAAAAAGGAGTGATTTGTAAATTATATTCACCCTGTGTTGTGTTGAAAGCAATTGTTTTTTATGTTTTACCTTGTGAATTTATTAGATTTTTTTGAAAAATGTACACTTACTTCAAATGAGATAATTTCAACATGCAAATGAAATTTCCCCCATTCATCCATTAAGCAGGTCTTCAGCTGCGCAATTGGGGCCTTCATTGCCGTATTTTGCACTTCATAATACGCCACGCATTCTCAATTGTAGACAGGTTAGGACTGCAGGCAGGGCAATCTAGTACCCACACTCTCCGATAACGCAGTCAAACACTTCAGTCCGGGCAGTATGTGGTTTGGCGTTTGGATTAATGGTGCCCTCACAGATATGTAAGTTACCTATGCTGTGGGCACTGACACCCCCACACCATGACAGACACTGGCTTTTAGATCTGACACTGATAACAGCTAAGATAGTCCTTTTCCTCTTTGGCGCAAAGAACATGATGAGTGTATGTGTGTGTGTGTGTGTGTGTGTGTGTGTGTGTGTGTGTGTGTGTGTATATATATATATATATATATATATATATACACTTTTTTTTATTTAATTACACTGTAATTAAATAAAAAAAAACGTTGTCACAGTTTATTCTTTTTTTACGGGTCCCTCTCGGACACTGTACTGCCAAACTAGAAAGAGGACTCATCTATGGCACTCGGGGCACACTCAATCACTGCTTCCCTTTAGTCGCCACAGATACACCCCCTGACTCTCTGCCAGTACAACCAGGGCTGTAGATGCCACAAGTTTATACCTCAGTTGATTGACAGGCCTATGGGACACAATTGTCAAATCACCCACCCGTTTGCCCTGTGTTTGGTCTGATTCTGTTTTCTGTCAGCGAGACAGGAGGCCGTGTTTTTTGGCACCGAACGTCTTCTCTTGTTCCAGGCCAGCAGATTGTTATCAACAGTCTGTTGTGCCACTGCTGGCTGCACTGGGATTCAATGGGGAATATGAGCGAACAACATGATTTGATTTCAGTTATTTTTGCAGCAGGCTTGTTTTCTCTGCTCTCAGTAATATGAAACCAAACCTGCCGCTACCCACCGATTCCGGTGAAAGACAGCCCACACTTCTGCAGCTTTTATATCCCACAAATGCTCCACTACAAGCTCGGAGAGGTTGTTTACCTAAAGGAGTGTGACATTCTTAATTTTGACAACACATTAGGGATAGGCAATACAACTTATTTTCTTTTTAATTCAATTCAAGACCTCTATTAAATGGAAAGTTTAAGTGAGATTTCTAATGATGAAAATGATCATTATAGCCACTTAAAGGGACAGTTTACCCAAAAATGAAAATTCCCTAATCAATTACTCATCCTCTGTTGTTCCAAACCAGTATGACTTTCTTTCTTCAGGGGAACACAAAGGGAGATATTAGGCACAATGTTCACAACGTGCATCTGTTTTCCATACAATGAGAGTGAATGGTGACTGAGGTTAAGTCCGGGTGTATGTGCAAGTTGTTACTTGTGAGGTCTGCACACATTACAAGAGAGTTTACCTGCTAACTGTACAGAAACAGTGGTACATGGCACAACTTTATGACCTGGTGAGTCCTGACGCAATCACATGAATTTCCGTGCTAGTCTAGCTATGACATCATCTGTTTATGACATCATCCACTGTATAAGCAATTACCAGAAAACAAAATTATACCAGCCTACCAATAATTAACATGATCTACAGTACCTAGCTAGGCTGCGTGTGAATGAATTAAAAACCCTGTGGAAAGCTAGAAGTCTTTTTTTCCTTTGGTGGAAATGATTTTAAGGTATGTGCCTAGGCAGAAATTGGCTTACAAAAATAAACCTACCCCAAACCTACTCACTGAAATAAAAAGTGTGTGTAGCCCCAGTCTCCTAGTTTTATCCGGCCATTGGTTATCCTTTGAACAACCAATTTATTACTCACCTTCAACCAATGACACAAAACAATGAAAAATTAGGTAGATTACAAAAATTATCTCTTGAGAAATTACAGAGGTTAATTCCAGCACTCTGAAAGATAAATCAGATATTATAGAACTGTTGTTAAAGCAATAAAACCACACTACTATATCTTCTATCTTTCCTTTAGAATTAAGCCCAGCTACTGGCTCCAAATCTTTGAAATTATTTTATAATCTAATTCAAACATGATGGAGTGTTAAGGGAGCCAAAATACTCCATCATGTTTGAATATTCAACATAATTCTCATCTTCCTTTTAATCTTCTACACACTTTCTCTCTCTTACATTCACAATGAAATACTTCAGCTAATATGAGGGAGGTTCAGCCTTTGAGAACAATTATTAATTTTTACCAGCTCGCTAGAGGTGTTTCTAAACTCCCCTGAGCCTCTCTGTGTGTGCTGTCTGCCGTAGTGCCGCAAATCAAAAAGTAGATAATTAAGAGATAACAAGGAGATTCTTAAGGTTTGCTCTTTTTTCTGAGCAAATTACTCAAGTGAACAAAGAGCTGCCTTAAGGAGGAAAGATTGTTCAGCTCATTGCACAAACACTTCCAAAACTGGAACTACAAACTGGGTTAGCTGCCTACGTAGGTAACATTCAAGGCGTTATAGCGTGCTCCAGATGTGAAATCAGTTCCAAAAGTTAAGCATGCTTATGCTGCTTTCTAATATTGTGTCCAAACAGACACAATGCGATAACAATCCAGTGACAGTCTGTAGTTTGACTGTCCACACTGAACACGAAATTGTTTTTTAATGTTTAATGTACATTTATGATAAGCATGATATTGGATCAATGGGAGTCCACAGTGGGCGGATGACCTGGTCTGACACCACAGAAGTAAAAAACAAAGCAATTGACAAAATTACCTGACCTTGTAGAAATAATAGAAAAAATTGTTTAATCTAGTTAAATTATATATATATATATATATATATATATATATATATATATATATATATATATCATATTTACCCAGTACTATGTATATTTATGCTTATTAGAGTATCATGCTATTAACTTAGCAACATGCTAATGCAAAAGTCTATTGAAATCAATAGTCAGTCTAGTCTCATGTTGTCTTCGTAGACCATTCCAAACCAGTCACTTATGTGGAACCATATCAGATAGGATGTCGCCTTAGGGGCGTTCACATAGTATGTGTTCTAGCGTTAAAAACAGCTCGATGAAGTGCAACATAATTTAACAGAATGTGCTTAAATAGATGCATTAACTCACAAAGTTGGTCATACTTTACATTCTGATCCTACTCCCAGATTAATCTTGTTAGTCCACTGTTTTAATACTGACATTCATTGGGGGAGCCTGGGTAGCTCAGCAAGTAAAGACGCTGACTACCACACCTAGAGTCACAAGTTTGAATCCAGGGCGTGCTGAGTGACTCCAGTCAAGCTTCCAATTGGCCCGGTTGCTAGGGTGGGAAGAGTCACATTGGGGTAACCTCCTCGTGCTCGCTATAATGTGGTTCTCACTTCTGATCTCACTTGACTGATTTGTGCGTGGATGCCACGGAGAATAGCGTGAAGCCTCCACATGCGCTAGCTATCTGCGGTAACGCACTCAACAAGCCATGTGATAAGATGCGAGGATTGACTGTCTCAGAAGCGGAGACAACTGAGATTTGTCCTTCATCACCTGGATTGAGGTGAGTCACTATGCCACCACGAGGACCTAGAGCACATTGGGAATTGGACATGCCAAACTGGGGAGGAACCCCCCAAAATACTGACATTCATCAGTTTTAAATGTGTCAAATGTTGAACTATATTTCTTCAAAACACAGCACTCCTGCCACAAGACACTGAAAAAAATCAACGAGATGCACCAAAATGTCCAAAATTTTGTCTAGTGTGAAGACCAACAATTATAAAATAGCAAAGACATAACACAAGAATGCATCCATTGTGAATGACCCCTTTAAAAGTAGCTAGGCTGTAGACAGCAAGGTAACTCACTACATCTTGGAACAAAGCCTCTAAGTCTTATTTGACAATTGTGAAATGTAAGAACATCTCATCGCATGTGGAACAAGGTCATCCGTATGTGTTAGTCTGCCAGACAAAGTGCGTGACCACTCACCGCCCGATGCTGTGATCTAGAGCTGAGTCTCATCACGTCTGCTATTGTGCGCTCTGCCGGCACTGAAGATTCATTGTAACAGGAGAAATTGCTTTTGGGACACACAGGCTGGACTCAACTGAAATAGATGCGTGGAGGGACACAATTGTAAGAGCAGAGCACAGCGTTTCTTTCCCATTTATTATGACATCATAAAGACATTGATTTACATCAATTGAAGACCTTTATGATTTAAGAGTGCATTTAAGACCCTGTTTGTAGGTATTAACGTCCATCTCGGGTAGACAGTGCTATTTAAACATATTAACAATGTCCAAAACGCTTGATGTCAGATCACTAAAACCACAGTGAGAGGTGGTTAGAAACGCACATGGCCAAAATCATATTTGTAGTGTAGTCCAGTTGTAGTGTATTGTTTTATTTTAAGAATTTATAAACCTTTCAGCTATGTACTAGATGTACTACATACTGCACAGCACTGAATAATGGTATAAATGGGGTACAGTGTGATACAATCCACTTTTAGATGTGGTCAGCAATTGAAATGTAGTTAATATAGTGGTCAGCATCCGAAGTTCAGATAATATAATTATAACGGTGAAATTAAGGTAACGTCCACACTCATATGTTTTTGATTCAAATTGCATTGGTTCTGCTATATTAACATCTTTCGTTTATGACATTGGAACAGCAGTTACCTCCACCAAAAGGTAGACTTTCAAAAGCGCTCACTAGTACCGCATACTTTGGAAAACGAAGTTTGGATAGCTGAGTTTTGAACTAAAATGAGTGTGGACGTGGCCTAAAATTTCAAATGTATTAGCATGGACACGGTCTATAGTTGTACATTGTTTCTTAGAAAGTCAATCCAAAATGCTATCTAGTACTGTATACTTTGGAAAACAAAGTTTGGAAAAACATAGTGTTCTACCAAAATGTAACTTTTTCAACATAACACTGATGTAGTAAGCATTGTAATAAGCCACTAAATCAGAGACCTTCCTTTTTAATCTAATCACGAGGGGGGTCACAGAAGATGCAAGTGCAATGCTTAACAAGTGTAAACAGTGAACTCTTGACTGAACTGTTCTGATTGGATCAACCAAAACTGGTCCTAAATCCAGGTGTTAACAGGACATAAGTGAGCTTTTTATTTGTGATGATATACAACATATACAGTATATTGTGCAAAAAACAAAACAATAAAAAAAACACATTTGGGTGGCACCTCCCAGGCATGCGATCTTGGAAAACACAGCCATTCTCTTAATAAAACATGCTAACACACTGTGCAGGTGCTTTGGGCTACATACAAAATTAATGGCTGTGGCTTGACTCTGAATAAATCCTTTCTTAAGCTTGTTTTTCAGTCCACAGAGCAACCAAAAAGATTTTAATTATTCACCATAAACTCTGTAAATGAACACTCTCACATTTCAGCAGTGGGCTCACTTAAACTTTATTAAACCTCGAGAATAAAGCAGGTGATTAAAATACAGGGAAATTCTCATGTTCCGATAAATTTTTCATAGGTGCTACTTTGAATATTAACACTAGCGTGACAGGGGCTGGTTTTAAGCAAGAAGGTGTTTAGGTGTTTACACATTTCAGACGGGCACATCTCAGGGCACCTATGAAGTTCAGAGAGGAGATATTGGACATGATTAATGGGGGAGGCTATAAGGCATGTGTTATAACTTCACAGTTGGAAAACCCTTTGGTTTGCTACAGATAAATGTTTCTAATAAGGAATAGTCAAGAAACCGCACCTTTATTAGACTTATTTAAAGCAAACATGGTGCATCTAAGCCAAGTAAACACACTGTCTCCTCAAAAACAGGGTTGTGTTTGGAGTGGAATAGTTACTTGCAACTTACTGAATATTGTGCAGTATATACAGGACCTTTATATATAAAGGTACATACTGTAAAGGGATGTAAAGTTGCATTTTGAAAAATTACAGTGCTGAGCTTCATCAATCTTTTTTGTTAAGTAATTTAATGTAATTTTACTGTTTTGTATAGTAGTTTTGGGAGCAACATAGCAGACACTAAAATAGTCTAAAAAGCTAGATCTTTGCACATAGTTTGCAATGGAGAACTGACATCTGTGTATCCTCACACTTGAATAGCACCAGCAGCCACTGTTGCACAAAGAGATAGAGTTAGTGTGCAATTCTGAACATAGCTAGTAAGATGATCGTATTATGTCTAATTCAGGTATTCAGGTCAGAGAGTGGTTTACCTCCTGTTCAGAATCGTTCTCGTTTTGTTTAGGTGTTGGGGGCGCCTCTGGGATATGTCCCCAGAGGCTTGTGTGTTTTCTTCTTGGCTTGTGAGCACTGGTGAGCGTATGAGGAGGGCGCTGTGCTTGGCTCATTTACATTGATGGCAAGACTTCTCCTTTGCTGGCATTTTCAGCTGCCATTGATCATTGGTTGCCTGATTAATCTTCTATAAAGGGATCAGGAGTCAATTAGTGTCGTAATTTCACTTTGAATTCCACACGTGTGTCACCTTTCTCTTGAGGACCATGACCCTCTGCGCTTCCTCTTTACTGCACACCTGAAATATCCATCTCCACTTATTTTACATCCCCTTCATTCATTTCACAGTAAATAATACATCTGCATACCAAAGATAAAGGATCTACTTGCAGGAAAGGGATGAGTTTGAACAGGTTCTAAAGATTCAGCCATTTTTTTTTTCAGGCAAATAGGGGTTTGACAGATGATGATGACAGATGGTGCTGTGTTCTCCTTTCTCATAATGATCATGTAAAATCAAACACTTCATTTCAAAACTTAGTGCTGCTCAGCTGCCTACCTAAACAGCTTTTAAATGAATCATACACTAGACATTTGAATGTTTATGCTGTTCCAAATGCTAGGCTGCTGTATGACAATTTGGACCCGGGACAATTTGGTTGCTTAGGAGACCCGGCTGGAGTCACTCAGCACACCATTGGATTCGAACTAGCGAACTCCAGGGGGAGTTACTAATTTTATGTGCAATTATTTTCAGTAATACAACTTTGTTGTCATGAAGATGTAATGCCGGTAAACCATGTAATCTGGCATAATGCTGTAACACATTGATTTCAAAATAATGTTAACTCACATAATGTTTTCATCTTGTGGCTATGCTTTTGAAACATTTATTGACTGTCCCCATTCACTTCTAACGTAAGTGCCTTACTGTAACTGGGATTTTTGCCTTTTTTATAAAAATAAAGAATACATAAAAAAAAGTTTGTTTTAAAGTTATAAACTTTATGCAAAAAATGCTATCAGTTCACTTTAACTTGCTTTGAACCAAGAATAGTTCTTTTTAAGTAGCTGTCCAATTGTATGTAGAGTATTCCTGTTCACTCATTTTTGAGGTTCGGTGATAATTAGGATGCCATATAAGGTCATTTCGCAGAAAGACTGGCAAAGCTAGGATTCCGTCAACGCAGTGGAAAGAGTCATTAACATCTCTTGCAAACTTGAGAGACACTGAGGTGTCACACTGTTGATGGAAAACAATGAATCCTCTACATTGTCACTCTTGAGTGTAAAATCTGTCAATGCACACTTAGTCTGTAGCTCATGTCACGCCTGCATTGCGGTAGTAGTGATCTAAAAAGTGTTGCTTTGTTTCAGATTCATGAATTCTTAACTTTCTTTCAGGTGATTCAACGCAGAGAAGATGGCTCTGTTAACTTTTTTCGTGACTGGGAAGCATACCGTGAGGGATTTGGCAAGATAACAGGAGAACATTGGCTCGGTAAGCCCTGCAAAAATCTCTATCTATTGTCTGTTTATAAAAAGGTTTTAGTTTGAACATCAATTTAAATTATTTTAAGATTATTTTTTTCTCACTCAGGAAACTTTACAACCTCTATAAACTTGACAAACAAACAGTGTTCATTAACATGATAATTGACCCTTCGCTAAGCCCCGCCTTAAATGCACTTCTGACCAATTATGTCTTAGCAACTGGTGCCCTGCCGCCATTAGTCTGACATGTGATAGCTATTTTAAAAGCCAATGGGATTAATGTGTGTTTGAGGACTTTTAAGTTTGATTTTATCAAAATAATAAAAAGATTGTAAAACACGTTATTGCCGGGCCATTTGTAATAGTCACATGAGTTAACCAGAGACGATACGCGCAGTGTTTTTCTTGCTTTTTCAAATTCATTTTTAAATAAATCTGGAGAACAGCATGTTATGGATTAAACTGTGTCAGCCGTCATTCACATAACATCTGCAATGACATCTTCATTTGCTCAAAGGTAAATTAAAGCTAATAACTGAACATTAATTAATTTGTGTATTGCTTCTAGTCATTGTAAAAGCGATAAATACAGTTCACAGTATCAAAATGAGTGCTATGAGACATGATAAACAGCTCTGTTCACTTACACTAATGTTATTAGATGTGTAATCACTATTAAATTAAGTTTCTCTCTTTTCAATTGACTGTAATAATCGTTTGCCTTGATTCTGATTCACAGCCTCCACAGTTTTTAATCAAATTACTGTATAATTTATCAATTGCTGCATATAAAGAAATAGTTCACCCAATAATAAAAATGTTCATAATTTACTCACCCTCTTGCTGTTCTAAACGCATTTGACTTAAACACAAAATGACATGTCAAGCAGAATAATCACCTCAACAGAATAGTCACCAATCACTTACATATGAAAGAAAAAAGATGCAGTGCAAGCGAATGGTGACTGAGCCTATCATACTGCCTAACGCCTCCTTTTGTGTTTCCCGGGAACAACATGAGGATGAGTAAATGGTGAAAGAATGGTCATTTTCAGGTGAACTATACCCCTTAAAGTGCTCGAAAATAATGTGCAGATCGTGTGGTGGTTGCAAACTTGTTCTGGAAAAGTGACTTTGTACCTCGTTGTGATGGTTTGTTGAAGACCAAATGCACCCCTGCATGTACAATTGCTCATCTGTTGCCCATAACAGTTTTAAAAGTGTAATAGGCTTGAAATCAATTAAATTGCACATACATCACAGTTTTTGCTTTTGAATGTCAACATTGTTTTTTATAAGCTTGCTGATTAGATATAAACACACTCGTTACTTAAATGTGACTGTTTTTCTTCAGTGCCCACAACTTTAAGTAGCACGGGCACATTCGGTTATTACCACGGTGAGCTGCCAGCATGGATCAAATACCAAGCTGTGTGTCCAGAGCTGAGCATAGCAGATGGCAGTGGGTGGACAGGGAGTGAAGCTTTGTAAAGCTGCTGAATGTAGTGGGGAAATTCATCATAACATCCGCTGATAAAGCATGTATAGTTTTTAGATTACTGCTTATTAGTTCAGCTGAGTACACTTAAAAATGAAAGTTCTGTCATTTATTTACTCAACCTCTTGTAGTTCTAAATCCATATGCTGTTATCTATGCTGTTATCTTCTGTAGAACACAAGGAGTCATTTTTCACATAGCTCTTTTCCATGCAAAAGTGTATAGTGGCCACATCTGTCTATATGACTTGTGCACCATATTTCAAGTCTTCTGAAGCCATTTGATAGCTACGCATGTGTGAGGAACATACCAAAATTATTCACAGATTTTTTTCCCCTCTGCTGAATCATTTGTATTCACATTCAGTTAAAAAAATTGTTTCTGGGTGCAAGTTTGAAAGATTGATATATGCAGGGCCTTTTTATAGGCATAGGCAAACTAGGCGGTCGTGACTGACGGGATCATCAATGATGAGATCATTCCAGCACAAAGTGATACATATACATATATATATATATATACATACACACACAGTGACCATTTTATTTTTATCATTCTGTACAACTGTTGTGAGCAGAGTAGCATCTCAGAATGCATAACATGTCAAAACTTGCGGTTGATGGACTACTATAGTTGAAGACCACTTCGGATTCCACTTCTGTCAGCCAAGAACAGAAAGCTGAGGCTGCAGTGGGCACAGACTCACCAAAACTGTACAGTTAAAGACTGGAAAAAGATAGCATAGTCTGATGAGGTACACAGATGGTAGGCCCACTGCAGCCTCTGTTTTTATGTTCTTGGCTGACAGAAGTGGAACCCAATGTGGTCTTCTGCTCTTCGACATGTTGTGCATTCTGAAATGCTATTCTGCTCACATCAATTGTACAGAGAGGTTATCTGAGTTACCGTAGCCTTTCTGTCAGCTCGAACCAGTCTGGCTATTCTCTGTTGACCTCTCTCATCAACAAGGTGTTTTTTTGGTTTGTTTTTGGCACCATTCTGAGTAAACTCTTGAGACTGTTGTTCGTGAAAATCCCAGGAGATCAGCAGTTACAGAAATACTCAATCCAGCCCATTTGGCACAACAATAATCTTATATTTTCACATTTTTCCCCATTCTGATGGTTGATGTGAATATTAATTGAAGCTCCTGACCCATATCTGTATTATGTTATGCATTTCATGCACTGCTGCGACACGATTGGCTGATTAGATATTTGCATGAATGAGTAAAACCTCTCATTAAAACTCAATAAAAATATTCATCATTTAATTTAGGTTTTTTTAAATGCCTTTTATGCATAGATTTTACTGTTTTATCCTTGTCCCAGACCAAGACTTTTAATATTAAACTATGAAAATCCAAACAAAATTATTATGTTTAAGTTTAAAACTATGATAATCTAAACAAAGTGTTAAATAAACAAACCATTTTAATATGTATTGTATGAAAATTATTTCTGTAAATGTTTCTAAACTTTCGACTGCCCCACCTCACCAAGTAATTTTGCCAACAATAAAGTTTGATTAAAAGAAAGTGTACTTGCTAACCAAGTTGACAAAAGCATAACTGAAGAGCATGCTTCAAATAAAATTTGAGACATGTGATGTTTGAAGAAACCAAAGAACATTCAAGGTAAATATCACTTTTGAGCTGACTATTTATATTTGGCGTCAAATCCAATCAAGCAATAATTTTGTGTTGTTTTTAGGATTCATAAATGCTAGCTGTGAAATTGGCCTTAGCAAGACTAAGTCTTCCATTTTCATCACAGTCATTTCCACCAAGCAATTCTATTAAACACAACACAAAATTTGATGTGTGGTGGAAATGATACTGTGGTGGAAATTCCATGAAGCATGTTCATACACTGTCGGACATTGTTGGTATTGTTATTAGACCAAAAATAAAAAAAAATTGTAGACAGCGTAAAAAAACGATTTAATACTACTTTACTTTCTTTAAGTACACAGTGCTAGAAGTGACCAGAGTTTGGAAGAACAACCATATATGGTGTTTTTTGTTCTTTTTGTAGCATGACAGACATGGACACAATGAAGTGTAAGTGTATGGTAAATAATAAGAGAACTTTAATGTTTGGATGAACAGTTTTTTCAAATCTGAAGGATGGAATGAAGCAAAAATATTGTGCATTTGTGGTTTGTTTGTGTGTTTTCTCTAAATGGCGGTTGCTCTCCAATATTTAAAACGTGAACAAGATACATTTTATTTTCTTTTATTTACCGCAAGGTCGCTTCTCTTTCATAGACAAAAGATGGGAATGATTTCTGCGATGACAGCGTTGATGGTGTGCATCTTGCTTTTTTGCTTTTGCCTGACAACCAATGTAGGTCCAAACGTGTGATGAGGCTTGTTCTTGGTGTACGTTTTTTCTGTGCTCAGGGGTTTGTGTCTCAGTCACCAATGATGAACTATGACAGACCTGTCACGAAGTGTCATGTCTGAAAGATTGACAGCTTCACTGTGAGAGCGGGATGGCACTGGCTAGCGGCATCTCTCGTGCCCGCTGTGGCTGAGAATGACTTTTTCCCATGGCCTGCTCCTTTTTCTTCAACAGTCCAGCCAAGAGCCAAGAGCCAAATCCCACTGGCTGTTTGACACAGGATATTATTACCTGTGTTGGTGGTCAGGGGTTCAGGTCCCTGTGGGCAAGCCCAGGATAGAACAGTTCTCCCTGGAGTGTCGAAGTTCAAGGCCCTGGCTTGTGGTGTGTGCGATGTCAATGAGCTGAGCTTCTCCAACCCACGCTCTTAATCAATAAGAGACATGAGGGAGCTGGAGACAATTAACCTCCAGGGCTGGTGAAATGAGTTCCAGAAAACATCAACAAGCCAGACTCATCAGGAATGAGGTGACAGGCTAACTGGGGAAGGCAGGGGGCCCCTTAGCAGGAGACAATCTAGCCTCTCACCTGCGACAAATAGGATATGGCTCACAGTTCACAATGACAGACGAATATGAGTGTATGGAAACTTATGAGCTACGTTTGGTGCACATGCAAAGAGCGAGTTTGCAAACAGACTTCTATTGTTCTTATATTAAGCTAATTATACTACACTTTTACCGTACCCATTACACACACTGTGTAGCCACTTTATATTTATTAAAGATATTATTTTGCACATTTATGAACTGATTTGTAATGCCTACTAGGGTGATAGGGGTTTTTAACCTGTCTTAAAAATGAAAATTCTGTCATAATTAACTCTCGTCATTCCAAACCTGTATGACTTCTTTCTTATGTAGAACACTAAAGGAGATGTTTTAATGAATATTGCAGGCTGTTTTTCAACACATTGGCTATAGGTAGTGCCTTAATTTAAAGCTTAAAGGGAAAGTTTAACCCAAAATTATAATGCTCTCATAATTTACTATCCCTCCTGGCATCCCCAATGTGTTTGACTTTCTTTCTTCTGCAGAACACAAATGATGATTTTTAGAAGAATGTCTCAGCTCTGTAGGTCCGTACAATGCAAGTGAATGGATGCTAAAATTTGAAAGCTCCACAATCCACATAAAGGCAGCATAAAAGTAACCCATATGACAGTGGTTAAATCCATGTGTTCAGATATGTTATGATAGGTGTGAGAAACCGATCAATTTTTTAAGCCATCTTTTGATCATAAATTCTCCTCCCTGTCCAGTAGGAGGCGATATGCATGAAAAATGTGAATCACCAAAAACAGGAGAAAGTGAAAGACTTAAATATTGATATGTTTCTAACCCACACCTATCATATCACTTCAGAAGACATTGATTGAACAGCCAGATTCCTCTGGAGTACTTTTATGTTGCCCTTTTGGAGCTTATCATTTTTTGACCCAAATGTATTATAAAAGTAGTCCACATAACTCCAACATTATATAGCAAGTCTTCTGAATGTATACAGTTTTGATGAGAAACAAAACAAAATGTAAGTAATTTTTCAGTTGCATGTTTATGAGTGTTATTATGTTTTTTAAGTTCTAAATAATGAAGATCTCATGGGTTGTTTGCTACAAATAATCATTATATGTCACTTTTACTGGCTGGGGTTATAAATTCATCATGCTCTATCTTTATTCATTGTTGTTTACAAAATTATACAGATATTAGGTCTATAGTGACCTGAAATTAAAGGGGTCTTGACAAGTCACTGTACTATAAAAACATACTATAAGTTTCAGAACTCAAAACTTCCTCCTCACTGCAAAAAAAGCTTTTGCTGAAACAAAGCTGCCATAACGACTCATTCTCTACTTCTTCCATATTGTGATGTCACATTTGCATCAGACTGCCTCCAACAACACATCAACACCTACTTTTCCTTATCGCTTCACTGAAAAACTCTACTTATATTATAAAGGAACTTCAGGGAACATAAAAAAAAAGAAGAAAAAAAAAGGTATTTCATAACCTTTAGCAAAACATTGACTACAATGGAAGTTTTAAAGAGCTAAAATAGTGGACAACCAAAAAGAAAAAAGGGTCATAATTCGATCATATAAGCAATTGATCTGAATGTCAGAAAGTAAATTAATGCATCTATAAAGAGTCAGGTTACTATTGTTCAGTAATATTGTAACATTTGGTATTTTTAATGTTACATAGTGTAATTATCATAAGAGCATTTGTGGCAAAAACCTATTTTAGTCTTACAAAGCACTGTGTTGTGGGTTCTTTGTGTTGTGGGACTTTTTTATTCTGCTTTTGTAATATAAAAAAGTCGACAGTCACATGTTTTTATTAACAATATCCAGTGAATTATTCCACTGGACCACACTTTTCCCTACTTTAGGAATGTTCCTAAAGCAACCAGATGCCTTGTTTTTATGTCATTATAATGTACAGTATTTTGAAATATTCTTTAATGTTTTTGAATTTGTTACATGATGGAAAGTTTTGGGTTAATGCAACCTTTTGGCAGAGGCATAGCCAAGGGTGGGCTGAGGTATATTAGAGAAAATATATTAGGGGAATATTAGAGATATTAGGCCCAAAATATTAGATATTATTCTTTGACTTCAAATATATTCATAAAACTGTTGAAAAAATTCATAAATTCCGATTTCTTAAAGTGTGAAAGGAAAATATGGATTGTGGATTTTTTTCCATATGAAAAAAAAATATTTTTTTGAGGCCCATCCAAAAGTAATTTCCTTGCTTCGCCCTCTAAGAAAGACCTTAGGATAAATTATAAGTGACAAGTTTTGGGCGAAAACTAAAAATTCTTTAATTTTTTAAAGTTAGAAAATAATAATAAAATAGTAGTCAAATAGTTCTAATTTGTTTTTTTCGTTTTTTTGTTTTTTTTAAATCCAGCTCCTGGTTTTCATAAATTTGTGAATACAGATAGGACTTGGTTCACAGTTCACAATGACTGACAAATGTGAAGTTTCTCTGAGTTGATTATGAGCTACTTTTGACACGCATGCCAAGCAGAGATCGTTTTAGTGCCACGACAACAATTAGCATGAAATACTTGGCTATGCATAAATTTAAGTCGGATATTAAGGGGGAAACATGAATATTAATGCACAAGAGTGTATTTTTGTGTCATCAAAGGAGAGGTTCGAATTACCATTCCATAATTTTTCTTTTGTAGTGCATTAGCATATCCATTCATGATCAACCTCCCAGAGCACTATAAATAAGTCTTTTATCAGTCATTTTCACATAATGCTGTTGAATTGGTTATAATAAATCATCCCCACTGCCCCAAAAACTCGATATTTAGAGTGTCAAATCTCGAGCACTAATAAAAAGCTCTCACACATGTATACCTGCAATTATACATACTTGTGAGGAACTCGTGGACTTCTATTGTTCTTAAATTAAGCTAATTATACTTATTATGCTCTTACCATACTTATTACAGACAATTGATTTGATAGCCCATTTTTGAACCTTTTTTCACTTCTAAGAGCCTTCCTTGATTGTAAGAGGTTTTAATAGGAGAATTAGGATATTATCATAAATTTGTCCCATTACAAGTACACACACAGTGGCCCCAAATGAATTTGGACACTTAAAAAGTTTCATTGCATTTTAAGTGTGGCTTAAATGTCCAAGTTCTTTTTTACGACCCCCGTACATCAAACTATAATCAGCTAATACTGTACAAAGGATGTGTGGTGAGCTATTAAAAGGCTAGCATTCTATTGGTTAGTTCTTTATAACTGATGTTCCTTTTTTTGATGACCTGCCAAAAATAATGAACTTAACCCTTTTCCCACATCCTCTTTAAAAAAAGAGTTGTGTTTCAATCGTGTTTTCTAATCCCTGCCACATCCCCGAAGTCATCACACAGTGTTCCCGAAAGCCTGTCCAGACCCACGTCAGCAGAAAAGGGGATCATAACCTATAATCTCATCGATCCAAAGAACTCTAGTCTCATCACAAATGAGCCAGAAGTCAGAAGTTGGCACAACAGTTGACAGTACACAGATTTAGCCTTTCATTTTCTCTTATTTGTCATGTTTGGTGTAGATTACTTCATTGCAGTTGAAACGTATTTGTTTCTGATGAGCTTTTTTTGATGTCCGTAGAGAGTCCCTAGAGATATGAGACATTTTCAACATAATAAAGGAATAATACCACCAAAAAAATGACAATTCTGGTATGTTTTACTCACACTCATGTTGTTCCACACCCATATGCTTTTATTATTTTCTGTGGAACCACAATAGTAGATATACTATATTACCAGTCATGTCATGCTATAAAATAGCTTTTTGTGAGGAACTGACTGAAATTTAAGTCAAACAGAGCAATGTCATGAAAGCACCTCAGAGCCACAGTATTTACATATACTCAACCTACCAATGGCTTACTTATAGTGGTCTCTGTACATTAAGTTTGCAGAGGAAAAAGGATTTTAACATCAAAAAAATTACACACAACACCTTTAAAGGCACTGGATTTTGAACTACAGTTTCCTCACCCCTTACCTTCCAGAGTTCAGATACTGTCACAATATCTTAAAAGATTAGACTCAGACTGGGAAAACTGTATGCAGTGGAATTGCTTTGCAAAGTATACAATGACAGACAGTTTTGGCTGACCTTATGAACTTCCTATGGCAAGCAAACTTAGCAGAAGTTAGTTAGGCCACAGGCAGTTGGTCAATATATACAAAGAAGCCAATATATAAAAAAACAAGAACTTTATTACACTCTTATCTGCTTCTTTAAAGCTGAAGTGCATCATATCTGTGCCAATAAAGCATCACCAAATGGAAGTGCAAACTGCTTTCAAACTGGTTTCCTAAAGACTCCCCCCATCTGCAATTGGTTGAACAAACAAATAGTCCTGCTCAAACGTACGCTATTGGTTGAGCCAGTTTTGCTATGCCGGGCTGGTCAAATGCTTTTGATGGTGGCACAGAGTAACAGTGTTCACGCTTTTCGGGGAATCAATGCAATGTGCAAAAGTAGAAAGTATTTTAGAAAAAAATGTACTCTCTTCAGCCTTAAAGTACTGTAGTTGTGTATTTATACAGAACATTCCTCTGTCAATGTCTCTGTCATGACCTTTTGCAATTTATTCAGAGAAAGCATTCTTGCTTTAGCTGGCAAAAAATGGAGACGTTATCTCAAGGGCTTTGTGACTCGTCGCTTTCAGATTTTTGTGGCGGAGCGTGTAAGCGGTGTGAATGCGTCATATAAATGAAGAAAGCAAGAGCGAATGGATGCTGTTAATGTGAAGTGACTTGGTTACCAGCAGATTATCTCAAAGTGTGCTGGTGGCTTTTAGCTCCTCGCAGCTTGACAGATGAGTGTAACTTCCATTATCCACACATGCATAAATTAGTGGTGTCTCTAGCACTTACGCTGGCCACAAGAGAGTGGTATCACCATGTTATTCCTCTGCAAATCTAGTCTACAGTCAGGGGTGGACTGGGAAAAAAATCGGCTCGGGATTTATAGAAACTGGCCCAAAAGTTGTTGAGCGGGGGGGTCTCTTTTCTGCATATCACTGCCCCCTTAGGCATATAGCGGCCCAGTCTGCATAATGCATAACCATATATAACCATTCGTTTTCTTTCACGCTAGTCTATTAATTTTGGATCCAACCCTATGGTATGCAAATAAAAATTAACTCAATTGTTTTCGCTTTACGGCGGTTACACAGTCACTTTCTGTCTAAGTGGGTGGTTCTCTGTAATAATATTGAATGTGGACCAGAACTTTTGCCACTTAGTCAAAGGTCTGGCAATGTGAGACCACTGCAAATCCAACCTTCTGCTGAACATAATGCTGACTCTTGAAATACCATAATCCCCTCTAAATCTCTGCTTGCTCACTCTCTTTCTGCATTTGTGCATTGTTTTCTTATTCAGATGTTGAAGTCTTACTGATTTCAATAAACTTAGACAAGCATTTTCTCACCACTGATGTTGGCTTCTGCAGGCTTCCCACGTCTGGACATGTGAATTTTAAAAAGTGGGTTACAAAAAAGATGGTGGTCTCCCGTGTGTGTTTCTGTCTCTGCATTCATTACTCAACACAGAACTGCTGTTAATAGACTGCTATGCATTCTAATAGCCTGAGCAGCTTCAAAAATGAGCCACACTTTGAAAGGAGCCTGTGCTGTCTGCTTTTTGTTAATTGATCTGATTTATTGTCATTTAATTATTTGTGTTCTCATAAAAGAATGCATCAAATAAACTTCTGATGGCAAATTGTCCTCTCCATTTCCATCCCAAGGTAAAAGACGTTCGAAGACATGATAGTCGTGACAGATATTTTCTTTTGTAGACAGCAAGGGTCAGATTATTATTCATATACAGTAGCTTAATTTAAACAATTTATTGTTGCAGTTCCTAAAAAGTGAGTGTCCACTGCTGAGGAGATGGTGTATTTACTCACCAAAACCGATGTTAACTAATTTTACGTATTTGGACCCTGTTTCCAACTCTGTGCAAGCTACATCATGGTTCTATTGGCTTTTCCTTTTTCACATCCATACCACTCTGTTTCCTCTTGAAATTCATGGTTTGTTCTCTCACATGCTCATTTCTTTCCCACATCCTACTATTACGCTCCCAAAATCCCCTGGATGTTACACTGAGATGTATGGCCGAGATAGTGCTGACAAACATATTTTCCTTTCACCGCTTGACTTCTCCTCTGGATCCTGTTTTTTTTTTATTCACTTTGTGTGTATGCGTGTTTGTGTAAGTTATATTTCTAAATCACACTATTAATGTCTACGTCCAGAAGATGGAGGAATCCACCACAGTGACCTCCTCAATATTTAAAAACCTGAGGATTTCAAAGAACACGAGTCGATACTGTGACTCTATTGCTCAACCACAATATTTCTGTCAGGATGTGTTAATTCAGAATAAATTTTTAAACAGTCTAAAAGGCATTTGATGCTGTAGTCTGCTCAATCACAGCTGGGGTGAAGAAACCTTTACACCAAGCTAAGAAAAATGTGAAATTTTTGTTGCTGATGTTCTAATGAAGTCAAGATTTTGTGTGGTGCAGTTAGTGTTTGATGAAAAGATATTGGTTTTTAAAGGTAAAGTGTGTATTTTTCTTGATGTTAAAATAAATTACTCCTATACCAGCTTTATGTACAGACAATGATAAGTAAGCAATTTGTAGGTCGATTCCAATTAAAATTGTCAAAAACCATTCCTGGCTCCTACCAGCTACGCTAGGGTGGGCAGGGAGATTCATAGGTGGGCATTTGTGAACGGGAGGTGTCGTGAACTCAGACTACTTATTTTCATGTCTGTAATTGCCGTGACATGCCATAATTGTTAAGGTCATAAAAGTGTTGTCACGGTACCAGAATTTCAGTTGTCGATACCGATACCAGTAAAATGTCATGGTTCTTGATACCAATTTCGATACCACCGAAAACAATTGCTTATATGATGATGTGCTATTGAACACACTCCTTTAGACTATTTAAAGTAAATTTCAATGTAAATAATACATTTAAAGATATGCATGTTTCCTTCAAGTGTTTATAACAGTTGTTTGTTTACTGAAATCTGTTTTATTTTTATTAAGTAAAAAATAGAACAATTACTTTTCAACATACCATTACATTGCATTTTTTTAAACAAACTTATTCAGTATAAAAGCACTCTTGCTTTTGATATTTTTCTTAATTTTATTACAATTACAATCATTATTCATTAATCATTATTTATTATAATGATTATTATTATCCTTATTATAACTTCTACATTGATGATTACATTTTAATATACATTTATAATATATTTATTTTGCCATTTCTTCAATTTCAGGCGTTTGGCTTTTATTATGAATTGTTCTTTTATTTTGACGTGTAATTTTGACAGAAAGTAACCTCTCCGGATAAACAGCTCGCTACATGGCTCAGTGTGATCGTTAAAGCGCAAATGCTGTGATTGAATTATGTAAAATGAACGCATCAGAGTGGATTAGTGCTCTGCTCTGTCATCTCTCATACAACGCATATTATTCTCATAGTATGTAAAGTTTCCAGTGTATGAGCGGTCTGCTTCACACATTCATTTAAAGCTCACGCAGCTCATACAGACTATGATTGCAGCATTTCATGGTTTAATAATCACACTAGACCATATTACGATTTGAATTTGATTAGTTGTGCATTTCAGTGTAAAAGGAGCATGTGAGCATTTTAAAGCAGTCGTATGTCAGGCATATTGCGTGCTGGTACCAGATAGAGTCGGTGCTCGGTACAACTGGTACTGTAGAATCACTGGTATCATTACATCTTTTATATTTTAGTACCGACTTGGTACCGAAGTACCAATACTTTTGACAAAACTAGGTCATAAGGCCTGTTACACCTATATTTTACATTATTCCCCATAGTAAATATATATATTTAAATAAATAAACAGATAAACATTGTACTTAATCATAAGATCGTAATCAAACTATTTGATATATTTATAAGTTAAGTGCCCTGACAACCTTATTCTTGTATGCTACCACCATTACTAAGACATAAATTACAGCAAATAGACTTGAAAAATTGACATTTTTAGCAGTTATACTGCTCTACAAAGGCTAAATGTAAAATTGAGTTATGACTGAAATCAGGTCTCTTAGACAATGTCTGTCCAGTGACAAAAGAGTTTTTCTTATATGCTATGATTCAGCGAAAACTTGAAGTGCAAATCCCAATCATAATAATTCAAGCCATTTTTCTTTTTTTTTTTTGTTTCAGCGTTGGTGTATTTACTGAGTTTGTAGGGTAGTAAAGCGTATTTTGAACACTTTTGAAAAGTAAAAACTGAGTGAAACTAAACCAGTGTAAACTAAACATGAGTAAAGTCATTTAAATAAATAGACAGGAATTTGGATGGATGGATGGATGGATGGAAGGATGGATGGAAAGTTATTTTAATGGCAAAAACAGATTAGTTTAAAGCACAATTAAAAAAACAGCAAACTATCACAGAGCTTGAAAAAGATGTATGAAGATAACACCTCTCAGAGACACCGAACTTACAACAGGGGAAACAGAAGCACGCATCCTGCAAAACACTGGATGGTTGCAAATGTACCATCAGCTAATATTGTCTGGGATGGTGCTTTACATTTCAACTCCAGAATTTCACTAATATCTAATATCTGCTGCGTAATTTTGGGGAGGAGGTGGAATGAGAGGGAGATACGTTGAAGGGAGCCTGTGGTACATTAACAGCAGCAACATGGTCACTGCTAGAGACAACATTAGGCTTCTTTATGGGCACTAAAAAACGTTGCATTGCAATCAAATATTTAATTATTAGCATTCTGGTTAGTGTGTCGTTGCTTTCAGCCAATGACAAAAATAGAAAAACACTACACATTTCTGGTGTTATTATGTAATTGGTTGGTGTGGTCTACAGCCAACCCTCAATGATTGCAACACACAGCCCACCCCCATATTGCTTTTAATGAATGCACAAATTGAAAAACAAATATATAATATTTTATTTAATACTGGCCCCCCTTGCCCATGCCTACATCCAGCGCTTGTAAAAACTGTGGCTCTGTGGCACTAACAAAACATTACTATGTTTAAAAACAACACAGCAATATTGGCTCAACCAAAGACATGAGTTTGGGACAGGAGCCGTGGGTCTCTCTGTTTTCGGACCAATGTAAGACGAAGGGAGTGTTTGTGAAACATGTTTGAAAAGAGTCACTATTTTTGAAATTCTTTTTTTGTTAGGTGATGTTAGGGCAGAGTAATTACACAATTTAGCTTTAACTGTGAAGGCTGTGTATTGATTAGACCAATAATTGCCTTTAGAGAAGCTGCTCTTATAAAAATTACTTAGATACACTAATATACTAACAAAAAGCAGCAAGAAATGAAATCAATGTTTTAATTGCATAATTATATATTATATAATTTTTACACAGGAACTAAAACACAAAAAGTATCAAACTCGAACACATACATTAACACTAAATACAAATAAAGCTTTTTTCCTATGAGCCCTTTTTTCCTTATGGAGCTTAATGAAATATGTGTTCCACCAAAGCAAATTACCTACTGTTAAATTAACTATTTTGAATATTGTATTTCACATCACTTCTCACATAATTTTGATCTTTGTCTTTTATTGTTAAAGCTAAAAGTCTTGTTAAACATGACCACATGGGTGTTCGGCATGTTTTTTCGGATAGTTCTGATACACTAGGATCAGCGATATTATAACGACTCTGCATGTCTGCAACGGCTCTTTCTCAATTGCTTTCCTCTGTGGCGCACCCACAAGTGTGTTACATCTGAATGCGTGTTACGTCAGCGGGGAACACAGCATCGAATCCCGTTGTGATCAGGGAGTAATCGCGATCGCATAATCAGTGACGGCCGTGCAGCAGACGTTGCATCTTCACAACATTATATTTTTCATACACTAATGGTTAAGGTTAGGTGTAGGTTTGGGTTGGGTTGTAGACTTTATTAAACAGTCATTCCTCATATGTGCTGGTACAGCAGAAAACAACTTCGTGGACATTACACCCAGAAAATTGCGCTCGCACTTGACCATACGCCCAAGAACACTTACAGCTTTGGCCACATGGGGCAGTGTTCCGAATTTCGTTAAGTGTGCGCAGATTTTAGATAAAGAAATGTTGACCTACTCTTTCTGATCTCACTGTGAGATCAATCTGGTCTTGTTGCACTGCCTTTATTGTGGATTTCTGGGTAAAATACTAGTGTGTGATTCAAGTGCTGCAAGCTGGCATCCATCTTACATAAAAATAACCTTTCCATCTATGGATAGAATTTATAATTTTCAATTAACTCTACCTAGTAGCTTTCCTCCAGGTCAGGATTAACTGAGATCTTACATTGACATATACCTCATGTAAGATAATAGAGAGCAGCCTTACGTCAGCATTTCCGACCGCTTCCAATAATAGCTGTATAGGTCTATGGGTGAATTTCCTGTCAGCTGAGAGGGATAAAAATAAAGGGTAAACAAAATAAATAGGGTAGATCTTTCACGAGACATATATTCCCCTTCGATTGAGTGTTGGGCAATGTGTCTGAGGGCTGGTGGAACAAATCTAAACTGGGAGAAAGATGGATATAAAACCAGCGTGGTCCCCACAGACTTGTTTGGCACTATGAAAATATTGGCAATTTTCACTGGGTCTTTATCTGTGATTTATCTGCGAGTATAGCCCTCCTGAGGCTCTGAATAAAACATGGCCTTGCTCAGCATCCACAAAGCATTCCATTAATCGGCATTCGGATTGTTTTAGACTGACTACTTATCTTGCACCATGGATTAACCACATGGAGCTCGTGCCCCATATGTGGATGGCCTTGAATGTTATGTGAGGTAAAATTGAAAACTCCTGTGATCTTCTTTTCCCCTGTCCTTGCCCTTCTTTTTACATTATTTTCAGTTTTTCTCTCTGTCTTCTTTTTGCTTCTGTGGAAATGAGATGATTTCAGAGCTTCAGGCTTCGCTTTGAACCCTACAGGTGAAACTCGAAAAATTAGAATATCGTGCAAAAGTTCATTAATTTCAGTAATTCAATTTAAAAGGTGAAACTAATATATTATATAGACTCATTACAAGCAAAGTAAGATATTTCAAGCCTTTATTTGATATAATTTTGATGATTATGGCTTACAGCTTATGAAAACCCCAAATTCAGAATCTCAGAAAATTAGAATATTGTGAAAAGGTTCAGTATTGTAGGCTCAAAGTGTCACACTCTAATCAGCTAAACACCTGCAAAGGGTTCCTGAGCCTTTAAATGGTCTCTCAGTCTGGTTCAGTTGAATTCACAATCATGGGGAAGACTGCTGACCTGACAGTTGTGCAGAAAACCATCATTGACACCCTCCACAAGGAGGGAAAGCCTCAAAAGGTAATTGCAAAAGAAGTTGGATGTTCTCAAAGTGCTGTATCAAAGCACATTAATAGAAAGTTAAGTGGAAGGGAAAAGTGTGGAAGAAAAAGGTGCACAAGCAGCAGGGATGACCGTAGCCTGGAGAGGATTGTCAGGAAAAGGCCATTCAAATGTGTGGGGAGCTTCACAAGGAGTGGACTGAGGCTGGAGTTACTGCATCAAGAGCCACCACACACAGACGGGTCCTGGACATGGGCTTCAAATGTCAAACGCCTTACCTGGGCTAAATAAAAAAGAACTGGTCTGTTGCTCAGTGGTCCAAAGTCCTCTTTTCTGATGAGAGCAAATTTTGCATCTCATTTGGAAACCAAGGTCCCAGAGTCTGGAGGAAGAATGGAGAGGCACACAATCCAAGATGCTTGAAGTCCAGTGTGAAGTTTCCACAGTCTGTGTTGGTTTGGGGAGCCATGTCATCGGCTGGTGTTGGTCCACTGTGCTTTATTAAGTCCAGAGTCAACGCAGCCGCCTACCGGGACATTTTAGAGCACTTCATGCTTCCTTCAGCAGACAAGCTTTATGGAGATGCTGACTTCATTTTCCAGCAGGACTTGGCACCTGCCCACACTGCCAAAAGTAACAAAACCTGGTTCAATGACCATGGTATTACTGTGCTTGATTGGCCAGCAAACTCGCCTGACCTGAACCCCATAGAGAATCTATGGGGCATTGCCAAGAGAAAGATGAGAGGCATGAGACCAAACAATGCAGAAGAGCTGAAGGCCGCTATTGAAGCATCTTGGTCTTCCATAACACCTCAGCAGTGCCACAGGCTGATAGCATCCATGCCACGGGGTTCAAGTGAGGCACTTACAATGAAAGTGAAGGGGGCAGTAATTACGCGCATTGAGGCAGTAATTAATGCAAAAGGGCCCAAACCAAGTACTGAGTACATATGCATGATTATACTTTTCAGAGGGCCGACATTTCTGTATTTAAAATCCTTTTTTTTATTGATTTCATGTAATATTCTAATTTTCTGAGATTCTGAATTTGGGGTTTTCATAAGCTGTAAGCCATAATCATCAAAATTATATAAAATAAAGGCTTGAAATATCTTACTTTGCTTGTAATGAGTCTATATAATATATTAGTTTCACCTTTTAAGTTGAATTACTGAAATTAATGAACTTTTGCACGATATTCTAATTTTTCGAGTTTCACCTGTATAATCCATTATAAAAGTTATCAATCCGAGTGATTTAGAATTGATCTCTGGAATAGGAAAAAGATCAGCACCAACACAGTGATGATAGACATCGGTGATGCTTCTTGCATTACCGCAAGTGTGTTATCACTGCATTTTCTTTGAGACTTTTGTTTTTCACTTGCTGGTATCAAACTCATATTCAGAAAACAGTGTGATCTAAGTTCCATAACGGCATTCGCACAAAAATGAATTCAATCTTTTGATATTTCAACAAAATAATCTTCATGCATGTGTTACACGAAGTAGTCTAGTCAAGGCTGTAACCATGTCTTGAACATTGGGGGGACCAATCCATTTTGGGGGTGGGTGGTCTCGGGTGATGAGGTCACAAATATAGTGCTCTTTGGTCCTTTAATATAGTAAAGGTGCAGAATGCAATCATCTTCTGAATAATGGCTTTAAATCTTAACACAATATTTTCTTCAAGAATTCTAACTCTGCTCTTTTCCATTCAAACACAGTTCATAATGACCACTCCTGTCAAATTACAAAGAGAAAATACAAATATACCTGTATGACACTGTCCTTTCCACAACCTTAAAACTCAATGGAAGCTACAAGTCACAGGTCTAATGTTCTAGTTCTAATCTATGGGTGATAACGCTCTACTTTGTGATTTATGGTTAGTTTTCTTATCTAAAGTGTCAATTGGATTTTCTAAAAAAATACTTCAAAAGCTTGCCAGATTACCTCATTACATCAGATTACCTGGCCATATCTGATCATTTAGGGGGACACAATGTATATTGTGGTTTCGGCCCTGAGTCTAGTTATTCAACAACTGACAAGTTTAACAGTTACTGCTAGTTTTTGATTTTTCCATATTTAATTTTTAAGTCTATTTTTTCCGGAAGTGCTATTGCTTTTAAGGCACAGTAAAACCCTCTTGGAGAAATTGCTTCTTTAAATATATACCTTTTAAAGCACTGCTTCTACAGCCATATGCATTCAGATGGAGATCTTTGGCCATTCCGTTTTGTTGTTTTTTGAGCACAAGGTGCTTTGTGTAAAATTTTAAAATACTTAAACTTTTAAAAACACATTTCGAGACACTGTGTTCTGTTACATTGTGTTGCAACTGTTTGTTAAGCAGTAATGCATCATATGTAAATGCTCCCTAAGAAACGTGCTTTCGGGGTGAGGTGAACCCGAAACCAGCCCAATTATACAGGGCTTTCTTAAAGGGATATTTCACACAAAAATGAAAATTCTGTCATCATTTACTTACCATCATGTAAATTAATATAAACAAAAGGAGATCTTAGGCAGAGTATTAGAAACTGACAACCATTCACTTTCGTTGCATCCTTTTCCCCATACAATGAAAGTGAATGGTGACTGAAGCTAACATTCTGCCTTACATCACCTTGTGTGTTCCACAGAAGACAGAAAGTCATACATGTATGGAACAACATGAGGTTGAGTAAATTATGACAGAAAGTAAATTTTTGTGCGAATTATCCACTTTTGGACCGATTATTTGTCTAGTTGATCAGGCAACGTCCTAGTTGCATCCGTCCGAGGCTTACATTTTCATGTTTATGAAGACAGATGTATAACTTGCCGGTTTCAGAGGTTATCAATGTTAAATAGCAATGCATCATTGAACGCTTCAAAATTCGAATGGGGGCTATTTTTCAAACACAATTATTTTCTCAGTCTCCATAATTTTCGGGATGCTCCACATATTTTTTTCGTCCCACGGTGTCCATTAATTTAGCCAAACCTGAACACAGTAATGAACTGTAATGTGTGTTTTGTGAAGCGTTTCAGAGATATAGACAGGCGGGCGAGCTGTAAACATGAAACTGGGTCAGACGCAGATAGGACTCTGATGTTCCTGATAAGATTTCAGCTGATGGCAAAGCAAAGCTGCTCTGATCCTATCAGCGAAAGTACTCAAGCTAATTTCACAGTGCTAACTGAACAGCCATTAAGATCCAACAACTCCATATGAGCAGGAGCAGGTCTCTGCATTTTATCTTATTAATACTGTGTCAAACAACAGTTGGCACGGTGAGGAACTGCATCTATCTCTGTAATGCAAGATGTCTCTGCCCTTTGCCATATGAAATTAAAGCCAAATTAACTCTTTGCTAATCTCCACCCCCTTGGTTACTGTTGCTCGCTCAGACTAGTATTAAAAACTCCCATTATGAATAAATTGGAGATTTCTGTGAACAGTGCAATTTTTTAGAAAATGTGCTCAAAGTGGTAAAAATTGAGTGGCTATTATTCTTACATGGGCTGCAATGAAGTGCGACATTGCTAATTATTTTAAATCTGTTGTTTATCTTGATAGAAATGGTTAAATTATGCATACTAAAACATATGGTACCTTGAACTCTTTTGTAACTATCACATTTTCTATGGCCTGAATCAATATGTTAATTAATTAACATGAATTTACATTGGAGCTAACGAGGTGTTGTATAACATCTATTTTTTGTACAATTCGGTTTAAACTATCCAAACACTCAGTACTTCTATAGACATACATTCAAATATAGCAAAAGCTTGTTGGACTTTTCACCAAAAATGTTTAATTCTATCTTCATTTCTCACCCTCAGGTTTTTTTCAAACCTTCTGTGGAAGACAAAAGATGTTAGTTTCAGTCACCATTCACTTTCATTGCATCTTCTTTCCATACACTGAAAGTGAATGGTGACTGACGCTATCATTCTGCCAAAAATCTCCTTCTGTGTTCCACGGAAGTTGAGTAAATTATGACAGAATTTTCACTATTTTGGTGAACTATCCCTTTAAGGTAACAGGCTTAGTGAGTGTTTAGTTAATACTTTCAGTGAACTGCAGTAAAATGCTAGCAAACTGCTCTTCTAAAGCTCATTATCTCCATTGCAAAGACACTTAGAAATCAATTATTTAAAGAATTCTGTTTTTTACATTTTACTCGATGTACAGCAGGATGTTTGAGATGACTGCTTGTGTGCACCACAGCATTACAATGATGTAATTAAGTTTTTACATTAGCCACACATGAAATGCTATTTGTTGTGACAGTCCCCACTTGAATAACAAATTTGATGAATGTGACAACAGTCATGTTCAACTCTATCTTTGTCAATGCCTGTTTAAACACGTCCTGTTTGCTGTGCAGTGGATACCTCTTGCTCCTGGCAGGTGTGCTCATGTAGATGACACAGGTTCTTCTGAAACTAGTTGGTTCACTCGGAAACCTTCTTGGTAATGTCTCTCAGGCATTTTTACCAAATCGCAATAACATAGATTGGCCCTAAACAATTTTTGAAAAGTTGCTAATTTAATTCCATTAGATAAAAAATATCTAATGATTTGTCAAACAAATCTTTTTCAGAACTACACTGTAAAAAACAACCGATGATGTTGGTCAGAAAAACGACAGATGTTGTTGCCAGAATAATTATGTTAAAAATAAAGAAAAAATGTAAACAACTTTACAGAACAACCTTTGTAGAATTTTGTAATTTTACAGTTTAAAACGTGTATGTATGTATATATATATATATGTTATGGTGCAGTACCATTGTTTATATTATTAAATGATAAACATAATATATTAACCTTCTGAAACTAAAAAAATGTGCTTTTTACTTTATAATGTATTGTTAATCACCGTAGTAATTACAGAAGAGCACATAATGACAGTTCATTATTAGAGGCCCATCTTGGAGCAATGACCAATAAACATGTAGAGACAGTGCTCAGTGTCACTCACACAAACACCATCAGGGTAACACATGTGAAATTTAAATAATGTAATAAACATTAACTAAACTACTTCAAATATAACACAGAACACCCCAAAGTACATAACTAATTAAAAATAATAAGAAACAACTATTCCCATAAAATATAATGATATGTATTGGGTCACACAGGGAATTCTGGGAACGGCTGATTATTTTTTTTTTACTGTAATTTTAACAATAATTTACCACAAAAAGTACATTTACTCTCGTTAAACATAACAACAATTTGAACTGTTAATTATACGGGCAAATAATACTTTTTACATGTTAAACTGTTTTATTTTTACAACATTTTACCGTAAAACTACATGTATTTTCTTTTTAAATATATGACATTTTTTAACTTATATTTTACGGTAACTACTTGTTAACCAATTTACGTTTGTGTACTGTATTTTACAGTCTTTTACATTTTTTATTTTTTACAATGTAACTTTACTTTGTCATTTTTGCAGTGACTTTAAACAACTGGTCCTATTTTAGTGGATTTATGAAGACAGTGTAGATCAACACATTAACCATGAAATGTTCCTGCTTTATTGTAATTTTGATTTGAACACTGTATATTTTGTTTTTCATTGCATAAGTAGAAATATTTATATTTAAGTTTTTTTGTTATGTTATGAAAAGTTAGTTGTGCTTTTTTTATATATGTATAAATGCCACATTGATTGATATTGTGTTGTATAATCCAAAGACATATGCATATATATATTTTAAAGTGTCCATATACTTTTGGGGTCTACTGTATGTCAATAAATCTGACAGTATCAGTATCTTAAATCTTTAAATTGTGCTACTTTAGCTCAAAGTATGCTAAAACTATATTTTTCAGATTGGTCCTGAGAATGTGCAGCAATTTTTGGGCAAAAGGGATGGGTGAGGTTTTTTTAAATATATGTTTATTTTCCATTATATGCTTTGTCTAACCTCCAACATGTCCGAATCCCATTCCCCTCTCTTCCTTTCCAATAATTTTGAGTAACTATTATCTGTGAGTAAAAGAGACAAAAAGTAATTTAGTTAAAAAAAATTTTTTATAATAATTGAGATTATTTCTTTAAAACAATTATTAATAATAAAATACATTATGTTGAAATTGTATTTAATGGAGAGAAATTGGATTTAAAAATCTTAAAACAACATTAGATAATAATGTTGTTTTAATAACAACCAGATAATCTTGATAAGCTTTTATGAATATGGCAATGAGATGTCATTGAAATAATATCTTCATTTAATTTGGTGCAGAATGGTATGTCACATTAAAGGCAATCATAGGCAATTACCATTTTCTAGTGCTGCAGAACTCATCATCACCATCTTTAATTGGACTGGTAAGGAATGTACTGTATGAATGGCCAGTGATTTCAAAGCAAGTCAGTCTGTTCTCAGGTCTTCCTTTTCTGCAGCTTCTATGTGTTGAGCATGTTCCCAGAAACACTGTATTCAATATAGTCTCAGGAGGGTGGAGCCCATATGTTCTGTTTAATTGCACTGAAACGACTGCATTGATCTGAGATGTACTTACAGATGTGTTTGCAATAGTACTTGAGCAGATGTTCTGGCCTGGGTTTTACACCTTTTACATTTTATATCAGATCTTTTTCAAAGCTTTGTGCTTCAGTAGCTTGGAGTTTCTTATTTCAGTCTATAATCTGGTGTCAGAGGAGTATCATACTACCGTACTAATCTTAATATTTCTGCATTACAGTACATTGTTTGAAATGGCAGACATTGTAAGAGTAATATGTAATTACGCTATTCCAAACATAGCCGCAGAAACCAAGACAACATCTTTTCCACTCTGAATATGTAAAAATAAAAAAAACAAGAGCTGCATCAAGCCTAATTAAATCTACTTCTTCTTGATTTGCATATAATTGAGCTCAAGACCCATAAATGGATTTTGCCAAGACAGCTTGGCATTGGTAGAATGTGTAATGAGCATTTCTTATGCAGACGAGCATTCGAAAAGTAGCTTAATCCATACTGGTGGGGTTGACAGTGCCCACCCATTTATACTAGCTTTTGATGGGCAGACCTGGGAAACAACAGGCATGTTAGGTTTAATGATACATTCTGGGGAAAGGCATTATTGCATTACACCTGGTTAGCGCATATGCAAATTTGTGGCCACTCTTTTGTATGAAAGTTCAGGTTTCCTTGCTTCCGTTGAAGCACACAAGATGCTCTTTGAAAACCTCTTAAATCATGCTGGATAACATGGATCATCAGGTTTTGCACAAACTTGTGGAGTCATTAATGCACATCATTAAAGCAACAGAGAGGATGCCATATACTAAGAAATTCTGAAATAGATGTTAATATTTAAAAAAAAAAATTAAAATAATCACTCACATAATATCCTTTCCTTTTGTGAAATCCAAAGTAATTTTGCATGCTCAAAGCCTAGTGTGACTGCAGCCTAATATGGAAATTAACAGTTCTGTTTAAGAATTTTGATTTAATTTTCTTATAATAAATAGCACATTGCTACATAGAACATTGCTACTCAGATGGCAGAATGGTCTGCCCAATAGAAATAGATCTTCCCCAGCAAGAAACTAAATCTGAAAGAATATTGGAGGGGTGGTTTGCAAGAGTGAAAGCCTGAGCACTTAGCTCAAATCTCACTTCTCCACGTCTCACATGTCTCACAATTGTCTATCAGAGCGCAGTGAATGTCCATGCAAGACGCTTTTCATAGAACGGTTGTGAAAAGCAGCAGAGCTCTCGCTGAAGCACAGATGGAGTAGCTTGATTAAAAATTTATATCAGTGGATGGTTGCATGGGGAAAATTGAGCTTAGCTTTTGGCCTGCCAGACAGCGATGTATCCTCAGCGGGAGAGCCTCCAAATTCACGACTGCTTCACATCCTTGAGTTTCTCGCTTGAGTTGAAAAAAGAATCACATTCCTTTTAAGATGCATCAAGAAAATCTAACATGAAATTAAGATGCCAAAACAAGTTATTTCACAGTTTAGTGGTTGTTAAGTGTCATTTTGAAGACAGGGCAAGTTCCCTTTGAACAACCAAGTAGCACATGGAGCTGACAATGTCAGAAGTCATTGAAACACATTAAGTTGTGTTTTTGAGGAATAGTTCAGCTAAAAATTCAAATTTAGTCATTGTTTAGACACATTTTCTTCTGTGAAACACAAATGGAGATGTTAGACAGAATCTCAGAGCTTCTGTTTTTCATGCATTGAAAATAAAAAGTGAATTATACTGCCAAGTTCCATATCAAAACAGTTGTCATACCATTCTTGCAATATATTTTAAGTGTTATGAAGCCATACTATAGCTTTTTTGAGGAACAGACTGAAATTTAAGCTGTTGTTCATTGATAATCTTCTCATCCGCTGCGACTTTAAAATCTCATATGCATTGTGATGGTAAAATGAGGTCACATGATACAAGAGGATCATGCTGTTTCGCATCAATGAACGTGAGCAAATTAAATGTGAAAGTAATGGCAGCGGAAAAGATTATCAGTGAATACTGACTTAAAATTTGGTCTGTTCCTCACACAAAGCTATCATATGGCTTCAGAAGTCTTGGAATTTACAGTTGTGCATAAATCATATGGACTACTTTAATGGTGATATTATGATGCTTTTTTTGTCCTTTTTGGAGATTGGGAGTTCAATTCACAATCAATATTCATTATATTAAAAACAAAGCTTAGGCATTGTGACTAACCTCTCCTTTTGTGTTTTAAGGAAGAAAGAAAATAATACAGGCTTGGAATGATATAAAGGTGCCTAAATAACGACAGAGTCTATTTTTTGTTTATTTATTTATTTTATGCAAACTGTTTCGATACGTATTTCAAGCCAGATATGAAGCCTTTCAAAGTTAAAAGCCACTTTAAAGTTGCTTTTACAGAACCATTGATTAATATCTTCCACCTATACCCAAGTACTTCATTTTCATTCATGGAAACATGTTTGCTGTTTGATATATTGCTAAGAAATTATTGTTACTTGTGTTGAGTGATTCTCAATATTTAATTAAAGCTCTGAATGTAATTATGCGAATTCAGAGGAAAGCTACAATTTAAACATAACTACCATACAATTCAAGGATTTCTGTGTTTGATGTCAGAGTTACATTTTGTGCCTGCAGATTCTTTTGAATAGCCAAATGTAACTCCTTGGAGTGAAAGTTAAAAAATACAATTATAGACACAAAAAAAAAATTAAAAAAAAGAAATGTTAAACACGAGACATGCACATCTTTTCAGATAATGCTTATTACCATACTTCTGATGATTTTATGATTCTAGCAGTACTTTTTTGTTGTTTTCATGTGAGTAAAAACCTAAAAGAGACAAATTTTATTATTAGCATAACTTTAAATAAAAAGTATTTGGAATGTTCCCTATATGCTTTTTATGACAGCATGTATTCAAGCTGGCATTAACAAGTTTGTGCGAAACCTGAAGAACCATGTTTCTCAAAATGATTTAAGAACTTTCCAAAGATTAGTTTGTGTACATCAATGTAAGCAAGGGAATCTGACCTTTTCAAGGAGTTAACAAGGTCTATGCTACAAATATGCTTATTTCTAGTAGTGAAATAGAAACAGCGCAGAATCGTAAATATTTTTTTCATTGGATTTTTACTTAGACTTTTGGGCCCTAAAATGTATTTATTTTGATGTAAAGCTTGAATGAAAATAGCTTTATCAATTTCTATTTATCTCCAGGAAAAAAAAAGAAGCTTTTTCCCCAGAGACAAATGTTCTGAGAAAGTGCTCTTCTGACGCATATCACCAATTACAAATCTATTCAAATAAAATAGATGTTTGGTTCTTGGACAACATTTGGCACATGAAGATTGTAGAGTAATAAAATGAGAGGTTGAGGGGTTTGTGTTTGATTTTGCTGTGTTGAATGTCAGATCAGCTGTGGACAGAGAGAGAGAGAGAGAGAGAGCGCTCCGACTCCATGCAGGATTTTTAGAGGTGATCAATGCTTCCCAAAAACAGATCAAACAGGCTTTGTGTCAACAACACTGGCAGCAATAGAAAGTCTCCCTGAGAGGACTTCACATGTTATTGCCTTTGTATCCAATTCACACATTTGTTATAGACCAGAGATTTCTCAGCCGGTGGGTTCACACAGCTCTGTTCTGATAGGGTTGCAAATAACAAAATAAAGCTAAATGCACATGCAACAGCGAAATTAATAGGCTTATGATCTTTTAAAAGGGAGGATAAAATGCTTCCAATGTCTTTGCTGGCATCTGTTATCCCAAGTAACCTATTTCCCTCTGTGCTCATTTAATGTCACTTGTATTATCACTCTGTGTTTTTTCTTTTTATATAATACAGTAATTTAAATTCATATCAATATTTAATGTCAGTTTATTTGGTAAGTAGTCATGTAATAAGTAGGATAATATACAGTCTGCTGGATATTATCGCAAATAAAATCCCATCAGAGTGGTACAAGACCCTGTCAGAATTATCTCTTACATTGTTGGGTAAATTATAAAAAATACAAAAAAAATCACAACAAATCACTAATTGCTACTTTAAAACTGTAATCAGATTACTGACTTTACAGATTACTTCTTCGAAAAATGAATCACATTTTTAGTTTCCTTCTAAACACTTTTCACAGAAAAACTTTTGTTTTTCAGATTAACAAATTTGTTTTTCCACTCAAAGAAAAAATGTCTATATTTCCTTCTTGTTCATTGACTCTTTATAGGGGGCACAAACCCTTCAGCTGTAGCAAAACTCAAACAGATACATATTAACGTAATTCATGTTTTAAATGTATTCTACATGTGTAACCCATAAAGTAATTGACTTAACTGAAAGAAACTGTCCATTACACTACTTTTGTATTTTGTATTTACAGTTATTAATTACTTTGTAATCAGATTACACCAAACACTTATTACATACAGTATATCAAGAAAATGTGTAAGTAACATTTTGATTTGTTATTACAAGCTGGGTTTCCATCCACATATTTTCATGCCAATTTTGGGATTTCGCATAAAAATGCTGGATGGAAACACCAAGATGCAAATAAAGTTTCCAAAATGCTTGTTACAGAGGCTGCCATAAAAAGGCCAAAACTGGCAACACCAGAAGCCAGTTTAAAATAAGCCACAAAAAAAATTAAATAAATGGGACTATCAAAGAATAATCAAGTAGGAGCTTCAGATAATATCGATCAAGCCAAAAGGAAGTTCTTGTATCGGGTGATCAGGTTCTGTTTGAAGCCAAGACCCGGTGAAGATAATCATACGTACATTAGTCTTTAAAAGCAAAATGGCACAGCCAGTCTGCTGTTAGGCCTGTTTTGATATATTGCACCTCTGTGCCTCCGCTGTGTATCATTTGTGGGTCCCTGGGTCGAAACAGAAATGACCTTCGAGTGCAAATGGCCTATCCATTTAGTCAGCGCAGAGGCCATTAGACGGGTGTTTGTGCTTAATAGAGCCTGATGTTGTGCTCGACTGTGGTTGGAGCCATACCAGTCCTCTTCCATTCAGAGGCATCATAACCATCTCTGTCATTATGCCAATATCATTTGAACAAATGTTAGTCTATTCTGCAGGACTGGGGGGAGAAAAAGTGATCGCTTCTTCTCTCCCCGGCCAGTTTTCCATGCTGTGGTTTATTGGACTTTAAGTTGAACTGAAATCAGCCAGGCGCTATGTAACTGATGAATCACCAAAGTTGAAATGCACTTATGAGGATGTGAAATATATATTTTTCTTTACAAGCAATGTTGTATAAAGTGTCCAATCGTCATTTATGGAAATTGACTCAAGTTAAAAAATTAGTTCAAAGGAAATATACTGATTTTAATTGTGATTCATGAAGGTATTCATCAAATGAATTGTTCAGACTGAGTTTTGAATCATTTTGACTGATTCAGAAGAATCAATGTGATAAAGATTAGACAATGTGACAAATCCGTCATAACTAGCACCGATCCGCATGCAGTTTACACAGAAGAGTCTGGAGAAGTGTATCGGAGTAAAAGTATTAATTTTAGAGAAAGTCAACAGAAATATTTATACTGTAATAAAGTAGAAATGTACTTAAAGGAATAGTTCCCCCAAAATTTAAATTCTCTCATCATTTACTCACCCTCATGCTATCCCAGATGTGTATGACTGTCTTTCTTCAGTAGTACACAAATGAAGATTTTTGGAAGAATATTTCAGCTCTGTAGAATTAAAAATGTGAATAAGACAACAAGAACAAGAAAAGTGAATGGGCGCCACATATTTGAAATCGCAAAAAGCACATATAGTCATCATAAAGGTAATCCATGAAACAAAATGCTAGGTGTGTAAGAAATAGATTAATATAAACAAAATATATTTATTAAAATTTTAGCTTCCGACCAGTTGATGAGGGTGGAGTTCAAACTGCCTCTCGTGTGACATAAGCACTTAAGCCTCCTCTGCATGGATATTCATATGTAGATACCTTATTAGCAGCTTTTCCTATGGACCACGGTACTGTTTCTACACAAAAGCATTTTATGTAGTGGGCAAGGAGCAAGTATCCAAACCAGCCAAATGAGGCATCTGCGTATGAATATATATGCTCCTCTGTTGTAAACAACACTACGCTTCCTTATTTTTTCGAATTTCATGTGTCAGCTCTCACGTGAATTTGCCAGTGTGCTTACATTACACAAGATGTAGCTTGAATTTGAATCCACCCTAGAGAATTTTTAGTAAATAAAGTTTTATATATTGATCTGTTTCTTACACATACCTAGCGTTTCGCTTCAGAAGACATGACTTAATCCACAAGAGTCGTCTGGATTACTTTTATGATGGCTATATGTGTTTTTTTTGGAGCTTAAAAAATTTGGCACCCATTCACTTTCATTTTATGGACCTACAGAGCATAGATATTCTTCCAAAAATCTTAGTTTTTGTTCTGCTGAAGAAATACAGTTGTACACAACTGGAATGGCATGAAGGTAAGTAAATGATGAGAGAATTTTCATTTTTGGAGGACTATTCCTTTAAGTAGGGAAACAAAAGTATTTGTACTTCATTACTATACACCAGTGAAAAGAAAAAACATTTATTCTTGAAGGTGAAGCGTTCATTTCTGCGCGACCAAACAGATTTCAAAAATGATGAGTGGTTCAAACTGGTTTCCCACACACTCTCCTGTCTTCTATTTGTAATGAAACAGACAGAGTCCCAGACCAATTTGGGATTGTCACACAAACAGAGCATGTTGTGATAGCGCCACAGTGTTTACTCTCATTGGGGAACTCAACCTAGTTATCCCTGCATATTAAGGTGGGATATTAGTTTTTTTTAACATTGTAAGATTAGACATGTCACCTTTAAAAGGTTTTTAAAATAAAAATGTATCCTATTTACTGTCATAATGCATATTTCTGGTCTTATTATATGCACATATTTAGTGCATGCTATTCTAATTAAAAACAGGTTTGAATTCATAATATATATATATATATATATATATATATATATATATATATATATATATATATATATATATATATATATATATATATATTTTTTTTTTTTTTTATAAAAATGTATTCTGATAACTTACTACAGGCTATAGGCTCCCCCTCTGAAACCACTTTCATTTTCAACTGACACCACTCTTAATTTTTGAACCCTTCTCCCTTGAACCACCTTTCTGGTATGTAACGCCCACTTTTCATAATCAATTCTTGTTGGATATAATCAAGTCCTTCGCTACATTTTCTCATTTAAAATCCTGTTTTACTCAGAAAAACACCCAATAATAAAAGTACAATGGGTTGTGAAAGTTATTTCACATTGACTTTAAGACAATATTTCAATGTTAATGCTAACTTTATTCATTATTATAACTCTCAGCTCTTTTGGAATGCCTGTAGTCATCTAATGGCCCCTTAACATCTGTTAGGCACAGTATGGTGTTTTTTAAGCAACATATTCTCTGTTTTGTAAATATGGCCACATGCAGCTAAAGTTCATTCACCTAAAACCCTACCCAAACATGCACTGCACTCCTCAACAGCTGAAGATCACAAGCGAGCTGCGATTAGACCAAGCAAAACTCTGCTGTATTGATTTTCTGTCCTGGGGGTGCAACACACATGCCAGTGTACGGGCTACAAAGGGAATTCATTTGTAGGCAAGCACATTAGTTTTCTGTCAAGCGCCTCTCCAGCTCTCTGTGAAAACATGGTGGAATATTAAGGACAGAACTTACTGGAATCTGGGTCTCCCCTGGAAATATTGATCCCTGGGAGTAGACCAGAGTCCTTCAAGACAGTCTCAGTCAGGAATGATATGTTATGTTTTAACAGCCCCGTCTCTCTGAGAAAGAAGATTGCACCTTGTACATATTTAGAGACAAAATATTACACAGTTGCATCACTTGCAATTGAACTTTACTTTGAATGCTGTTGTGGGGAATTAGAGTTCAGCACTGGTTTGTTTTGTTGTCAAACTTAGAATTTAGAAACCTCAAAGCCCAGTCTCATGTCTTAACCAAGTACAAACTAAATTGCTAAAAATAACTAGTGCTGCTTGTCAATGCAAAATTTGCCACCATCTTACTAGGGTGTTCAGAGTGGTTGCCAGGGAGTTGATATTTGGTTGCTGTGGTGTTCTGAGTGAATGCTAGGACATTGCGACTATAGTTGGTCTGGTTGAAGTTCTAGTCCCTAGATATTGCTTACGTTCCTCCATCAATATAAGTCTATGTTGTTGTTTTTTTGTTTTTTTGTTCACACTTCACATTTAAATGAACACACTACCCTTCAATAAGGCAGTGTCGTCCTTCTGCATGTGCACATTAATCTTGTCTGCAGTTATTTTTTTTTTTTGCCAGCCCTTTTTATTAAGTGCTTCGAAATCTCTTTTTCAGGGATGAAACGAATCCATGCACTTACCATTCAAGCCAACTACGAGCTGAGAATTGACCTGGAGGACTTCGAGAACAGTACCTCCTTTGCACAGTATGGATCTTTTGGAGTGGGTTTGTTTTCAGTTGACCCGGATGAGGATGGTTACCCGCTGAGCATCGCTGACTACTCTGGCACTGCAGGTATGTTACACACTTCCTGTGCAAGTTTTAACCTGCTGTGTGGAGTGTGCCTCTTTAACAGCAGCTAAGGTCTATTACTTTTATTGCAAAGGTAGAGCTCTCATAGGAAGTCATAAGTAAAAGAGTTTCTCTCTATTCTGAAGACACTCTGTACACCAACAGAAATTAAATCATGGACCGCATTGATGTCTGGAGCCAAGGTTAAAAAATATCAAGGTGGAACCTCAGATATATTTAGTTTTTTAAGGAGAAGAGTATAACTACCACACAATGCATTTTTTCATCTGTCTGTGTAGTTTTTCCAATTGTATTTATATGTATACATACTAGGGCTGTCAATCGCGAAATTTTTTTTATCGAATTAATGACTTGGTGTCCCGATTAATTAATCGCGATTAATCGCATATACAAATATTTTCTGAGAAAGCCCCTCATATAACAATAATTCAATATATAATGATGAAATAATTATACATAGTTCTCTTTAAATATTAAAAAATATATATATATATATATATATATATATATATATATATATATATATATAAAATAAACAAATATTCAGATAATTAAAATGCGTTACATTCTTGTAGCAGAAGAGTTAATCATTGATAAGACAATATAAAAAGTGGCTTTAGAATACAATGTATTGTTTACTACCATATTATTGATCATAAGTCAATCATGGCCATACAGTTCACAGCAATCCATTTCACAAGTGAATTTGTCAATCAGTTTGAGATTTATTGTGAGGGTTTGTTTAGGGACCTGTCAATTTACACCTGCGTTAGACATTTTTTTTTTTAGAAACAAGCCAGGGGTACACATAGTACACAATACTACAAATATATTTTTACGATAATGCCAAGTCATTATATTCATTACATAGTTCAATGGTTTTCAATGCTTTGGAGTTGTTGGAGGTACAAAGAGTATTTAAATAATATTTCAAGTCTTTACAAAAAAGTGCAAATAGGGGCTTTATAGACATACATTTACACTTATGTATAAAAAAACTTGACAAGAAAAATAAACAGATTAATCAGAAAATATTAACTTAAGTTATCAAAACTGTGAAAACCAAATAAAACGTCTTTATAAAGCAAAGAAAAACTAGTTAAAATAGAGGTACGTACAAACAAACAAACTTTTCATCTACAGCATTACAGAAGGAGCAAAGTGGATCTATTTCAGGGAGCATGTTTCTTACATAAAGATTAACTGGGTAAAAACGGTGTAACAGTTTAAAGGACACCACCTTAACCTTGTTGGTAATTAAATATGTATGAGGTAAAGACCGTACGTTTTGAGTCATAAAAATAAAATGTTTAGGTCACTGTGTCGAGTTAAATGTAGTTTAATACTCAATATTTAAACACATCTTAAGATCCCTTAAAGATCGCACTTGCGCTCCATCAAGTGTTTTGAACGCAAGAAATTGTTTTCTTCACTGTATAAACTGTGTGTTGCTCACACAGCTGAAATTTCAATTACTGCCCTCTGGAGTAAACAGGTGGTACTACAAGCTTGAATTTCTCAGTTAAGCATTGCGATTAAAGTGCGTTAATTTTTGTCAAATGAATCACACGTTATTAACGCGTTAAATCGACAGCCCTAATACATACACTAGATAGACGTCTTTGAACATTGTGCCATGTTTAGCTGTTTTTTCAGCGTCTCGTACTGGAGCGGTGCATTTTAGATGTCGTATCAAGTTTACAAGAACTTCTTCATTTTTTAAATGTACATCAAGACACTTGCATTCAGTACCATTTTTGCACTGCGTCTAATTTCTTTTAGCAAAAGAATGCGTTCAGTCTGACCAGCCCATTACTCAGTTCTTAGCCTGTCTTGCTGGAAAAAAAATACAGCAAAAATGCATGCTGGTCTAGGCTGGTTTACGTTGGTTAGTAAAATTTGGTGCTGGTCTGGCTTTTGTTGTCACCTAACTGGCCCATATTACACATAAAAATGATCTTTTGCTACCACAAACAAAAGCTCTTAACACTTCTGCACTGCTCTTACATTTTAGTTTAGAATGGCACGGACACAAGCGAAGTGATACACACAGTGAAGTGTCGGAGTGCTGATGGTGTGAGACCATCAGTACTCATGGGACATCTCTTGTCCAATCAGATTTGAGGACCGGAACTAACTGTTGTGTGTGTGTATATATATATATATATATATATATATATATATATATATATATATATATATATATACATACAGTTGAAGTCAGAAGTTTACATACACTTAGGTTGAAGTCGTTAAAACAAATTTTTAACCACTCCACAGGTTTCATATTTGCAAACTATAGTTTTGGCAAGTCGTTTAGGACATCTGCTCTGTGCATGGCATGAGTAATTTTTCCAACAATTTTTTGTAGACAGATTGATTCACTTTTAACTGACTATATCACAACTCCAGTGGGTTACATACACTAAGACAATTAGCCAATTAGCTTCTGATATTGGAGTCAATTGGAGGTGTACTTGTGGATATATTTTAAGGCCTACCTTCAAACACAGTGCATCTTTGCTTGACATCATGGGAAAATCAAAAGAAATCAGCCAAGACCTCAGAAAAAATATTGGAACACCATAAGTCTGGTTCATCCTTAGGAGCAATTTCCAAATGCCTGAAGGTACCACATTCATCTGTACAAACAATAGTACGTGAGTATAAACACCATGGGACAAGCAGCCATTATACTGCTCAGGAAGTAATCCACAGTAAAACAAGTTATATATCGACATAACCTGAAATTCTGCTCAGAAAGGAAGAATCCATTGCTCCAAAACCACCATAAAAAAGCTGGACTACAGTTTGCAAGTGCACATGGGGACAAAGATCTTGTGAAACAAAAATTTAACTGTTTGGCCATAATGACAATTGTTATTTTTGGAGGAAAAAGGATGAGTCTTGCAAGCAGAAGAACACCATACCAACCGTGAAGCATAGGGGTGGCAGCATCATGTTGTGGGTTTATTTTTTGCTGCAGAAAGGATTGGTACACTTCACAAAATAGATCATGAGGAAGGAGAATAATGTGGATATATTGAAGAAACATCTCAAGACATCAGACAGCAATTATTGTGAGAAGCTTGTGGAAGGCTACCCAAAACAGTTGGCCCAAGTTAAACAATTTAAAGGCAATTTTACCAATTAAGTGTATGTAAACTTCTGACCCACTGGGAATGTGATGAAAGAAATAAAAGCTGAAATAAATAATTCTCTATACCAATATTCAAAAATTTCTCATTATTAAAATAAAGTAGTGATCCTAACTGACCAAAGACAGGTATTGTTTTCTACGATTAAATACGATTACGTCAGTAATTGTGAAAAACTGAGTTAAAATGTGTTTGGCTAAGGTTTATGTAAACTTCTGACGTCAACTGTGTGTGTGTGTGTATATATATATATATATCGTTTTTATTTTTAATATATATATATATATATTTGTATTGGTTTTATGATAAATAAGCTTGCACATTTTTACTTGTAAACCCTTGTGTAGGGTTTACAACAAGTAAAAATGTGCTAGCTGCATTTTCAAATATAAAAATAGTTAAAAGATAAGGTTAGCTTTTAGTGAAGTTTAGCAAAGTTGAAAACAAGACCTTGTTAAAGGAATGGTTCACACAAAAAACAAAAAATCTGTCATAATTTACTCACCCTCAAAATGTTCAAAACTTGTCTTTTGTGGAACACAGAGGTATTAGCCTCAGTCATTTTTCACTTTCAGCTTTTTTTATGCAATCCATAGAAGAAAAATAATATATGTTGTGAACAACATGTGGGTGAGTAAATTCTGACAGAATTTTTGGTGAACTGTCCCTTTAAACACAGCCAAGCCAAGCTTTGTGGCCTGAACTGCTCCCAGCAAAACAAAAAAAGGTGAGCCAAGAATAGAAAATATCATGAGAATCACAAGACTAATTTAAAATATCCTGGCCTGTTGTCAGCACTGTTCAGATATATTCCAGTGGCACGCTAAGCAACGGGGGCCGCAGGTTATCATCTGTGCCGAAGTAAAGTGATGAGCAATTCTCTATGCTTCACCTGTGCTGTCGCCGGGGCTTCTTTTTAACGTTAATTGGGTCCCGCACTCTATTATTCTCAGGTGTCTTTCCTCAGGCACTGCCCTGCGCGCTGGGTCCGGTCGCAGGCGTGACCTTCGCTGTGTGCCGGAAAGGGCAGGGATAATGAAGCTGTAGAATACATCTTTGGCATTCTAAAAAAGCAAACTCTCCGCTTATTATGGGCGACATAAACAAACACTCCTATTAACATAAATCAAGAGGAGAATACTGCTTCCACGCATCTAATTAGCAAGGCTGTTTAAAACATCCTCCACTAGAGGAGTCATGCCACATTGATCCCTAATCTTATCAATTACGTCTTGTTTTGGACTCTCACTTTGCTGTCTTGATTGATGCATGCTTAAAATGCACACATGATTGTATAAAGAATTAATGTATATATGAATAGTAGGTTGGACTTGCAGAGTCATGAAATTTAATTTAGATTTTTGGTTTCAAATGCTGGCCTGCTTGAATATGAAGCGTACATTTCCAATTCAAAAACAAATACTGCAACCTGGTCTCGTAGAATCATGTTCTACATTATTTATCATTTTAAAGATGATGAAAGTGAAACAAATGTGAACTCAAATAGCAACAAACAAGAACAGACAAAGAGGGAACAAATCTTGAGGGTATTTATACACACAAGGGCTAATGAGGGAATGGAGAACAGGTGAGAACAATGGGGAACAGATGGCAGTGAGGGGGGCAGTGCATTATGGGAAATGTAGTCCGGGGCAAACAGAAGACAGAGGACAAAAAACACTTCAAAAATGTTTTCCTCGCACAACGCTATCTTATGACATTTAACGCTTTTACTATAGTATACTTGCAATGCGATATATTTTAATGTTTGCATTACATAACCAACTACATTTACAAATTTGTTTAAGAGTGATCAGAAAGCTCAACTAATAGAGTGTTGTATTTATGATGCAAAGGACGAGTCCTTAAGTGGATGCACAAGCAGACACATGAGCCCAAAGTGTCATTAAAACACAGCAAATTGACGTGGTTGCTTCAGCATTTGTGTTTTTCATGTCACATTTGTTTTTATGACCCTATAGGTTAGGGTTTGAGGGGAGGGAGGTCATTTTGTTGGTATAAATCTCGATAGAGCATTGATGTTTCAAACCTCATCTATTTGGGAGAAAATTCAACTCGCTTTTAGCAGCACAGTGAAGTATACTTCACCTCAGAAGTATACTTATAGGAACCATGAAATCTCATTTTAAAAATGTACTTTTCTCATGTAATCTTCATCAGGCTGGAATATTGTCTGTATGAACAAGTAACCAATGTCGAGCCACTTTTCTATTCTCAAGATAGCCGTAAATAACACTAGTGATAGTTACTCAAGTAAATATCAAAGGTAGCTTAAAGTCACAACTGACTTCTGCTTCTGTGTGAATGTGGCGAGAGTTGCAATGCGCATAAAAGAAAATAAAAAACAAAACAAAAGAAAGACAGACAGACCATAACAGAACATCTCAGACAAACTATGACTCCTGGAGGGCAAAACAGTGACACTTTTAATAATGGTTTGTCAGACAAATTGCAAGTTTGTCCTCAGAGTCCACCATCAAAGAAATTAGAAGGGAAAAATTTTGACACAAGGTCACAGGTAAATGCACATCGTGGCCATGAAACCAGGTGTGAAAACGTTTGAATGTGTCAAGCAGCTGAGAATTCAACAAACATCACGCTTTAATATATTCTCTATGAATTTCACTGGCATTCTCTGAGCACACAGAATCTCTTTCTTATATATTAATGATTGACTAGGAAACACCAAACCAAAGGAAAACAAAACCAAAAAGACACTTTAAAGAACTTTTAATTAAACAAATTAAGCAAAACTTTATGCAAATCTAGTGATCTGTAGAGTTAATTAGTGATGTTTTGTAAAGGTGAAGTGTGTTACTTCTGTGTCAGTAGTTGAACTAAATCGAAATGGGTCATGAGTCCAACAGACCTCTACACCAACCCCTAGACCTGACCCTAACCTTCCCTTACAGAAATTAAGGTTTAACTTCAGTAACCATTGTATTTTATAACTAAATCAAATGAACCATATAATTATATAATGTCACTATATTAACACCATATTTTTGTAGTAACAATATGGTTAATTGCATTAAAACCATGGCTTCTGCCAAAAACATGGTGACTTCAATATTATTATAGTAAAAACATGGTTAACTTTACCCAGATCAAACATTTCTCTCAAATCCTTGACTTTGACCATGACTGTTCCACTGCGAGGCAATCAACATCTCCTCATTGACTGCTCCTGATTTGCCAGTTCTTGCTGTGAGATGTTACCCCACTCTTCCACCAAGGCACTTGCAAGTTCTCTGACATTTATGGGGGAATGGCCCTAGCACTCAGACATGCCCAATGGGATTGAGCTCCATGCTCTTCTCTGGCCATGGCAGAACACTGACATTCTTGTCTTGCAGGAAATCACACACAGAACGAGCTGGAGGGTCATGTCAGGATGAGCTTGCAGGAAGGGTACCACATTGAGGGAGGAGGATGTCTTCCCTGTAATGCACAGCATTGAGATTGCCTGTAATGACAACAAGCTCAGTCCGATGATGCTGTAACACAGCGCCCCAGATCATGATGGACCCTCCAACTCAAAATCTATCCATTCCAGATTACAGGCCTCGGTGTAATGCTCATTCCTTTGACGATAAACGCGTGTCCATCACCACTGGTGAGACAAAACTGCGACTCGTCAGTGAAGAGCACTTTTTGGCATTCCTGTCTGGTCCAGCGAAGGTGGGTTTGTCCCCATAGGAAACGTTGTTGCTGGTGAGTCCCTGGTAAGGACCTACCTTACAACAGGCCTACAAGCCCTCAGTCCAGCCTCTCTCAGCCTATTGTGGACAGTCTGAGCACTGATGGAGGGATTGTGCATTCATGGTGTAACTCGGGCAGTTGTTGTTGCCATCCTGTAACTGTCCCACAGGTGTGATATTCGGATGTACAGATTCTGTGCAGGTGTTGTTATATGTGATCTGCCACTGCGAGGACGATCAGCTGTCCTTCCTGTCTCCCTGTAGCGCTGTCTTTGGTGTCGCACAGTACGAACATTGCAATTTATTGCCCTGGCCACATCTGCAGTCCTCATGTCTCTATGCAACATGCCAAAGGCACGTTCACGCAGATGAGCATGGAGTCAGTAGAAAGGTCTCTTTAGTGTCCTAAGTTTTTATAACTGTGACCTTAAATGCCTACTGTCTGTAAGCTGTTAATGTCTGTTAATGGAACGACCGTTCCACAGGTGTATTTTTACAAAAACATCTTTAAAACACAGTGTCCTGAAAAAGGGACAGTTCTTTTTTTGCTGAGTATATATTAAGTAATATTAAAGGAAATAAAGAGTGGAGACCGCAAACAGGATGGGGACAAGTTGGACAAAAGGTGGAATCGAACCCAGGTCGTCCAGAAGAAAAATAAAACACATTCACACTGTCTTAACACATCACGCCACTGCAGCAGCACTGTCAGTAGGACTGTCAAATAGTAGTAGACTATTTGAGTGCAAATAGCTGCAATGTGTGGCAGGTTCTATTTACACCTAGTGCAAATAGTCACTTATTTTTGACAGATGGACTATTTTACCAGCCATCCAAGTTGTTTCTTCAGTTGACATCCAAAACAATGCAAAGCTGTCTGAAAAGTGTTTTTAGCAATTGTGTGCTTATACTGATATACCGATTTAATGTACTGACATTATTTCAACATGACAGTGCATCCCTGTGGTGTTTTTGATGAGCCAAACCCCAGAACCCTTTGTTTGTCATAAGTTACTCTGATGTATTTTGCAACTGTGATAAAATCTCACATTTTGTCTGCCTTTGTGGTACAAAAGTGCACCGTTGTGCCTCACACCCTCTCTTTGCATGCTAGAATGCTCATATTATAACTGCCTTCAGTGTGAATGTGAAGCAATGCATGCTGTCTTTAAAGCGGTGCTGTTTAATGAAAGGCCTTTGTGATAGAGAAGGAGAGCTCAGCCGCAGCAGGTTGCTCTGGAAAGATCTAATTACCCGAGATTAGTTTTTACACCTATGATGTCCTGATCTCTGAAAACACTTTGAGTACTAATACACTGACTACTTCAAAGTATGCTAGTGCAACCACACAAAAAGGTTTTCATAACCATTAGGGAGGCCATAGTCAGAACCGAAATTGCATGTGAACATTTGATTATTTTGTAACAATGCTTGTCGAAGTAGATGAGCATATAATTTCTCTCAGATGTTACTGTGTTTTTCAGCATTAATACGATTATGCACATGATTCATGCACATACCTAATGACTTGCATCAGCCTCCTGAGCAAGTCGTTCCCCAGATATTTCCTAAAACACCCCCCCACCTCCAACCTCCATGAGCACAAGTTTTGAGGTCTGTTTTGCATCAAATCACACTATTAACTAAAAGGATTAATCATGAGATTTATGAAATGAGTAATTTTTCCAACATAATTTCAGTAGTTGCAAGTTAATGTAATCCTGTGTTGAGGATAGGGTCCTGTGGTAGGGTAGGGTCACCCCGGACAGAGGCTTGAATCCTAGCCACCAGGTCAACCTGGAAGGAGACTCGGCAGCTGCTCAAGCAAGCAATCCCAACCTGTATTAGAATGGGAAGTCATCCCAGACTGCAGTCGGGAGAGCCCACGATACAAAAAACATCAATAGTTTACACTGCATTCGGGCAGTAGATCCCACTGCTGATCAAATGGGAGAGCACTTGAATGGATTGTGTTGGAGGGTTCTACAACGCCCTACCACGGCGGCCTTATACAAATAAATGAATTCGTTTGCACGCTTTCGAATGGGAGATCCCCCTGCTGCAGTTCGTACAGGAGAGCCCTTGAGTGTTTGAGGCGGGCCCGTCCAGCAACTGGAGACGGGGGGCTCCCGGACTGGCCGGAGAGGCCTGGTGGATTGACAAAGATGAAGCAAGCATCCCCCTGACCCTGAACGTGAATGCATCGTGGTTAGCTGATGAGGGTTTATGTGCTTTTCTGATATGGAGATGGTTGGTATGGATGTAGCAGTGTCAGATGACCAACGGCCCAGAAGGCATATTTGATGCCTCTTTTGGCTGATGTGGCTGCAGCACAAATACAGAAGGAATGGTTTGAGTATGGTTTTTCTGAAATGGCGGATTTAATCAGAAAGAATTTGAGGTGTTTTTGGAACCAGAATTGGGGAAACTGCTTGGTTTTTGTCATCTACGAAATGTGGATTGAGAGAGTTTCTGAATTTGGACCCTCTGTATTGGAGGTAGCATGCTGGTGATTGAAAGGGCTGGATGGGACTGGGCAGATTTAAAATAGAAAGCCCTCTTTTGGTTGGGTCTGTTTTACTTTGTTGAGGCCTGGGCGGTATTCGGCAGGTTGGAAATGTAAATTGAATGTCCTCTTTGTGTTGGTCTGATTCTCGTAAATGATTTACTTAGCTGCTTATCCTGCATTCTACTAATGTAAGGTTTACATAGTGATTCGAATGGGTAACCCAGCCTACATTCAAATGGGGGTCTTCCTGTGTTTGAGACCTCCTGCAGACCTCACTGCGATTCAAATGAGAGAGCCCATGACTTGGACATGGTAACTCTAACTGCATTTGAATGGGAGAGCCCTTACTGCGATTAAATGGGAGATTTGTACTGCGTTTGAATTACATTTACATTTATGCATTTGGCAGACGCTTTTATCCAAAGCGACTTACAGTGCACTTATTACAGGGACAATCCCCCCGGAGCAACCTGGAGTTAAGTGCCTTGCTCAAGGGCACAACAGTGGCATCTTGGTGGTGCTGGGGCTTGAACCCCTGACCTTCTGGTCAGTAATCCTGAGCCTCAACCACTGAGCCACATGAATGAGAGATCTGTACTGCATTTGAATGGGAGGTCTGTACTGTTTGAACGGGAGGGCCGTCCTGAACGTGGTGACTCTTGCTGTATTTGAATGGGAGAACTTGTGCTGCAATCGAATGAAGTGATTAGAGTTGCTTTAAAATGAGAGGCTTCACTTCTTTTTACATTTTTTTACATTTTTCTCCCCAATTTGGAATGCCCAATTCCCACTACTTAGTAGGTGCTTGTGGTGGAGTGGTTACTCACCACAATCTGGGTGGCAGAGGACAAGTCTCAGTTGCCTCTGCTTTTGAGACAGTGAATACGCGCATCTTATCACGTGACTCGATGTGTATAACACCGTGTAGACTCCCAGCATGTGGAGCCCCATGCTATTCTCCGCGATCCCTGCACACCACGTGCCCCATTGAGAGCGAGAACCACTAATCGCGCCACAAGGAGGTTACCCCATGTGAATCTGCCCTACTTAGCAACCGGGCCAAATTTGGTTGCTTAGGAGTCCTGACTTGAGTTACACAGCCCACCCTGTTTTCGAACTCACGACTGCAGGGATGGAAGTCAGCAATAGTCGCTGCGTTACCCAGGCCCCAAGAGCCCTCCCTTCTTTGTGATTAAAATGGGCTGGAACCTCGTGCATGGGACTGCACAGCGTTCAATGGAAGAGCATACGATTCATGTGAGAATGGATTATGCTGCATTTACTGAGCTCACTCAGTGCTGCGAGCGGCTGAATCCATGAGCGTGTGCTCTCACGGCATTAGCAGAGAAGGGATTAGGGACCAGATTCGCTTGTGAATGCAGGCTTGCGCAGGGAACTGTTCCGGAGTAGGGGTCTGGAGTGGGGTTCTCCAGCGGAGGCAACCTCACACGGGAATCTGTGCTCCAGTGGCCCATGGATAGGAGGGGGAGGGGGAGGAGGGATGGATGTTGGCAGAAAGTACAGGTTGCGTGGAAAACAGAGGCGTATGAGCAGTGAAATATTCTGAGGACGGATGGTGAGCTGACTGCTTGTAAGGAGATGTGTTGACGAATTTCCCTATGATTAGGTATTGCAAGAAACATGCAAACGCAATTGAACGAATGCTTGTTGAGAGAGGCATAGTAGACATGGTGTCTGCGGATGCCTTAAACGTAATTGTTTGCTAGGTTAAATGTCTGGAACAAACAGTATGTGAAGCAATGTGGGTATACATGCTTGGCGGCACCCGTTCGCAAAGCAGGCTCACGCAACGGACCGCTCCGGGTGGAAAGTTTAGAAGATAGAACATATGAACAGTCGTAGGGAGCTGTTTGACATGTGTACGGCACCGAAACAGCCAGTTGTGGAAACAGCTTCACGCAATGATCTACTTTGGCACGTAGAGATTAGGAAGAAAGACTAAAGTAGCACTTAAAATAGTAGCGGTGACTGCTGTAAAAACAAATGAGCTGCTGCGGCAGCTTCTGTTGAAAAATGTTATGATTTAGACGGAAGAGCTGTTATTATTATTATTATTATTATTATTATTTGTGGGTGAACTACTTCTTTAAAGGTGCACTCAATAATTTTTTCTTCATTAAAAAAGTTTTACTCCAAAAGAATGGAATATTATTTTTGAAACATATGTAAGAAATCATGACCACTCACATGAGATGAAGACTCCAGTCATATCAGTAAATAGAAAAGTTACAGTAGTTAGATCATGGCTGACTGTAAATAGTGAATTTATACATTGGCATTGGTAACTGAAAACTGCTGTGTTTGAATTATGCTGCAACTATGCCCCTAGGTGTTGGTGTAAGTCTAAAACATCTTATTCAAAAAATTACTGAGTGCACCGTTAAGATGGTCAAGTGGGTTTTTTGGGACATTGTTGTTGCTAAAATGGTCCACCACCTCTAAGCTTGACCAAAATTGTTGTCAAAACCAGGTCCACCATTTGGTAGTCCATCTGATCTACCATTTGAAGAAGCTAATGACAATAAATAACCAGCTTAGATCAGATAGAAACCAGATGCAGCCAGCTACCATCAGGAGCTGTTTTAGCTGGATTTTCAATCAATGTTGATTTCTGTCCATTTCATCTTCACAGCTGTTCATTTGGTTTCCAATCCCAATTTTACACAGCCATCATTTTGTTGATTCATTACCTTCAAAACCACACTGATAAATCTATGATGCACCCGAAACAAGTTTATGATGTGTAACACACTTTACGATAAGACATAACCGCATCAGTTGGAACTCCTTTGTCCCAATAAAACAGCTATCACAGCTATCATGTTGCGCCGGGGTAGAATTGGAGTTTGAGGAAGGGGTTTTACTGAAAAGACTGGCAATAAAAGGCTGATCTTGTCAGCAGGGCAAGCACAGTGCAGCCAGGCAGTATGGAGGCAAGAACTGGGATTAGATTAGCCAAGCCACACACTGTGGCATTACAACCCTGAGACATACATCACAGAGCTTAATAAGGGCACATTAGCAGCACTGCGTAAACATGCCTCTTTCCACAGTTTCTCTGTATCTCTCTCCAAAACACAGATAACTGTAGCAGTCTAAATTTGCAGACTTATATACTAAAATTATTGGGATTTCCAAAAAACACATTTCTAATTTATGTTCTACTGTTCTATGTGAGCATATAACTAGTATTTTCAAGGATTTTTGGTGGTGCTTGCGAAGGCAGACATCATAGTTATTATTGGAAAAAAATTAGGTTTAGTGGTATCTTCTAAACCCCTTACTTTAAGCACAAATTATACTTCGATTTTTATACGAACACTCAGGGTCTGCGTACAGTTAAACGTGAGCCTGTCAAAGTGTATACTCCATCTGGCTGTGCGGGCATACACAGGCTTTAGGCACATGCGTGCAACAACTTTATGAGACTATTTCTCATCAGGAGTGTAGACCCATAAAGATGTCTTTATAGTCCTTCAGACTCATGTTATATAAATACCGGTATCTCCTGACCTCAGACAGGTGTTCATGACATGCACATCCACTGTTGACATTTTTACCTTTGTCTCCTGTTGTTTACTGGCAATTACATCTTTTTCTAGCACATCATCGTGACAACAATGGCTGAAATGTTAGTGTTGCCACCTTTTGGACACTCTAATTAGTGCAAATAATTCCAGGCCCATTCGTATTCTGTGTGTTCAAAGACCTGCAGTTAGTAAAATTGGGCTGCGTGCCTTTAGTGCTCAAGCGCTCTGCTGATGATGAGAATTGCATCATACATCCTGTACTTTAGGCTTAAGCATTAAACTTTGTGTTTGCAACTTTCCCCAAACTTTATCAAAAGAATGATTCTAATGAACTGGTTCTTTTGAATATACTGTGTGAAACTCACAGTGCATCTACTGAAGTCTGATTCTCAAAATAATGACTTTAATGAGCCGGTTCTTTTGAATCAACAGCACAAAACACACATTGCATCCAGTGTACCCCAAAAATCAAGGTTACAGTGAGGCACTTACAATGAAGTGAATGGGGCCAATGTTTGGAGGGTTTAAAGGCAGAAATGTAAAGCTTGTAATTTTACAAGATCACTGGCATTAATTATTCTGTTAAAACTAGTGTATTCGTTGTAAAATTAGATATACTGTAACTTTACACAGAAAAGATCAGTAAGCTATTGTTTCTTACTAAAATCACATTAACATACATACTGTATTGTGTAGGTCTTGTGGCTATACTTTTGAAACATTAAGCATTTTTTCTTTTACGTATTGGACCCAGTTTTTTGGAAATTAATTTTCATAAACTTGTATTAAACTTGTAAAATTCCTTTAGTCTTGCCGACATGCCGACGTGCAATGACTTCATTATATTTGACAATAAATGAATCAATAACTCTTACTGTGTTAAGTAATATTGTGTTAAGGCTTGTGAGACTCCAATAAGGTAGTGCAGTTACTGACTAGTTGTGTCTTATAACAATGTGTAGTTAAGTGTATACACTTTGTATACACAAAAGTTTGGAATAATGTACAGATTTAGCTCTTATGGAAAGAAATTGGTACTTTATCACAATGTTTTGCAGCTTTGCAGGTCCTTGGCATTCTAGCTGTCAGTTTGACCAGATACTCAGTTGACATTTCAACCCACACTTCCTGTAGCACTTGCCATAGATGTGGCTGTCTTGTCGGGCACTTCTCACGCACCTTACAGTCTAACTGATCCTGGAAAAGCTCAATGGGGTTAAGATCCATAACACTCTTTTCCAATTATCTGTTGTCCAATATCTGTGTTTCTCTGCACACTCTAACCTTTTCTGTGTCTTTTTCTTTGCAATTCTTCCCATAAGGCCTGCATCCCTAAGTCATCTCTTAACTGTTGTACACGAAACTGGTGTTGAGCTGGTAGAATTCAATGAAGCTGTCAGCTGAGGGGACATGTGAGGTGTCTATTTCTCAAACTAGAGACTCTGATGTACTTATCCTCTTGTTTAGTTGTAAATCTGGTCTTCTACATCTCTTTCTGTCCTTGTTAGAGACAGTTTTCCTTTGTCTTTGAAGACTGTAGTGTATACCTTTGTATGAAATATTTAGTTTTTTGGAGAAAGAAATTGTTTCTAGTGAAAGCTGTTTCTTTTTTTGCCATTTTTGACCTAATATTGACCTTAAGACATGCCAGTCTATTGCATACTGTGGCAACTCAAAAACAAACTCAAATACAATGTTGAGCATCTTTTAACAAACCAAATAGCTTTTAGCTGTGTTTGATATAATGACAAGGGATTTTCTAGAACCAAATTAGCAATTTAGGATGATTACTAAGGATAAGGTGTTGGAGTGATAGCTGCAGGAAATGGGACCTGTCTAGGTTTGATCTAAAATGGCTTTTTTGAAATAGTGATGGTGCATTTTTTCACATCAGTAATGTTCTGACTTTACTTTGTGATCAGTTGAATGCCACTTTGGTGAATTAAAGTACCAATTTCCTTCCAAAACAGCAAAACCTGTACATTATTCAAAACGTTTGGCCACCAGTGTAAATGAATAAATTGAATTGTGTTTTGAGCTTTGTTGAAAGTACAGTTCAAGTACAGTTTCACTGCAGTCCATGTCATAATCTAAGCTTTCCTTGAACGTTATGGTCGACTGACTCTCTTGTCCTCTGTTTCTGTCTCCTTCCCTGGCATCCTTGTCGCTTTCACTCTTTCACCCACTATCTGTCTTTCTCAACCTTTCTTGCCATCATGCATGGATGATCTAGGCGACTCGCTGCTAAAACACAATGGGATGAAATTCACCACTAAGGACAAGGACAACGACCACTCTGAGAACAATTGTGCCTCCTTCTACCACGGAGCCTGGTGGTACCGTAACTGTCACACCTCCAACCTCAACGGACAGTACCTGCGCGGCCAGCACACTTCCTACGCTGATGGTATCGAGTGGTCGTCCTGGACAGGGTGGCAGTACTCGCTGAAGTTCACGGAGATGAAGATCAGGCCCACCAAGGAAGAGAATAAATGAGCGAGAACTAGAAGGAACCTAGAGGAACAAAGAGGAACTCATAGATGGCTGTAGGTGGTAGAGACACTCAATACAGAAACGCGAGAACTTTTGACTTCTCTTTTGCCATGATTCTGTTCGTATTCCCTTTCCCTGTTTCCAGACCATCTTGTAGTGTTTGTGCTAATGCCCGGAGGGCCTCTGTTTTTCTCTTGATCTGTTGTTCCCATCTCTGAATATTATTATGAAACATTGCAGTTATTGTCGAAAACAGTGGTTCTCAACTGGTGGGTCGCAGTTCTAATAGGTGCAGCAGCGGAAAAAACAATGCTAAATGTAATAATAAAAGGCAACTAACCATATAATCATGCATGGTTAGCACTGTAAAACAAGTAGGATTATCAACTTTTCAAAAGGGGGAGTAAATACTTCCTATATCTTTTGTTGTTGGCGTGATTGGATTTTGCTGCAAATTCAAAGTTCTTATGATAAAAGCTGGCCATATTAGAAGGTTACCAATGTGGATAGATTATGTGACACACTACATAAGATACAGGTTCCCTTGCAGCGAGGATAAACATTTGTGCTTACCTCAATGTGTTTTCTACTGTGAATTATTGGCTGCTAAGAGCATGAAACCATCAAAATTCAAATTAAATTTTTAATTCCAAAATGGTCCATTTTCCTATTCAGCCTATGTCATGTTATAATTTTACATATTGTTGGGCCTATGCAGTTCACTGTAATATTAATACATTTCAATGTTTGATTTTAAGAACATTTTTGTTTACGTTTTACATTTTTAAATTTTGCTACCATGTTGTGAAAAAAAAGTATTGGGCCTTGAAGCAAAACCAGTTGAGAACCACTGCTCTAAAAACTACTAATGAATAAATAAATAGTTGTTGTCTAAAAAAAAAAAAAAAAAAAAGAAAGGGAAAAAAAACTTTCTGTAGCTGTGAAATCTGAATGTGTAGCTTTTCATAACAATGAAGACTTTGAACTCCTCTCAAACAGAGAGACTGGTTGTCTTATGTTATTTTCATTCAGTGCTTAATCAATTAAACATAACAAAGTTACATTGGTGTCCACCCACTTATGTGATATCTGGGAGGTAACTAGATTTCCCACATGTTGAGTAAATACGTTATTGATCAGGAATGCATAAAGAGAATATGTGTCACAGAGGTGTCTTTCAGAGTGATGGGCCAGTTCAGACACATTATTCACCCTGACAGGCAGTTGCACCAGGGTGCACCAGTCATTGGAAGCTTTATCAGTGGAGAAACAGAACTTGCTACAAAAAACCTGGTATTACTGTCAGTTATCAGAGTGTTGTGGATCTTATGCTTCGGATGGTATACATGGCTCAAGAGGTCAGTTTTGGCCTGAAATGACAATGAGATGGCTTAACGAAGCTTAAAGGGACAGTTCCCCCCACAATGAAAATTCTATCAACATTTGCATCTTCCGTGGAACACAAAAGCAGATGTTTGGCAGAATGTTAGGCTCCGTCACCATTCATTTTCATTGCAAAGAATAGAATGAATGGCACTTTCCTCAGAAGAAAGAAAGTCAGATTTTGAACAACATGAGAATTAGTCAAGTGATGATAAGATTTTACATTTTGAGTGAACTCTCCCTTTAAGGTTTGACTGTTAGGGAAGATCTGGGAACTGAACCTGGGTTGAACCATTTCTGTTGTTGTGCGCAGACTCTCACTACTATTTAATTATGAAACATAAATCAGATCATCCTGCAGGTCATTAGGTAGCTCATTTGTTTCTCTTAAATGTTTGATCATCTATTATTTGTCTTCTATTATTTTAGATAAATGTTGAGGTTCTTCATATCTGGATGTGTTTTGTTTTCTTAAAGGGATAGTTCACTCAAAAAAAAGAAAATGAGGTCATTATTTACTCACATCATTTACTCATGTCACGGTCAGTTGCGACCGACACCAGAACCAGTGGTACTTGATATCATGGACTTCAAAGCTACATCGACTTGAATATGTGGAAACACGAATGAGATTTGAAGTCGTATGGACTACTTTTATGGTACTTTTATGTTGTGTCTGTCCTTTTTGGAGCTTGACATCCATGGCTACTATAAATTGCCATTGTATGGTAAAGAGCTGTGTGAAGATTTATGAAAATATCCACTTTTGTATTCCATGGAAGAAAGAGTCAAACAGGTTTGGAAGGACATGAGGGTAAGTCAATCATGATAGCATTTTTATTTTTTTAGGTGAACTATTCTGTTAACAGCTGCTGGTTTAAAAGCATCAACACAAAACAGCTTGGCAATATTTCTCTTTTTGTTTGCTTGTTTTCTATCTATGCAGACCTGACCCAATAACGTAACCGGATATAGTTAATTTTCAACATTGAATTTGTGCATAACGTTTTCTTTCCAAACAATCAACTTACAATGTTTTTTAGCCATTTGCTCATGTTTAGATTTATGTCTTGGTATTAGTTTTGATAATTAACTCATTCCTGAACATTCCATGTCAACATGCAGTTTTATTTGTATATTAATTCCGTTTGTCACGTGAGATCCATGTGGATTGTCTAGGATGATGACCACTAGATGAACCAGTGTTGCATGGTTTAGAATGTGAAAATTGGTTTCATAACTATTTGTATCTTTGTTGTGATTGTACATTGATTATTCTGTCAAAGATGGAGATTGTTTGCACTTTAAAAAAAAACAAAAAAAAAAAAACAGACTTTTCCATTTTGAAAAGTTTTACAATCACTTTTATATCAACATAGAAAGGACTTCAAAGAAATCATTTCATGTATTGAAGGATATAATTCAACTCATCTTTCGATATTGAGCTGCTGTTGTAAAAAATGTCTTACCAACCCGATCTCATGAATAGTCTCGCACGATCACGTGCAAATTCCCGGATGTCTAATTTGGAAGCGTGAGTTCCGTGCATGAGGCGTTAAGGACATACTTATTAATATTATGCCCTTACCCAAACCTTTTATCTAAACAACCAATCTTTAGAGTGTGTAAACATCAGTGGAAGCTGTTGTGTGAGGCAGAAGCAAGTAATTGTCACGTATTAGATGGAAACAATGTTTAGCAACGTCATTGGCTGTGGTGAAAGTTGTAGGAATTCAAACGAATGCTGTCGCACGATATCATACGAATTAGTCAAATTTAGAAAAGTCTTACAAATCCTGAAGATTTCACCATGAGAGTGTGTTGGTCTTACATACTGAAATGCAAACCTATTCTAAAATATGTATAAACCTATATACTAAAATGCAAACCCGTACAGAAAAAACAATTCACCAAAAGTCAAAGGAAGACAAAACTACAATAGATCGAACAGCTGTCACAGCCCCATCAAAAGTAAAGTGTGCATCCAAGCTTTTAAACAAGATTGTGACATTATCTCACTCAATAAAGGAAACCACAGGCTTTGCAGAGCAAAGTCATTTCTGTGAGGTGAAATTGTGGTGAACGGCGCTCTGTTGAATGAGTTTCACAGTCAATTTCCTAGACAAACTGTAGGAGGGATTTCAATCCTACAGTTGTTCTGATATACTAGTATGCACATTTAAAGTGTTCTGATATACTAGTATGCACATTTAAAGCATTTTGTAGTTCTTTTTGGGTATGATTCTATGAGGGATAAACATTAGATGCATGATCTGTTCCAAAAGCTAGTGAGCTACCTATGAAGGCAGCATTTCAAGACATCATAAGCACACTATAGTATACTGTGTTTCAATTAAACATACAGTATATTTAATTACATAATGAAAAGTATCACTAGAAATAGTTCTGTGTAATAAAAATTCATAATTTAATCCAACATTTGTGTATACTATGTATATTTATGCTTTCACGTTATTAGCTTAGCAACATGCTAACATCAAACTCAATAGAGTACAACAGTGCCCTTCCTATTTTCAGTTGTCTTGGTTCCAGAAGTAGTTTTCCCATTCAGTTCGTCCATTGGGATTTCATAAAATCCTTCATATAAGTGTTCAAAGCCGTGAACAAAACTGGCCAGCTCCGAGGTGCATCAAAAATTACAAAATTTGATTTGCAGCCAAAAAGTATTATAAATGTTACAAAATGACAAAGGTACAGGACTGTGTCCTTAACGTCTTTCAAGTGAATAAACTACAATCCCATGAAGCAATGTGAATGATGTACATGTTGTCGAATTAAAAACGATGGAAAATTATACAACTTTTGATTTAAAGTTGTCATTTATAGGAATAGAAAAAATATATTTTGCCTTTATTGCCATATAAGTTGATTTAGAGTGTAGGGAGAGAGCGACTTGTACATGATAGGAGTGGGTGGTCACTGCATAGCTGGTTTGGCACACTTTATTAAAGGTAGTTCTCTGATTGGTGGAGCTTTTTCTCCAGTATCATGGGTAGCGTAGTTCTTCACCAAAAATTAAACACAAATTTCTGAAAGATGAAATAATGCAGATAGATGACTTCAATTGAAACATATACCATTAATTAACAACCTCAGAGCTCGCTGTAGGTCTGTCTTGTAAGGATTATATGTATTTGTTACAAATTGATTCCCCTATGAAAAAATGTATGAGATGTCACGTTGGTTAGGATGTCTGTGTAGGTGGTAAGCAATTAAGCAGCCTACTAGGATTTGGAACAGCTAAGGAATGCAATGAGAGATATTTTTTGGGTGATGAAGGGGAGAATGTTCTAGACCAGAGGTCTTAATCTCTGTTGCTGGAAACTCACAGCACTGCATATTTTGGATGTCGCCCTTATTTAACACACCTTATTGAAATCATCAGCTCATTAGCAGAAGCTCCATGACCTAAACTGGGTTTGTCAGCTAAGGGAGACTTACAAAATGTGCAATGTTGTGGGTCCCCAGGAAGAGTTGCAGACCTCTGTTCTAGACTGCTTAAGTATTTGGGGAAAGATTAATTCTCAGTTCATAGCCCAGAGTTGCTCTCTGTGAAATTCTTGGACTCAGGAACCCCCGCTGATGCCCTCTCAAACTACACCTATCTGCTTGACAGTTGTCCATATGAATAATTTGTTACAAAATTACAATAACCTTGAAATGAAGCATGCCTTTGAGTATAATAACACCCCAGGATGACAAGAGAATAATTTTGGTTTCCTTTCTCAAAGCTGAAATGTTTAATTTCTGAGTCGTCACCAAATGGAATTGCAAAAATAATGGTTTTAGAACAGGTTTTCTGAAGCACTTCCTATGTCTACCATTGGTAGTCAAACAGATAGTCCCGCCCCAAGCTCCCGCCATCAGTTGAGTCAATGTTGGAACCATAATGTTTACACTTTTCAACTTACAAATGGATAAGTTACAGCTGTCTCTGCATATTAAACTGGGATATGAGAAAGTATTTTGGTATTTAAAAAATTACACACTTTAGCTTTAACACATTTTGCCCTCCCAAACATCCCCAAACCTTCAAATCCATCATTTCTGGCAGACTATGAAACTGACATTTATTTTTGTATGAATGCAGACATGCACTTCATTCAATTAAGATTTGCTAAGCTCCACTATATTTCAGGAATTAAGATGAACTTAGATTCCAGTCATTTTTGGGGTCTTGTAACAGTACATTAATTTCTCATTTTTGTTGATCATTAAAATATGGTTAATATTCAGTGAGTGACATTTAATAAACATCTTTTGGTGTGACTGGAGCATTTTCTGTGACAGAAGTACACTAATTCCTCTTTGGCAGTTTTGAAGTGAATGCCAGGTGTCATCTCATTAGTTGGTAATTGACTAGGTAGGCCAAGAATATATCCATATAGGCAAAGCTTATTTTGTGTGAATATCGGGACAATCACATTTGCCTTGCTTTTAAATATTTGAAAGTGTGGCAATCCTGAGCCCAGATGGCAAAAATTAGGCTCTCAATTGATACATGTTTCAAGAATTTTGTGAAATGTATGACATTAAATGGTGAAAAGGAGAGATGTTTCCATTTATATGACCTTTGTGAAGTATTCAAGAGAAAAATAAACAAATATCCAGCAATCATTATAAATAAATCATTTTGAAAAGAACACAGCAGCCTCTTTTTAACATGACTGCAAACTATACATTTCCTGATGTTTAATAATGAACTAAATTATACATTTTACATTTACATTTATGCATTTGGCAGACGCTTTTATCCAAAGCAACTTACAGTGCACTTATTACAGGAAAAATCCCCCCGGAGCAACCTGGAGTTAAGTGCCTTGCATAAGGACACGATGGTGGTGACTGTGGGGATCAAACCAGCAACCTTCTGATTGCCAATTATGTGCTTTAGTCCACTACGCCACCACCACTCCATTTACATTTTATACCATATATATGTATATGCAGTATATGTGTAGTTGAACAGAGAATTAAGCTTCAAAATAGAGTCAAAGATGCATCACAAGCGAGAGTCCTGCTAATTGGACACCGGTTATTTTATGCTCAGCAAGTCATGAACACATCTGGGCTCTTATCTCCTTCCTCCAATATCACTAATGTCCAAACATCTCCTTTTACACAGAAACCTCTCAGAGCCACCTGCTGCAGTCATTTTGATGCACGGGTACCTCATCTGAATTGCTGTTTAATGAAAAACAGGCCAGCATATCCCTGTTCTCCTATTACATGGTAATTGATTCGAGGTGAAGAATGTCCCTTGTAGAGGTGAATAGTTTTACCCAAGTCATTAATCCACTCAACCAGATATTGAAATCCCCTGACTGCCCTCTTTGGCAAAAAAATATCTCTTCTCTCTTTCCCTCTCTCTTATTAGTGGTGGTTGATAAGGCAAGTGTCACTATTACTAATGCTCATACCTTGGATTAGGGATTTGAACAAACCCCTAATATTAAATATTAAACTTTGGAGCACAACTTGTCTGGAAACATTTTATGGACATGAATGATATCTCAAATCATGCGGCTTATTGAGAGGTTTGCTATAGAGCTAGAACATAATTAGCATTTTTGAGACATGGGTTTTTATTATGCCAGTTTTAGATTTATGATTAAAATAAGTTCTGTGGTAAACATTTATTTAAGATACTAGAGATAACATAAGTTACAAACAGTGATGTTTCTTTTAAGTGAACAAATCAATCTAGCCAGTTTCTCTCCCTTTCATAGCCATTGAAGCCAATGAGCTCTAAGCGTGAGATTCTGTGGATGGAAATGCCTTTATGATGAGAGAGTTCAGCAGAGAATGGCCAGACTGGTTCGAACTGACAAAGTCTACAGTAACTCAGATAACTGCTCTGTACAATTGTGGTGAGAAGAATAGCATCTCAGAATGTTATTTTGAGATGCAGGTTGGCGCTGTTTTGGCAGCACGAGGGGGACCTACACAATATTAGGCAGGTGGTTTTAATGTTGTGGCTGATCAGTGTATAAGCCTTATGACTTGACTCTGTCAGCCTATTAATGCAAAGTTTTCTTTGCATGTTGTACCATGCACTGCTTTTTCAATCGCAATTAAGAGATTCCAGGGGCATTTCCACTTGCTCTTGAAATTATGATCATATGATTCACATGGTCAATAATAAATGATCTTAAGTATGTGAGTGTGGGGTCTATGTGGGTGGATGATTCTATGTATAAGACACTGCAAGCGATGCACAAACTCTTTAGGTCAAGTTGATCGTAATATGATCGAGGTGTGAATATCAGAGATGTTATTCAATGTGAAACGTTTTACAGAGCATAAATGACAAAGCAAGCTGTTCTATCTAATGGTTTCTGTACCATTCATTACAAACCAGCTCTACTTTTGAAAATCTCATTCAGGGTTCAGTTTGTATTGATTGCAATAATTGAAATAAATAATATCATTAAAATCAAGATTCATGAGTGATCTATTTTAAAATTACTCAGAAAGACAATCCACAACCTACAGACAGATAGACAGGTTTGTATAGTTAGACAGACAGACAGACAGATAGACAGACAGGTATGTATAGATAGATAGATAGATAGATAGATAGATAGATAGATAGATAGATAGATAGATAGATAGATAGATAGATAGATAGATAGATAGATAGATAGATAGATAGATAGATAGATAGATAGATAGGTACTGTATGTATTGACAGACAAAGAGGCAGAGTAGACATGTATGTATAAACAGATAGGTTGGTAATTAGGTATGTAGTTAGACAGGCAGGTAGGTAAGGATGTATAGAAAGACAGACAGACAAGTATGTATAGTTAGACAGACCATAACAAAGATAGACATTTACAGTCTCCAAATAAGTCTGTTAATATTGAAAAATCTGATACATTGGATGGATGAATGAATTAATGTTTTGTAACATTATACAGGCCTGTAGGCTATATACTGTATGTTAAGCGACCAGATTTCTGAAATGAAAAACTGGGACATTTCTAAACTCAGCAAAAAAAAGAAACGCCTTCTCACTTTCAACTGCTATTTGTATGAAAATAAAAAGACTCAACAACTAAGACATAAACTGAACAAGTTTCACAGACATGTGACTAACAGAAATGGAATAATGTGTCCCTGAACAAAAGGGCGATCAAAATCAAAAGTAACAGTCAGTATCTGATGTGGCCACCAGCTGCATTAGGTACTGCAGTACTTCTCCTCCTCATGGACTGCACCAGATTTGCCAGTTCTTGCTGTGAGATGTTACCCCAATCTTCCACCTTGGCACTTGCAAGTCCAATCCAACAGGTCCCAGATGTGCTCAATGGGATTGAGTTCCGGGCTCTTCGCTGGCCATGGCAGAGCACTGACATTCCCGTCTTGTATGAAATCACGTACAGAACGAGCAGTGGTATTGTCATGCTGGAGGGTCATGTCAAAATGAGCCTGTAGGAATGGTACCACATTAGGGAGGAGGATGTCTTCCCTGTAATGCACAGCATTGAGAGTGCCTGCAATGACAACAAACTCAGTCCGATGATGCTGGGACCCTCCACCTCCAAATCGATCCCGTGTAACACTCATTCCTTCGACAATAAACGCAAGTCCGACCATCAACCCAGGTGAGACAAAACTCGTCAATGAAGAGCACTTTTTGCTAGTCCTGTCTGGTCCAGCGAAGGTGGGTTTGTGCCCATAGGCGACATTGTTGCCGGTGAGGTCTGGTAAGGACCTACCTTACAACAGGCCTACAAGCTCTCAGTCCAGCCTCTCTCAGCCTATTGCGGACAGTCTGAACACTGATGGAAGGATTGTGCATTCATGGTGTAACTCGGGCTGTTGTTGTTGCCATCCTGTACCTGTCCCGCAGGTGTGATATTCGGATGTACCGATTCTGTGCAGGTGTTGTCACACGTGGTCTGCCACTGCAAGGACGATCAGCTGTCCTTCCTGTCTACCTGTAGCGCTGTCTTAGGCGTCTCACAGTACAGACATGGCAATTTATTGCTCTGGCCACATCTGCAGTCCTCATGCCTCCATGCAGCATGCCAAAGGCACATTCACGCAGATGATCAGGGACCCTGGGCATCTTTCTTTTGATGTTTTTCAGAGTCAGTAGAAAGGTCTCTTTAGTGTCCTAAGTTTTTATAACAGTGACCTTAATTGACTACCGTCTGTAAGCTGTTAATGTCTTAATGACCATTCCACAGGTGCATGTTTATTAGTTGTTTATGGTTCATTGAACAAGCATGGAAAACATAGTTTAAACCCTTTACAATATAGATCTGTAAATTTATTTGAATTTTTACAAAATTATCTTTATAATACAGTGTCTTGAAAAAGGAAAGTTTTTTTTTTGCTGAGTTTATAGTGGAGTGAGCCGAGTGACATAGAAATTTCACGTTACTTATCTTCACTAAAAAGGGGGACAATGAAGGATGTTATGTATTTTGACCATGGTGAATGTAGTAATGTGATGAACTATTGTATATAATACTCAGAAATTCTGGTACAGCAGTAAAGTTGATTGTTTTTAATTGTCTTCTGTTACATATGAGTTTATTAATTTCCGCAGTGTATTCAGTAGATGACATCTTGGCAAAGAAATAAACTAAAATATATATTAACAATGATTGAAAATAGGAACTATTGCAGCTGATTCCACAGCACAGGGACACCTGCCCTTGGCCACACTCTTTGCATCACTATTCTCCCTCTCTTCTAAAATTCCTTCTCCTCTTTTCCTTCACCTTTTCCTGACACATTCCTAAAAGTAAGACAGCAGGCTACTAACTTGCTTGCTGGCAAACTGGCAAAGGAACTTCAAAAGAAATGAACTCACTTGTCTACCATTTCCCTCAGCATTACAACTGAAATCACATGAAACACTTACACTATGAACAACATCAGGGTCTTAAATTCATTTTTTGTTGTAATGACAAAGATATTCAATATTGTATAATATTTATAATGATTATTATTATACTATTTCACCTAACTGTTTCTATCCGTTCTCTTATATGGTATCTCCTATGGACCTGTGTTTCTTAATTCTATATTTTATTTTGATCAACTGTAATTCACTTGTTTCCCAGCTTGGTGCAATTTAATCAATGCTGTAATGTGCTGACTTACATTTATGGTTGTTCTTTTCAGATACCTTATACATTGAATTTTTTCCCTCTATATTATTAATGTCATATTCTTATTTTAAAAGCATTCATTTGATACATAACAATATAACTTCTTTATAACATAGCTTGTATGTACCTCGAATCTGATAACAATGATGATGATTCTTTTCAATTGAGCTTGCTCCTGGTCCAGTTCTTAATGGGAAAACCAGCACGAACAAGTAATTCATAAAGGAAAACACTGATTGACTTAAAGCATCTATAGCGAGCAGCCCCCTTTGTTGGTCAAAATAAACAGCACACGATTAGGCCTGTTGCCGGCTGGCTTCAATAGGGGCTTTCTTGCCATGGATCTTAATTTTGCAGACTGTTTTGAACGTGCAGTAAAAACGGGGACATTTCCGGGGACAATAGCGTGACCAGACGTCCCCGTTTTCCAGGGAAAGTCCTGGTATTTGACTGTGAAAACGTGGACATCTAGTCACCCTAGGGGCGGACTGGGTGTGGGTGTGTGTTCGGACATCCGGCCCGTTTCACGACCAGCCCACCTGGAAAAGTCCTGGTTCTCCCCATGACCAGTCTGCCCCCTGGGTCACCCTACTGCATGTAGTAATACAGAAGAAAAGAGATAACTGCACAACAATGACACCCATCCCCCTTTTATTTTTATTTATTTATTTATTTGAGCTACACAACTTAAGACATGCAAATGTCCTCATATTATTAACATAGATGAACATAAAAAAAATATATATATATATATATATATATATATATATATATATATATATATATATATAACAAAAACAACGGTGAGCACCTGTCCACCACATCGGAACACAAAGTTGTTTTCACATGGGACTTTCCGTGTGTCGACAGATATGACGGATATGATATGAAGTGCGGCCAAGTTCTGAGAAAAATAGAGAAGTGTCTCAAAACCACGCGGGCTGCCTACCTATACAACATTTATGTGCATTAACGGCGCGTTCCGAAACAGCGTTTTTTGGAAAACATAGAGGCGTTGACACAGAACGAGCTCTCGCGTTCCGTCAGCCCCAGACATGCGTCACGCCTAGTTTTTTAATGCGGGGACGCATACCACGTAAGTTGCGTTTTAAGACGGCGTCAAAATGTATCCATAACGCGTCCGTTTTAGAATGACAGAACGCGTTGTGTGTGAACGTTCCACAAATGTATCCAAACCGCATAAAAGGTGCGAGACCACCCAGACTGAACGCGTTATTGCGCAAGAAAGCATGGCGCAACAAATAGAACACTACACATGTTTCTAGGTATGCGTTTTTAACAGTTTAATTTTTATTATTATTAACTTTATACGGCGTCTGTAAATGCAGCGCTACTGCACAAGAAACTGAAAACACAGTCAAGTCGCGGCGCAACGGTCAAAGAAGGCGCGCGGATGGACGAAAAAATAAATAAAAAATATTTTCTGTTTGAACGCCCCTCAACTAGGCACCTTTCACGGTTGTGAAACACAGCCTGTGTGTATAAAAGCGTTTTTTTTTTTAATCACTTTCGGGTGTCATTTAAAAGCATGCCTCTTATTTTATTTTTATTTTTTTGTCTAAAGTATTATCGACAAATCCATGAACGTGGTTGATAAACGGGCGGAAACAAAAATGTTAGCAGCGCAATAATATTTCCGGGTGTTTTGAAAACGGGGGAACCCCGTGGTGTTTTTCACTACCCTGGGTAGGCCTATACTACGAAAAGTGAAAAGAATACATGTCATCATAACGTGCTGTTGGTACAGCCACGACTTAATCTAAACTAAATGGCTTCTGGATCAGTACCAGATCCGTCTTTAAACGGGGCTTCGTCCACACCGGGTGAGAACGAGTACCCGTCAGGTTTCCCTCAGAGCATCTGTGATGAAGTCCCGAAGGAGAAGTACTTGTGCAGCAACTGTAATAATGTACTTAATAAAGCGTGTCAAACGGTGTGCGGTCACCGCTACTGCCTCGCCTGCGTCAACTGGCTGGTAAGGTAAGAAGAGAATCATTAGAGCAGAACAGGTGCAGTTTCACAATAACACTCAAGACATGGCGCAGTTGTGGCCATTGAATTCATAAAGGCTCTTGCAGTTTTATTTTCGGTTGGGTAGTCATTTTATATGTGGGTAATAATTCTGCTTGTGTAACTGCATATATTCAATTACATTAAAATCATATAAAATAAGTTTAGCTTGTTGATATATAATTACTTCAATTGTCGGTTATAAATGTTTCTCTTGGAAATACACCACCAAAACACTTTCATTTGTGTTCATTGATAGTTATGATGACTTTACTGCTATTTTAAAGCGTGTTAAATAGTCATAATAAAGATTAGGCATTTTTTTTTATTTTTGCCTGATAGTGATAAAGTTGCTCTGTAGTGTCTGCTAGATACCTTAAATGTTAATGTTTACGTATAGATGTTGTATTCCATAGTTGTTTTTAATACTGTAGACATGGGCCTATACCTTCAATGTTAATGTTGCTAATAATTTATATTTCATATAGAAACAACAAGGACCTTGTGTGCACCAAATGTAAAGAAGAGGACCCAAGCATTGACACTAATGACACTAGTGTACTGACTCTTGAACAAGTAATCAAAAATCCTACATTTTTTTGTGTTTTCTAATTTGTAATTCTATCTAGCTATCTGTCTATCTATCTACAAACATGTGTTCACATTTACTGTTATTATGCGGGCATTTTGTAACTGTTTTAGACAGTGGAAGGTTTGTGACTCATGTTTGGATGGTTTTCATAATTTCCCCTCTTGTTTAAAATGCAGTTCTTCAATGATGCAGCTATCAATAAGGAAATTTCAGACCTGAAAGTTCACTGTGCTAACCATGGCTGCCCCTGGAGAAGTACCCTAAAGAACTTTGAGGTACTTCACTATTGTCACTATGGAAATGATTATTTATATTTTGCATGGAAAAAATTATCTTTAAGTTACTCAAAGATGAGATTTTGGTTCTGTGTTTTGTCACCACTTGATGTCTAATGTATAAATCTGTATTCTGAAGCAAATCCAGTTGAGAACCAATGGTTTAAAATACAACATTGAACCAATAGGCCTGTTTTGAAGTCTACAGATCAGGCAAAGGCAGGGTTGTTTATGGGACTTTATAGATATTACAGCTTCATTTTCTGTTAAACATGCTTTTTTGTAAAGCTGCTTTGAAACAATGAGAGTTGTGAAAAGTGCTATACAAATAAAAATGTCTTGACAAAGCTACAAACTTATTGGGAACTTACAAAGCTATTGGGAACATTTCAAAAATGTATTTTATACTTGACATAAGTCAACGTCAACAGTATTGGGCTTGTGTCAATCACATTAAGAACTTTTATATTTTTTTTGGTTCAATTAAAATGTTAAATCATAGGAGAAAAGAAATCTCCGGGGTAGGCAGCCATATACTTCACAACCACAAGATGCTATTTTACGGTAATTCATACTTGGTAGCTTTGTGCTTATTGCATAACATGAACTGACCATTAAGACATTAATAATAAAGATGGTTTTCACTAGAACTGTTGCGTCAGATGTTCCCCAGTGTATTGAATCAATCCTTAGTATGACAGAACAATAACAAACTCAAACTTTAGCCTTTCAAAAGCCTTGCATACAAGTTTTAGAGGTCAGTATTTTATAGAGACTGTAGAGTGTTCAATGTGACCTTCATGGCTGCCTAATGGAAGTCTTTTGTGTTTCCATTTTTTTTTGTTTTTTTTTTTACATTTTCTCTGCACTCAAGTGAGTCTAAAAGCCCTTTGAGAATATCATATTGTTCCCAACCTCCTTATTAGAACAAAAACATGTAGGTTGTTGTGTACATTTTATGTTTTTCAGTAAAAATCATGAGGTCAGAAGGAAAATGAGAATTATTTTTGCACTCTGTTAGAGGTTATTTAGGTATATAGAAATCATCAAAGTTACTCAAAGGAATAGTTCACCAATACTGAAATTACTCACTCAACAGGAGCATCAGAGTCAGTGTGAATATGCCCTGATCCCTTGCAACATTGGCTGTGGCATAATGGTGCAGAGAAAGACATTGGCCACACATCTGGAAAGAGGCTGTCCGAACAACAAGACCACATGTTCCTCTTGCTCAGGTGTCCTGACACCTAGAGAACTCCAGGTAAGGAAATGTTGGACTTTCCTATGCGTTACTTGGGAGAAGACAGTTTTGGAAAGCTTATTATATTATTGCCTCAGTTCGCTCGTTTAAGTGTGTGTGTGTAATACAAGTATCTACACTGAGACTTTGAAAAATGAGCTTGTCACTGAAAAAAATACACTAGTTTGAAAACAGCTGAACTGAACTGCTGCTACGGTACTGTTAAATGTAAAGCTAAAGCACATAAATGGTAATCAGAAGGTTGCTAGTTCGATCGCCACAGCCACTACCATTGTGTCCTTGAGCAAGGCACTTAATTCCAGGTTGCATGTGAGTGTACAAAACTTACATTAATTAAAAAAAAGATCGAGATAAAATGTCATATTATATGACATATATATATATATATGTATATGAAGTATATACAATATAATAAAACATTATTCCAACTATGTATACCAAAAAATGCTTTTAATGAGACTTTGACTGTTTTCGGACTGTTTGACACTTTTACATTTTTAGCCCCAGAAGAAAAATATGAAAATTACTTGAACTCAGAAATTGAAAACATGTTCTTCTTAGTAGACGTATATTTAAACAATTGTTATGTGTGAATTACATTTGTAATGTATTTTTAAATTCTTTAACTTAATTGATCCGGAGGAAAACTAAATTTCTTTACGTCATCAACCCATATACATAGTGCATGCACAATACTGTACATATTATATTTTATTGTGCAAATAGGCTCATAGTGCTAGATATTTTTCCTCTTGTTGCCAGAGTGGTTCTGGGTCAGTGTGCCCTTGGTAGAGTCCCAGGGGTCAGTTTTAAGCCACAGTCTCTAGTGTGTCCCATATTACTTGGTTTCACCCATTGGGACCTGCACTCCGAGACATGGATTAGAGGAATAAAGAGGTGAAAAAAAGTGCAGAAATCCAGTGAATTTAGACGTCAAGCATCAAACACCACAAATTAGTCAAGGTTTCCTTTAATGCAATGCGTTTCTTACCACAAATTAAGATGAAAAGCCTGAATTAGATGTTTGTGGCACAACAATGTGTGAAACCTTTATCAATGCAGGAAATATTTTATTGTCTTCACAGAAGCATGCATGTTCCAGTTCAGTAGATAAGAAGACAGCAAAGGCAGAGAAAAGACAAAAGGTACTGAAGAATCGCTGATTTTGGTGAATCACTAAATATTAATAAAAGAGAACAATTCTAAAAAAAAAAATTTTTTTTTGATGTGTGTGTGTCTTTTGTAGAATAATCCACAAGGCAACTCCAAAAAAAAAGAGCCATGCATTTTCTCAGAAGTTGGTTGTCCATTTAAGGTTGGTCTTGTAGTAAAGTACCTGTAGTATGATTTTGTTAAAGTAATAGCTTACATTAAATTACATTTTTGTCATCTTTTACTCACCCTCATGACATTCCAACCCTGTATTATTTTCTTCCATAAGGAGAAACACAAAAGGAGATCTTGGGAAGAATGTATAAGCTTCTGTTTTTCATAAATTGAAAGTGGATGGTGATTTATACTGCCAGATTTTAAATAAACATCTACTTACATTTTGGACTGTCATATGGACTGTTTTTTTGACACTTTAATGGTACCTTTTTGTCATTTTGGAGCTTGGCAGTATAAATTACCATCCACTTTCATGGTATGAAACACAGAAGCATGGACATTTTGCTGAACATCTTATGTACAGTATTTCACTGAAGAAAGAAAATAATACAGGGTCAGCATAATTTTTGGGGAAACTATTCCTTTAGTCAAGATCCTCCAACCATTTTTAAATAAGTCTTGTGTAATAGAATAAGAAGCTAAATCAACCTAGTTTTACTGAAGTTTCATATATCTCAAATAAAATAGCAATTCTGAAGAGGAAAAATTGTTAAAAGAATATTTACAGAATGCTAAAATTTTGCTGCAACATGCCATCGCCTTTTATTTCAGGGCAATGCAGACAAAGTAAAAGAGCACGAGTCCTGCAGTCACATTGGTCATCTTCAGCTTCTCTTGGAGGTCACCAGGACTCTTCAGCGAACTGTACATTCCCCACCTGAGAGAAGTCACCATGAAAACGCTCTAGACTATCTTCATCCTGGACAGAGTGGTGGTGCTTCTCCTTTTCAGAGTGAATGTGAGATTGAGACTGATGGAGCAGACCCAGGAATAAGCGATAAAGCCTTCAGCCTCCACGACAACCATGCTGAACTTGCCATTGGACAGCAACTAGACGGCTTACAGCAGAGAGTGCAGATAATGGAGAACATCATCTCAGCTTTGAACCGAGAGGTGGAGAAGACCCAGATCAGTGTGGTCACACTGGAGAGAGACAACCAGAACAACCAGCAGATCATTCAGCACTTAGAAACAAAGGTAAGTTCTCAGATAAAAGCATACCAATAAAATTGCTACAGCTTGCAATAAACAAACAGGATTAACAAGCTTTAAAGTGAGCATACAGTATAATGAGGGATTCAATTTTCCTTTGAACTTAATGTGCTATAAATACATTCTGTAACATTCAGAACTCAAAACTTTCTCTCGGTCAAAAATGGCCGCTGCCCCTAGTGGCTGAAGTTGGAAGTGTTGTTAAAATGTCTGCAGTAACCCCAAAATTGAGTTGTATTTTTAGTTGTAAATGATGTAATACAGTTAACAAGAATGCATATTTTATTAACCATACTCTCGAACCCTAACCATCAGTGAAGTATAAATTAAATTTTAGATCTAAAATGCAAACTCTGAATCATGCTCATTGTTTATATCAACATGTTTACTTTCTGGTATCCACAGTATCCAAACATGTGTCTCAGAGATTGCTTGCACAATACCCTATTAGTAGCACCACAGGGAAAGGTAAATGCATTTGAATTGATGCAAAAATGTCTGATGGGGGAAGGTGCTTGTCAGTAATTCAGGAGAATGGTAAATGGTCTGTACTTATATAGCACCTTTTGAACCTTAGTGGTATTCAAAGCGCTTTACAGTGCGTCTCATTCACCCATTCACACACACACCAATGACGGCAGAGCTGCCATGGAAGGTGCTAGCCTGCTTTTAGCTGCTAGCCTTGTCTTGCCCAAGGACACTTCGGCATGTGGAGTCGTGTGGGCCGGGAATCGAACCACCAACCCTGCTATTAGTGGACAACCCGCACTACCACCTGAGCCATAGCCGCCATCATGTTGAATGTTACACTGGATTATTTACCATTGAGCACATTTACATGCAAGTACACCAGCCGACAACATGTGTGGTCATGTAAAAGCAATAAACTGCATTCCTTTGTCGGTGTAAGGTCATGTGCGGCTTAGAAATAAATTGATCGTCACAGATTTTTGCAAGTTACCCTGATTTTGGGCTACATGTAACCCCTTTTCCAGCATTCTTGCCATCTTATCCAATGTGCATAAGTGTTGTGTGCACGCCTCTTCATGGTTTGACATCAAAACACAGAATTACTTAAATTATTTTAAATCACACGTAAACACGGTTTTGTCTTTGTCAGATTTTATATCCGAGTTCTCAGCAGGGAATGAAAACAAAATGTATTTCCTTTTGGTTTGTTCTGAGCAGAAACATTATCTTTTAGTTCCGGTTCCAGTATTCCGCAGCCTCCTTTCCAATTGGTAACGGGTAAGAACAACATTAAAGATCGGCTAATAATGTTCTTTTTGAAATGGCAGTACTCTGTGCTAAGGGTGGGTGATATACCAGTTGCAGTGTTGCCAGATCTCACAAGAGATACAAGGCACATGTCTTGAAATAAATCTCAAAATAAGGGAAATGTCTTAATTAAAAGAAGCTAAAGTAATCAAATAAAATTTTCCCATGTGGGGGAATTATCAGGATAGAAATCTCAAGCATAGTATACAGTGTCCTTGTCACGGAGGTAGGGTTGAAAGTGAAGGTTTTTTAGAACCCAGTTGCAGAGAATTTTTTTTTTTTAATAATCCAGAAGAAGAGGAACCACAATAGAAACAAGACTAAGACTCACCAAACTCAACTCGATACAGTTAACAATGCAAGTCAATAGACAGGGAGATCTTGAGGGCTATATATATATATATATACACAGTGTCACTCACTGCAGGTTTACACGGTTTGAGACCTGCATTTCGACACGAGCGCAGTGATGCTCCACACAAAGTTCTGCACTATCACGAATGCTCTCTTTAAAAACAAAGCTGTCTAATCAGCATAACTCCGGTGGCGTTTCAGGAGGTTTTGCCGCTGGAGGAGTAGTACGCAGCTGAGCAGGTGAAGACTTGCGGTGGGGGGGCTTATTCCTGGGTCTCCTCCATCAGTCTCGATCTCACCTTCAGTCCCTTAAAGAATTTAAGTCCCAACCAGAATATTGTTCTTAGTGCCAGCATAATAGTCTGAAATGCCAACCTTCAAAATTCCAAGCTGTATTCCACTGCCGACCTGGATCCCTGGTTTGGCCAACTTGCTCTGCTGGGTTCATGGTAGGTTCTAGAATTCGGTCACAGAGGTAGTCTGTCAAGTGGAGGTTTTTAGAACCCAGTTGCAGAGACTTCTTTATTGAAGATAAAATGACCCAAATGTTTTCGGGCAACAGGAAAATGTGCAATTCTGAAAATGTACTGTTATAACCCTTTGTTCTTCGGTTTCATGAAAAAATTTGCAGATCAAAATGAACCGGTTATTAACCGGTTATCAGCATTTTAAAATAACATTTCATTCCAGAACAATTTCATGGAATTTTGTTCCAATTTCTGGTTATGTTCTGCCAAAAATGTAGTTTGTTTTAGTTTTTCTGTTTTGTTCCTTGAACCGTTTTTAGTCCCTGGTTATCAGCGTATTGCCGAGCATGTAAAGGCTCATTGTCTTCTATTGCAATTGACAGATGTGTAACTCTGAAAACACATAATTGAAAAAAAACTAATATTATTATATTCCTGTTTTGAAGTAACAAGAAACTTTAAAATACATTTTTGCATTGTGATTTAATAAATCAGTGGATCAGTACCATCCAATGTGTCTGAAAAACCCATTTGTTGTGTTTATGATAACATGTTTATAGGTACATAATTCTGAAAAACCAGCATGTTTTAAAACGGCATACTTTTAATAGAAGTATTATTAAGAACTACACTTACAGCATTTAAATGAATTTATTTTCATGTAATTACATTTGAATTACACATTCTCCCTAAATTTTAATTTGAATTACAATTCTACATCCTGTTTGCTTCCTACGAATTGGATTGTACACTACAAGGCAATCTCAATTCAATTCTGAAAGCCACACAACCCTGGAAATCCTGTTATTTCCATACTGCATAATCTAAATCATCAGAGCAGGAGTTCCACTGTGTGCACTTTGATGCAACAATGGATTTAAAATGTTATTACTTTAATGCATCCTGTGGCTGTTAAATAGTTCTCCCACTGTGAATCTGCAATACGTTTGAATGTAATTAATGTGTTTATGGGACAAAAACTCTGAAGTCCCATATAGGAATCATTGAAATGCATTTGTTTCCTTTGAAGTGGCATTTATTTGTGCTGAAAGATGGGCTGTAGAATTTATGTTCTAAGTCAGAGCTCGCCTAAAACAAACAAAGATATTGCTTATTTGGGACCTGAGAGATGAAATTATAATTTATTTGTTTCTATTTTTATCACCGTAAGGTGATTAAAAATGATTACGTTGGCGCTCGACTACCTTGAGTTATTTAACACGTGAGCTGCAGTGACACTCTTGAATAGCTGAAAATGAAAAGATAAGTTGAAGAATAGAGATGCAGGTGGTGAGTTGTATAAAATAGATTTGTCTGACAATTCTGCGAGAGCTTTTGTGGACAAGAAAAGAACGTGTCTCATCTCTTTCTGTTTGTATATCTCGAAATATCTCGCACAATGCTACTAACATTAACCAGCTCAGAAGGCCTATTATGATGCATTAATATTGCGCTTTTACAGTGAGCCAATCTGTACCTTTGGGTAATTCATCCATGATAATGGTTTTCCATCACATTTTAGGTAGCCGAGCAGCTGCAGCGACTGGTCAGGAAAAACATATGCATTGCATCCTTACAGCAGTCTATCAGCACCCAGCAGGACGTCTCGTATGATGGCACCTTTCTCTGGCGCTTGTGTGATGTCAGCAAGAGACTGCGAGAGGCAGCCACCGGGCAAAAGATCAGTCAGTACTCACCAGGTAGCAAAGCACATATTTTCTGAGTTGTTCTTAAATGAAAAGTGCGACTGAAAATGTAAATTATGTGCTTTTTTTCTCACCCTTGTGTTGTTCCAAACCCAAATTATTTCCTTTCTTTTGTGGAGCACAAAAGGAGAAATTTTGAAGAATGTTTTGCATACAATGGAAGTAGGCTGTTAAGCTAGAAAAAGCACCATGAAAACAGCATAAAAGTGTTCCGTATGAATCCTGTGCTTTATTCCAATAGCTTTATGAGAGGAACAGACTGAAATGTAAAGGAATAGTTCACCCAAAAGCTTAAAATATTATGACTTACTCTGGTGTCGTTCAAAACCTGTATGATTTCCTTGTGGAACACAAAAGGAGGTATGAGGTAGAAAGTTTTCACAGCTCTTTCATACAACAAAGGTAGACATTGACTAGTGGCTGTCAAACTTTAAAAGAAAACTTAAAAGTGGTCCGTGTGAATCATGTGCTATGTTTCAGACCCTTTCTGTGAGGAACAAACTGAAATGTAAAGGTAAAGTTCAGTTCAGAAATTCAGTTTTCAATGCCTCAGCAAATGTGGAGCAGTTATGGCATTCTTTGCCCAGTGGGTTTATGTCTCTGTGATTACAACCATAATGGAAAGAAAGGCAGAGAAAGAGAAAGAGAGAACAACCAAAGGCAATTTCATTGACTTGCTTTCCTACACGTCATTACAGAATAGGATCAGAATAACAATTCCTCCAATAACAACAGTCATTAAGAAAGCCACACGTTTGATTCTTGAGTTGAAAGAGACTTGCGTGGTTATCTACAGCTATTTTTAAGGCTGTCTGTGCTCAGAGTTTTAAATAAAACCCATCACATTTCAGATGAAAATTACAATGAATTATGTTTTTCAGCTTTCTACACCGCCAGGTATGGATTTAAAGTATGCATGCGGCTCTACTTGAATGGAGATGGGGTTGGGAAGGGAACGCATATCTCCCTTTTCTTTGTTATCATGAAAGGGGACTATGACCCTGTTCTCTCATGGCCATTCAGACACAAGGTAAAACTCTATAATTAAGCTGTCAATCAATTAAAATGTTGTGCATCTTTCCTCTGTGTTGTCTCTACAGATTAAAGGGGTCATATCATGAGCACTCAGAATTCCCTTGAACTTTTGAGATGAAAGATTTTTATGTACTATGACAGCATACTGTAACATGATCTCAAAAACTATATTGGATCCATCACAGTTTGTATGTGAGCAATGTTTCACATTTCACATGCAAAGAGGGTGTTAACATAGAAGTCTTAAATGCACAGCAGCAAAAAAAAAAATGCATCAATTAATTCAAAGGGTCTGAGAGAAGGTGGAAAGTGGTCATGAAAAATTTAATTATGATTATTTGTGGTGCAAAAGACTATTACTGCATATAGGAACATTATTAGTGAACATCTTTACTAAATATATTTAAAACTGGGTGGCTGTGGCTCAGTTGGTAGAGCAGGTTGGCCACTAATCACAGGGTTGGAGGTTCGAATCCCGTCCCACACAACTCCACATGCCGAAGTGTCCTTGGGCAAGACACTGAACCCCAAGTTGCTCCCAATGGCAGGCTAGCACCTTACATAGCAGCTCTGTTGTCATTGGTGTATGAATGGGTGAATGAGTCCCAGTGTAAAGCGCTTTGAATACTGTTAAGGTTAAAAAGGCGCTATATAAGTGCAGACCATTTACCAAAACGAAAAAAGGTATGATATGACTCCTTTAATTGTAGTTTCTGTTCAGCTATTAATCAAATTAGCTTTGGTTCTTTAATATTGTGCCATCAGCATTTTTCATGACCTCCCATTGACTTCTCCTGTGCATATCTTGCAGGTAACGTTCTTTCTCATAGATCAGAACCACAGAGAGCATGTCATCGATGCTTTCCGTCCCGACCTGTCCTCTGCATCCTTTCACCGGCCCGTCTCAGAGATGAATGTGGCCAGCGGGTGTCCCCTGTTCTTCCCTCTGGGGAAATTGAGGTCACCTAAGCATGCCTACTGCAAGGATGACACAACTTATATCAAGTGTGTAGTGGACACCTCCTCGTGAACCAGGAAAGCCTGGCTGTTAAAGGTGAAGCGTGTGATTGCTGCACCACGACCGTCACTAGACAGAAATTGCAAAAATAAATAGATAGGTAAAGTTTGTCAAGACAAACTTTGATGTTGGCTTGACAAAGAATGTCTGAAAGTTTAAACTAGTTTTAAAAGTTTGATATTTATACAGACATTACTGTAAGCTACTGTAAATAAGATAAGCAAAGAGCGAGCAACTTGAAGCATTTTTATCGTAACAGATAACAAATTCTGTCATCATTCATTCATGTTTTTAAAAACCTGTATGACTTTTTCTCTTCAGTGGCACACAGATGGAAATGTTACACAGTATGTTAGTCTTAGTCACATTCACTTTCATTAAAAAAAAATGATATGCTTTGAAAGTGAATGGTGACTAAGGCTGCCATTCTGCCTAATAGTAATGTTTCCTTTTGTGTTCAAAGGAAGAAAGAAAGTCATACGGGTTTGAAACAACACAAGGGTGAGTAAATGATGTCAAAATTTTCATATTTGGGTGAACTATCCCTTAAGCTGGTGTTTTTGCATTGAAACTATTTTAAAATTGAAAAATGCACACAGATCACCTTTAAATATGACTGGAAATCCATGCCAGAAATTTACTCTTATATGAAGGGGCAATAATCCCCTCTTTTGATTTTCGGGCATATTTTTCTAAACATTTAAAACAAAAATTGTGTTGCATGTGTTTGTCATTGATTCATTAAAGGGATAGTTCACCCTAAAACTTTAATTCTCTCATTATTTACTCACGCTCATGATATCCCAGGTGCGTATGACTTTCTTTCTTCCCCAGAATGCATTTGAAGAAAAATAGAAACATTTCTTAGCTCTTAAATATTTTTCTTTTTCACACCACAAGTGATCCTATCGCATTAGAAGACATGCATTTAACCGCTGGAGTAGTATCGATGACATTTATGCTGACTGTCTGTGATTTTTGGACCTTCAAAAGAGAAATCTCCATTCACTTGAATTTTGAAGGACCTGCTGAGCTAAGATATTTTTCTGTATTTCCTCAAATGTGTTCTAGTGGAGAAAGAAAGTCATACACACCTGGGATATCACGAAGGTGATTAAATAATGAGAGAATTTGTATTTTTGGGTGAACTATCCTTTTAAATCATTAATACAAATTCTCAATATGAAGAATGCATTACCTTACCCTAAGAATGAAATCAACATACAGTATGTCATAAAATGCCATAATATGTACAGTATAACTAGGACTATCTTAAATTATAAAGAACTGTTTCAGATGTTATTCAAATGAAAAAAATCTAATAAAAAAAAAGAATTCATTACAAGGGCAGTGGCACCCACATTTTGAATTTCGAGGGCATTTTTTAAATTTATTTATTAATTTTTTGTCCCCCTATATTCTTACCCTGCTGAAAATCTAAGAGAGCATTTTTATCAAGTTTAAAATTGTAGATCGGATTTACAATTTACACAAAATGAAAATGAAGTGCAGAGAAACAGGCCTGTGCTCTTTTCAGCTGGGTGTAGAATGTCAGGATCGGTTACAGTGCTGAAATATTCATTAATTAAAAGGTTTTGCTTTGTCTATTTCAGATGGGAGATCTGCTAAGCTGTTTTTCTTCACATGATATCTAATTTGCAATGCTTTCCTGTGGGTGCATAAATGAAAGACTATGTTTAGATTGTATTCTTTTGTATTTATAAAGGAATTATTTTATATATATATTTATAAACCATATCTGCAGTTTTCATATTTTTTATGTATTTAAAAATAAATTGCGTTTGCTCCCTACTTTTGTTTGTTTTATTTCTCTATAGTTGGGATTTTCCCCCCAAACCTCCCAGTGTATACAATAGCCAAGTAAATAATAAATAAGATAGCCTGTGCTAATGTAAAAAAAAGTATCCTTCTTACACTAAAAACTGTTTTATCAATTATTTACCTCTAATGTGATATTATCGAAATTCATCTTATTTCAGGAGTTGGAGCAATTCACCAATGATGATCAATAACCTTAAATTCAGTCTGACAGACTCATTCGGCAATGTGTCAAACACTGAAATAATTATTTCTATTAATAATATAAAACTGTAGTCTGCATTGTTTTTATTACATTTACATTTATGCATTTGGCAGATGCTTTTATCCAAAGCGACTTACAGAGCCCTTATTACAGGGACAATACCCCTGGAGTTAAGTGCCTTGCTCAAGGACACAATGGTGGTGGCTGTGGGGATTGAACCAGCGACCTTCTGATTACCAGATTACAGTTATGTGCTTTAGACCACCACACCACTGTTATTACTGTTTTTAGCCTATATTTGTGATAATCTCGCATCACATGTGTCAGTCTCCATATATGTGAAACTACACTTTTCACAAACATTCATATGTACATCTGTTTGCATTTCTGTGACAGCTGAAGGGAATGTGACAATGAAAAAGGAAAAAATAGACATAATTTTGAATTTTGAAAGGGTTTTAGAAAGTAATTTAAAAGTAAAGTAATCAGTAATGTGATTACATTTTAATTAAGTAATCAGTAAATTAATCAGATTATAATCAAGAGATGTAGTTTTTAATTTGTAGTGGATTCTTTTTGTGTAATTTACTCAGCACTGATGAAGACACATGGACCTGATATCATGTTAAACTCGTTCTGGACGTGTGGTGACAAATGAACAGGCAGAGCTATATGACTATATAATAGATTCGCAAGTGCATGAGACACAGTTTTGAGCTCTCTCTGAGCAGCGCATAATTGAGAGCACTCATCCAATTTTGTGCAAGAGAAAGGAAATCCGCATGCAATTGGAGACCTTTGCGCTCGCGCAACTGGTATATTGTTGCACTCTCGCATGATATGCATGCACTCATGACATTTACCAGTATTATAACGCCATAGAGCTACTGTCTAGTCTCTATTAAGCTGGACTATGGTTCATTAAGATAATAATATATTATATGTTATTGTACAATATAAGTTCTCTCAGTCATGTTACTAGCCTCCAGTGTCCATGTTAGTTTTGTTCTGTGACAAAAAATGTTTTTAGTCAGCTGGCTGTGACCTTGGTGTCTGTCTGAATCACAATGTTGGAATTTCACAGATATTGAAGAATATTACTGTTATGCAAGGAGTATGTGTTAAAAATGTAACTGGTATTATGACAGTTGCACTGCCAGCAAACCTTAGCTGACACTAAGGACATTTTAGCTTAACAGCTCACTCTTGTCACCGCTTTTTCACCCACTTATCAAATAAAGGTTTATAATAACTTTGTTAAACAGACAAACATTGTATGCTTAACACATCATAAATGCACATTAAAATAGTTATAGTAATGCAATATTTTGATGAATAATTGTACAGTACATCAAGTACTGATCTGTCAAGCATTATATGATATTAGTTAATGATTTATTAATGAACTTTATAATGTGCAGATATCGATATGTCTGTCTATCTATCTTTTCCATACATATCTGCTCCTTACTTGATTTTATGCTTCACTTAATTTTTATTATTTTATATCTATTGTAATGTCTTATTTTTATTATTTACTTGCATCTTCTTCCATACTTTTGTATTTTAACGTTTATTTTGTATTTGACAGTTTTTCACAATTGCTTTGGCTCAATTCTCGAATGAGAATGTTTTTTTTTTTTTTTCAAAACAATAAATTCAAATCTCTGAACAATTAGCTTCTTGTTCACACCAGATCTGAATTTCTTATTCATTTAAGCAAATTGCATGTGTTTTGGCACATGTGTGTCAAGTTCAATTGTCTACAATTTGCACAATAACTAAATGCACATGGCTTGCTGATCAAAACTGTTGAGTTGATTGTCAGTGAAACTGTCATACTCTACACAACTTCTAAACATTCTTTCATCATGTGAGCCATCACATGCAAATTGATCCTTTGGATTATCATCATCTGTCAGACAATCATGTATATCCATAAATAACTATGACATGGAATGTTTGTGATGTCTGCAAAATCTTTAGCCAAACCAACAAGAGTGACAGGATGTCCACCAAAAAGATGGGAACTTGTAGTGTTACATACCGTGAGGAGGTACACTTCGTTGTTTTTACAAAACTACTGCAGGTTTCTTCATTGTTTTTGCATGGATTCCATTTTGTAGCAATTTCATGTTCACTATATTTGACTTTACATGTAAGAAATGTGTGAAAATGGACATGCAAATGTGAATTTCCTGTTTACATGTAACATATTGCTACATAAATACATTTACTGTACATACATATCATAAAAAAAAACAAACATCTAAACATTTTGACCAGTACGGCTCACACGATGACAAAAATAATTTTAATTTTGGTTGCATTGGCTAATGTACTGACACACTAACTAGGTTTTGAAGCATGAATTCAATGTTTAGGGTGAGTTACTAAATTTTTCAGACATGCAATATAGTTGTGATGTCCCATCAAACAGTTGTGACAATTGCACTTACAGTTCAGAGAACATGATTGAAAAAAACTGTATATATATATACAGTACTTCATGCGTTTGAATCATTGTCTGTCTGTCTATCTGTTTGTCTGTCTCTCTCTCTGTCTGTCTGTTTGTCTGTCTATCTTGACAACATGGGAAAATCAAAAGAAATCAGCCAAGACATCTGAAAAATAAATTGTGGACCTCCACAAGTCTGGTTTCTCCTTGGGAGCTATTTCCAAACACCTGAAGGTACCACATTCATCTGTACAAACATTAGTATGCACGAATAAACACCATGGGACCACACAGCCATCATACAGCTCAGGAAGGAGACACATTCTGTCTCCTAGTGATGAATGTAGTTTGGTGCGAAAAGTGCAAATCAATCCCAGAACAACAGCAAAGGACCCTGTGAAGATGCTGGAGGAAACAGGTAGAAAAGTATCTATATCCACAGATCCTATATTGACATAACCTTAAAGGCTGCTCAGCAAGGAAGAAACCACTGCTCCAAAACAACCATAAAAAATCTGAATCTATCATATATATATAAAAATTATCTATCTATCTATCTGTCTGTCTGTCTGTCTGTCTCTCTGTCTGTCTGTCTATCTATCTATCTATCTATCTATCTATCTATCTATCTATCTATCTATCTATCTATCTATCTATCTATCTATCTATCTATCTTCATCATATAATGGCTTTATTTTGCAACAGGAGTAATATGTTTCTGTATGCCCCTCCTCGCGGCAGCTGCTGCTGTACTTCCTGTAAGCGGATGATGGTCGCGTTATGTTAATTACATAAGCAAAACGTAAATGATTCGCGGGAAAAGGTGAAAAAATGGCGACGCACACAGACTGCATTTCTGCGCCACTGCTCCTCTAAAAACACCAGAAACTTTTCTTAAACATTGCGAATGGGATATCGGGCTTCCCAAGGAGGAGTATCTACACTTTTTGGCGCGTTTTAAATCCGGGACTGGAGAGAAATCAAAGTGGTAATGTCAGAGCGAGATGTGTTTGAATGTAACTGTACTCTAATTCAAAACTCATTCTAGCGCGTAACATTTACAGTTTGCGTGGAGCTGACGAGCTAACTCATGCTTATCAGACAGTAATAGCGTATCTTTATGTAAGTGCATGTGTTTGGCTACATGTCAACTTGTCTGATAAGTTTTGATAGTGCGCAAGTTTTCCAGCAGTATTAAAATCGGGAGGGATTTTGTGCAGAGATTTATGAGCTGGTTATGATTTATGAAGTAACTATGCTATAGACTTTTGCAAAGTGTACATTATTGTAAACTGGCTTTATACATTTCAAGCAGGCGTGCATGCTTTGCATTAGTTTTCGATGCATTAGTTTTGTCTAATTTTCTGGATTGGAGAGAAATCGCATGCGAGAGTACATCTTTTTTTACTGTAGTATGAAAAAAGAATGTGGTTCTTAGCCTTTTGGTATCGATTCATTTGAATATTCGGAAAACTAGACTGGTATGGCAGCAGAAAAAGAACTGGCCGTGATCAGTTAAGTCTGAAGTTCACATCCTGGCGATGAGTCAACCAACTCACTTTTTCTGCTCCCTTTTTAACTCATCAGGGTTGAGATTGAGTCAGGCAGTAGTCCCCATGCGCACTGTGGTGGCTGGTCGAGTCTCTTTGCAGTGCAACTGGATTCCTTTCCTCCTGTGGTGTTGTCAGAAGCATCATGAACATAAATAGACCTACCTAAGAGCATGGACTGTTATATTCAAGAAGTATGCATGATTCACATCCTGACAAACCTATAGTGGAATGTTAAAATTGTGATTCCCCAGGCCTGAAATTAATACAATCTAAAAAAATAAAATAAATAAAAACATGGATAGTCATGGAATTTTCTATATAGTCAATTAAATATATTTTAGTTTTGCTCTAAAACATTTAATCAGCTAATAATTGCTCTTTGTGAGTGCAGTCTCTTTAAAGTATATAATATTTCACCCAAAAATGAAAATTCTTTCAGAATTTATTAATTTACCCTCATGCCATCCCAGATGTGTATGACTTTCTTCTACAAAACACAAACCAAGTTGTTTTAGAAGTATATCTCAGTTCTGTAGGTCCATACAATACAAGTGAATGGTTGCCAGAACTTTGAAGATACAAAAAGTGCATAAAGGCAGCATAAAAGTAATCCATATGACTCCAGTGTTTAAATCCATGTCTTCAGAAGTGATATGATAGGTGTAGGTGAGAAACAGATCAATATTTTTTCAAGTCCTTTTTTTCTCTAAATCTCCACCTTTGACCAGCATCGATCAGGCGATATGCAATGAGAATGCGAATCGCCAAAAAAATAAAAGAAGAATGTGAAAGTGGAGATTTATAGTAAAACCGACTTAAATATTGATATGTTACTCACCCACAACTATTGTATCGCTTCTGAAGACATGGATTTAACCCCTGCAGTCATATGGATTACTTTTATGCTGCATTTATGTGCTTTTTGAACCTTCAAAGTTCTGGCCACCATTCACGTCCATTGTATGATCCTACAGAGCTGAGATATTCTTCTAAAAAAAATCTTTGTTTGTGTTCTGCAGAAAAAAGAAAGTCATATATATTTTAGATGGCCTGAGTGTGAGTAAATGATGAGAGATTTAAACATTTTGGGTGAACTTTTCCATTAAAATGATTCTTCAAAAAACCTTCTGCAGTAAACACAAATAACTGGAAAGGTCAAACAATTCCAGAGGACAACAAGAGTGGGAACACTGTAATTAAGACATCTCTGGGAAAAATCTGCCCATTAATGGGTTAGGCCATGGGTTTTCAAACATTTAGATGCCAATGACCTCCACATAATGATCCCCTAACTATAGACCACCTTCCAAAAATATATATGCAGTTTTATATTTTCATGTATAAAGAAAGACTCATTTTTACTGTGTGAGAAAAATAGTAATAGTAATGTTATAGTAATGTAAAACTAAATATTTGCCTTTTATAGTTTCATTGTACTAAAGCCAAAAGCAATAAAAACATTATCTATAAAAGTATTTACTTTTTATTATTAAGTTTAAAGTGAGTAAAGAGTAAAGTTTTACCATTAGATTATTGAATAAATCTGAAGAGAAACATTTTCTGTTCAATTCAGATGTATTCATAAAGTGCATATCACAATAAATATTGTTCCAAAGCAGCTGTACTGAGAATACAGCCTTACAACCCTTTTTTAGAAAGCTGAATTAAATAGTAATAACGGCAAATTCAGTAATGTTATATATTTTTTTAAAGCATTTTTTACACTTTTTTTTTTTCATGGGCCCCCTACCACCCCCTTCTGGGCCCTTGGGGGTCCCTGGACCCCAGTTTGAAAACCCCTGGGTTAGGCAAAAATAACTTTTCTTAGCAGCAAACAGAAGTCTGGAAAAACGTGATATATTATGATTTCTGTGTATGTTACCTTTAACATTTTACTGCTGGTCTACAGGAAGTGTAGGTGTGATTGCTGTCAGCATGTTGGAAATGGCCTACCTGGACGGCTATCTGTCAGTCGGGTCGGAACCTCTGGAACCCAAGCGCCTGCTTCCCAAAAGAGAAAAAACCTGCATTGACCAGGAGACCAGCTTGACCGTGGGCCAGTACGTGCTGTGCCGCTGGTCTGACGGCCTTTACTACCTGGGCAAGATCCAGAGAGTGAGTCACTGTTACTGTAGGGATTTACATACTCCCGAACTACATAAAGCACAGTATAGCTCTGTTTTCTTTACTCATTCTGTACCGTATATCCTCCTTGGACCCAGCAAAAAATATAAAAAAATAAAGTAAAAGTTTGTATTTATTTATTTTTTCTAGTCATTGGAGTGTTTGGAGCATAAGAAACATACCTACACACACACACACATACATACACTTATTTCTTAAGACGATTTTCATGAATCCGGCCCCAAAATTGTTAAAAGTGTGACATGTAGGGTTTCAGGGAAATTCATAACAGCAAAATGCTCTACAGCAAAAACAAAATTTAATTACTGGGTCTCAGGAGAATAGATACGAGATATATTCATGACCTGATAGCATTCTTTCTTAATCATGAATAATTCATTTGGCAAACATACAGTATATTTCTTGTCTTTACAGTCTATATTTGCATATCACAGAACTAACATTTTTCTCCACATTCTATATTGCCTAAAGGTGAGCACCTCGAAGCAGAGTTGCTTTGTGACGTTTGAAGACAATTCCAAGTTTTGGGTGCTTTGGAAAGACATACAGCATGGTAGGAGTGTTTAAAATCTCACGAAAGATACTGAAGAAGTACCAGTGATTAATTTGTCGATTAGCTTGTTAGAAAGCACCTGCTTATAATATGTCAATGTGTTCCGTGAGATGCCTGTGTGGAAATATGGGTTTACTGCCTTGTAACAAGGTAACTAAAGCTTTATTCTCCCCTTTTCTCACTCAGCGGGGGTCCCTGGGGAGGATCCCAAATGCTCAATGTGTTCTGACATGTCTCTGGATCCTGGTAATGAAATCCTTATCTGTGGGAAGTGTGGAATAGGTGAGTGATGGCAGTGATGAGGTGCTGCCTGCATCCCAGCTCAACATACCCACAAGAATCCCAGAAGATCAGCAGTTACCGAAATACTCAAACCAGCCTGTCTGGTACCAACAATCATCCATGTGATTATGTAATCAGCCAATCGTGTGGCAGCAGTGCAGTGCATAAAATCATGCAGATATGGGTCAGGAGCTTCAGTTAATGTTCACATCAACCATCAGAATGGGGAAAAATGTGATCTCAATGATTTGGACTGTGGCATGATTGTTGGTGCCAGTCGGGCTGGTTTGAGTATTTCTGTAGCTGCTGATCTCCTGGGATTTTCTCAAACAACAGTCTCTAGAATTTACTCCGAATGGTGCCAAAAAAAACATTAATTAAGTAAGCGGCAGTTCTGTGGATGGAAATGCCTTGTTGATGAGAGAGGTCAACAGAGAATGGCCAGACTGGTTTGAACTGACAAAGTCTACAGTAACTCAGAAAATGTTCTGAACAATTGTGGTGAGAAGAAAATCATCTCAGAACGGTGGGTTGGTAATGTTTTGGTGGCAAGAGGGAGATCTACACAATATTAGTTAGTTTTAATGTTTTGGCTGATATAAGTTTTGTATAAGACACAAAACTTGAATTTATCTCAGTATAAAGCTTGTTTTGTGGCTCGGGAAATAAATTAATTTTCATAGAAATTGTTGAATCATAAACTCTCAGTTTCCCATTTGCTAAGGCAGGCATCACTGTAACTATTACTCATGCTTGGGTTAAGGGATTTGAACAAACACCTAACACAAAGCATTAAACTCATCCTCTACTGTTATTGCTCCGGACATGATTGATTGATCAAATCATGCGGCAAGTGTGCTATTACTTTTCAAAATGATCATCCTTTTTATTTTTGCCTGACAGATGATAAAAACAATAAAAAAAAACTGCAATAAGAAGACCTGCTCAAGTCATATCTATGTATCTAAATTAACTAGTTTTATTGAAGTAAAAAATATTATTTAATATGACTGAATCTCCCTGAATACATTAGGTTACATCAATAAAAGTAATTTAAGGGTTTAGATCAAATTAAAAGCTTAATAAATAGAGGGTTATGTCAGATTGAAATCAGAAAAGCTTGAAACATGTTTCTCGATTTGATTCCATTCTGATTCATTTGGATATATTTCAGTTATAAATAATGTCCATTTTGCTTAAGTATGAAAGAAATTCCCTCTTAGTTAATGCTATAAATTATATAGGGAATATTTTAACATGGTACATTATGAAATAATACTCCCAAATATTAAAACATTTTACAACATAATAACAGGGCCCAAATGATCCAGTTACATTGCTATTTATGTAAGGGATATAATTATCAACACAACCAAAACTGAAGTAAACTTTAAAGTTAATGTAAAAGATCGGCCTTGGAATTTTAAGAATCAATATCAGAAACGTTTAAAGGAACAGTTCACCCAAAAATGAAAATTCTCTCAACATTTACTCACCTTCATGCCATCCCAGATGTGTGACTTACTTTGTTTGGCTGAACACAAAAAAGTATTTTAGAAGAATATCTCAGCTCTGCTGGTCCATTCAATGCAAGTGAATGGTGGTCAGAACTTTGAATTTCAAAAAAGCACATAAAGGCAGCATGAAAGTAAAATCCATGTCTTCAGAAGCGATATGATTGGTGTGGGCGTCGAAACAGATCAATATTTAAGTATTTTTTTACATTAATTGTCCACTTTAACTTCCACTTCTTTTGTTTTTGACAATTCACATTCTTTGTGTATATCGCCACCTACTAGGAAGGGAGGAGAATTTAAAAAACAAATGACTTAAATATTGATATGTTTCTCACCCACACCTATTATATCGCTTCAGATGACATGGAATTTAGCACTGGAGCCTTATGAACCACTTTTATGCTGCCTTTATGTGTTTTTTGGAGCTTCAAAGTTCTGGCAACCATTCACTTGCATTGAATGGACCAACAGAGCTGAGATGTGTTTCTAATATTCTTCATTTGTGTTCAGAAGAAGAAAGAAAGCCATGCACATCTGGGATGGCATGAGGGTGAGAATTTTCATTTTTGCGTGAACTAACCTTTTGCAGATTGTGATTAATTGAAAAATCAGTATTTTCCGCCCTACAGATCACCATAGCAACCACCCACAACACCCTTACATTGCAATAGCGACTTCTGCACTGGCAAGCACCACTTACATTTTGTTGAGAAAATGTAAAAATCAAGTAATAGAAATGTTGATGTTATTCTGTAATGACGTCTTGTCTGGGGAACGTTTCTGTCTGTGGATACAGTTGATTAACCTGTACTTGTGAAAATGTAGACTGGTGAGGAAACATGGTTCAATTTGCATTATAAAGTCCATACAGTTTATAAAGCAAATAGAGCAGTCCTGAGAGTGTCTTTGATGACTTTAAGGGGTTTTGGTAAGGCGGCTCTACTGTAATGACTCACATGGGACTCAGAAGTGGCTCTCTGAAGTCTCAAGGATTAGTGAAGTCTTCAGCTCTGCTGTTCATATTTATACACCTGATTGGGTCTTAGTCAGTCTGTTGTTGTGCTAATATTTGTCCTCCTTTCCTCTACATGCTTGCATTGCATCTTCAGGCTACCACCAGCTCTGCCACTTGCCCCCAGTGGAGAGCTCAGCTGACCTGTCACCATGGTTCTGCAGGAAATGCATTTTTGCTTTAGCTGTTAGAGTAAGTCTTTCTGTTCAAGACCTTTGAATGTTGTTCATATCTACAGTATATCCACTATGTAATTTAATCTATATCCACCAGCAAACCAAGGCGATATAACAATGCTACATACTCATACAGTAAATATAGTGTATGTAGTAATAATATAGGTTATATTTAGGTTTCATCTAGCATGGATAGATTTAAAAAAAATCTATTATCTATTTTAATTTTTTTATCTAAGAAGACAGCATAATTATGCCTCCTACAGTTTGGAACTGCCTTAGTGTCTCTAATGATGCCTTAAAATGCTGCCTATGTAGGCAGCTCACTAGGTTTTAGAACAGAGCCTGTTTGTCTTGTAATCCTTCCAGGGCACATGAAATGTTTATCCTTGCAAAGATGAAATGATGTCAGTTGTCTACATTTGTTGTCATGGATATAACTGAATTGGACCGGTGACACTGCTCCACCATGCTGATGTGTGTGTTTCTTTATGGGCCAGAAAGGGGGAGCTCTGAAAAAAGGTTCGATCGCTAAAGCGCTGCAGGCCATGAAGCAGGTGCTCAGCTATAATCCAGACGAGCTGGAGTGGGACTCGTTGCATCGTACAAACCATCAGCAGTGCTACTGTTACTGCGGAGGACCTGGAGAGTGAGTCTGCCTTGTCTCACATGCTCTTTGGCTTCCTCTGTCCTGCTGCTTATATTTTCTTTTTGCTTGGAGCCTTCCTTTATTTCATCACCCTGGAGGTCTAGACATATATAGTTGGTCACCCTCCAGCTTCTAGAAATATCCAGTAAATACTGAGCTAATTGTCTAAAATGGGATTACAAACTTTTTGTTGCCAAGGACCCCCAAATACTTTATAATGATCTCCCTGTGAGGGATCCCTTTCAAAGTAACTACATATTTGCATGTTTAAATACCCTTTTATAATGTTTGAGAAAAATTGTAGAATTTTGTAAAGACAACATGTTTTTTAGTTAAATAATTAGCAAAATGCACGTTTAAATAACCGACTTTATATTGTACTAATGCCTAAAGAAATGTTAAAAAATATTATCTGCAAAATGATAATATATAAATCTAAAGAGAAACAAAAAGCGATTTTCACAATAAATGTTAATAATGGCTTTCAATACAATAATTGCAATACTCATGTTTTTTGACCAGTATTTAGAAAGCAGAATGAAATATTAATAATGTCATACTTTATAACTGTTTCACTCTTTTTTATTATTATTAATATTATTATTATTATTCTCACTTTGTGGCCCCCCTGGTGTTTCCCAGACCACAGACCCCTGGTCTAATCTTGTTAAAAGAATAGTTCACTCCAAAATTAAAATTCCATCATAATTTAGTCATCCTCATGTCGTTTCTGTCTGATTTTCTTATGCGGAACACAGTAAAAAAATTATGAACACCCCTGCACTCATTGAAAATATCCATAGAAGCTGGCATGGAGTTAAAAATCAAACACAAAACTTTTCAATACAATGGCAGTTGATACTTACTCACTTTAAAGCTGAAAAAAGGACCCAAATGTATCATAAAAGTAGTCAGTGCAACTTCTTTGTCATTGACATACGTTTGGTTTTGGTAGTATTGACAAAATGGAAATGGATAATCTTGAAATGTTTGTCCTTTAATGTTACGCATAAGAAATAGTAGTGTAATGATCCATCAAACTGAATCTATGCATCGATCAAATAACCAACAATGCAATGTCATCGTTTCATCATGTAAACATCGATGTATCCGTGTCCGTATGCATTTCCGTCAGGTGATGTAGCAACCTTACGATAGTCATCTTACTTATAATCGCTAAATGTGCTTCCCATGTGGGACACAGATGTGTGCGGAGTGATTGAAGCCTGAAGTTGCACTCCGATCTGTCCGTGCGCACCCGTCAACAGGGCTGCGAGCTCCGGTGGCAGGATAGCACAGTGCCGATCACATGCACGTTTAAATCAGGCTTCCCTCGATATCGTGGCACATGCAACACATTTTAATTCTACATGAGAAGTTTCTATTTTAAAGCGCTTTGGAGTATATCCACCATGCCAAACGTCTAAACATCCCCATTATTCTGAACAGCACTGACTAAGGGATTAGAAAACACCTGCCCTGCACCAGCATCAATTACAAGACTTGTCAAATCTCCACATTTGCACCCCTACTAACATTTATCACAATGAACCGTTACAGAATTTTTCAATACAAATGTAGAAGTTGTAGCCGAGAAAAATCAAGGGTAGCACAAACTCTCCTGTCGTAGGTATTTATTGTAAGTATTTGGGATTGACATTGACTGTTGTAAAGATAACAAATTGTCACTGTAGTGTTTCCCTCATTCCACAAGCCAATTAGCTGTTATCAAACGATTGATCGTCACATGTATGTGACTTTGTATTTATCATTTCTGTCAACAACTGAAGTACCTTATTTTGTCATGATGTCGAAATGTGGAAACTGGATTTGCTTTTTTAAGAGAGCTCAATCAAATTATATTTTGGTTGCATTTGTGAGATAAAAAATATAACTGAGTGTGTAAAATAGGCACATAATATCATTGATCACAGGCCCCTGAATCAAAACGAAATCGTACCCGCAGACTTTCGGAAGCATTGGATCGCTAGCTATGAGAACCGATATAAGATTGTATTGTGATGAAGCTTGCGATTTACACCCCTAATAAGAAATAAAGTCATTCATGTTTGGGTGAGCAATGCCGTTAATGCATACAAAGAGATTTTAGTGCCACCATATCAACCCCGCCTTCTAGTTTATCTTGAAGTTTTGTTTCTGTTTTTTGTTTATGCTGAAATATAATTGGTCTGTAATGTATTTGTGTTTTCTGTCTGATGAGAACTTATTTAAAATGCTTATCTAATTATCCCACTAGGTGGTACCTGAAAATGCTGCAGTGTTTTCGCTGTGAGCAGTGGTTTCATGAAGCGTGTACACAGTGCTTGCAGGAATCCATGATGTTTGGAGATAGGTATGTAGAAAGCAACATGGCCAGCTATTTTCTTTTAAAGATAATTGAAATGCAATGCTTTACTGTTATAGATAATAATATAATATATTAGCAATGATAGCAATATAATAATAAGATTTGCATTAATTTTACCCAAATAAATAAAAGTAGACAGAGAAAATGTCAACCAATGCACCCTCTGCATTTCTTGTCTTAAGTTATAGATAATTTCCTCCATATCATACTCCATAAGAAGTATCATAAACATTAGGGATAGACCGATATATCGGTTTTATGATTAATCTTTGCCGATAGATTAGTTATCAGCAAAAATCTATGCAGATAGTTGATATTTTTATTTAATTCTTCGTGCTCTAAATTGAAGCGAGGGAACCTATATAGTCATCTTCATCTGGTGAATATCAAGGTTATAATAGGCTTAACTTTGTAAATACTAACAGTCTTACATTGTAACAAAGCCAAGTCTCTGTCATTTCAAAATAAGAGTCCTCTGTGTATTTAAGGCTTTTTTAGTTAAATGTCCAAATCTTAATTTTTTATTCTTGGATTTATGGTTGCACAATAATCTGCATTAGGGATTTCAACTCTATATATGTGCCAATCATATTAAGGGGGACTAAGATATTTTTTAATTATTGTATAAAATGGTCTTAAAATCTATCGTTCGATTTCTGCTTATTCCACCACCTTAGTTATCGGTATCAGCTAAATCCATTATCAGTCGATGTTGGTACATCTCAGTGTTTTTGGCAATTCACAGTTATAGGGCAGTGGTGGCTCAGTGGTTGAGGCTCAGGGTTACTGACCAGAAGGTCGGGAGTTCAAGCCCCAGAACCACCAAGATGCCACTGTTGGGCCCTTGAGCAAGGCCCTTAACCCTATCTGCTCCAGGGACGCTGTATCATGGCTGACCCTGCACTCTGACCCCAGCTTAGTTGGGATATGTGAAAACTAATAAGTTTCACTGTATATATGCAAAAAACTGTGTGTATAATGTGTGACCAAAATAAAGGATTCTGTTCTTCTATTATATTATATTATATTATCCCCTTTAAAGCTACAAAAAGAAATATTATATCTGAGAATATGTAGTTTATAAATAGAGAAGAGAAGTTTATAGATCTGTTTTTAGGTTCCAATAAATCACAATGTAAATAGCAGATTTATAGAATGTTATATTAAAAATATGATCCCTTGATGACTTTTTAAGTTTCTTTCTCCACAATGATGATCCAAACTAATGACAATCAAATCATTTCATTTTTGTTGTTGTTGGTGTTCTGAAATAACTAACTAATCTATCTAATGTGTTTGCATGAATAATACATATGTAATAATTCGAAAAATGCATTAAATATTCTATTTATATACTGTATGTATAATTCTTTCCAATTATAAAAATATGTAACTTAATGAGATTCAAAACCATTATTCTTCCATTTTTCCTTAACGTACACAGTTTTTTCAAACAAATGAAAAAAGAATTTCACCATTAATCAAGTTTCTGTCAAGTTCCCGAATGGATTTCTGAACCTTTGCTTCCCTGTAAACCAGTAATCTTCCTGAAAAGCAATTGTCTTTTAATACTATTGAGATGTAAGCCATTGCTTTTCTGAAAGATCAATGAATGTGATCACCAAAGGCAAAATTCTATTGGCAACATGCGTTGATGATTAGTGATTTTTAAACAAACTTACTGTAGCGTCCCACATAGATGTTAACCTGCATTTGGAGATTTTTAAAAGCTTGTAATTGCACTATTGAAAACTATATTTCTATGAACGCAGCACCATTTGTACCTCTTGAATGTGCGTAGTTTAATTGACTTCACTTTTTCTATCTTTTGCCTCCCAGGTTTTACTTGTTCATTTGTGCGGTGTGCAATAAAGGAATGGAATACATCAAGCGGCTGGCTCTCAGATGGTAAATGGCAGCGCTCTCTTTCCCCTTGAGAATGATTGTGCCCCGATCTGTGTCAAAATTATGTAGTCAATGTGTCGGTCTGTGATTGATGTGGGCCAGAGATCTCCATCCAAAAGCTTTCTCTTGAGCACCCTGCTATTTCAGGAAAAGTGTACATTGCGTTTTTTTCATCATAGAGTTGTCTGGACATTGATTTCGGCTTTTTGTCCCAAATGATAAATAGTCATTTAAACCAAAGATTTGGTGTGGAGAGGACTTCTTATGATAGCAGGGGATTACTGTTGAAAAACACTGAGCTGGATGTGCTGGATATTTAGATATGAAGCCAGTCTCGGTTCAGATTTAAGCTTTATCCTTCTTGAAAGTCTGGTGTGTTAAAATGGACCTTGCCTTGTGAGCTTAAGGGCCCTCTATTTAACATTTCGCATGTGACACTTAATGCAAATAGATATTGGTGGTGGCGGCCTTTGATCTAAAAGCATTTTTGCTTTAGGTCTAAAACATTTTAAGCTTACTCTCTAGATTCAAGAGTTTTAAGTGGGATTTTGCATGAGATTTTCTCTCTTATCAAGTTTTTAAATTCAACTTATTTTTTATTGGCAGGGTGGATGTCGTCCATCTCGCTCTGTACAACCTTGGAGTTCAGAGTAAGAAAAAATATTTTGAACTGGAAGAGATCCTTGCCTTCATCAGTAACAACTGGGAGCATTTCCAGCTGGGCAAGGTGATAGCTTTTTATCAAAGACATTTTCAGAAATAGATTTGAAGGGGAAATGTGTAGTTTCTTTTTGGTTTAAAGCAATAGTTCACCTAAAAATATGAATCTGTCATTATTAACTCCCCCTTATGTCGTTCAAAACCCGTATGATTTTCTTATGTGGAACACAAATGGAGATGTGTTTTTTGTTTTTCTCCCCAATTTGGAATTCCCAATGCGCTCTAAGTCCTCGTGGTGGCGTATTGACTCGCCTCAATCCGGGTGGCGGAGGACGAATCTCAGTTGCCTCCGTGTCTGAGTCAGTCCGCAGTTGCACACATCTTATCACATGGCTTGTTGAGCACGTTTCCGCGGAGACGAAGCGCATATGGAGGACCACGCTATTCTCCGCGACATCCACGCACAACTCGCCATGTGCGCCACCGAGAGCGAGAACCACATTATAGCGACCCCGAGGAGGTTACCCCATGTTACTCTACCTTCCCTAGCAACTGGGCCAATTTGGTTGCTTAGGAGACCTAGGAGAGTCACTCAGCAAGCCTTGGATTAGAACTTGAGACTCCAGGGGTGGTAGTCAGCATCAATACTCGCTGAGCTACCCAGACCCCCACAAATGGAGATGTTTTATGAATATCAAAGGTTGTGGCAGTACAGTGGCAGTTAATAGTGACTCACTTTAAAGCTTCAAAAAGGACACAACATTTTCATGAAAGTAGACCATGCGACTCATGTGCCATATTCCAAGTCTTCTGAAGGCATACGATTGTTATTTGTGAAATACATCCAGAAATGTAAGACATTTTTCAGCTAAAATCTTGTTGCGTATTTATGAGCGCTGTGAGAGAAGCTTGCTCACAGAGGTTCACACTGTTTTAGTGCTGAATACAGATGTTCTTACGTTCCAAGTGCCCAAAAGGACATGAAGGAAGTTTAAAGGTAATCTTTACAATTTATATGGTATCTTCTTTTTTTTTCTACATATTTATACTAAAGACAAAATACAAATCATGCATCAAAAAATACATAACTAAATAAAATAAAAACACTGGAGAAAGAAAAAAGAAAAAAACCTGAAAAACAAAACAAAACAGGATGTTAGTTCCAATAATAATATTTTCAAACCTATTCCATGAATAACATTAATTAATTTACATTATATTTTATTTCAAATAAAAAGAAGGAAATAAAGTTAAAGCATCACATTTTCGTTTTAAGTATTAAATGAGATAAGACATCATACCTCATATTTATTTAAATTATTAAGTTAGATTTGGAAGTTTGCAATATATCCATATAAATTGAAATATATGATATTTCTTCCCAGTCTTGCTGACTTATTTAAAAAAAAAAAATGTCTGAGTGTCATGTACATCTCCTTCAAGTGCACTCTTTAAAGATCTTTTTATTGAATTTGATCCATGGTGATATAATATTTTGGTGAGAAAAAGACCAAAATGTAACCAATTTTTCACTTTAAATCTTGACATTGCAGTCTCCTTGGTGTAGGTGTGATCATGATTTAAAGCACAATTACACTGTAGTTACATTTTGGTCTGTTTTTTACCCAAAACTGATTGTATCACTTCAGAAGACATGGATGAAAGCACCAGAGTCGTATTAATGACCTTCATGCTGTCTTTATGTCCTTTTTGGAGCTTGAAAGTGTTTGACCCCATTGGCTTACATTGTATGGATGTATTCACTTCATATATCAATCAAAATATCTTAATATGTGTTCCGCAGAAGAAAGAAAGTCAGACGAGTTTGAGACGGTAGAAGGGTGAGTAATGATGAGAGAATCATCATTTTTGGATGAACTATTCCTTTAAAGAGATAGTTCACTCAAAAAAGAAAATTTACTAGTAGTTATTTTTACATTTCCATTTAATGCCACTAGTGGCATGGAAATCACACATTAATATGATAATCTAAATACAATATTAAATGAAAATGTTGTAATTGCCAGGTCATTTGGAACCAATTCCTATAGGAACAAATGGACAGTGAAAATAAAACTTTTTGTTGTTGCGCCATCCTTCCTTGTCATTCTAACCTCTTATATGTTGTCATGTGTAATCTTGAGAAAACAGCATTTCTAAATTGCACACACTTCTCTGCATGGAAGAGTTAACAAGCACAACAAAGCCTGAGGACTGCATTTGTCTTCATTGAAACATGACAGCTCATGGTTCACAGGCAAAGGAAATGGCTTATAAAAAGCACCATACCACAGAAACAGTTCTTCTCAAAGACTCTCAATGGTTTAACTCTCTCAATGATTTCTACCCCTTCAGCTCTCCAGTACCCCTCCATCTGAACGAGGCCAGTTTATTCTTGATGCCCTCAACAACTATAAAAGCAAGTAAGAATTGTTTTCCTTCTTTTTCCTATCACTGATGTGGTAGCGAAGTGTAATCCCAAAAAAAGATGTTTCATCTTCTGCTCATTTTAATGTTAATGGAATAGTTCAACCAAAATTAAGAATTCTGTCATAAAGTCACCTTTATGACTTTCTGTCTTCTGTGGACCACACAAGGAAATGTTTGGCAGAATGTTAGAAACTGATATCTTCAGGCACCATTCAATTTCAGTGCATGCTTTGTTTTTCTCCATATAATGAAAGTGAATGGTGTCTGAGACTGAACATTCTACCTGAGAAATTTGTATGGGTTCGGAACATCATGAGCATGAGTAAACGATGACAGAATTTTACGTTACTCTGGCCAATGCAACTTTAGACTTCTGTTTTTGAATCTATAGCTAATAGACACGAACTAAATCTTTAAGCATATGCAGCATGAATGCCTCTTGTAGTTTTTGGATGAGTCACTGAAAAACTCTAGTGATTTTAAGTCTCAACAATAGAGCTTTTGTTCCAGGTTTCTCTGTGGGAAGGAGATCAAGAAGAGAAAATGCATTTTCCGACTAAGGACAAGGGTTCCCCCGAACCCGCCCTCTAAGTTGTTCCCGGAGAAGGCCCAGAACAGTGAGGGTCACAGGGGCCACAAGAATGGGGCTAGCAGAAACAGGTTAGTTTCTTTTGTTAATTAATTATATTTTAAGGATATTTTGATTTATTGAGTTAGACTGACTACTCAATGAAGTAGTTAGACTGATTAAAACCAATAACACTTGAGTCTTTTTGACCAATTCATTTAAAAGAATGAGAGTCATTCTGACTAATGTTAGAATAATAATAATAGAGAATTCATTATTTCAGCTTTTATTTCTTTCATCACATTCTCAGTGGGTCAGAAGTTTACATACACTTTGTTAGTATTTGGTAGCATTGCCTTTAAATTGTTTAACTTGGATCAAACATTTTCAGTAGCCTTCCAGAAGCTTCTCACAATAAATTGCTGAAATTGTGGCCCATTCCTCCAGACAGAACTGGTGTAACTGGGTCAGGTTTGTTGGCCTCCTTCCTCGCACATGCTTTTTCAGTTCTGCCCTCAAATTTTCAATCGGATTGAGGTCAGGGCTTTGTGATGGCCACTCAATACATTTACATTTATTCATTTGGCAGACGCTTTTATCCAAAGCGACTTACAAAAGAGGAAAATATAAGCGAATCATCTTAAGGAGACATTGGTATGAAAAGTGCCATACTACAAAGTTTCACTATCATCAGAATAGTAGATTTAAGTTCAACAAGAATTATAATTTTTTTTTTTTGACTGGTTAAGTGCTCTTGGAAAAGATGTGTATTTAGTTGTATTTTGAAGACAGAGAGTGAGTCAGCTTCATGGATGGAGTTGGGAAGGTCATTCCACCAACGTGGTATGATGAAACTGAAAGTCCAGGAAAGTGTTTTGGTGCCTCTTTGTGTTGGTACAACAAGGCGACGCTCCTTAGCCGTCTGCAGGCTTCTGGCGGGAGTGTAGTTCTGCATAAATGATTTTAGGTATACTGGAGCAGACCCAGTGACTGTTTTTTTATGCCAACATCAGAGCCTTGAATTTAATACGTGCATCAACCGGCAGCCAGTGGAGAGAGACAAAGAGTGGTGTAACATGCGCTCTCTTCGGTTCATTGAAGACCAGACGTGCTGCTGCATTCTGGATCATTTGCAGAGGTCTAATTGCACATGCAGGAATGAGAGAGTTACAGTAGTCCAGTCTAGTTATGACAAGTGACTGAACAAGCAGTTGTGTGGCATGTTCAGAGAGGAAAGGTCTTATCTTCCTGATATTGTAGAGTTTAAATCTACACGATCTTGCAGTCTTTGAGATGTGGTCTGTGAAATTTAGCTTGTTATTGATGGTTACCGCTAGATTTCTGACCGTTTTGGAAGGCGATACTGTAGTTGAACCCAGCTGCACGGTGATGTTGTGTTCAACAGCAACACCTTGACTTTGTTGTCCTTTGTGGCCATTTTGCCACAACTTTGGAGGTATGCTTGGGGTCATTGTCCATTTGAAAGACCCATTTGCGACTGATCTTTAACTTCCTGGCTGATGTCTTGAGATGTTGCTTCAATATATACACATAATTTTCCTTCCTCATGATGCCATCTATTTTGTGAAGTGCACCAGTCCCTCTTGCAGCAAAGCACCCCCACAACATGATGCTGCCTCCCCCATGCTTCATGGCTGGGATGGTGTTTTATGGTGGTTTTTGAGCAGTGACTTCTTCCTCGCTGAGCAGCCTTTCAGGTTATGTCGATATACGACTCATTCTACTGTGGATATAGATACTTGTCTACCTGTTTCCTCAAGCATCTTTTGCTGTTGTTCTGGGATTGATTTGCACTTTTCGCACCAAAATACGTTCATCTCTAGGAGACAGAATGTGTCTCCTTCCTGAGCGGTTTGATGGCTGCTTGGTCCCATGGTGCATATACTTGCATACTATTGCTTGTACAGATGAATGTGGTACCTTCAGGCATTTGGAAATTGTTCCCAAAGATGAACCAGACACGTGGAGGTCCACAATTGTTTTCCCTAAGGTTTTGGCTGATTTCTTTACATTTTCCCATGATGTCAAGCAAAGAGGCACTGAGTTTGAAGGTAGGCCTTGAAATACATCCACAGGTACACCTCCAATTCAGTACACCCCTTATCAGAAGTTAATTGTCTAAAGGCTTGACATCATTTTCTGGAATTTTCCAAGCTGCTTAAAGGCACAGTTAACTTGTGTTTGTAAACTACTGACCCACTGGAATTTAGACGTTCACAGTGTTTTGATAATGCAGGGAACACACAGAAAGACAAGTGTCTTCTGCCCTATAATTTACTTTTAAGAGTTGCGTCTACTTTGGAGGATTCAATAGTTTCGACCCTCAAATCTGTAATGACATGTTTTGTGGGCAGAGATGATGCATTGATTGACAGTTTTAGATTGATAGTTGTGTTGTCATTATGCTAAATTATGGTGATTGGATGTTTCTCGTTTTCCGCTGTTGCAGTAATTCTATTCCTGTAGAGAAGAGAAGGAAGAAGAGGTCCAAATGGCTGCTGGAGGATGCTATTCCTAATGTAAGCATTTCACTCTGAATACTTGGGTAACACTTTATAGAATTGAGTTTTAAAGGGATAGTTCACAAAGAATTTAAAACTCTTGTCATCATTTACTCACCCTCATGTTGTTCCAAACCTGTCTTTCTATCTTGTTCCCCAGGAGAAATAAATTAATATGTATTTGGAACAATATGAAAGTGAGTAAATGATGACAGAATTGTCAGTTTTGGGTGAACTGTTTCTTTAATAAAAACTAGAGTGCCTCTCCAGCTGTTGAACACGACCTTTTCTTTTCTATTAAAATGTGTCTTTTGGTGTTACGGTAAGTAAGTCTTAAACTTTCTAAGTATGAAAAAAGCATTCAAATCCTTGGGATTTGAAGAAATGGCATTTCTAGTTCTCAAGTCTGTAGTACTTACTATAAACATGGAACTATTCAAGATCTTTCCTAAGTGCTATACAAGTGTAATTTTTTTACATTGCAATTCTGTGAAATTAAAGGAATAGTTCACCCACAAATAAAATTATGTCAAATGCAATTGCAGTTATGTATAAAACCAAACCTAATCAAAGTAATAGTTGCATTACTTTGATAGCAAAGCCATTAATAGGAACCATTTAGTAATTCTTAAGTATTCAGAATTTGCTGATTTTTAGTTCTTTACCATACACACAAAACACTTAAATAATGCAATTTGTGCAGTTCTCTTGAAATTAGATTCATGAAAAGGATGAAAGATGTGTTGGACTGCCGAGACTCTATTTGACCTGCCAATGCAAACTTGAACCTCTTACGGAGAGTGTGTCTTCTGCCTCTTATAAGATTCTGCAATCCCTTGATAGTTTGCTTTCATGTAGCTGAGTGAATTGCTTTTTATTCCAGTAATATTTTTCTGCAAAGTTTGTAATGTACTGACTACTTTGTTGACTTAAAACCATTTATACATGACTTGTGTGAAGTTTACTTTTCGATATCTTCACCTGCCTCCCTTCATCTGTCTCTCGCATCTCTTTGCGCCCGTGGTGATTTTCTTTTTTTCCCTCTGACTGCTCCCATGCAGACCTTGCATTTCTCCATTTCTTTTTTTATGTCATCTTCTGTATCTTTCTCACATTTCTCTCTCTCTCTCTCTCTCTCTCTCTCGCTCTCTCTCGCTCTCAGTGTTGAGGAAGCTACTTTGAAACCTGTAGTTTGTCATCCAATGAGCTACTCTTAAAACAGTTTCTCTCATTATTTACTCACCCTCATGCCATCCCAAATGTGTATGACTTTCTTTCATCTACAGAACACAAATTAAGATTTTTAGAAGAATATCTCAGCTCTGTAGGTCCATTCAATGCAAGTGAATGGTGACCAGGACTTTGAAGCTCCAAAAAGCGAATAAAGGCAGCATATAAGTAATCCATAAGACTCCAGTGGTTAATTCCATGTCTTCAGAAGTTATATGATAGGTGTGGGTGAGAAACAGATCAATATTTAAGTCCATAAATCTCCACCTTTGACCAGCCCCAACCAGTAGGGTGATATACACGAAGAATTCGAATCGCAAAAAGGCAAAAGAAGAATATGGAAGTGAGAGTGGAGATTTGTAGTAAAAGGGACTAAAACGTTGATCTGTTTCTTATCACATTTCCAAATCCGACCAGCAGCTCAACATATAAATCATTGTAGGCTTGCCATAGAAAAATTTGAGTTTTGTGGCTTTTAGTCCACATCTTTAAGCTTTGAGAGCATCTTTATGCTAGTTTACTCCTTTCAGCAGATATACACTCTTAAAATGTACAGTCTGTGTTGTACCCTAAAAAGAAGCATTTGCATTGGTATCAGTATCTGAAAACTATTGCGTTTGAATGATGCTCCATCCAGTCCACTAGGTGTCAGCATAAGCCGAAGACGACATGAACAAGAACGAACTTATGCACATTTAAATAAGTAGCATTGCTACTAGTTAGTTACTCCCCAACATTGCTCTCTCTTGTTCTCTCTCACCCTCTCATTCTGTCTTTCTGCATTTATAAAAAAGATTGGATTCATCCTCTGAAACACTTAACTGACAAATCCTTCGGAGAGGTCTCATCCCCAGATATGTTTTACTCCAACAACACAGTCTTGACACTCCTGGCAGCATGTCTAGTAATGCCAAGAGCAACTTTAATGACCGCATTAGAGTAACTTTAATGAGCACGATGACTATGATCATCATAATCAAAAGCAGTGATTATTGTATCCATCTGAATGACAATGAGTCGATGCAGTGTAATACATTTTTACATTGTATTTCATTCTGTTTGTAACGTCAACACAGAATGACCTCACTTCCACTTGGAGCACCAATCATCACATGGCCAACATCTTTGACTTCACGCTGGATGAGCTGCAGAGTTTAAAGAGGTAAATTGAACTTTATTGGTAATACACACTCAAAACACAAGTTCACACCAAGTCCGACAACGACACAAACGTATAAATGTCGCAAACAATTTTTTTCACCAAAAAGCCAAATTTAAAACAAGTTCAAATTCAAATTTTTGTTTAATTTCGAATTCTTGAAAATTCAAGATTTGGGTGGGGAAAGGCCTTTTTAGCTCTTAATTAAAGCTGAATAGTGCTGGTATTGATATAGATTTCCTAATTTGATTAAGATTCAAAAGCTCTCAATTGGATAACGATTCATTTGGGTATATTTTACATTTGGGTGTCCATATTGTTTACATAAAAAATTAATTTTCTCTCAACTTATGCTGTCAGTTATACAGGGGACCTTCTAACTTGGTACATTATTAGTACAATAATCTGATAAAAACAAATTTTTTGTTAGTTTATCATAATTTTGATCACATTTAGCTTTTTAAAAATGTACAAATTCTATGTGTTCCATCAGCAAATATGATGTCTTGAAATTTCAATTTGAACTATTTACAAGTTTTTACATTGATATGTAGAGCAAGTGCTGTAATGGGACTGTCTCTTTAAGAATAGTGGCAGTTTAGGTTAGCGTTTCACAGAAAGTTTTTTTGGTTGAGTGCACATTAATGACATTGGAGTTACACAGTTTCTTTACATGACTATTCCAAACACAGCACTTCCCCATATGTCATGGTCTGACCAACATATATGCTTGCCCACAACTCTCGCCTTTGGTTGAGTCAATATTGATGTGTTGGGTTGGTAAGGATGCTCAAATAAAACATGTTTTGTAGCACCACAGTGTTAGCAGTTTTTGTGAAAATCAACCTATGAATGGCTTATATTTATGTTTTCAGAAATATTTAGCTATAATAAGGCATAATCAGTTTATATTGGGAAAATAGCACATTACCACCCTTGTCCTTTCAGTGACATAATCATAATCCGTCAGGACCCCGAGACACATCGTAACAATTAACCGTATAATAAAGAAATCTGCTCTCTTTAGGTTTGATGGCACATTTGATACGCCTGCCCTTTCATTTTTTGACAGTCATCTCACCTGTGCTAAAACGGACAGAAATTAATTGTCGCCACAACGTGAATGTACGTAATAACCCTAATGAGGTCTCAATCATATTCAGTCTCTCTTCATCAAAGCAACAGATAGCACACTTAACCTTTTCTCATTACCTTTTCAATTGACTGCTCACGCATCTATTTATTGGCTTTCGAACAATTACGCTCATTTGCATTAATTTCCCTTTGAAAAATCTGAAAGGTCTCTCACAGTTTTCCCCATCACAACCCCACCCTTGGAAGTTTTTATCAACACAGTAGGCGAAGAGATTTAATTATACTTTTCTGTGAAGGTAATCGTCTCTCAAAAAGGCCTGAATAATGAGAGAATTGGAAACACTATTGGGGCAGACAAAGCTTTCAGAGGCGAGAGAGAATGTCTGATAGGGGTTGTTGAAGTGTATAAAAGAGAAATCTGGAGTTGATTTTGGCCATAATAAAAAGGGCACGTTGGGTTTATCACAAAGCCGTGAACTGTAGTTAATGATTGCCCCTTGAATTGTACTGCTGATAAATTCTGTTATCGCAATCCCAATGGGTTGAATAGTAAGCAGCTGGTCGGATCAACTGTATTCATTTGTATTCTTCAGTATTTTGTTCCCTTGGCCTCTTGAGTGTGCAAAGTTATTTTTGAAAGTTAAGTCATTGCTAGTCTTACTGGCTATGTTCACAAAGCAACAGAATTCAGTTGTTCAGTCCTGTAAGTATTAAATACAGTATGGTCCTATTCATACACAGTTTAGTAACAAACAAGATTGACATCTGTGTTCTATTACCAAAGTGACTACCTTGAGTTTTCAGGACTCACAAGTGAATTTTGAGAGCGAGTTCAGTTGTGTGATCAGAACCACACTTGATTTTGACATTCGTATGGCATATATATCGTGCACTTTGGGGTATTCGCTGACAATCATTAATGTTAAAGCTGTCAACATGTCTCAGAATATGGAAAATGGCATACGGAAAAGAGCCAGACAAATATCCTGTTAAATGTTTAGGTGTGGGAGAAGGAAAATAAACCACGCTCCTTACTTTTTCAACACCTCCACTCCAAACACCTCATTCATTTCCGGTATTTAACAGCCATTTTTACAATTCAATCAATTACCGATGAATAAAATCTAGCCCTGTTCCACTTTTTTTTTATCATTGATATCCTGATTCACATCTGATTGCAGAAGTAAAATGGGTTGCAAAATTGTGTTTCATGTTGACTTCAAGGGATAGTTCACACAAAAATTTAAATTCTCTCATCATTTACTCACCTCATACCATCCCAGATGTGTACAACTTTCTTTCTTCTGCAGAATGCAAATTAGGATTTTTTGAAAAATATCTCTGCTCTGTTGGTCCATACAATGCAAGTGAATGGTGATCAGACCTTTTGTGGCTTCAAAAATCACATAAAAGAAATCCATATGACTCCAGTCTTTAAATCCATATCTGCAGAAGCAATATAATAGGTGTGGGTCAGAAAAAGAACAATAAGTAATTTTACTCAAAATTTCCACTTTAACTTTCACTTTTGGATGTAAAAGTGAAACTAAACAGGCACCACATGTGACTTGCAGATGTAAAAGTGAAAGTGGAGATTTAGAGTAAAAACTTTTAGCTGTTTCTCACCCACACATATTATATTGCTACAAAAGTCTGATCACCATTCACTTTTATTGTATGGACATAAAGAGCTGAGATATTCTTCTAAAAATCTTTGAGTTCTGCTGAAGAAAAAAGGAGGGTGAGAAAATGATGAGAGGATTTTCATTTTTGGATGAACTATTCCTTTAAGTATGTGATGGTTTTAAATATAGCACTTTGTTATTTAAAACGTTCATGATCTCTGTCTCTTTATTCTTAGTACTAGTTCAGGACGGACGTTCAGTTTGGACCAGGACTCCACCGATGCAGCCAGTACTTCTGGATCCGCCACTACCAGTGTCTCCTATGACTTCAGGTACATTTCATTTTCCTCTCATCAGATGCTTCCTCTATCAAATGGGAAAGAATGCAGGTACACTCACCTGAAAAATCTCAGTGACCAGTTCACAGTCCTCAAAGTGAAGGAGAACATTCTATACATGCTATTATGCATTTAATCACATTAAATGTGTACTAAACCCAACCTAAATGTATTAAAATACTTTACTGTGCAAAAGTTTTAGGCGGTTGTGAAAAATGTTGTATAGTGAGAACAAGCTGAATCAGTAAAACAATTTTAAGGGCCCTGGACAGACAGGGGGCCCATCAGAATAACTGAAAGTTTTTCTGTATGATTTGTTATAAATGGCCACTTTGCCCAGGTAAGCTTGGATGAAAATTGCTCTTTCATGATAATAAAAGATGATCTAGTGTGTGGACTCCCCGTAAGATATTCAGTGTTTTATTCTAAAAGTGCTTTTTATTTTAAGCACTAAATTCACTTTCCATTAGTACAGCACTTACATGCATCCTCATACTTCTGTGAGAGCGTCATACAGTATGCTTGACTGGATCTTGTGGAACAGATTTTGCTAAACAACGCGGCGCAAACCACAAAACCTGTGAGACTCATTAGAATTAAACCAACAGTTTTCTACTTTGAAGCAGTATGGAGAATGTCAAACATCTCATAAGGTCAGACAGCCCAAATATTCTAAACAGCACTAACGAGGAACTTACGAGAAAACGTATTGTGTGCCATTACTGTAGTAGCACCAACTGTTGGTGTTTTGACAGAAATGTTATATATTCATATTAAAACTATATAAGTGGGATGGAAAAATCTACTCCATTTGTATTATTACAGTTTTAGTTATAAATTCAAAAAGTGTCTAGGCTGCTGTTTTTTCCATAACAGATTGATGTAGATTGTTTTATAGAACAGTTAGATTGACCTACTCAATGACATACCATCCATGGTCAAATCTGTGGTAACTCTCTTACATATAAAATCAGTCAAATGAAAGGCTTTAAAGGAAGTTCACCCAAAAATGAAAATTCTCTCATCATTTTCTCACACTTATGCCAAACCCAGATGTGTATGACTTTCTTTCATCTGCTGAACTGAAATGAAGATTTTCAGAAGAATTTCTCAGCTCTTTTGGTCCATACAATGCAAGTGAATGGGTGCCAACATTTTCAGTCAGCATAAAAGTTATCCATAGGACTCTAGTGGTTGAATCAATATCTTCAGAACTGATATTACAGGTGTGGGTGAAAACCAGATCAATATTTAAGTAATTTTGTACTATAAATTCTACTCCCTGCTCAGTCAATCTGCACTTTACATGTGTCAAAATGTTGCCACCCATTCACTTGCGTTGTATAGACCTACAGAGCTGAAATATTCTTTAAAAAAAATCATAATTTGTTCTGCAGAAAGAAGAAAGTCATACACATCTCAGATGGCATGAGGGTGAATACATGATGAGAGAATTTTCATTTTTTGATGAACCAACCCTTTAAAGCCTGGGCCACTATGAATTATGGACCAAGCTATCTGTTTTCCTCCTGTGTAAAAGCTGTTCTGTTCTAATGCTCTCTAATTCGGTTTTGTTTGCCTTCAGATTGTCCAAGAGATTACATAAATCAGCATTTAAACTTGAAAAGCCATTAGAAGCATTAGAAGCACAGTTCCAACTCACTAGACTGATTTGGTCGAACATTCAAATATGTATATGTTAGTTTATTATATGTAGTAATTTAATTAAATGCATAATTTAAGGTATTTTAATAAATTGTTCAATCTTAAATTTGTTTTTAGAGTCTTTTATTGAATGTGCATTCATGCTTATGTTTACAGTTGTTAATAATGATGTTTAAAAAAAAAAAAAGTTGTTACTTGTTGCAATAAGACTCAGGGGGCTCAGAGTATAAAGTTGTCAGGGGGGCCCAAAATCATAGCAGCGCTGCTGCATGCATGTGGTATTTTGAGTCCTCCACATGTGTTTTTGCAAAATTAAAGGGATAGTTCACAAAAAAATGTCTATCATCGTTTACTCACCCTCTTGATGTTTCAAACCTATAAGAGTTTCTATCTTTCATGGAGTTTCTATCTTTCATGGTAAGCAGAATGAGAGTCTCAGTCGCCTTATACGTTCATTGTATGGAAAAAAGAGGAAAGTTTATGGTGACCGAGGTCTCCTTTGGAGTTCCACAGAAGAAGGAAGTCATATGCTTTAGAACTACAATAATTTTATTTATTGTTCTAGCAAACTATGCCTTTAAATATATTTATTTAAATTGTGCAAGATATTTTAATCAATTCAAACTAAACATAATTATCATCAATTATAATAGTATTTTATAATAAATGAATACATCATAATTATAATTATACATAATTAAAATGTGACCTACATGCATGTGGCATTTGCGTTTGAAATGTTAACATTAACAAAATGTACAAAAAAATTATAATTGTTCAGTAATTTTATTGACAATTATGAAAATTCCACAACGGCGTTGTGTTGTATGTTTGTTGTGTATAACTAGCGAGTCTGAAATTCTTTACACTTAAAGCTCACGACATTGCTTAAACCCTTTCATAGGTATGATCAAACCGGTGTGATTACACTAGGCTGGGCTCAGAGGCATACAATTCTGCATGCGTGCTGCTGTTTACAAGCAATGAAGGAATAAAGCGGTTTTCATAATGAATCAGTTGCTCAAATAGGCTTTTCAAGATCACAGTATCTTTATTTTTTATGATACAAACATTCAGAGAATTACAAAATAAAGGTTTAAAGCCATTTCTGTTGGAGCTGACTGTTTTGAAGCAGCGATGCAGTGAAGCTTTCTGATGTCAAAAAAAGAATTAATAAACTAGTTTGTCTACATGAGTCCACTTCTGGTGCAAAAAAAAGTGGAAGGGCTAGGTTTTCTTGGGAACTCAGAATTCCATGCTGCATTGAAATGTAAACAACATGGTGGCTGTAACACAGACTCAGGTAAGTTGGGATCCCACACTGCTTCGCTGCGCTGGAGCCAGTTGTTGACTGCCGGAACTTCTGATGGCTCTCCGGACCAGGGGAACAGAGGGGGTTGGTACCCCAGGCTGCACTGGAACGGGGTTAGGTTCGTTGAGGGTTTTAAGAGGGAGTTCTGGGCGTACTCGGCCCACGGGAGGAAGCGGCTCCAATCGGCTTGGTTGTGATGGCAATAGGTGCGGAGAAACCTGGTGATCTCTTGGTTTAGGCATTCCGTCTGACCGTTAGACTGGGGGTGGTACCCCGAGGTGAGGCTGACATTGATGTTGAGCAGTCGGAAGAAGGCTCGCCATACCCTGGAGGTAAACTGGGGTCCACGGTCCGAGACGATGTCCTCGGGTAGACCGTAATAGCGGAACACCCAGTGGAGGAGGAGTTCCGCGGTTTCGAGGGCTGTGGGGAGCTTGGAGAGTGGGATTAAGCGGCATGCTTTAGAGAAGCGGTCGATGACGGTCAGTATAGTGGTGTGGCCTCGGGAGACCGGCAGGTCAGTGATAAAATCCACCGCGATGTGGGACCAGGGCCGGTGAGGTATGGGGAGTGGTTGAAAAAGCCCTGCGGGTGGTTGCTTCGGGGTTTTTGCCGTGTTGCAGGCGGAGCACCTGTGCACGAAGTCGGTGGTGTCTTCTTGTAGGGTTCCCCACCAGAAGCGGTTCTGCAGCAGGCGTGTAGTGGTAGCGATCCCGGGGTGCCCTGAGTTCGTGGCGTCGTGAACCCAACGAATGACTCTTTCGCGGAGGCTGCGTGGTACGAAAGTCCGGTTGGGCGGACAGTCGGGCAGAGGCGGTTCGGTCGCTTGGGCCTGGGTGATATCAGCCATGATGTCCCATTGGATTGGGGCCAGAATTAATGTGGGCGGAAGGATGGGTTCAACACTGGGGCTCGGGGGCATGGCGTCGTGTTGCCGGGAAAGTGAGTCGGCCTTGATGTTCTTGGAGCCCGGCAGATAGGAGATGGAAAAGCGGAAGCGTGTAAAGAACAGCACCCAACGAGCCTGCCGAGGGTTGAGCCTCTTGGCTGAGCGCAAATATTCCAGGTTGCGGTGGTCAGTCAAAACTTGGAAAGGATGTCGTGCTCCCTCCAGCCAATGTCGCCATTCCTCCAAAGCGGCCTTCATTGCCAAGAGTTCGCGGTTGTCTACGTCGTAGTTCCATTCCGCGGGCGAGAGTTTGCGGGAATAGAACGCGCAGGGGAACAGCTTGAGAGGATTGCCCTGGCGTTGAGAGAGGATGGCATCAATACCTGAGCTGGACGCGTCCACTTCTACTACAAATGGGAGGTCTGGGTTGGGATGGTGCAGAATGGGAGCCGAGGTAAAACGTTCTTTGAGCTGGCGGAATGCCCGGAATGCCTCGTTGGACCAGTGAAGCTTGGTGAGTCCCCCCTTTACCATGGCGGTGAGAGGCGCGGCGACAAAACTGAAGTTCCTAATGAAGCGGCGGTAAAAGTAGGAAAATCCTAGGAATCTTTGCAGCTCCTTCACAGTGTTGGGTCGTGGCCAGTTTAGTACCGCCCGCACCTTACTCTCGTCCATGGCCACCCCCTCTGGGCTGATGATGTACCCGAGAAATGTCACAGTGGTCAAGTGGAACTCGCACGTCTGCCTTGGCGTAAAGTTGATGCTCTGCCAGACGCTTTAACACGGCTCTGACCTGGGTGATATGTTCCTCCAGTGAGTTGGAGTAAACCAGTATGTCGTCGATGTAGACGATTACACACTGATTGAGCATGTCTCGGAAGATGTCGTTGATGTAAGACTGAAAGACGGAGGGGTCATTAGACAGGCCGAAAGGCATCACCATATATTCATAGTGGCCGTTTGTGGTGGAGAAGGCAGTCTTCCACTCGTCCCCCTCTCGGATGCGAATGAGGTTGTAAGCGCAGCGTAGGTCCAGCTTGGTGTAAATCTTGGCGGACCGTAGTTGTTCGAGGGCCGCGGGAATTAAAGGAAGTGGGTAGCGGAACTTTACGGTGACGTCGTTGAGTCCGCGGTAATCGATGCAAGGGCGCAGAGATCCGTCTTTCTTACCCACGAAGAAGAAGCCGGCTGAGGCTGGAGAGGTGGATGGCCGAATGAACCCCTTCGCGAGCTCCTCCTCTATGTAGGATCTCATAGCTTGGGATTCGGGTTCTGACAGGGGAAAGATGCGTCCCTTGGGCGGTGACATGCCGGGAATGAGCTCGATGGCGCAGTCGTGCACGCGATGAGGCGGGAGCTGTGCTGCCTTGACCTTGCTGAAGGCTACGCTTAGATCAGCGTATTCAGAGGGTACCAGGGAGGAGAAGTGAGGAGCTGCCGAAATACTGGTGGAACCTGCCAAGATAGGCGTGGGGGACTTTAGGCATTCCGTGAGGCAGTCGTCGCTCCACTGTGTGATCTGATGATCCCGCCAGGAGATGTGTGGGTTGTGCTTGCGTAACCAGGGATGGCCGAGAACCACTGGGTTGTGGGGCGAGTGAATGATGAAAAAGCGTGTGGTTTCCGTGTGCAGTGCCCCCACCTGCAGAATCACGTCAGTGGTGGTGTACCACACGCGACCGGTCCCCAGAGGGCGCCCGTCTAACGCCGCCACTGCCAAGGGAGGAGTACAAGATATCAGAGGAATGTTAGCGCGTTTGCACTGTGACTCATCAATAAAGTTACCCGCCGCCCCTGAGTCAATCATAGCATGAGTAGTGAGGTTAGCAGTAACGTGAGTGATTTGGACGGGGACTAAAAGACAAGAAGCAGTGAAAGTTGAGATAGTTATTGGACTCGCGGGCAGTTAGCGTGTTGATGCCCCGCTTGACCGCAGTAGAGGCAGAGGTTGTGTGAGATGCGGCGTTCCTTTTCCTCCTGAGAGAGATGTGTCCGGCCGACCTGCATGGGTTCGGGTTCATCGTGGAATGAACGAGTCGGGGCTGCCGGTGCGGACCGCTGGGTTGGTCGCCTGGAGCGGATGAGATTATCGATCCGTATGGCGAGAGTAATGAATTGATCGAGGGAGATACCTTCGTCACGACAGGCCAGTTCAGACTGAAGATCGGCACTCAGACCCTGTCGGAAGTGGAGCTTGAGGGGGCTTTCTGGCCAGCCGGTCTGCGTAGCGAGGGTGCGGAAGGAAAGCGCGTAGTCCGCTGCCGTGCGATTTCCCTGACGCAGGGCTAGCAGCTGTTCGCCCGGGCTCTTGCCGCTCTCGGGATGGTCAAAGACGGTGGTCAGCTGCCCATGAAGGATTCGTAGGTCGACTGGGTGAAACCCTGGTTGGACCAGATCGCGTTAGCCCAATCCAAAGCTCTGCCCGTGAGCACGGAGCACACGAAGAGGATCTTACTCTCGTCGGTGGGGTAAAGTGCCGGTTGTTGAGAGAGGAAGACCGAGCACTGCATGAGGAACCCCTTGCACTTCGAGGGCGTGCTGTCAAACTTCTCGGGGTGTGCGAGCCGAGGGCCGGCGATCGGCTGGTAGTGAGAAGCGGCGTCGGCCGCTTGGCTGGCTTGAGGCACGGCGGGCGCCGGTGCTGGCTGGCGGAGAGCTTGTACAGCCCGCATAATTTCATCCACGGCGGACGTCAGGCGGTCGAGTTGGTGGTGCTGGGCTGATAGCTGACTTGCTTGGGCGGTGAGTTCTTCAGCCAGGCGTGATATCACCGCTGGATCGATGTTTGGCGAAGTCTTCTGTAACACAGACTCAGGTAAGTTGGGATCCATCAGCAGTTTCTTTATTGAACTCACAGAGATAAACAGGCAATGGTCAAGGCAGTGGGTAAGCAGGGCAATCGTAGACAGGCTGAGCACGTAGTGAGGCAGGCAGAACGTCAGGGCAGGCAGCAAGTGGCAATACGAAGAGGCAGGCAAGAGTTTCAGGTAGGTAGGTAGCAAACAATCGTAGTCAGAGGGGTAAGCAAGGTCGGTAGGCAGAGAATGAATCAGATTTTAGTAGTAGAACGCTCAGTAGTGTAGCTGGAACAAACAAGACTTCGCAGTGACAATGTCACTGCGTGTAGCTTAAATAGAGGAAGCTGGAATGGGAATCAGCTGTGACTTAATCAAGCCCGGTATGTGGGTGCACGGGTGATTAGAATTCAGGTGAGTCAGATCTCCGGTGGCCAATTGCGGATGTGCTCTCGCCGGCGTTTGTGACAGTGGCACACATACACGGCAATCTCGCTTGCGGTAGTATCTTATCTTAATCAATCATTATAAACATGTAAAAATCATATTATATGTTTCATAATACATAATCTGTCATCCAATGTATCTGCTGTGAAGTGTAAGGTGACATTTTTTAATTAGAGCATACATTACAGAACTCATGCTGGAGGATTATTCAATACAGGAAAAACAGGTTAAATATAAAATTGTTTAGCCGTAGGGATGTACATTCATTTGCAGTGCACAGACCATCGCAAATCAGCCATACTCTTGTAGCGTTCTTCCAGCATCACGATTCACTTAACAATCAGTGAAGTTAAAGCACTGCATGACACACAAGTGTCAGCCTAATGCTTCATTTCACCTGCGGCGCAGTTCCCATTCCATTTTCCCTTCATTAGCCTGTGACCTCACTGGCACCCTGTTGCCGTGGAAACTACCGATACTAACCCTAAACCACGACTGGCTCATCCACTCATAACACAAGCACTTGATATGAGCCTGAGGGATTCTGAGAGCCAATTCGTCACGAATGGTGTCATCAGTGATTGCAACTAAACTGCTGGTTCGCCAAGCCTCCTCTTACCGCTTTGCATTTAATATACTTGAGCTCGAGCAATCATGAATTTGACTTAAGTGCTGAAATAACTATGGTGGGTTGGCAAGAATCCAGTTGGTGCACATGGTCCCTGCTTGCAATGGATTTGCTTGATTTAGGTCCCCATTGAGCATAAACCAAATAAATTGTCAAGTGTAAACAAAGCTGTTTACTCCTTTCAGTATAATATAAAAAGACCAGTAGCACACTGTAGTAATCCTTATTGCAGGCTATGTGTTTTTTGTTCCTTCAAGTGCAATAAATCTGATCCCAAAACGTATGAGAAGCTGCATTTCATGTTTAACTTGCATTACAAATTAAACAAAAAGTTATCTTTGCCACTCAAAGCCAAGAACATTTTAAAGTTTTAAATGAAATATTTAAATTCTAAAATTGTTTTGGGCATCAGGTGTCAAAAAGGTTGCATACAACTTCGGATAAGAAATGATTTCGGATAATCAGATATTTAAAATGTCTTTTTATGTTTCATAATATAGTCGTAATGCCACTGCAGACACCATAGTGAAGTTTTTTTTATATGTAAAAATTTTACATAATGTACACTTATTTACTGTGCAATGAGATCTTGTGCATTTATTAAAGCTAGCTATGTATTTGATGTTGATCTGATTTCATATTTAACAGACATTAATTGGTCATATTAAGAATTTGGGTAACTCTTTACATTGAGGGTCTATTTGCTAACATTAAAGGGTTAGTTCACCCAACAATTTAAATTCTCTCATTATTCACTTACCCTGATGCCATCCCAGATGACTGTCTTTCTTCAGCAGAACACCAATGAAGCTCTGTAGGTTCTTATAAAGTAAATGGGTGCCATCATGCCACTGGCTGTTTGATGGTTTGATTTAGGCTGCATAAAAGTAATCCACATTCGACGCATCGGTGATGTAAGCGCTATGGTGCGTTCACGCGAGAAGTCGGAAGCGCACACTTTGTATACAACAGAGGAATGAACGTCATGCGAGAGTTAGTTAATTTCAAACAGCATTCTAGTGCTGAACGGAAGCAATGATTTAAAGTTAAAAACGTTTTAATTATCTATTTGTTTCTTACACCAACCAATCAATTTGCTTCTGAAGACATTGATTGACTGGATTACATTTATGCTGCCTAAATATGCCTTTTGGTTCGGCAAACAGCCAGCACCCTGATGGCACCCATTTACTTACATTATAAGGACCTACAGAGCTTAAAACTTTTTCTAAAAATCTTAATTTGGTGTTCTGCTGAAGAAAGACAGTCATACACATCTAGGATGGCATCAGGGTGAGTGAATAATGAGACATTTTTTATATTTGGGTGAACTATTCCTTTAATAAATGCATTAGGTATCAAGATCTAACAATTAACAATATTTTAAAAGCATTTATTAATCTATGTTAATCTTAAATTATCACTGATTCTTATGATGAGGGACAAAACATGTTTAATTTTTTTAATACTAAATTATTTAGAAATGGATATATTTGTTGACAAAGGTCTCTGCTAACAAACCATGTGGTTTTTATAAAAACACTTTTTTCTGAAAATTGACATTTATTCACTTCCTAACTTTCATATTACTGTGATTTGTGTCAACTCCATCAGACACTCTAAAAAGCATGCTATTTTAATTTGATCCATCCAACAAGAGTGTAAAGTATTTAGTTATCTAATAAAAGTGTTCAGTAAAGAAGTTAAGTGATGAAATATATTCCATAATTTTTTTGTTTTTCTGTTTTCACACTATTCTGAATATTTTTCCATCTTAACCTTGTGGTGTACACTGGATACATTTCATTTTTTCCTTAGTTGAATCTGCCTCGGTAACCTCAACTAAAATGCCAAAAATGTATCCCACAATTCTACCAGAAATGACCACAGTGGGAATGACGGAGTTGACATGTTGAAGCCTTGACCGCCGAGACTTAACCATTGTTTGTTATAAATATTAAACTTACCAGACCACGTGACCTACTGTTGCATCCACCATGAGCAGGATGTGGGAAAGGGGCACTCAGAGTTATCCTGACCATGACATTGGCTGATTTATTCAACTGTTGATAGACAGTGTTTTATGGAAAATATCATTTAACGTTTACTTAATGTGTTGTTTGAGATCTTACAGATACCTACCTTTCATTTGACATGTTTATTTATGAAATTGTTGTATTTTTAAACACTTTTAAACACTCTTGCTGAGGACAGGTTAAGTGTTAAGTGTGCTTTCAAGTATAGAGCGTGCATTAAAAAAAAACATTCTAATGAAATTATTAAAAAATATAAGAAAAGGATTCACTGAGTATACACATTTGCTTTAGATTTAACTTTTCCAGTATTTTTATTATTATGAATTTATAAATTTTTAACATAAAGATGACTTTTGAATGTAAGACATGTTTTGTCCCTTATCTCAAGAATCAGTGTTAGACATAATATATTATACAATTAATATACAATTGTACTTGTTAGTTCATAATGCATTAAATAATAAACTTTTAATGTTAAAGTGTATATACATTAATTAGTAATACATTAATAATACATTTATAAAAGCATTACTCATTGTTACTTCAAGTTAACTAATGTATTGCCTAATGTGTGTAACCAGAATTTAATTTATTTACTTTAACTTAATTGAAATATTTGGCATAGATTTGCACACAATGTTTTTTTTTTTCTAGTTAGCAATAGAAATTCAATTCTAAGGGGCAAATATTGCTCCATGTGAAAACAGTTCATTTCTGGGACTGGAACTACTGCCTTACACCTTTCATCACAAGTGTCCTCTTCAACGCTACACTGCAGCGTAATCAATATTGCTTTAGTGGGACATTTTGGCAGAGCAGCTGTCACTGTCGATTCTCACCTCGCCTGCTGGGGTTGCACTCTGCTGCCCACAAGTTAAAGAGCAATAACAGGCGTCCATCACCACCTGATGTAGTGTGTAAAGCGTCTCTGACAGCTCGGAGACAAATGTGGTGTCACATGGATTATTTATGGTTATGGGCACTTGTTTGCCCCTGTTTCTTTTAGAGAGTCAGTAAAAGTAGATTAATGGCCAGTCAATCTATGCCAGGATTGAAGATGTCATCACTCATATCTGTTGTATGAAGGATGGGTCGCGATCGCCCAACAACTGGCTGGTCTGTTGTTGTTGTTACACTTTCAAAACAGTGCCATTGTTGCTTAAATTTTGGGAATGGAATGGAAAGTGATAGTAAGAACTTAGGGAAAACATAAGTAGAATACTAATTAAAGCAGTATTCCCAAGAAAACATGTTTTGTGAAACTTTTGCTTTGAGAAAGAAAAAATTAAGGAGACATGTGTAAAAAAATCGCAACATCTGCTCAAACCAAATTAGTAATGGTGCGATTGCATCATGTCGGAATTAGGTGGAAACTCGTAGATTCTACTCTGTGCTGATAATATCCTCAGACATTCTCAGTTATTCGTTTCTATGGCAACACTTATAACGCCAAAACAGTTTTGTTGTTGATAACAACAAAATGTTTATCACTACAATAATTCAGTAATTTACCTCTGCTCTTGCAATGTTTAAGAACAGCAACAAAAATTGTTACAAGAAAGAAATTGCTGAACAACTGAAATCCACCTCCAGTTTGTGTCAGAGTTCTGTTGGTGTTTATTTTGTAATTAATGAATGTCTGACAGCTCATTATGTATCTTAGTACAAGACTACTTGACAAATAAATAAATACATGCACATGAAACATTGATTTGAGTTGAAATGATTTTATTAGCTTACTTGTAAAGAATGCAAAGTGATCCGAGAAGCAACAAAAAGATCATTTGAATATACCAAGATATGTGGTCTGATACGTGAAGATGCGGTTGTTACTGAGAAATATCAGACCACTAGATGGCGCCATTGACCAATCAGAATTTAGTATTCCAGAGAGCTGATATAAAATGGCATATTAAACATAAATATGTTCACTACCTTCAACTGTTGAGGCTGCTGTCATATTGGTTTGTTTTACATGACATCACAACTGCTGATATCACGAAGTTGGAACTTTCATAGAATTCATAGAGTTTACAACTTGTAATCACGAGATCAGTGAAGACGTGAATGCTTTTTTCAGGTCGGAATCTTGTAATTGACTCTTTGCTATGCCCCGCCTTAAAAGCACTTCTGACCAATCCTGTCTTAGCATCTGTTGCCCTGCCGCCATTACTCTGACATGCGTTTAATATTCTCAGATGCCTATGGAAGTAATGTATGTTTGAGAACTTCTAAGCAGGATTTTATCAAAATAATAATAAAAAATGTAAACACGTAGTTTTGCTGGGTCATTTGTAATAGTGACGTGAGTTACCCAGAGAGGATACACTCAGTTTTTTTTTTCCGTTCTTTTTTTAATAATCTTTACAAAACATCTGGAGAAGAGCATGTTATGGATTAAACTGTTTCAGTCATCATTCCCAAAAGAACATATTGCATCTGCAACGACACCTTCATTTGCTCAAAGGTAAATTAAAGCTAATAACTAAACATTAATTCATTTATAATTTGATTCAAGTCATAATAAAAGCGATTGTAAATAAACAGTTCACAGCATCAAAATGAGTGTGTTATGAGACGTGATAAACAGCTGTAAAGAGATTAATGGAAAGGAGGAGGCGAGAACCGGCTTGACAATATAAATAATAGTTTAATATAAATCTCAACCAAAAATACAAACACACACAGGTGTCGGACAGTTGTCCGTAAATCTCTTTCTCTGTCCCACTGCCGTCTATGTTCGGCCTTTATCCCTCTCATGACCTGGCCCCGCCCTCCACCCTGCAACAACATCTTTGTTCACTTACTGTACACTAATGTTAGTGTTATCAAATTACTCTGTAATTTAACAATTTATATTACAACAAACTTAAAATAAATATGCCTTACAATGTCACTCTTCATACCAACCCACATAAAAATATTATCCATTTAATTTCACGGCAATCTCACATTCCAATGGGGAGCATGTCAGAGCAAGCAACCATAACTAAGGGGGCGGAGCTTAGTGAAGTTTCAATTACTGTAATTCTAACATGTTATGAACCCACCATTAAATTATTTAAAATGTACCCTAATGTTCACTTAATTTTATATTGTGATAAATGGAAGCTAGAAAATGATTTCCATCTTTAGAAATGATATGTTGGGACATGAAAATGCAATGCAAAGTAGAAATGAACTAGATACAATAATCTCTTTTGCGTTTATTTTTTTTATATTATTTCACCCACTGCGCTTGGCCTCAAGAAATCATAACTACAGAAACCAAAGTTCTGTGCTCAGACCATGCGTTTGGGCTGATAGCTGGTTTGGGACTACCAAACGTCCCCATTCGCTCTTTGATATATTTCCCATAGTTCGTCTTTTTTATTTTTGGATATGAACGCTCATTATCATCCTCGCTGCGTTCCTTAGGGTGTTTGAATAGAGGCAGAGAGAGAGGGTGGAGAAAAATAAACACAACTTGGGTTTTCTCTAATGGAAAAGTTGTTAGGGTCGACAGATCCCCGTCCCCTACTGTGAATACTCGTTGTGGGCTTGATCAAACATACCAGCAAAACATATCTGCTTTCCATGCTTGGCTTTCATGTTCTAATGCTGTTTAGGGCCACGTCCTATTTTAGCAGCTTTAATGACTCTAAAATGGAGGATCTGTTGGATTTACCTGTAATGCTTGTCCCTGATTAGAAATGTGTGGTCATGTGTGGTATAGTTTATGCGGATTGGGAAACTCCCCGAAGATTTGCTGCAGGGAAGAAAAAAAAATAAATAAAAAATTATAATTATTTATATATATATATATATATATATATATATATATATATATACATATATATATATATATATATATAATTAAATAAAAATCAGATTCTGCTATGCAACCTTTAAATGGGATGCCACCCACAGAGGCAAGTTAATAGGGACTGCTTTTAGTGATGAATAGGGACATCTTGTGGAAAGCAGTTGTAATGCACATTTATAACTGAAGAATGTGAAATTAATTTTAAGACAACATGAAATAGCATTTACACTAGCAAAACGAGGACATACTGTATATCTGTGTGAAATGCGAAATAATGTAGGCCAGGACTTGATTTTATGCCCAAAAAATGGAGAGAGAGACAACTATATATACGTGTGTGTGTGTGTGTGTGTGTGTGTGTGTGTGTGTGTGTGTGTGTGTGTGTGTGTGTGTGTGTACACTACCGGTCAAAAGTTTTTAAACACTTACTCATTCTTTATTATATATTTTTTTCTTCACATTTTAGAATAATAGTATAGTCATCAAAACTATGGGATAACATAAATGTAACTATGGGAATTATGTTGTGACTAAACAAAATCCCAAATAAATCAAAACTGTGTTATATTTTAGCATCTTCAAAGTAGTGTCACGGTACCAACATTTCAGTAGTCGGTACCAATACCAGTGAAATTTCACGGTACTCGATACCATTTTCGGTACCAAAGCAAAAACAGGTTACTAAACAACACTCTTTTATTAACAAAGTCTACAAAACATTAGCAGCAGAACTAAGAACAGAAATATGCCATTGAGCATTACTTTAATTTAAATATATTGTTTTTTAATTATAACAAAACTGTACAATGTATGCTTAAAGTATTTTTGAACACTTATTGAATTAATCCGGGTGTCTTTCAGGTGCTTTATTAAGTTTGATGTGTTCCCTCCTTTCGTCAGAAAATTGCGAAAGCAGCGTTTACAAATAGGTTTTTGCTGATCTATGATGTTTCCCTTTTCATCAGCCTCAAATACAAAGAATTTCCAAACCTGGCTTTTTCCACTTTTCTTTTAAACAAGATTCAATTGAGACTCCACAGCAGCTTTGCTTGTCGCCATCTTTTGGTTGTTGTGTGCGTTCAAAAGTTCCCAACTCTGCATGGGTACCGGGTAGAAAATTCTTCAGAAACGTTGTTTCAAAAGTTTGTGATTAAAACTTTCTCGTTAGCATGATGTGCACTGATGTCTTTGCACAATTAAACCACTAACATTTATTGTGAGTAAATGCTGCCAGTTTTTATTTCATGTTGTCTTGATACCGCATGATTACAACGAAAAGCTTTTAAGCTAAAACAGTATTTTTGCAGGAAAAATGTGGGAAGTCGGAAGAGGAAGTTGCCCTCTTGTAACTACTCTGTGCTGGCCACAAAGAGAGAGATGGTGGAGAGTGAGCTCAGTCCGCTCAGCATGCCTGTTGAGGAGAGCAACATTATGATGGAGAACAGCATCGACAGTCACACCTTTGAGAGCATCAGTGAGGACGACGACTCGCTGTCTCACCTTAAGTCTTCCATCACCAGCTATTTTGGGGCAGCTGGTCGGCTCACCTGTGGGGAGAAATATCAGGTTCTGGCTCGTAGGATCACACCCGAAGGCAAGGTGCAGTATTTAGTGGAGTGGGAAGGAACTACACCTTACTGAAAGTCATAGAACAGGAGGTGTCAAACAGATGGGCGGCAAAGGAAGGTGACTTGGCTCTCAATAGATTCTCTTTATTTTCCTGTGTTGCTTTTCTGAAAGTCATAGTTTCAGAGTTTTAGATTTTTCCACAAATCATATTTTATAAACCACATAGTTGTGTTGTTTTGTTTTTTTCCTAGAAGCAAAGGGTTATCTGATACTCTGGTCTTGTTTGATGTGGGACCTTAGTCTTTTATTTTTCTTCATTTCTTTTCTTGAAGTCAATCACAGTGTCCTTTTGCTTGGGCACTTTAAACTCACAGACATGAGCAGTCTGATTTAGTTTAGACACATATGCTAACCTTACACAGTATAACAGCGGTATCAGTGAGTAGGCAGCAGATAAAAGACAGTATTATACAATATTAATTCATTTTCAATTTAGTTGTGGGACCCAAGAGTTTCAGTTCCTATTGGTCATCAAAGCGCCATGGCAACTCATCAATTCTGAGTAGCTCTAGATCTGTTTCATAAGTGTAAAAGCCTATAAAAAAATTTTCATTTTTGTATGAAAGGAATGCACCTTTAATTAAGTTTGGGGTTCAATTAAAGAAATACTTGACCCCCAAAATGAAATCATATCATTATTTACTCCCCTTCAGACAGTAGGTGGCAAAATAATGACAGAATTTGAATTTTTTGGCTTAACTTTTCTTTTAAAGGAATATTCCAAATTGAGCTCAATCGACAGTATTTGTGGGATAATGTTGAGTACAACAAAAATTCATTTGACTTGTCCTTTTCGTTAAGAATGAACAAAAAAGCAAAAATCTCAGTTACAGTGAGGCGCTTACTATGTTAGTGAATGGGGCCAGTGCTTAAATATTAAAATACTGTTACAGAAGTTTAGCAACAAGACATAAACAAAATGAGCGTTAACATGATTTTATGCTGATAAAATCACTTATTAACCTTTTCTGTATAAAGTTATATCCAATTTTACACTTAGTTGTCATGACGACGTGACCACGTTACACATTGTTTAAACATTAACCCTAAACTGAATGTGAAAACGACGATTTAAACAACTTTACAGTTTAAATAATACATGAGTTTTAACAGAACAATGAATGTATGTGCTTTTATAGAAGTAGAAACTTCACATTTCTGCCTTGAAACCCTTTAAAAATGTGCCCCCTATACATTCATTGTAAGTGCTTACAAAACAAAACCTCTTTTTTTTTTTTAAGCCGTGTCAAAATTACTTTTTTGTGGTAATCAAAATTATGCCACAAGTGCTTTCGACTGAGCTTAATTTGTACTGAACCCGGAATATTCTTTTAAATGTGGAGTTTTTTCCAAGCAGTGCTCTTATCTCAGAGAGTAGATTTCTTAATGTCTTTTATTCATCTCACTCAGTATTTCTGCAATAGGGTGATATAATGACTTGTGCGCATTTGTTTGTTCACCAACAATTGTCAGACAGCGGTATATTTAGTTAAAATACATTTTAGTATGAACTTTTTTTTTCAACTATAGTTTTGAAATACTTTGTAGGTGATTATATAACCAAAGTGATGCAAATACTGTTTTAAGACTGTTAAAAAGTATTCTTCTATTTTGTATGCTTTTGTATGTAAGATAAGACCTGCTTTGGCTGAGAAAACAAAACAAAACTGAAAGTGGAGCGTTCCAGAGAAACTGTTTCATTTGCAAAATAATTTAGGCTATTTTTAGCATTTGCCCACTGATTACAGTCAAATCAAAGTTTTTCTCCAAAGATTTTTCATTTTCTTCATTTCATTTAAGGTGGATATGGAAGTGGATATATCCATATTAACAGATGTTTGGGTTGACTGGAAAATTGAAAGATATATGAAGTTTCAAAGCTGTCAGGTTTGATGATTCAATAATTGGACTTCATTAGTTTTATAGTACACAACATTATAAATATACTTTATTATTTACATGTATATAATTGAATAAAAGTTTAACCCCCATTTTATAATTGCACTATTCATATTATGTCAGCTATGCAAGCTATTATTGGAAAGATTAACATATATTTTGTAATTGAATTTAAAGAAAACTATATAAAAGGCTATTTCAAGTATTTGATATTCTTTTATTGTTGTTGTACCTTTTATAATGTTTCCCCAATTAAAGCATTTGTGCAATTGAATACCAGTTGCAACAGTATTGTCAACAGAGTACTGATCATGTTCACAAGTTTTGTCTCAATTGTTGATTACTTTTCAATTTTGTATCATTTGGTTCCGAGTTTAACAGGGTTCAGAAGAAACACATAACATATCTGTCATATCTGTGTCAAGATTAAAGTTAATATGTTTTGGATGCTCTTATTACAGCATTCCTACATAGCACATTCAAAGCCATACATGACAAACATGTAATGTTTGGAAACTGTGTTCAAATGTGTTAATTGTGCAAACTTGCATATGTCATTATTAATTCATTCCTGTTTCAGACCATTAAACATTTTGTCAGCAATGATTTTGTGTGTCTCATGATACTGTTCAAACAAAAAGGTAAAAAATTTAGACATAGTGAATTTATGTTTCTAAACAAAAACATTTGTTCAGATTAGTTTAGCCGCCATTTATGCAGATTGCATCTTTATGCCATTATGTGGCAACAGATAATTGTCTTTTATGTGCTTTTGAATAGTTCACCCAAAAATAACATTCTCTCATCATATATTCTCCCTCATGCCAACTAAGATGTGTAAGACTTTCTTTATTCAGCAGAACACAAACGAAGATTTCTACAAGAATATCTTAACTCTGTAAGTCTATACAATGCAAGTGAATGGTGACCAGAACTCTGAAGCTCCATAAAGTGCAACATGAAAGTAATCCATATGACTTTAGTGGTTAATCAATGTCATCTGAAACGATCCAGTCAGTTTTCAGCTTTTTGAAGCTTCAAATTTTCTGGCCACCATTCACTTGCATTGAAATGACCTACAGAGCTGGAGTATTCTTCTGAAAATCTTTGTTTGTATTCTGCAAAAGAAAGAAAATCATACACATCTGGGATGGCACGAGGGTGAGTAAATAATGAGAGAATTTTCATTTTTGGGTGAACTGTCCCTTTAAGTGAATTACAGTAATTACATTGAGTCTTTCATGATCAACAATGGAAGTAAACAAGATCAATTCATTCACTTAAAAGATTCATTGATAAACACTGATTTGTTCATGAATGAAACACCTATCTAGACAAAGGGTGGCTACTTTAAGAAAGGTCAAATTTTAGAAAGTTTTAATTCTATATTTTTTGCTAATGCATAAGTCTTATTTGTGTTATATCTTTGCTCTGATTTGTCACCTATTAGAAATTAGTAACAAATATTAGTAAACCATATAGCTCTGTGTTATTTCAAAGACTTATTACAGTCATGACAAAACTGCTGTAGCAATGTAAATTAATTTCATTTTACGTAAAAAAAAAAAATAATAATAATTCTCAGCTTTAAAGTACTAAATTATTTTTTGTGATTGCAGTCGCCATAAAATGTTATGCAATCATAAACAACTGGAAAAGTCGTGTAAATACATATGTCAAAAGGTGTGGGAACTCCAATAACTGTCAATAAATGTATAAATCCCTGTTGTTACGTGCCACAGTCATGGGGTCATGAAATTACAAACCTTACTGAGGCAAAGGTTTAAATCATAAATATTAATTAGGTGACGCTAACATTGCTTGGTAACCAGAGCATCCAGGGCAGCACGTATACCGCGCCTTCTAGTTGACTAGGGCCTATCAGCCAGGGTCTTTCAGCCAATCAGGCAGGTGTTGTTACGTTACTCAATTAATATACATGAGTCAAGACTTCGCCGATGTTACGTTAACTTGGGAGAAAACAAGTGAATGACGGAGGGGTAAAAATGCCCCTTTTTCTGTGGCATTTCCTTTAATGTAACCGTTATGTTATTTGTTGTTCTCCAATATTCAGTATAATATAAAATATGCAAAAACAATGTCTAAATGAAAGAATCCACTCGTTATATTTCCAGATTAAATTCATTTTTTAAGAGAGAGTGGTTCGTGTTTGTGGACAGACATTTGTTGCTTTCTTCGCCAGAGAGTTTAATCCATTAATTGAATTAAGGTATTTAACAACGTGACTCTCAGTGACCCGTTTGCAGTGCACGCGCGCGTCTCAGTATTACGAGTCATCAGTAGTTTTACAGTATTCATAAGTATATTTCGGTGCCGTATTCATTCAGCATGGGGCATCCATCAACTGTGCAAGTGGCCAGGAGAGTTACATGTTGAAAAGTACTAGTTAAAAACATGTTTAGTGGTCCACACAGCACTAGTATGGCACCATACATCACCCGCTGTCAGCACCAGGGCTGGATGAGGGTAACCGGTGAGTATAAAACGATTTGTTTTGCCCAGACATAGTTCAGCCCTCAGCCCTCCGCATATATTACGAATTCTGGCATGCATGCAAAATGATATAATATCTGCCATATGTTTACTACAGCTGCATTTTTAGTCCCATATTTGTGATCTCAATTTTGGACCACATGGTATATCTGTGTCTCAAGTCTATAATGTAGTATAGCTACAAACAGATCCTATGTAATTTATTCTATATTTTCCCAGTGGTCCAAGAGGGACACAATTAACATGAATATTTCCAATGTCTTGCCTTTTTGTCAGCTACTAATCATATAAAGACTAAAGAATGCTACAGTAAAGACAAAATAGCCTACCACAGATTCTCTACAGCTTTGGAATTATACTCGCTACTTATATTTTATACATGAAGTCTTTCTATTTTAAAACCTATAAATTCATGTTAGAAAATTGGTAACGCAAAGGGTTTAATTTTGTATGATACAGTACCCATGCACGATGCACCAGAATCTTGGCCAAGCAGGATTGTCCATTCATAGATTTGTTATCTATATGGCAGTTGGCTTTATGACCAGTGGGTCGCCTCCTATAGGATGAGTATTAACTGCTAGACTTAAACACTTTGGTTCTATCATGCTTATGATTTATCAATGGATTTCTCAACTTCCATTTCTTCTCATATTTTAATATAAAAAAGTAATTTCTTTTTTACAGACATGAAAGGTTCATCGGTTCACTGGATATCTTGTGGACAGCCACTCTCAGAACCTATTGGTTGGAAGGTCAAGTTTTGCTTGGTGGCTGAATGTCAACTAGTTCTTCTTGACAAGAGAGAGGTAATATAATCTTCTTCTTCTTCTTCATTGATTATACTTTAGTTGTTAGAATTATTTTTAGAATGTGAATAAATACTTTACCACTGTATGTATGATTATATAACAGAAATTAGGTAATATAAATTCTGTTGCTACTGTAATTGTATCAGGCATCCTCTCTTAATATTAGTAACTGAGACTTGCAAAATATGCATCGTGACCTCATATTTGTGGTACCATTTTGACCTCAAGAGGGCAGCACAGATTAATAGTTTTATAGAAACTTGACAGAGCAAAGATGACTTTTTTTTCCAGCATATTTAGAATCTGTCCTCTATCTTGTGGAATCTATCTTATCAAACTCACCACTGTACTCTTTATGCCAAGGCTGAACTGCGGCCATTTGTCATTGTGTCTTTGCTGCCTTCTTGGCCAGGTCACTTTTGTCAAACAGATTTTATTTCAATAAAAATGATCCTGGTTAAATAAAGGTTACTGACTGACTACCTTGTAGGCCTTTGTTCACCAGCAGCCCATATGAATGTCTTTCTGCAATCTGTCCTTAGATTAGTCCACTGCTCTTCCAAGAGCGCCGTGCTGAATCATGCACCGTATGGCTCCTGCGTCGCAGCACCAGCATTCCAGAGGAAGTTCAGGTCCGTAAGGACCAGAGCACCCAAACCAGAGACAGCAGTGAGTGCATACACATACTGTAGATCAGAGGTGTCAAACTCAGTTCCTGGAAGGCCACAGACCTGCAGAGTTTAGTTCCAGCCCTGCTCCAAAATGCCTCCTTGTAATCTTCAAGCTCCCCGAAGACCTTGATAAGCTGCATTAGGTGTGTTTAATTAGGGTTGGAGCTAAATTTTGCTGGACTGTGGCCCTCCAGTAACCGAGTTTGACACCCCTGCTGTAGATGGGCCTGTTTGAGAAATGAACTCACTGACTAAACCATTAGCGACTGGTGCTCAAAGAATGAAACACAACTGCCCCCTACTGATTATATCTCTCTTGTACCACCTAATGTCACGTCACACCGCGTAAAACTGCAGGATCTGTTTCCCTTTGACACACATTCTTAAGGGCTGCATCTGTATACGTACCCTTGCTATACAAGGTAAGAAATTGTATTTGTTTCTTTGAACAGTGAAGAAACAGATTGAAGAGAAATAAACACTGACAATAGTCTTGAAAAGGGTCATATCGTAATATTTTATATATATTTCTTTACACTTATTATATTAGTTCATTATTTTTGTTAAGAAATGTCTCCATCGCATGTGAAATGGGCAACAGCACTGAACACTACACCTGTTACAAGATAACAGCCTCTTTGCAAAGTCTGTGCCACTCAAACTATTTAGATTAAACTGAAATGATCAGGGACATTGTTCAAAAGTCAACTTCAGCCACTTGTTTCTAATGCTGGGATTCTTCAGATTGAAATGCATGAACTGGTGCTAGACACAGTCTGGAAAGGTTTTGGCATGCTCTACCATATGTTATGTTTTGTTCTTGGTGGTTTGAATACTCATGATATGACTTGAAAAGTCCAGATGAGTGGTCTTTGTGGTGAGACAAATGCTTTCAGCTGGTGTATGATGTCATGTTTAAAAACGTGAATGCAATATTGATTCCTTCTGCTAATCTGAGCTGCTCTTACAATGGAACATATATCCGTCATTTATTTAGTACTTTGTTAATCAGTGACTACGTTTACATGTACACCAGGATGCAGCTTATTGCGAGAAAGTGGGTTATTGCAAGAAAACAGCTTTCCGATTTACATGCAGTGTATAAGCGCTGTACTCTTTACTCCAGTATGCATGCGGCTCAGTCAGTAAGCAGCTTTCTCCACAGCAACGTAATTTCCCTGCAACGCTTGTGTAAATAACACACATGGCAACCGAAGAAGACTTTGCTATTTTATTCTCAGTTGCTTCGCTTTATTTCCAGATATTCCAGAGTTGTTGCTATGTTTGTTTCCTTCAATTTCTGTTGGGACCTGCAGCTGAATTGCACTGCAATAGTGGGGTTTTCCTCTTACTTAAAACTCCCCAATGTACAATCCCATACACGAACTGAGGGACAGTCAATATTTTACATTGGTTTGTATAAATGGGTCTAGTTTATAGTGTATGTGATTTTCCCACTGTACTACCAAACATTTTGAATTCTGCCTGCTGTGTTGAATTGTTGTTGGGCTCCACCCTATGACCTTTGTTATTCCGGTCTGTTCCACTCACGCTCACACCTGTAAGAACGCCGCTTATATGTAGGTGTGTTAAGCCAATTTCTGCTAATCCCTTAAGCGACATTAAGAAATTGGCGTTTACATGATGTTTTCAGAATGCCACTTTCTGCAAAAGGCCTGGAATAAACCGTTTTCTGAAGTGCATGTAAACGTGGTCAATGGTATTGACATTGCATTGCTGTACTATAGGCAGGGATTAGAAAAATATATTTAATTTACTTTTATACTTTTTCCTTAAGCTAATATATGTGAAAAATATTTCACATAAAAAATATGTAAATGCATCAGCTTTAAAGTTCAGATATGATGCTAGAGCACCACTACAAATATAATTGAATCCACTGTAGACACTAAATACTTGGGCTTGTGTGGTCTTTTTTGTCAAGATCTGACTAAGACTGACTAAGAGCTGAAGAGCAGTCATTTGGAGTGGGAGATGGTGTTACAGGACAGCTATTATTTTACAATTGCCCAAGAGGGGCTCTGGTTCACAGTGCCATTGCATTTGGTGATGAGCTGCATTATGCTAAATTGTGTGCTTTGTGATAGGGTCAAAAAGAACTCTTGGCTTAAATAGGTCAGGAATGTTAATGCATTTTTTTTAAATCAGGTACTTTGTAATTTATAAGCTGCTCTGTAAAATGTAAAATATATTAAAGTAAATTTTGGCCTTAAATGTTTTGATCAAGTTTCAAGACATCTTGCAAAATCCTCAAAAACATATGTTTGGATGAAATGCGTCTTGAGAAAAAAACAAATTTTCAACAGCTATACACTGAACCCCATATCAATTTCACATTCAGTATAATCACAGGTACAGTACTGTGCAAATGTCTTAAGATGTTTCACAAAAGCATTTGTCTTCAGATGGTTATTTATATCTTCAGCTTTAGTGTGTCAATAGGAAATATAAATGTTTGACTCACAGACATTATTTTTGCAAATAGAAAAGATTAGAATAGAAGAACAGGGAGCTATGCAACAGATGTCCCTGCCCCATCAGAGACCCCCACTGAACATCTTGTCAGTCTGGGATTACATGAAGAGACATAATCAATTGAGACAGCCTAAATAGATAGAAGAACTGTGGCGAATTCTCCAAGAAGCTTGGAACATCCTATCTGCCAACAACCAAGAAAAACTGTGTCCAGGTGTGCCTAGGACTAGGAGAATTGTTGCTGTTTTAAAGGCAAAGGTGATCACACCGAATATTGATTTCGATTTTTTATGTTTACAGGACTTTGTATGACATTAATTGATAAATGAAAACTATTTATGGCATTATTTTTGAAGACATCCTCACTATGCAACATTTTTCACAAGTGCCTAAAACTTTTGCACAGTACTGTATATCCTAAACATTCAGCTGTCAATAGATCTCCTAGATTCCAGACAGTCATTTTAATTCTAAAGTTGTGAGTCTTTTATTTGAGCTGTGGTTTCACTGTAATGCATTGCTGTGTAAATGCATGTGTCAGACAGTGGCAGCCTGTTGCTGACTCAGTAAATGTCTGTGTGTGTTTACTCTGCACACCCCCTGCAGAGATGCACGTTTAATTCCCCAAACACCCCGTGTGCTTTATCAGCATCCTAGTCTGTGTAGTAACTTGCATCTAAAGAGGAAGGAGCTTGTGTTTGAAGCAGTTTATTTCATTTTTCTACAAGTGAAATAAGTATTTATTATATATATATTTTTTCTTTCTATTTTAGCGCTTTTACTTTAGAATGAACAAATCACTTTCATTTAAGATTTAGTAGAAAGGCATGGTACTTTACTACAAAGTCAAAAGTTTGGACACACCTATTTATTCTTTATTTTCCACATTTGAGAATAATTGTAAAGTCTAATACTGCAGTCATTAAAATCTTTATGAGGTGCCACCTCATAAAGGATGCTTTTGAAGGAGTTCCCATGTACAGTATACTGGCCACTTGTTGGCTGCTTTTGTTAGGTCCGGCTAGTCCAGTATATATAAATACTGGACTAGCCGGTATTACTGTACTAATTATATATATATATATATATATATATATATATATATATATATATATATATATATATATATATATATATATTTTTTTTTTTTTTTTATTTGGTAAAGAATGTCTAATAAGAATATGTAAGCACATTTTATTTTTGTCTACACATTTGTAAAATTCAAGCATTAATTGCTTGAATTTTACAAATATGTAGGCAAAAATGTAATAAGCCTTTAGATCAAAATGTTTTATGAACATGAGTAAATTTGTAACTTTTGGTAACACTACAATAAGGTTCCATTCATTAACATTAGTTAATGCATTAGGTATAATGAACAAACAATTAATAATATATTTTTTACAGTATTTATTAATCTTTGTTAATGTTAGTTAATAAAAAATACAATTCTGTTAGTTCATATTAGATCATCGTGCATTTACTAATGTTAACCAAAACAACTTCATTTGTTAAAATTGATTTGTTTTATAAACGTTAGTAAATGTTGAAATTAACATTAACTAATGTTAATAAGGCTTAGTAAATATTGTTCATTGTTAGCTAATGTTAACAAATGGAACCTTATTTTAATGTGCTACCAAACCTTTGAATTTTAATGTAACTGGACTCTCGTCTGTTGCAATCCAAAAGAGAGAGAATGGAGTAAGGTAAAGCTAATGACCAAAAAAAAAAAAAAAAAGCTGAGCTGTATCTTTAAGAGCTCTGGCACTCGTGTGGGAGTGAGTGGGGCCCAGAGAAGTGGCCCAGCCCAGCTCAGCTCTCCTCCGGCTGCCAGATGTAACGCTGCAGCCAGAACATTGTGCAGGCAGACTGCACGGAAGGCAGCGCTCTTCTGGCAAACGGGTAACGAGGCAGATAGAATACCCTCCCTGTGAACCATTGCTGTGTCTTCCACACCCTTGAAACTGAGAGCATGTCTGTTTCTGCCTCTCTTTGAAGTTATGGAGTTGGACAACAAACTTGAGCTGGACAGCCACCATGGTAAGACAAGAACTTGGAATCAGTTTTTACAAAGTGCAGAAAGTGTTGAGAGGCAGACAGTGATGTGCGGTTGTGTTTGTTTGCGTCATTTGGGCTGTGAAACAGGTTTCCTGTTCTAATGTCTGTCCTCTTTTATGATTTTTTTTTTTTTTCAGTGTTTGTATTTTGTTGTAATGACAGAATGGGTGTAATTACATGTGTTTTGACATGAACAGTGTGAAAACACTAAAACATCAGCAGATGTGTTTGCACAGCTTGCTACTGTTACCTCAAGCAGAAATCTCAAATGGGCCATCGGTTCACTTTTTGTCAGACAGCACTGAAGACCATTACTTGCAATCTACAAATCTACTTCATAAACTTTTTGTGTGCATTTGAATAAAGCAAAACTATGTATAGAAAGATCTCCTGCATATGTTGTGTTTTGGATGTTGGTCCCCAGCATAGGATTTTGCTGGTGTATTTTCATTTGCATTTTTGATTTAGCTGACACTTTATCCAAGCGACAATGTGGGTGTCTTTACTAGGTTTCTTAGTTAGCTTGCCCAACAAGCCTCCTTGGTCATCAGCCAGCTTCTTTACAGAGATCAAGCTGGTTGACTATCAATTTTTATTTTCTTATTTATTTATTTATTGCTCGTGAACAACATGGCTATGCTGGTCCAAAAGTTTGACCAGCATAAACCAGCTTGGAAAATACTGCCGGTCAAATTTGGCTTTTCCAGTGTGCACAAGAAGTATTTAAAAAGATATATTTCATATTTATCAAAGCAAACCAAAAAATAGGACATTTACTTTACAATGAATTGTATTAAATTTGTTTATTAAAACGTTGCCATGGAACCTGTGGCCATGCTGTTACTTTCTAAAGCATTAAACTGTGTATGTCATTTTATTTAGGAAGGAACTCATTGTTCTGGTTGTAGTTATGTTGATGAAAAAGACAATATTATTATTTTTTTAATTTTTAATTTTAAATATTGAACAAGCCAAAATTCTCCCTTAAGGTAATTAACTTTACAATAATTATTTAGATTTATTTACTTTATTTATTGAGTTTTATATTAAAATTACAATTTGTATACAATTATTTTTAGAAATGTTGGCATGTGCCATGTTGTTTACTTAGTAAAACATTTAAAATTGTAAGCTGTTGTATTTGGGAATGAACTCGTGGTTCTGGTAGTAGTTACGTTGATTAATGCTTTTCTAATGAGACTGAAAGAACACTCAAGACTGTAGTGAAGAATGTTATACCATCTATGTTCATGCTGATGTGACTCACATCACACACTGAGATTTTAATGGATCTGTGTCATGGGCCCTTAAGCAAACGGTCATAAAAATTTTGAAGCTTGTCCGATCACAATTTTTTATTGTTTCAACTTGTTCTTTGATTTCTGGTGTTGAAAGACAAAAAGCAATACATAAATGAGAAGAAAATTAGCTTGTTATACCATCAGAGATATGCGTACACTTCATGTAGGTTAGGAAAATGTTTGCTTTTTAAATGTTACATGCTAAGTCAACTTTTCTTCTCAAAGGAGGCAACTATTGCATTTCTTTTTGAACATTTTCTTGTTCTGACATTTTAGGACTAGATATTAATGGAATGGAGGTTGCTCTTACTGTGAGAAATGTTGTGGGTTATTTATGGTTCATAAATAGGCAAGTATTTGGTTGGTAATGGCTCAGAAATCCTTTGATGCCATGTTCATCGTTTTTTGTTCATATAAATCATCGTTCATCACGTCTGGAATCAAATGGAATCTGTAATGGAATCTTCATCAGAGTCCTCTTGCATTTCAACACGAGATAAAATGTTTTAATTTGATGATTAATACATTCAATGGCTTTTTTTTCACAGAGATCTGATCATTTATATCCACTCATTGTGGATTAATGTAGAATAAACTTTATAATTCCCTTTAGCTCTTTATTCACAAAGCAAAACCTGTAGTAGGATGAAAAGCAAAGGAAACAGTCAGTGAGATTGAAGTTTTTTGTCTGTTGTGTCACTTTAATGCGGACCTAAGGAGAAGTTTAGCTGAATGTCTGATCTGAATTCTGAACCAGGGCCTGTCAAGCTTCAAAAAGGACAAAAAGCACCATTAAAGCAATATAAAAGTGTGCCATATGACCAGAGTTGGGAGGATTACTTTTGAAATGTATTCCACTACATATTACAGAATACATGCTGTAAAATGTAATTTGTAACGTATTCAGTTAGATTACTCAAGGTCAGTAACATATTCTAAATACTTTGGATTACTTCTTCAGTGCTGGTAGATTTTTTCACTTGTTTTGACTATAAAAACTCTGTTAGTACAGTAAGACAAAATACACATGTTAAAAATACATTCTCTGAAAAACCTAAATATCTTATGCTGTGTTTTTTCTAAAACAAGGTCAATCTATTTGATCTTGTTTTAAGAATTTTTAGAGATTTTTAAAGGAATAAAATACAAAAATTATTATCAAGAATATGATTTTTGCCCTAAACTTGGACATACTATTTGAAAGGTCTTACTTGAATAAAATTAATTATGATCCAACGTGAATTTTCTTGATAAAAAAAATCTGATTGTGCCTGGTAACGTGCATGTAAAATGGCTAGAAATAGCACTTTAGCTTAGCGTAAAGCTGACAATTTCTATTTCTTGTGCTCCAAACTTACTTCAAACTAACTTCTCTGTCTGCTCGTATAAATGTAACACATCATAAGAAAGTGTTTCACTGCAGTTCAAATGCACTTTGGATCGCATCATTTGTATGTATAAATGTTTTCCATCTGAAAGGACTAAATATTAAATTAAACAAATGACAAAAAAATGCTAATTGATCTCTTCAGTAATCAAAATACATCAGAATGAAACTGTAAATACCAATGATTTAAATTGTAACTGTAGTGGAATACAGTTACTTATATTTTGTATTTTAAATACGTAATACTGTTACATGTATTTTGTTACTTCCCAACACTGCATATGACTTGTGAACTATCTTCCAAGTTTTTAGAAGAAATATAATAGCTTTGTGTGAGGAACAGATTGGAATTAAAGTTGTTATTCACTGAAAATCTTCCCTTGAAAAACTTGACAGCTGTGGTCACCGTTCAGTTTCATTGTATGGAAAAGAACAACATGGACATTCTAAATAATGAGAGAATTTTAATTTTTGGGCCAGCTATTCCTTTATATATCTTTCTTCAAATGTCTGTTGGGCTCAGAGCAATCCTGCTTGCAACTTTGCTGAGGATTATAGAGCCAGACATGGCTTTCTATATTGACAATCTTAAGACAAGAAAGTAATCCTTGTGGTAAAGTATATCAGGATGGACGTAATCTCCTTTAGTTGAATATTAGGACACACATTCATATGTGCATCCATCATGTTGCTGGTGTTGCATCCTGTGTTTTTGCAGCATTTATTTTCATTTGTTTTAGTTGTTGTAGTTCAGGTGACTGTCACACCATAGTTACATCAAGACAACATACACATTGTCCTGCTTTCGTTTAATACATTTGTTTGGCAGTTCTGTTTTAGACTTGTAGTCATTTCTTGGCTGTCTTCTAAACACACACAATTTGAATAATAGAATATATTACATTTAAATAATATACTTTTGCACTGTAACAAACAAGGTATTTCATTGTTACTGTGTTATTTATGGAAAACATAACTTAACATATGTTGTCCCCAGTTAACCTTGAGTCTAAGTATACTTTACTTACAGTACTACGTTTGGGTCACATTACTTAAAGACTTTTAAAGGCAGACATTCTGTAGATGTCTTCAATATAAATACAAGTTTGCAGTCCTACACTGCAGTGTAAACCTATTTTCTACTGTGTTATAACCTAACAGCCCCTAAATAAACAGTGACAGTGAGTAGCAGATTAGGATACTCTTAAAACTTTTTCATCATCAAGCATAAATCCATCCTAGTTTTAAAATTCTCCTTTTAAATTCCACAACTACTAACTTTAGGTAGGCTGGATGGCTCGCCAGGAGGCTTTTTATTGTTCATAATTAAGAGTAGTCAAATGGAGTCTTTATTCAGCTCAAAGAGTAGAGTAGGCTCTCCCCTAATTGCATAGTATTGTAAGAATCAATTAGAGATTCATTGGAAAGAAAGGAAACAATAAAGCACTCATGTTTTAGGAGTACAAGAGATGCTTGTTTCATAGTAGGGCAAAGTACAGATACACTGTAAAGAAAAAAAATTCTGGTTTTGAAATGAGATTTATAAGTAGGCTTGGGATCAATACTTTTTTCCACACATCAATAATTAGAAAAAAAAAATTCCCCAGATATAAATAGTGCTAATCATTACAGAATAGTTCTCAAAACAACTTTGGTAAACTGTGAGTGGCAGGGTAACTTAAATGGGGTCTAACACTGACGCAGCTGGCAAACAACATGGCACATTCTTAAATTTGAAGCAATTATTTTCTATGAAGGTATGCGCAACACCGTTGCTGAAAATCCTAGGCAGCTCAAATGAATGGATAAAATGACAAAGTGCACCTTTATTAAATCTTAGTGTTGTTTACACCAAGGATGTGACCACATATTAAAGATTGGGTGGGACCAAATGTAATAAATTAAGAATGTCTTCCTCAATGTCTGTACTGGTTACAGCCCTGCTTACAGCCTGGTCTCAATGTAATGTTGACATTTTTAGTGACACACAGTTGACCTTTACCAAATTGTGAATGGCTGTCATTAAAACAAAGGACATCTTTTAAAAGGGCAGCTGGAAAAATGGGTCATCAGCATCAGGAATAGGTGAGCGGAAAAGCCTTTATATCCAAGACCTGGATGATAAGGTCATTATTTAGCCATTTACAGAGATACGTCTCAACAGTTTTGTCTTTCAAACCCTTTTAATCACATTAAATACCTATATGGTGCTACAACTGTCCACCTTTAGTTCCATTCTGTTAATGAAAATGAGCATTATCTTCAGTTTGTGAAGGGTCTTTTATGTGTGAGCGATCACAAATCCACGTGGGCATATTGCATTTGAAGTCAGAATTAATTTGCATGTGAACTTGACCAACTGGTTGTCATACGTCCGATGGATTTTCAGACCTCACATGCTTCACAGAAGTGCCTTTGTGTCGGTAAAAGCAGCAGTCCAAATCCCTGCTCTTTATCATTTCACAGGTTTGGAGAACTCCCAGTAGGATGTTTAGACTGGAACTGTAAATCAAGTCGCTTTTCTGTTTGTTGAGCTCATGATACCAGTGTTATGGAAGCTACTTTGAAACTGTAGCTTGCCAAGCTACAAGCTACTCTACATTTTAAGTAATTCAACTTCTGTCAAGCCACACTTTTCAAGAAGTTGTTTGCTACCCTTCAACTGAGTAACTAAACTAACTAACTGTGCTGAAGTCATTTAAGGGAGAAATGCATTTTTAATCTTGTAGCTAACAACATTTACATTTATGCATTTGGCAGATTCTTTTATCCGAAGCGACTTACAGTGCACTTATTACAGGGACAATTCCCCAGAGCAACCTGGAGTTAAGTGCCTTGCTCAAGGACACAATTGTGGTGGCTGTGGGGATCGAACCGACAACCTTCTGCTTAACAATTTAGTGCTTTAGCCCACTACGCCACCAACACAATAATAATTTAATCAGTGAGTAATTTTCGTTTGAAATTAAACCTGTTTATAATTTCTTTCTATGCATAACTAGTGTTAATATGCATGATTAATTAATGCACTAACTAGCTTCGCTTCTGAAATGAGTCTCCTTTTTGGCTGAAGTCACCAAAGCCACTGAAGTTCTTCTGGATTTCAGCTATGATTTAAACTGTGAACTGTGTTTCTCACTTTTCATAATCCAATCAAATTAGAGTGGATGAAATTAAATAATGTTCAGAATTTTTTTTCTTATTGAATGTTCTGTTTCACATAATAATTAATTGGTTGCAAAAATGTATTCATGTTGATGTTAAGTCAGTGGAGTCACTATTTTTTGTTAGTTTCTCCATGACACTGCTCACAGTGAAACTAACAATAAAGTTTGAGAACGTAAAATATGTTGTGTATGAGCACTCCACTTCGCTCGATCCACATTAGTCTGGATGGGCAGACAGCTTTTAGACATTGCTAATTTAATGTCCTCTATTGCTGTAGTGTAGTGCAATATGAACTCTTGAGAGCTGGTAGGTGGCTTGAAGTAAAGCATTGTGAGCTGAGCGTTTATCTCGTCTCCTTCACTGAACCACAAATTACTGAAGCTTCGTAACTGTTGCTTGGTTATCCTGAGCAGCCCAGAGCTTTTATCACTGTCGAAACTTTCTGCAGATTAGACTGATGCATGTTTTTAATTCATCATTTGAAACAGATGGGACTGAAGCTGGTGTTTTTCACACAACCAGCAAATCTATTTTGGTTACCTGGCTTTGCATTTGCTTTGGACGCGATTCATTTGGATACGTTTGTAAACATGAATCATGCCGTTGTTAAGTTTGTATAGTCTGGGTTGTATTCAGGGTTATTTACATCTTAATGCCTATTGACAGCATCTGTGGCATGCTGACGATTACCACACAAATTCATTTTGACTCCCTCAGCTTGTAAAAATTAATGGAAAATGTGTTTACAATGAAGGTTAGGGTTACACTTAAAATAGATGTTTAGCAGGCTAGTGGACAGCATGGAACAGTTTTGATCGTGTTTTATAATATCTCACTATTTTTAAAGTATACCCACAACTTTAAAGGTGATGCCAGCCAAGGGCTGCCATGATTACGAAATTTGGCTGATGATTAATTGTCAAACAAATTGCAATTATGGCGATTAATTGACTGTTTTGGGACTTTTGTGATTAATTGTCATATAAATTGTCATATTTCTTAAGGTGCATGTGTGCTTCATACACCTTAACAATCATTTTTACATATTAAACTTCACATGACATGACAACACGAATTACATGAAAAAGAATGTTTTATATATCAAAATATAACTTTAGTTTTGGTCAATTTTACGTTTGCACTTTTGGTTTTTGAACTTATATAAAATAATATAAAATATATTTTTATAAATATATAGTATAATTTTTATTTATATTTTATTATATTATGCAATAATATTTCTGGCCTAATTTGTTCACTTTTACAAGTTATTTTAATGCACTGATTAAACCCACGAGCCCTTGTTTGTCATTAGATTTAATTTAATCATTTCATCACTCTGAACTAGAGTAAGCGTGTATCTCCTCTGTGTCACTGCATGCCATTAACACTGCATGTATTAACCAGGAACATTTGCCATTACACGATTGTTTGAAGTGAAACTGGAGCACTTTGCGTTCACTATCAAAGTTTACTTGTAAACTTGTAATTTATACTTGTAAATGCCCTTCATGGCTTTTACCGTATACAGTATATTCGCTTATAACTTCCTTATTTTAGGCATTAAAATGTGATTGGAATTTAAATACCCAATAATCACGATTATCTCAAATAACCGAAGTTAGATCAAATAACCACGATCAAACCTAAGAGATGCATGTAATTTTTTCGATGTTGAAACCCTTAATCCCTACTAATATGCTGAGATAGCTATAAGTATGCCATTCGTAGGTTAAAGGTGCACTCAGTAATTCTAATCCAATACACTTTTTGTTAAATTTTCCAAATATCTCCCTGACAGTCTGCTAGCTGTCTGTTCTGTGGGTGGGCTGAAAAACAAATCTAGTATTTGTACACAGCCCTGGCTCTATAAATGGGACAAAAATGTTTGTGGGATCCACACAACACTACTCCAGACAATAAGCAACAGGGGGTGGTTCTTGAATGTGCACAGGATGGGGGGTGGGGGCAGAGCAAGAGGGAAATTCATTAGAACAGTGACGGCAAATCTGGCTGATGTGAACTTTCTTAACTCCAAGGAGGACAAATGGCTGTGAAACAGACCAAGAGAAAAAGGTCAGACGAATATAAACTAAAAAAGAAGGATTGTGATAAGTCGAGGGCAGAGCTTCCAAAGGAGCACTGAAGGGAGGGGTGTGTTTGTTTTTGGCTGTTGAGTTCGAATATCAACAGTGTTTCTCAGGAAACGCTTCGCTGAGTGCACCTTAAAAGCCCCTCAAAAGTGTTAATTCCCCCAAAAGCACTGTGTTTCTGGTGCGCTTTAAAACATTGTTCTTTTGCATCCCAACCAGTTCAACATGGCAACATTGGCTCTACCATGTGGACTGTGTGTGGGACAGGACTTTTATAATCAGACCAGTAGAGTGCTACAGTCTGGTTCCGGAAGTAAGTATCATACTAATTTTTTTACATATGCAAATTGATTTTTAACTTTAACTTAAAAACCACCAGTCTCATGACTCCCTACACTTGCAAAACTATATGTATTTGTATACATATCTGAACATTTTTACAATGAACCTAAAATATTGCTATTGGAAACTTGTTAGAAAACAGTTTATATTAGAAATTCTGTTTGGTGCTGCAGGTGGCACAGAAATTCATCAGTAGTCAATCTAGTAATGCAGTAAAAATAAAAACATTGCTCCAGTCTTTTTTATTGACTGTATTATATACAGAATCATCCGCATCCTTTCATCTAAAATGACTGCGTAGCTTCTAAAGTGTTTTGCAGCTGCATGTTGAAGTAACTGTGTATTGAAGCTTTTCCACATATTGGCATTATTGGTAGAATAAAGAGCCAGGGCCCAGGCAGACCTTCCCATAATACACTCCCTAGAGCTTGTGCTCTGATTGGTTGACATTCCAAAGGAATTCAGCTCTCAAAAGGGTCTCGTTACCCCAAAAGATGTTTGTGCAAAATGAAAGAGAAAGAATGCTGTAACTAGGCCCCCTAACTGCTCTTGAAAATGGAAAAAAGTAACCACTGTCCCTTTTGTTCTTTTCTTTCTTTCTTTCTTTCTTTCTTTCTTTCTTTCTTTCTTTCTTTCTTTCCAAATGGTGGAGGGATAGTTCTGCACAATGTGGCAGGCCTGATCGCTGTATAAAAATGATTGTGGTATTCTCTACAACAATGTGGAGGCACAGCACAAAGATGGCAGATTTTATTTGGTGCTGGCAGATGGCAGATTTGTATTTGAGCTGGATTGTATTTCTTTATAAGGGGCTACTACAGTGCTGGACACCTCCTTCAGTCCTTCAGCTGGAGTATGCTCCTTTCTGATTATACTCTTCCCAGGATGGGGTGACCTGCTTGTAAATCTGGCCTAGTTCTGAGAGGTCCCCTGGGGGCAACCAAGGTGAGAAGGAGCTGTTTTGGGCTCTAACATGATGTGATGTAGGGCCTGCTTTCTTTTTAACTGCATGCTGTATGCTTCAGGCTTGCAGGAAGTGTGTGCCATCCAACATATCATACAAACTGTGCACAACACCACTTCTTCTTTTTCCTGCTTTAAAAAGTACTATTCATTTGATTGAATGATTTGAAATTTTTAACATTTTAATGACAGACCTATCTTGAGCTCTGAGGTTGTGGTAATGGTATATTCGAATTAATGGTATATACTTCTGTTTAAGCCATCAATCAGTCTGTGCTACTTTCAACTCAACACAAATTTGCAATGGTTAATAGGATTGTAGTTCATTCCCTTATTTGATTGGACATCAATTTGTATGCACCTCTGAAAGCAAGATGATTCATCAATAACTTTGGTCTGTTTTCCCAGAAGAGCAAGACTACATTTTGAAAAGTGTATATCTGCTTAAGTGTATTATGTCAACTTTAAGAAGTACACTAGTAGATGAAGTCAATGCTGACAAACAATGCTTGAAAGTATTAAATCTTCAATTTTGACTTTATGGGGCCTTTAATAGGCTACCTTATTACATGAAAATTATGTGTGAAATATGGCTTCCAGCAGTCAGTGTAAATATACAACGTCGCTTAAGTCCATCTCACAAAGTCACATTCCAGCACTTTGAAACATGCCACTGAAAAAGCTTTAAACAGCCCATAAATTCACATGGAAACATGGAAATTATTTTCTGGCCAGCAGAAGTCTAAATTTGAGGGTATATATTAGCTGTGTCAGCAATTAACATTTTATGATATGGGACTCCCTGTTTTAAGATTGTCTAATGAATAAATGGATCTAGTATCTGGTCTGTTTTCCATTTTTCCACTTTTATTCTCTTTGTCTATATTTTGTCTATCTTCCACAAATGCCCTCCCTTTTTTTGTCTGGATGATATTTTACTCCAAAGTAAAGGTATGCCAAGCACAACTTTGAACTTTAAAAGCTGTGGTGCTTCAGAGATTGCTGATATAATGCCTTTATTAAAGTTAAATATAAGTATGTCCTGGCCATGAGTTTTTTGGAAAACTGCCATATGTACCTTGCAGAACAACTTCTGTTCTTGTTGTATAGATGGTTCCAGGTTTCCCTGCCAATATAAAAAGGTCTTTTTTTGTATAGCATGTGGTTGAAGCTTATAGCTACACTGTATGGCCTAAAGTACATGTACACCTCCTTCTAATTAATGGGTTTGGCTATTCCATACAATGATTTTCTTGCAAATTGGGTGCTTTAAACTTTGTGGCAACAGTTTGGGAGTGGGTCATTTTCTGTACCAGCATGATGGTACCCCTCTGCACATAGCAAGGTCCCTAAAGACATGAGATTCATTCGACTTTATTTGAAACTTATACACGCGCACTTCACCGCAGGGGAATCCCTGCCGCGATTTTGGAAGTCTGTTCCAATTTGTTAAGTGGGTGAGGGAAGTTTATGCAGACAGACCCTCAAACTTTTGATTTTGACAGTCATATGTAAGCTTCAGGCAGATCCATCTCCTAAAATACAAACCGATTGTGACATCACAGCAGATCACTTTTAACCTACCCCCACCCCACACAAATTTAGTGTATAATGGAATGGAAAGCTCTTTAAGTAAAGCTATAAATTAAGTTTGGTAAAGCAGTTTAGATTCATTATATTTAGATTTAACCGCATAATACTTGTAGCTACCTTAAGCTGACTGTTTGTTACGCAGTCATAGCCGATGTGTTCATTGTAATATTATCATTTATTTTTTTATGTTGTCACCAACAGCGCAAGCATGACAGGCCATCATTTATTGATTATTTTATCTATATTTGACTAGCCTGCTTAAAGCCCATGCCTTGTTGTATTCTAAAATGCATAAGACTGCAATTCATAACATAACACAAGTATGCATTACATTCTCAAGGGGCATTAGTTTGAACTATCTGCGTCTATGGTGAGTTTTCTCTTTCAAGCCAACTATTGTTATGGCTGAGCAAATGTTTGAAGAGAACTTGCTGAGCAAGTAAGTTAAAGTGAACATATTTATAGCAGCTAACCTGGAATAAGAACACATCCAGTTTAATGGCCCAACATTTTGAAGGTGACTTTGTCACCCCTTTGAGTACTGAGGTTAGTTACCACCACAGTAACACAAGTATGCATGTTAAAGGATTAGTTCACCCAAATATGAAAAATCTCTCATTATTGTCTTACCCTGATGCCATCTCAGATGTGTATGACTGTCTTTCTTCAGCAGAACACAAATTAAGATTTTTAGAAAAATTTTGAAGCTCTGCAGGTCCTTATAATTTAAGTAAACGGGTACCAATGAAAACGTTTTTAACTTAAATCGCTGCTTCCATCTTAAATTGACGTTAAATCGATGTTCGTTCCTCTGTTGTATACAAAGCGCACACTTCCGACTTCTCGCGTGAACGCACCATAGGGCTTACTTCACTGATGCGTCAACTGTTGGCAGGATTTTTTTTTTTATGTTAATAAAGTTTTAATTATCGATTTGTTTTTTACACCAGTCTATCGATTTGCTTCAGAAGGCATTAATTGATCAACCGGAGTCATGTGGATTACATTTATGCTGCCTAAATATGCTTTTAGACCATCAAATAACCAGCAGCCTGATGGCACCTGTTTACTTACATTATAAGGACCCACAGAGCTTCAAAATTTTTCTAAACATCTTCATTGGTGTTCTGCTGAAGAAAGACAGTCATACACATCTGGGATGGCATCAGGGTTAGTAAATAATGAGAGATTTTAAATTTTTGGGTGAACTATTCCTTTACGCCTGTTGTCCCAGATTGCACATTTGCCAAGTGCTCGTATCTACATACACGCACTTGCAAAAAGTATGTTTCTGGCCATAGGTGTGCTATCTATATCTATCATGATGAGTATCTTGATAATGGAAAAATGGCTCTGATGCAGTATTTCATTTACGCAATACCAAAGTTTAAAACTTAAACTTACAGTACCTAAAACTTTCTACTTTTTCTGCCTTGCAAGCACTGGCATTCCCAAGAAATGCAAATTGTTATTTTTTTTAGATGCATCAATGTGTATCTCATTTGCTAAATTGTGACTTACTCTACCAATCACAGTAAACATTGGTTCCGTTCATTGTGAACGTTTTATGCAAATCCTGGCAGAGACAGTCGAGCTGTTGGAATGAGCAGGTGTTGTTTGGCATAATTTATCCATGCCTCTTTGGTGCCATGGAATCCATTGTGCTAGACGTTCATTAACATACCAAAGCAGAAGAGAACAGCCAAAGTCCAATTAATTAACTGAGCAACAGAGCTCTGATCTGCTTTATGATGCATATCTGCAGCGCCTATAAGATATTTGTAAATATTATGATGGCTGCAGTGGAATCGCTCTCAACCTTTGTTTGAAAAATGCATACTCGTGCACTTTCTAGAGGATATAAAAAGGGAAGGTTACTCTCATGGCCTATTTTATAGATCATAATTTAAGTTGCTGAGTACTTATGTTCAGCATAACCTGCCCTGGTTGCCCCTGGGAGACCCCGACAGAGCAAAAGGAAGTGGACCACTTATGCACCTCTTTGATGTACTGTATTTCCTCTTTGATGTAACCTAACCCCTGATTTTAATGTAATCACACCACTTATTTGAGTTTGTGTATGTGCCCTAATAACATACTGATGGGTCCTGCAGTTTTAGATTAGACCGAAGGACAGTAGACAGCATACCAGACAGTACAGAGATGCTTCAGCATACACTCTTCTTAAGATAGTATTTAATTTAGTACACGTCCCTCAAGGTGACAACGAATGTCTAAGTGTGGAAATAATGATTGTGTCTAGCTTGATAAGCAGAATACATTCTTTAAAGGTGATGTGTAATTTTCTTTAGTTAAAACACTTTCTCACATCCCAGCTTGAAACATGTTTGAGAACAGTTATTATTTTTACAATTCCATTTAGTGACACTAGTGGTTCAGAAACCACACACTTTACTTTAACTACAAATAACATTTAACATTCCTTGTATATCCTTGTTGATACTTTAAAGGCATCAATCGACCTCTCACTAGTCATATTTTCAGCTGAAAGAAATTCTGCAGTGGCCTCTACATAGATGCACAGCATTCTTAAACTGGAATAGAATGAGGTTGAAGGACGTAAAGCTACAAAATTTCATCGTAATGTCAACTTGTCCATTTTTTGATGACATGACTAAACCTAATTTGGTGGAATAAAATAATCTCTTGTTTGCCCCAGGAGAGGGTTTATGGTAGACCAGTGATGCTTTTAGCCCAAATAATGAATACAGCTGAAATCAGTGGGTGATTTATTATGTTCTTACTCCTTTTTTGATATTTGAACAGCAATTTGAATGTGTTTGCCAAGTTTTAGATTATCCTCACAAAATAGTGTAATTGCAACAGCAATGTCTTTTTTGAAATCTTGATTATTATCGAAGATAAGTAAAAATACTTAAATCTGTAAGCATCTGTTTTGCTTATAATTAAGGTCGCTTGGACATGTAGAATAATCTCTGTAGCCTGTTTAGATTAGAAAATTGAATTGAAATTGGGTCAAACCAAAAATGTGCTACATGTGTTTAAGAGGTCCCACCAGTTCAAGGGATTGTTGCTGGAGCTGAACTCGAAAGTAAATTACTGCATTCTTGACGAGGGCAAACAAATCAAAACAACATGTCAGGGTTCTTTTCTTCAACAGCTATTAGCTTAGTTTCGTTGTTCTCTGTAATTGAGATAATTGCAAAAATGGAGTTGGGAGCTTGGGGAAAACAATTGTGGCCATGATTGTATTTAACATGGGATTAGTTTTAGCCTTAATGCATTTTAGGATCCAGTGCCAAAATAAATTTGATCTGCTATATGTAGGCCTACTTGAATGGGTGTATTTGAAACAAACCAGCTGTTTTCCTGTCTTTTAAATGAATGGTTCAGCCAAAAAAATATATTTTGCCATCATTTACCCTAATGCCATTTCAATCCCATAGTTTTCTTTCTTCTGTGGAATGAAAAAGTAGATCATTTGCAGGATGTCCTTGCAGTGAAAATGAATGGTCATGAGTGCTGTCAAGCTCCAAAAATAACAAATCATTATTTGCTGAAAATCTTCTCCTCTGCAGTGTATCAGAAATATAATTTACAATCGTGTATTTTCAATTAAAGATCGCCGACTGTTACCTATTTAGCAACTTTGTCACTAGATTTGACCCCCCTTAGTGAGTAAAAAACACACTTAGCGACTAGCAACAATTTTAGCAACATTCTTCCACATCTGGCAACAGAAAAAACATAAGCACTATCGTGAATGAGGTCTTATCTCCAGAATTTAGTTTTTCAAGTAATATGATTGACCTGCATGCCATCAGCAATTGGACTTATGTGCAAACGAATGTTCTACTGTATTAATTGAATGACTGACAAGCTTTTGTTTTGTTGGTATTTTTTGTGACAGTCACAACCTCAATTCATGTACATGCGTACCGTTTAGAGAAGAACAGTCAACCTAAAGCAATAGAAGAGCCTTGAGAAATTATCTAGTAGGGTGAGAAAGAGAAAGAGAATGGATATGAACCCCTGATTTATAATAAAGTATATAGATATAGATATATGAAAATGTCACTGTCTAAAAAAATCATTGTGACACAGTAACACTGGCACAAATAATAAACACTGATGGTTTTTGATGTTTAGCTTGTAGCATAGTTAAATTACAAATATATATAATATTATAATATATATATATATATATATATATATATATATATATATATATATATATATATATATATATATATATATATCCCCAACACTACACCGCTGCCTACCTACTGGTTGCTATTGCTAAGACAATTTTGGCCAGCTTGTCGTTGTTCAATAATGCAGTTCAATTACAAAACAAAACAAATAAATAAAAAATATATTCAAAAATATTTAATAGAAATCTTCCACTGTCTTCCCCTGATGCTATGCAGTTTGTTCATGACTGTTTATTAAAATAGTTTTATTGCAACACTTCCCACCACAACTTGATGAATGTTTGATAAGTTAAAGGTGCAGTATGTAAGATTCAGAAACCCGTGTTATTAATGACACCTGTGGCCGTTAAGTGAACTGCAGCCAGCTGCCTGTTGCTCATGCTCGTACACACTCCATAGAGACACGAGTATCGGCCAAAACAATGACGTAATGTACAAAGAGACTGAGCATGATTCACTGACATCATGCTGACAGATTTTCTGGATATAATTAAAATTATACAGTTATTATTGTTTTACTACAAACGTTAAGACTGTATATTATATTTGACTCTCTAGTGCTGGAACAGAGCTTAAACAAAGTGTAGATATATGTCTGACTATGTGAGACTGTAGTTTGTATGAATCACTTTTCTTTGCATTGATACATTGACTGCATTTAAATGAAAGCTAGCTAGCCAGCTTTCAATAGCTGTTAGTTAAATTTGGTGGATGATGACAGTAGCTGTTTATAAAATATACTGTGCATTATAAATATGTTGACACAATTCAATATTGATGTGATTCCATCCCAACTGTCCTTTTGATATATCGATGTGCTTTTGTTTTATGATATTAGAATGTATATATTTTCTGTTGCACTAATGAATGGAGATTTTTGCATTATCTTGAACATTGTCTAGCATTAATTTCATGTGTTATTGTAGTTTACCTTGTTGAATAATTACAGATAAACATTGTTTATGACAGTTACTGTGCAGGCAAGATCAAGTTAGCTAAAATTACACAGACCAATCCTTATGACACTATATTTCACATGCTTTGCAGTTATGTAAGCTTACCTGTCCAATAAGAAGAATGCCAATTCAGGGTCGGTTTTGATCCCCAAAAACAAACGAAGGTCCCTCCAGGAATCAAATGCCTGCCGATGTTCACTCTAGTTTTTGCTCGACCACGATCACGTTCCCGCTTAGCCAGACGGGATTCAGTAGCTAATATTTTGTTGTTGTTGTTGTTGTTGTTTTTTATTTGGCTAACTCTGAATTTGTGCTAGGAGCTGGCCGTTTGCTGGATTTCGTCTCCAAGATAACGTTACCTAGTGTTGCTGTTGGATAGTGGAAGAGAAGCTATTACTGTCAGAGGCAAGGCTCTCGGGAGCGCACATGAATGTCACATCCTTTGGATTTTCCCAGCAATAGCGACCCGCTCCCTTCGCATGAAAATCAGTCTACAAGCTTTATTGGGCGACCTAGGTAGCCAGAGAAGGGCTAATTTTCAAGCCGTTCACACATTGGCAAAAAAAAGCTGAATATTACATGAAAATTGTTACATATTGCAATCTATATCAGATTTGTCAATGATGATCCGTCATGGAACTAATGATGTTTGATGTCATTGATGTAAATTTTGACACTTCAAGATGTGTTACACCATGTTTGTCATCAATGACAATTGGTGCCAATGAAGCAACGATGGAACTAATGACTGTAATTGATTTTGCTTGAATGCAAATGAGATTTAATGGTTACGACGGAGGGATGAATTTACAGTGGAAGTATTAATAAGACTTAGATTATGGTCTCTTCCTCACAAGCTACCATCTGCCTTCAGAAGACTGACAAATCATATGGATCACTTTTATGGAACTTTTATAGTGTTTTTATATAAGAGCCTCCATCCTCATATTACTTTAATTATATGGGGTAAAAAAAATGCCAAAATAAATAGTGGCAGAATTTTCATTTTGGGGTAAACCATTTCTTTAACTGTCTTTCAGTTGAAGAACTGATGGAATGTTATGTGTTTCTGATTTTTAAAATATAGATATTTTTTTTTTAGCTTTTCTCAAATCTCACACATATACATGCCAGCTTTTCTTACAATTTTCTTACCATCACTCTACACTGTGTCTTTGTAGATATTTGACTGTGGTCCTCAAAAAGAAAAAAATTCCAACCAAGTTCTTTCTGTTGACACTGGTTTTAGCCTGTGAAAAGATTGATGGTCTTGTTGACTGTTGCTGCAGGAAATGCGTTGTCACTGACTGGGATTTAGGGTGCTTGATTTTTAATGGAGTCTGGTGACTGAGTGCCTCTTGCCTTCCATTATGTCCAGATGTTCAAAGAGGGGCAAATACCCAAGAGCTTCTGTAAACCAGTAGGACCCCATATAGCTCTCTGATTAAAGTCCTGTCTCCAAAATTATGAGCTGGTACTCTGTCAACACTTTTTTGTAAGTTGAAGTGGGGTGTTACTCTGTATGAGCTTACTGGACGCTTCACTGCTAATTTCTTTTGGATATACTTTATATTAGGTGTCTTTAACTACTATTAACTTATTATGTACATACGTGTAGTTGCATTGTGCTTAAATTTATGGTACCTGCATTTAATTACATCTGTGGTTACACTGTTAACCTTACCCCTAAACCTGAGCCTAACCCTAACCCCTAACCTTGACCCCTAACCCCAACCCTCACACTAACACTAACCCCTAGCCCAACCCTTATCCTAAACCCTACTTCTACTCCTACACCTACTCTTACTCTACCTCAACCTCAGTAGCAGCAAATGTGAGAATTATGCAGAAGTACATAGGACTTCAATGACAACAAAAAGGAGGCAAAAATTATGCTGTTTCTGTCATATTTCACAATATTTGTTTTAATTTTATGCTGTCGATTATGTTCTTATATAATTATTTGAGATACGGCCTCCCTTACCTAATTGGAGAAAATGTCTCCCTGTTTAAGATGATGCATAAATATGCATTTTGCTGCACTGCACCTTCTGGATCTGTTTGTGTATATACTGTATATTGCTTTGGAACAATATGTATTATAAAAAGCGCAATAAAAATAAACTGAATTGAATTAAAATATTGTTTACTTTTGCAGTGGCCACTTGCTTTTCTATGGTTTCCAGAGCAGCATAATAAAAATAACACTATGTACATATTATGTTTGAGATATAATAATGATCATAAAAATAAATGCAAATAATCCTTAAACAGCCCCAAACAACAATACAAATGGGGTATTTTCAAACTCTCAAATGGAAAGAACTGGGTGTAATTGCATAGTAAAACATCTCTTAACAAACTTGCCATTATTGCAATAATTGCACAATAATTTAGATATGTTCAGGGATGTGTACAGACTAGATCAGTGTGTCCAGAACACTGTTTCTCGTGCATTCTTCATCTCAGCTAATGTGTTTGTGCACTCAGTTTTCATTGCTTCATTAATTCACATTTTTACATAATCACAGATAGAATGTCTTTGTGTGTGCTCATTGGTCAATAGTTTTGGCAGTAGACTCTTGGAGACTTGTACAAAAACTACTAAACTGCTGCTTATGTAAAATACATGGATCTTTCTGTGCTTCCAAACCACCCAGAGGGTCTCTCTGTTAACCCTACAAGCTCAAGATTGCTACCCTTATTTGCTGACGCTTACTTTGTGCAGTTATTAAAGTAGTCAATAGCAATATCATGTATTATGCGCTGTGCATTAAAGGTGAACTCAGTATGTTGTTTTATTTTTTATTTGTATGTTTTATCACTTGTATTTGTCCTAATGGACTTTTATATAACTACTATTGATGTGGAGGATGCATATAGTTTGTTTATTAACTGTTCATAAATCTGTCTGTCATTCATTGAAAATGAAAGTAATATTGATTTAAAAAATCTTCAAATGTTGTTTCATTCAGAGTCTTTAGCACATTTGTTTTCTCTCTCCAAACAATAACAGTACCAGTTTGGTTCAGAGGGGGGCACTGCATGTAAACAGATTTTCTGGATAATTTTCTGGTAACCATGTCTTGACTGCTCTCCGAAGTCAAGTCTATTATTTTCATCAGTGTACTTTCTGTGCACTGAAGCTAAATGACTTAGTGACTAAGTCATTTTGGTATGAAGAGTTCATGTGCTGGCAGAGTAGTAGAGGGTTTCAGAGTGAATTGAAAGCAGGTAACTTGGCATGGCTTTGCATCCGCTCAACTGAATATTGGATTTTATTTAATAAAAACTCAGTTAAGAACTGCAGCTCACACTAGAGCTTCTGTTAATGGGTGTAAATAGATACAATTTTAATTCCATCATCATTTACTCACCCGTGTGTTGTTCCAAACCCATATGATTTGGATAAGGAGTGGTGGTGATGTAGTGGGCTAAAGCACATAAATTGTAATCAGAAGGTTGCTGGTTCGATCCCCACAGCCTCCAACATTGTGTCCTTGAGCAAGGCACTTAACTCCAGGTTGCTCCAGGGGAATTGTCCCTGTAATAAGTGCTCTGTAAGTCGCTTTGGATAAAAGCGTCTGCCAAATGCATAAATGTAAATGTAAATAGGATTTACTCTCTTAGGTAAAAACACAGGAGTTTGGCAGATTGACAGCCTCATTCACTATTCACATTTATTGTAGGTGGGGGTGGGGTAGGGGCTTAATTTTTCACCTCATATCTCACACTATTTTATTTTATGACCTCTATAATTTTTTTATAAAGTACATGACTTTTAAGGTGAAACATACTTGTTTATCCCACACAGCGTACATTTCACCTTGGAACTGCTGTGATACAAGCAAGGAGCGACATAAAATCATTTTGCAAAAATGTCACCAAAGTCACATAATTTGAAAGAAATCAGTCTTATAAAAAACAACAACTCTATTCGCTTTTTACACTGAAGGACATCCAGCATGATTTAACAATAGTAACAATAACCAGAGAAACTGTACATTGTGTCTGTGTCTTTTTTCCTGGGTATTCTGAGAAAGGGGTTTCTCTGTAGGTGAATATTCTGCACAGGTTAACAAAATAAACCAGCAAGGTGGGATGACATTCAATTCAACACATTGTGCCTCATTCAAGAAACACAAGCAGTGCAAAGTTCTATGTAAATTGCACCTGAAATCTTTGAAAAAAAAAAAAAAAACTGACATAAGTGCACACGCTTAAACTAATACTTTGTTGAAGCACCTTTTGATTTTATTACAGCACTCCGTATTTTTGGGTAGGAGTCTTTTAGCATGGCACATCTTGACGTGGCAATATTTGCCCACTCTTCTTTGCAAAAGCACTCCAAATCTGTCAGATTGCGAGGACATCTCCTGTGCACAGCCCTCTTCAGATCACCCCACAGATGTTCAATTGGATTCAGGTCTGGGCTCTGGCTGGGCCATTCCAAAACATTACTCTTCTTCTTGGTGAATCCATGCTTTTGTGGATTTGGATGTGTGCTTTGGGTCGTTGTCGTGCTGAAAGGTGAACTTCCTCTTCATCTTCAGCTTTCTAACGGACGCCTGAAGATTTTGTGCCAAAATTGCCTGGTATTTGGAACTGTTCATAATTCCCTCCACCCTGACTAAGGCCCCGGTTCCAGCTGAAGAAAAACAGCCTAGGTGTGCTGCCACCACCATGCTTCACTGTGGGTATGGTGTTCTTTGGGTGATGTGCAGTGTTGTTTTTGCGCCAAACATACCTTTTGGAATTATGGCCAAAAAGTTCAACCTTGGTTTCATCAGACCATAACACATTTTCCCACGTGCTTTTGGGAGACTTGATGTTTGTTTTTGCAAACTTCAGCCGGGCTTGGATGTTTTTCTTTGTAAGAAAAGGCTTCCGTCTTGCCACCCTACCCCATAGCCCATTCATATGAAGAATATGGGAGATTGTTATCACATGTAGCACACAGCCAGTACTTGCCAGAAATTCCTGCAGTTCCTTTAATGTTGCTGTAGGCCTCTTGGAAGCCTTCCTGACCAGTTTTCTTCTCGTCTAATCATACATTTTGGAGGGACGTCCAGTTCTTGGTAATGTCTCTGTTGTGCCATATTTTCTCCACTTGATGATGATGACTGTCTTCACTGTGTTCCATGGTACATGATTTCATGATTTGGAAATTATTTTGTACCCTTCTCCTGACTGATATCTTTCAACAATGAGATCCCTCTGATGCTTTGGAAGCTCTCTGCGGACCATTTTGCTCTGAGATGCAACTAAGAAAATGTCAGGAAAATCCTACTAGAACAGCTGAACTTTATTTGTGATTAATCAGGAGTCACATTAAATGATGGCAGGTGTGTAATGACTTCTATTTAACATGAGTTTGAATGAGATTGGTTAATTCTGGACACAGCCACATCCCCAGTTATAAGAGGGTGTGCACACTTATGCAACCAGGTTATTGTAAGGTGAATTGTTCACATTATAGGTCACATTAAAAGTGGAAAAAGTTCTGATATGATTTATCTTTGTCTCATTCTTTTACATCACAAAAACCTGGCATTTTAGCAGGGGTGTGTAGACTTTTTATATCCACTGTATATATAATTATATATTCATACCTCACAAATCTGCACAAACACAGGGGATTATTCAACACTTCAGGCAATTTACAGACCTATATTTGGATTAATTGGTTAGCTCTGCTGTCACGCGTGCACATAAATCTTTTTTTTTTTTTAATCTTTTTCATCCCTGTCTGGTCGGTTGTTGACTCATCAGGGAGGTGAGATGTTCTTTTGCTGATCGTAAATCTCATGCTATCACGAGCTAGTGTTGTCATAGAGGTCATAGGGGTCAAATGCCTTGTAAGAGCACAGCAAATGTGTCAACGTATTGGATGTTAAGCTGGGAAATGGGCTGGGTGAAGGGACAAACCTCCTGTTCAGTCTTCAGTGATGTCAGGCAGTATGCAGAATTCATCATAACTATTGTACGTACAAGCTACTGTAGCGATACCTTGGTACCATAATGCTATCAGATAGTACTTTTATAGATATATAATAGATATCATATTTATATCCATATACCATAGTATTTACATGATACTCAAAGGTACTTCGAAGAAAATCATGGTGTTACATTCTAACATTGTTCTAATGGTAACATTCTGCCTAACATCTTTTTTGTGCTCCATGGAAGAAAGAAAAAGTCATACAGGTTTGGAACAACATAGGTTTGAGAAAATGACAGAATGTATATATTTGGGTGAAATACCCCTTTTAATCTTTATATTGTGCTTTTTTTTTTTTTTTGCAGCGCAGGACATATCTGCTCTTTCATTTACATGATATATGGTGGCTGTGGCTCAGTTGGTAGAGCGGGTCGGCCACTTATTGCGGGGTTGGTGGTTTGAATCCCGGCCCACATGACTCCACATGCCGAAGTGTCCTTGGGCAAGACACTGAAACCCAAGTTGCTCTCAATGGCAGGCTAGCACCTTGCATGTATGAATGGGTGAATGAGTCACAGTGTAAAGTGCTTTGAATACTGTAAAGGTTAAAAAGGCACTATATAAGTGCAGACCAGTTACATAAAAATGTTCTCATCTCCATAGTTGTATTATACCCAGATCATAGAGGTGATTTGTGGGGAGGAGTTGTGTCTTTCCCTCAACTTTCACCACCCCCCTCATTTTTTTTCTTTTGATCTCCCCTCTAGACTTGCAACTCTGTCTAGTCATTTCACGAGCAGACTTGTAGGAACAATGCATCAATTCGCAAAACATGAGATATCTACCTTTCTGGCATTGATTCTGGAGCGTCTACAGCAAATATATTTCCTGCAGTTTCTGAATTAAGTTGTTCTAAAGAAGTTGATCTCGATAGAAAGTGGGACTTGAAGACTATGTCAGGGGCAGTCAGGAGAGTTCTGGGGAGGAAATGGTACTACTACAGACTGCTGGGCCGGGCCAGGCACAGACAGCACGTTTGGTCATTGAGTCGCTGCCGTGCCACTTGCAAGGGTGATAGAATTTTTTTTTCCTGTCTTGGATAAATACAGTACAATGCTTTGCAGGGTTATAGAGGGTGTCATAGTACTCTTATGCGGTCATGACATTTTTCATTGTCTGTTCAAATTGACTTAATATCCGTCGCTTAATAGAAATTTTTACTGTTTTATAGATATTTTAGATTCCTTAATAATACCCCAACCTCTAAACATAACCACACTTCAACAATATAAAAACATGTAACGAGTAGATTAATGTACATTAGCAATAATTTTGTTATAATATATTAATTTATATATATATTTTACAGCTGCTAATCCAACACCTACTCCTAAACCTAAACCAAAACCATTTAATAAGCATATAAAACATGTAACACACAGATAAATATAATCATAATAATTTATAAAAAAACAAATTGGCAAAATTCAGTACAAAAGTAGTCCAAAGGGCAATGCGCTGCACCCGATGTGCTCCCTGACGACATACAATAGCTTTGTGTGAGGTGGAGAGTAGAATTTAAATGATTATTCACTATAAATCTTCTCCTGATACACTCCATAATGGCGCTGTCATATCTCATTCAAACATATACATCGCAGAATACGGTATGTCACAAATGGTCACGAAACAGAGATGGATCGCGTGTTCTCCAAATGTCTTAACTCCTATTGGTAGTTGTGCATCATTTCTCATTTGCATTAAATTAAGCTTTTCTCAGCTTTGTCGCATCACTGGACACGCCCACATAGCATCACCAGTGCTGACTGTCACTTATGTCACCGGAAACTGTAAATTGTCATTGAAAATAAATGACTTCATGTCAGTGCAAATCGCTGTAATGAACTGTATGTGTGAATGTCAGTTTAGAAGAGCATCACTTGCAAACAAGTCTGAAGACATTGTGTCCCTGGCCTCCAAACCTAGCAGCCTGTGAATACTCATCATGGTCCTGTGGACGTGAAGAAAGGAATGTGCATTTAGATGAAGAGAAAATGAGACAGGTCTGTGAGTTATCACCCTGTTTGAATGCTAAATGAGACTGTAACACTTTCGTGTAATTTCCTGGAATGACAGAGTCATCTGTGAGATTAGATGGAGGAAAGTGGAACCCCGGTGCAGACATCTCTTACATGCCTCGGCCATGTATCTTCTTCAGTGTAGATTAATAGGGCCACTAGCACCAGGCATTTAAGCTATGATTCTCTGGCGAACAGCCCACAAGTCTTCCAAACATCTGTGGCTAAACTGATTAACTTAGGTGGAACATTATTCACTCGTCTGTTTTCCCCAGTGGAGAACACTTTTGTTATACAGTATGTGCCATATTCATTTATGTAAGATTACATGTTGTAGTGCTTATAATATCAGTCAAGGTTTCTTGCACAAACAATTGTCATAATTTGGTTTAACACAACCATTTTCCACCCTCTCTCTGTTTTTTGCTACTTGATTGAAGTAACAACTTTGATTTGTGAACAGCTGTTTTTGCCGCTAAGGTTCAGTAGATAGTCTAGGTGGACTGGGAAGGGAACTAAACTTATATTATTTGTATTAAAAAAATTAAATAATTAAGCAATATCACAAGAGCAAGAGTGCGATAGCACTGCTGTGATTCGGCCACAGGCACGAGGCCATAGGTAATCACATCAGTGATTGTATGTGTAGTATGGTGTATGTATGGCATATACCAGCATGGGCCAATTGGATCATGCTAGGCAGTCAAACCTTGAACCCTTGTGTTTTCCATGATATGGCCCTTTAGGAAGATCACCTGGAAACAAAGTTCAACATTTGAAAATAATGTCATTCTTTGCCCATTATCAATTGATAATTTCTATATTTTCAGCTAGAGCAAGATTTGTGTCTTGTGATTCATGTCTTAGATTTTTTTTTCCCTTAAGTTATACAGATTCTTATTATGAAAAACACACTGTTGCATTACAGACTTGATCACCAAAACAGACAAAACAACAACAGCTCGACTAATTACCTTAACCAGATAATCAGTCCCCTTTCTCTGACGTTTTCTTACCATGTCCTTCCTGAAAGAAAATTGAGAATATTTCCACAGCAACATATACACTCAACTTCTGTTGTTATGTCAGCATGTTTGCTCTGGACAAATGTCAGCTGAAGGGTCAAGAGTTCAGACTGTATGCTGCTATGTGCCAGAGGGTAGCTTCTCCTCTAAGCCCCTTGTGTTGTTTCTCAATATGAAAGTATTCTGTCTCCACTCTTCATAAACACTTGGCTCTGAGAGGAAGAATGTTGGAGCCGTCTTTTAATTGCTGTTTAATGTTTTTTCCATTTGAGATGCATTTATTCCATCGTGACCAAGCAGCTTAATGATAAAAGAATAGCTGAGCCAATTACCAGTTTGTAAGTTGGTAATGGCATTGTATTTATCATGCTGAGCAGAGTGGTTTCAGAGTTTGTCACCACAACTGAACTGACGGAGACTGTGTGGTTATTCAGTGCTGAATAACAGTCATTATTGCTAACACTTTGATTCTGATTGGTCATTCGAAGCTTTAAAGGAAAAGTTTGCCCAAAAATTAAAATTATCTCTTCTTTTACTCATCCTCATGCCATCCAAGATGTCAATGACTTTCTTTCTTCTGCTGAACACAAACAAAGATTTTTAGAAGAATATGTCAGCTCTTTGGTCCTCACAATGCAAATTCCTTTAACAGTTTTCCACTTTTCTTGATCCAATTAAATCCTGATGGATAATATCAAGTCCCACCCTACTTTATTTCCTGTACAATATTTACTTTCACTCGGAAATGCGTCAAATTGTGGAAGCATTTGTCCTACGTGTATTCATAATTACTATAGTTTAGTAATTACTTCATAAGGATAGCCACACCAACGTGTGTGTGTTTGTGTGTGTGTGTGTGTGTGTGTGTGTGTGTGTGTGTGTGTGTGTGTGTGTGTGTGTGTGTGTGTGTGTGTGTGTGTGTGTGTGTCTTTGTTTTCCAACATTGCATTTATGTTAAAGATCATGTGATCTTGCTTCCATGCTGAACATATGGATCAGAATGTTGTGATATCAACAGTCTGCATTTGAGGTTTCCCTCCCATGCATTCCAATCTGTTAATCTATCCAGCGACAATGGAGTGAAATTACTGACACACACACACAGACGGAATCTTCATATGTCGATACCTCCGGTGGGCGGCTGATCATTTTTCCTCCATGTTGTTCGGTCATGTCTAGATTTGCTCAGCCAAAGCTAAATGATGACTCAGGTCTGGGTGGCAATACAGATCCACGCCAACATCCTTTAATCCATATATCGTTTGAGTGGGTGATTGATATCTGTGATCCCCTAGATGTTGATGTGCAGAACAGGAAGTAGATGAACACACCATGGGCACTTGCAGTTGTCAGTTCTGTTTTAGAGTCCTAAATATGGTTACATTCATCCAGTTTGGTCATAAACAAGAGTTATGTGGGCTGCTTTTTATATTACAAAATGGGAGAAACTAATAATAATACATTTAGGTTATACTCAAATATTTTAATATGATTTTTTAATGTTTTCCTAAATGAACATGCAATGTATTGATCCAGAGATCAGGTGTGTAGTGGAATATTTGCTCATTTCCAAATGAGAGCTGAAATGAATAAAGAAAAATGTCATTAATGGCGTGACAATTAAAATGAAATGTGCTAAATTGTTTAAACATCAGTTTTAAAAGCATATTGGGTGCCAATGTTTGAACAAATTATAATATTTTTTTTTGTTAAACAATGGTTTGAAGAAACAATCATTCCTGTCGACCAACACAAGTGCTCAAATTAACTTTGACATTTAATTTGATAACTTCATCCTTACATGCCAATTTCTTAGTCAGTGGATGTATTCTTAGATTCTTCTCGGATAAAGAATCTGGCATGACCTGGTATAGTGATATCATTATGGCTTTGGATACATTGGGTTTGAGGTTTAATATAAGTTAAGATTTTGTTTAAATAATCAAAATTTGCAGCTCTACATCAGTGGATCTATATCAGCCACTGGAACACATCTGTTTGCATTTGTTTTGTAATTTTTTTAATGGAACAAATAGCAAGTAGTGGAAAAGAAATAGAGATGCTGCTTCATAAAGTGATGAGAAAAAAGTGCTAACTGACATCTGTGGCACAAATAGGCATAAGGAACTGAAACGTGGTAGGCCTTTGTTAATAAGGAAACCGTATACCCCCAAAACCCTGCCTTAATTTGATCCTCTCTGCAGTGCGAGACTGTTTCTATTCAAATAACCGATTCAAGCACTAGAAAAACTGCTGCCAGAAAGAGCTCCAGAAATAAGGCTCCACATCTTGTCAGTGATGCATCTTTGCAGCTATGCACTGCAACCCATCCTACACTAGTTTCAGATGATTCAAACAGTGCAAAGAGAGAAACTGTAGGATTAATTTCATAGATCTTGTCTTTCTTGATGGCTGCCTTCACTCTCATTTGTTTTCTGTTCAAACACTTGTTCCCTCCTTCCCTCCATCAATCAGGCAGACAGAGATACAGGCGTGTGGCGAATGCCAAGCTTCATACAGTCTGATTCAGGAAGAGATTCAGCCAGCTAGCTAAGTATGACAGAGTCTTGTGGCTGAGAGCGTAAAATTGATTAAGAACCACAATATCAAGGAGACTTGGTGGTTTTGATTTGGGCCACCATATGGCAACCACACAGACAGGGCCGCTGATGGCCAAATTGTTGCCCTACGCAGATCCTGGATCGTTGGAGGGTGTTGGAGGTTGTTGTGAGGCGCAGGGCGAAAGTGCGAGATGATACTCTGTGTTCCGTGACTGCTACTGGGTCCATCAGTACCGTATAGCGTGCGAGTAAGGGCAGCCGGTGAAGTTTTGGGTGCCTCCCTAGGGAGTTGTTGCCCTATGCAGACTGCATAATATGCGTATTGGGAGCAGCGGTACAGCACCCAGAGCATTAGCAATCAAAACAGTGTACTAAAAACACTCAGAACACCCTGAGTGCATTGTATCGCAGCACTTTGAAAACAAACTAGAAATGCCCTAGTGCAGGGGTGCCCAATACGTCGATCGCGATCTACCAGTCGATCGCAAAGGCAATGCTGGTAGATCGCACAAAATTTAAATGTGCTTTCATTAAATTTTAATAAAAATAGATATAATGTCTTTCCTTCTTTTAGTTTCTGTCAGACTTGAACTTGACGAGTAAATTTTGACCAGGCGAGATTTGTTTATTCAGTTGCCATGACAACTAGGTTCGCGCCCTCCAAGGGCTTCTGAGAACAGAGCGTGAAATTGCAAAGCTAGCAGTGTTTGAGACTAGCTACCAGCAGCTACTGCCCTGATTATGCAAAACTGTCTGATTCCATTCAGTGCAAGTCATCAGAATAAGGTAAATGCCCTGGCTATTGTAATCTATTGTGCTGTAGGTGTTTTGGGTTTAGTGTTAAAACTGGATGATGTCAACATTGAACATTATTGTATTTTTTGTAATTAATTTGAAGATTAATTCCATGTAGGGATACATGCAGTAGTCCCAACAAGCATTTTATTTTATTTTTTAAATGAAACTTATTGAGTTTATTGAGTTGGTCATTTAAAAGTAGATCATCACGCAAAAAATTGTGGGCACCCCTGCTCTAGTGAATACCCAGAACATGCTACCAACTGCATAACAGATGTATTGTACAGAATAGTCCCATATAATACAGAATTGTCCCGTATTTAAAGTCTCTTTTAAAAATGTAATAATTCTCTCATTATTTACTCTAGTTTGAAGCTCCAAAAATCACAGACAGTCAGCATAAATGTCAACGATATGACTCCAGCATTTAAATTAATGTCTTCTAAAGCAATACGATCACTTTTGGTGTGAAAAATATCAACATTTAAGTACTTTTTAACTATAAACCATTACTTCTGTTCACTCTGGCTTCACGAGAGGTAGGAGTCCAAGCAGTCTCTCGTGTGACGTATTTGTGTTGCCATGGATACCGAGGTAATCTCAAATTCTCCACTTGGTTGAGACATCCAGGATGAGTAGATCTAAACCAAAATCAACCAAGCTACTGTACAGCGTTCCTCCTCAGTTGTAAATAGCGCTGCTCTTCCAGCTGTGACGCATGTGCATCAGTTTAGAAGACATTCATTTTATAGCTGGTGTCATATGGATGATGTTTATGCTGACTGTCTGAGATTTTGGAGCTTCAAAAAAGAAATATCCATTCACTTGCATTTTGAGGACATACTGAGCTAAGATATTCTGTTCTGGTGAAGAAAGAAAGTCATACACACCTGGGATATCATGAGGGTGAGTAAATAATGAGAGAATTTTCATTTTTGGGTGAACTATCACTAAGAGAACAAAATTGTTTTCCTTATGAAATCCATACGGGAAGCTGTTTGTCCTGTATTTTAGCGTCTCACAACCAAACACGTCTATTTATGTCATGACTTTACATTGGATTGCATATGTTAGTGCTCATTCTGGAAGACTAGCTTCAACATAGCAATATGCTAAAAGTCACAAAAATAAAAAAACAGCTAAGATTTTGGATAACCATAATATTTTGTATAGTCTTTTCATTTGTTTTGTGAATGTTTCTAAGCAGTGTTCCTAAAGCTTCAGTGTTCATTTGGTTGGTTGGCTTAATGATCAGCGGCTCCTTCCCAATCAACTCAACTCAAAATATGAAAGGGGAAATTCTAGATCAGCCTTCTTACATTCACAGGTTACACACAGGTTGTGCTAGTGCTAATAGGCCTACTCTCTTATTTGTCCCTCTGTCTCTCTCAGAGTCACCCACTGACAGAATGGGCCGGCGGCGCAGCATGCCTAGCAGCACAGCGGACAAAACGGCGGTCACCATGGATTCAGAGACGTCAACACCTTTTAAAGTCACGGTACGCAATTTATGACAACATCAGAGATGTAAACAGGAGCACAACCACCAAAGAAATGTACTATATACAGTATATCTCTGAGAGCTTGGTGTAGCAATAAAATGACTGCAGTATCTCAAAATGTGCATTTAAACATACGCTGTAGTCAACATTTTACTAACTCTACAATTAGCTGAATTGCAGTATACTGATAAAGGTGTTGTTCTATTGATTCATGCTTTGCTATCATGAGAAACTAGTAGCTTTATGTAAAAGATTTGAAAGAAAGTTGAAGCTTAGGTTTTCTCGTTGTAATGTTTCCCAAGATCAAATGTATCCTGGCCGTTTTCAATTAACAATGTTTTTTTTAAAATAGCTTACATACAGTTGTGAATTTCAACAAGAACTTTTGCTTAAAGCAAGCCAAGTCAGACTTAAACACGGGCCACCTGCACATAAGCACCATTGAGCAACATAGATCATTTTCATTACCCACCTGGCCATTATACTGCTCTGATTTATTTTAGTTTTCGTCATTGTCATCTGGATGCACTCCAAATAAACAAATATAAATAAATTAAAATCATAATTATTTTTGTAATATTATATTATTTTCCAGTAGAAATATCTATGTTTACATTTACTTGAGATAAAAATTATATAAGATATTTCGTTTTGTTTGGAGAGAAATCTAACAAAATTTAGTGAAGTTTGTGCTTCACAAAAAATAAAATCTATTTCACTATGGGGTATGAAAATAAACTTGCTTTCCCTTTTAATTAAGGTTATTTTTATTACTTATTCCATTGGCAAAGCTATTTTCTTGTTTTAAGCATAAACCTCAATAGATTTTGTTTGATTTCTATAAAAAAAAAAAAAAACTTATAAATTAAGTATATGTATCTTGTTTAATGGATGTTTAGATTTTTTTAAATTGGAAAACAAGACAAAAATATTGAGTAAGAACGTGATGTTTTGTAAGGTACCCAAACTAGGCAAACCACCCACCACATTTGACAACATACTGTATAAATGCCCAGTACTCAGTGCTTGAAGTGGAAGAAAAAAAAGTGCAGGTACTCTCCGTGTTAGGATTAAAATTGATTATTAATTTTTATTTATACATTTATTTTTTGGGGGAAATGATACTCGGAGACCGCTTTTGTTCACAACATATGTTTATTTAAAAATAAATAAATACATTTTGGGGTTACTATATGACAGGGCTCACTTTCTTCGTGGTCTAGATTATCCAGATGAAAACTTAATGGGGCCACACATTTTTTCATATTTTTCTTACCTAGCAACTTTCATTGTAACTAACATAGTAGCATGAACACAAAACACTGTTAATAATATGGGTTTGTTTACATTAAAATAGTCAAGGGTATTTAATTAATAGTTTTTTAAGGTCTGACCATAAATTCCTTTTTAATATCTGGCCAAAGAACAAAATTGACCTAACACACTCAAATACCAAGTAGGTTTTCGATTAACATTACTTTGAATATAAAAATTGGTTATTGTTTATGAAAAAAGAGCATTTGAACAGATGAGACACACCCATTTAACACTTGAAGAATGGAGAATAAAAGCAAACGTTTATGTGTATTTTCATCATCGATTTATCTTCAGTTGAAAAAGGTTGTGCAAATGAGCTGACATCACTTCTGTAACAGCCGGGAAGTTTTTTTAGTCTGTAGTTTTGACCACCTGCTAAGTAATTTGCATTTTGATTGAATTAGATGCGATAAAATGTGCTCACCTAAAAGTAGCTGGTTCATGTTTTAAAGAGCAGTGTAACAAGCCCGGACAAGCTTAAACATGTGTGCTCCGCTGATGCTTTTTTACGTGCCGCTGAGTGTTGTTAAACTCACCACTGAGTTTTGCACAGGGAGCGCTCAGATGTTTAGACTGTAGCGCAATTTTATCAACATTCTTTGGAGGGTCAGATAAATTGGGGGCTGTTCTCATGATTCCTTTATTGTGATTTAAGTTTTGATTTTTGTTTTGTTTTAATGCATTTTAATATTTCTGTGAAGCACTTTGTGATGTATATCTGCAAAAAGTGCTATATAAATAAACTTTACATTACTTACTTACTCCTGCCTGCAGTTCACTGAACTCTGTTAAGAGGTTAATCCCAGCAGTTGTTGCTTGTCGGATAATGCTGGTGTCATTACACACCCTAAAGGGAGGTAGCAGGTTGTTGGTTCACTGCTGCTGTAGTGCAGTATGCACTTCCTGCCAAGGGCGAGAAGCACCACACCTAATGACTCTCTTCACAGATAAGTGAGCAACCCGGCCACAGCTGCTCCTGAAGCCTTGGATCAGCCAGAGAGGAGAGAAGGATTAGGCACCCTGATAGAGTTGAGCCATCGGTTTATAGACCTGAATGGGCATCTAATGGGAGCAGTCCGTGGAGGAGATGCAATCTGTCCTGGCTGATGCTGTAAATGAGACAGATGGGATGAGAATCTTGCTGCATTTAGCCACTATGTGGAAATGCCACAGGCGCAGCTGGCAGTACCAATGCCCACGCATCCCTGCGCTGGTTTCAGGCCTTCCTGCGATGCCAAAATACCCTCTCATGTCACTCAAAGTGAAGTGTGCCTCAGAGTTGATGAGGTATTGTATAGGATTGTCTCCTAGCCCTATTAATGTACAGCTGTCACTTAACCAGGCGTACAACTCAATCGGGACTGGTTACTATGGCGACAGTGCAGCTCATATGTGTAAGTGTAATTTACTGAGGCAGGCTAATTTTCTTTTGAGTTGCTGTAAATATTAGAACTTTTGTTAATAATATCTAAGTCAAAGACATGCTTGATGGAATATAGGAGATTAATTAACAAATGGGCCATGCCTCTCCAACAAAATGCACTGAAATGTTCAGATATCTACTATTTAGTACAGAGTCTGGTATGTACACTACCAGTCAAAGGTTTGGGGACACCTGCTCATTCTGTTTATGTTGGCTCAACAAATTTAAGCCATCTTTACACTGCAAGGATGGCACAGAAGCTGCTCTGAAGCTACATTTAATTTACACAGAACCAAAGCAGCATCAGGAGCCGCTTGCATAAACATAGCCATTAACTAAAGATTGCGTTTAACAATGAGCCTGGTTTTAAGATGCGTTTTTGGTGATCCGATCACATGTGGCTGAACACAGGTCTAACTAGGGTCTAAAACGTTTTGTGATCCGATCACAAAAATTGCATAGAATATGTAAAAAAATTTATAAGACTGCATCGCATTTGATGTGTAAATGCTAATCTGTCCTGTAAGTGTTCCGGACAGCAGTGAAGCACCACCCCTTATCTGTCAGTCCAACCACTGTGCTAAAACAAAGGTTTAAACTTTTGAATGAATATCTGAAGCTCCTTTAATACAGGTCATCCACTAAAATAATGAATAATTCAGTTTGAAATGTTGCATTTGTCCTTTGATTAAATTTCTGTATCTGGGACTGTTAATTATAGGGGAGGGAGAAGGGAGGAGACTGTGGGGCCCAAAAGAGCCCTGCTGTTTCTGACTATGCACAGCTCTGGTACTGGGAACCATGCTAATTGAACAGGATCCTGAGCTGGTCAGAACAGCAGGAGGAAGGCCCTCACACTGTGCCGGCCACTTTGAGATCCCTGGGAGAAATCCAATATCTAGCCCCGGTGATGTATGCAACCACGATCGTTAGGAACCGAGGGTTACGGATTTTCCCACAGGCCCCGTTTCTCTTGCAGAGAAAGCTGCTTCAGAGTGTGCACTACTCTGTGTTATGGCTCAGGCTAGACTGTCTGGCTGCGAGCAACAGATAATGACATTTGATGTATTGTTTAGCAGATGCTCAAAGAGATTTACTGTAGATGCTTGCTGAAGCCGTGAGTCATGAGTCTTAAGTCTTGTTTAGTTTTTAACCGAGTCGAGATACAGAGCATCTTTCCCATGTTGGATAACGGCTGTTATGCTGTTGTAAGTGCATTCATGGAAGACTGAACACTCTTGGCACCCCTCTACAAAGAATCTGTTTTCAGAGTAATCAAGAGGTCTTGATAAGGAGACATCTGGCAGGTTTGGCATAAAGGGCCTCTTGAAGACATCTCATTTAAGATGAAAATAATTTCCAGGATGGTTTTTTTTTTTCTTGTAAACTTGGTCCATTGGCACATTTAGGATGAGAAAGGAATAGTCTTCATTCCACTGGCTATGACCGGACTGGCTTGTTATTTGTCGAGACACAACTTCGGGGATTGTGGTGTAGTGGGACTTATGGAGAAGATGTTTTGAACTGGTCTCAAGGTGATTTGTAATGTAAGTATGAAGTCAGTTCCCCTCAAGTTTACACAGGTGTCCTAGCAGAGCAACCACTGTGCATGACAGTATGTACAGACATGTTCCACTAATGTTTGACAACCTGAAAGTGTCCAAGTATTTTTCTCTTATTTTTATATATGCTACTTGCTTTTAAAAACTTTAAAAAATCTTTTTTATTAAAATATATTTTAATATAATCATAAAATATTTTATTAAAACAATATTATTATTATTAGTAGTAGTAGTAGTAGTAGCATTGTTATTATTTTAATTGTTTTTATAATTATTGTATTTTTTAAATTAATTATAATATTTTTAAACACTTTTTTTATGCCACTAGCATATTGCTAAAATAACAAAGTGATAATCTACTGAGCATAAAAACACATAGCACACACAAATATTGGGTAAAATTGTACATTTTTATTAGATTAAGATATTTTATCACTACTTTTCAATAGTGAATAAAATAGAATTATGTTTAATCTACAATTCTCTCACTTCGTCCGCCATCTTGAGAGTTTCACTGACCTCATCTCTTGGACTGCCTTTTCCACGAACGATACATGTGGTGTTGCCTTACAATTTTGCTTCTAGCGGATCTTAGTCAGTGCTTTCATGTCGGGATGGCACCTATGATGCCTTAAAATGCTGTCTATATAGGCAGCTCATTAGATTTTGGAACAGAGCCCAAGATCTGCTTTGTCATTAGCACTGAAGTGAGTCTTATAATCCAACTGACTAATAGTGTTTTTTGGGGGACATGACAGGGCTTACTCTTCTGCTATCTTACAAAGAAAGGCTCAAGGTGTATAAAACCAGATGGGGCTTTAAAATCTTTTTGTATCTGCCTAAAAAGATATCACGCAGTGTCTGGCATTGTCAGCATGTACAAACAAACAGGCACACAATTAAAGTTGTCAGACACAAACTCACAGGCATGGACACAAGAGGGCAGAGAGAGGCCAAGCATAAATATGACAGGAGAAGGGGGTGAAGAGGGGTGATGAGATGAGGGTGGGGTATGCAGGCTCAGCAGCAAAGCATTAGAAGTATTCAGTACATGCACACAATAGATGTAAAAGGAATCTGTGTGTCCTTCAGTCTGTTGACAACTGACAGAGATTATTACAGAGACGAGATGCCAACATCACTGCACGTTAGCTAGTAAGGGCTGAAATAGTGTGTTATACTCAAACACCAAAAAATGTCCAATGAATATATTGAAAAATACAAAAACAGTTGATCTGACTCAAACTTTAACATTTTAATAGTCCACTATTGTTTTATGCTCCATAATTTAGTGGCGGTACTAAGCTGTTAACTTAATCTACAACGCCATGGCTAAAGAAGCTGTATTTTACCTGTGCTGTGAGTTTCCATTCTGAGTTGAATGTGATGAGATAATAAGACTGGACTTCGTAATAATGCAAAGACAATAAACAGACTGAGACAGCACATTCTGTTGAGATGTCTTCTCTGACTGGAATCAACAACAAGCATACAGAATGTTGTAGTCAGAATCATGAACAAATGACTCTTATGCAGAGATTAAAAATGTATCATTTTGGTTCGTTCTGAGCAGAAACTGTATTTTTTTTGTTGTTTCCACTCCGGCATTCCACTGCCTCCTTTCCAATTGGTAACTGGTTAGATTGAAATACTAGAACCATTAATAACGTTCTTTTTAAAATGACAATACTCTGTGCCAAGGTTGGGTGATATACCAGTTGCAGTTTTCCCAGATCTGGTAAAAGAATCAAGGGACATGGTCTGGAAAAACAAGCTCAAAATAAGGGACTTGCCTTAACCAAAATAAGTGAAAATAATAAAAAAATAAATAAAACATAATTCCCATGTGGGGAATTATCAGCATAGAAATTATAACAAGCATAGTATATAGTAGCTTATAATGTGTAACTTATTTTCTAATAAATGTATTCTTAATATTAAATGTATCCCCCCAAAATATTTCAAATATACATCTGGCCATCTAAAATCAATTATTAGCCCAAAATTTCTCTCTTCTGCACACATTCTGCATGGGCACGTTTGGACTAAACATAATCTTATGTGGGCCAAATTATTGTATTTTATTTATTTAATAATAGTTTAATTATTTTATTGTATTTATTTAATAATTGTTTAATTACAGTTCTGCATTTCAGTCAAAACTCGTCAGCATCAAATTTGAATTAATGCATAATATATAAAGTAACAATAATTCAGTGCAGACTTTGAAAATGTCAGTTCTACTAAAATGAGTGAAACCCCATTTTGGGCAATAGGAAGTAGTGTAATTCCAAAAATGCGATTAACCATTTGGTCTTTAGTTTCATTACAAAAATTTTTTTAACCTGTTATCAGCATTTAAAAATAAAGTTTCACTCCATAACAATAGAATGGGACTTTGTTCTGTTTTCTAGGACGTGCTGCTCTAATTTGTTAATTTTCATTTTCGTTCCTTGAACAGTTTTTTTTTATGAGCCTGTTCTTTTAATAATCAGTCAAAACGTTAACATCTGAAATAACATCTGACACACTCACTTAATGGTTTATATAGCAGCATGTAGTTAAAGATACACATTCACAAGAGTTTTGTTATAACGAATGGTATTTTAATGTAATATGTTATCAGGGGCGGAGGTTTTGCAGGGATAAAACAGAAAACAGCATAAGAGACACTGATTCAGATGTATCTGTAATTGCAGAATTATTATGAGTACAATGAAAACATTCAAATGTACATGCTACAGACAAACTAAAAGACATGTCCTAAAGACATCTCCGACTTTTATAAGATGTGAAAACACAGCACAACTCAAGTACACATTGCTACAAGAGTTGAACTTTGCAGACTGCTGTCTGATTGGACTGACCCAGACTGGAGCTGCAACACCCAGTTGCACGTCTGTTCCAAACAACAGCAGCATCAAACAACTCCTTCCTTCACTCTGACAGGCTCGATGAATAATTCTACTTGGAAGTTAGACAAACTGAAAAAGTCACAGAAAGGATGTTCTGTAAAATTTTGATTACACCCAAGGGTAAAAGTATGCTTTGAAATTGTTTTGATAAGATGTCTTACAACTGACCGGTGGAGCACTATGAAGTGAACATCTCTAGGAAATAAGACTATGTTACCATCTCATCCAACGATACTTATCTGGAAACTATAGACAGATGTATTGATGGCCAGACTGAATTTGGTCAATAAGCTAGCCTGATTGTTAACTTAACCTTTTGAGTACATTTTGCGCAAAAGCAATGTTCTTTTCAACCATTTTGTCAGGCTTCAAAAGCACAGAGAATGACGTTTACATACCTGTTTTTTGTGTGTGTTTGCATACAGTATAGTATGTTTTGTACTTTGATTTTGGGAGTTGAGGTTTACAATTGTGTCTTGATGGTTGACCAAGCATTAACCTAGTTAAGATGCCTTCTTGGAACACAAGCACACTAGCATCCCATGCTGGGGATCAGCAGCTTTACAGCGGCGTTCAACCCCTTCTTTATGCCTTTGTTTGTTCCTTTTAGCCCCTTAATCGTTAGTTGTGCAACAACAAGCATTAAGTGGTCTGTTAAGGTCAATCAGCCATTCATTTCATTCATGCACAGGGCCTTGATTCAGATCCTAAACACCACGATTAACCCACCCCCTAATTGTGTCTAAAGCCCTCTGAGAAATGTTTTTGTGTGCTATTTCCCTCTCTTTTTTCTTTCCTCTTCAAATGCTTCAAACATCTCACTTAGACTTTCGTCTTTCAAGAAAAATTCAGGTCCTTTTCATCTTTACAGCTTCTCAAAAGCACAAGCTCAGCTCTCCTCCTATGAACTTGCAGTGCACCATTATTTTTCCCCCCTTTCCATGCCAGCCAACAGTTTCCATGGTAACAGCGGCTTTGAGGGGAGTATCACATCAGCGTAGCTACTTCAGCCCAGCGCGCCATGAGCAGATGTGTGTGCCGCGCCAATCACACAGCTATGCACGGCTTAACCAAACGCTACGGATGAGAGGAGAGCGAGACAGATAGATAGATGAAGGAAAAAAGGAACAACCGAAAAACAGAGCATTGGCTTTATATGCAGCTGCTCCAGTTGTGTAGCCACAAGTGAGGTCTGTGAGTGTAATACTGTCTTCTGGTCTGGCTTTACATCCAGGGCTTCTTGAGCCGCAGATTGAAGGGTTCCATCAAACGCACCAAAAGCCAGCCGAAGCTCGACCGTCACAGCAGCTTCAGGAACATCTTGCCTGGCTTCAAAAGCGCAGAGAATGACAGGTAAGGTGGAGATGCTTACATACCTGTTCAAGTGTTTGCATACTGTATGTTCTGTACTGTACATTGATTTTGAGTGTATTGATTTGCATTTTGCTGGATGCATACTGAGATCATTATATTTTCATGAAGATCCAGTTGAGCATCACCAACACATGTTCATGGGGTTTTTCCATTTCTTTTCTTATAGTGTACTAGATCGTTTAAATGTTTTGGTTTAATTGCTGTCAATGTGCCCTTGCTTGTGTGCTATTTATAATTGATGTTGTTTTTAATCATGGCATGATCATTTTAAGTATGTTTACAGGTAAATTATGATTGTGTGCTTTGCGGGCCATCATGGCTATTTGAGTTAATAAACAGATCTCCTCTTGTCTGATTTACGCAGTGTAACATCTTGATTTGCGCATTTAATTTTTCAATTGCTGCTTTCAATTTGATATGTTTCCAAAATCTTTGATCAATTAAATATGTTTTGTTTATCAAACACCTTGTAAATATCATATCTATTATACTGACAGCTGTCAACATACCCTTGCCGATGTGGTGTTTATCATTTTACATTTATAATCATGGCGTAAAACAGTTGCAAACAGTTTGTGCATTGCACACCCATCATGGGGCGGCTGTGGCTCAGGTGGTAGAACAGGTTGTCCACTAATCACAGGGTTGGTGGTTCGATTCCCGGCCCACACGATTTCACTGGCCGAAGTGTCCTTGGGCAAGACACTGAACCCCAAGTTGCTCCCAATGGCAGGCTAGCACCTTGCATAGCCGCTCTGCCGTCATTGGTGTATGAATGTGTGTGTGAATGGGTGAATGAGATGCTGTGTAAAGCGCTTTGAATACCACTAAGGTTAAAAAGGTGCTATATAAGTGCAGACCATTTACCATCACAACTAGTTAATTTACAGATCTCCTCTACTGTGTTGCATCTTGATTTTCACATTACATTTTTCAATTGCATCTTTTAATTTGAACTATTTTTTTAATTGTTGATCAATTAAATATAATTTTTTGTCTATCCAATACCTTCATACCCATCATATGATATCCATCATGCAATAATGACAGCTGTCAATACATCCAACAGGCAATGTGGTGTTAATAATTTTTATTTTTAATCATGACATAAAAACTTACAAGACTGTTGAGTATGTGCATGGCACGCTTTCATGTCTAATTGAGTTAATTAACAGATGTCCTCTTGTCTGTTTACAAAGTATAATATTTGTGTGTTACATTTTTAAATTGCAGCTTTCAGTTTGATCAATTCATTTGTTATTTGATAAGCCTTTGACTCGTACTGCAAACTTGCCAATTAATTATTTGATTAATTAAATATATATATTTTTCTTTATCTTATACATCCATGATGTCATATTCATCATAGCATATTGACAGCTGTTGACACGTTCATGCTGGTGTGGCTTTTATAATTGATTGCGGTGATCAAATTTGTGCATTGCATGCCTTCGCGACTAATTAAAAGAGATTAAAAAATGGCCTCTTATGTTTAAAAAGTGTAACATCCTGATTTGCATGCTACATTTTTCAACTGCAGCTTTACATGTTTATCTATTAGTTTATTTGATACATTTATGAATTAAATATAATTTGTTTATCCATCCAATTGAATCCATCATTTCACATACTGTACATCATATAATTTTGACAGCTGTCAATACTTTCTTGCATGTATGGCATTTATAATTGTTTTTTTAAACACGTGATGCAAAAGTGATTACTGTACTTTAAAATGTAATTTTTTTTGCAATGCACACAATCATGACTAATTGAGTTTATTTAAAGATTTCCTCTTGCCTGTTTGCAAAGTGAAACATCTTGATTCGAACATTATATTTTTCAATTGCAGCTATCAATTTGAATTATTGAATATTTTGGTTTATCCAACACTTTCAATCCATCATATCATATTCATCATATCATACTGATAGTTGTCAAATCGTTGTTGCTGGTGTGGCATTTGCATGATCAATTGCAATAGAGTTTACGGAAAATTTCGATTTTAGTATTACACGTCATAACCGCAAATCAGGTTGATTAACAGATTTCCTCTTGTCCTATTTACACCGTGTAACATCGTGGTTTGCATTTTTCCTGGGTACATCTTCTTAAATTTATCACATTATTTACTGAACGTTTAGCTACTCTTTTCATCTCCATTAAGATTGTTTAGAGTCACTTATTGCAGTGCTAAAATGTTTGAGTCATCTTTCTCCCCAATGAATTGAGATCATGGAGTGAAGAGTGAATTGGATTACTCGCAGGATAAATGGTCTTGCTGCTGTATAATTTGCAAGAGATAGCTTGCGAAACATTCGGCTCCCTGCATAGGACCAACTTGAGTTGTTTGGGTGTTTAAAGAGAAGAAATATCAGGCTCCAGGCTGCTGGTGCCATATGTTTTATTGATGTGGAAGAACCAGTCAGCAGCAAGCTGACTCCAATACATTGACCTAACAAACAGCAGCTTGTTTCACAGCCTCAGGTCAGAGTATGCGGCTTGTCTACAAGTTTGTAGCATTGCACACAGATCAACTTAGCTCACAGCGGATGGTAGAGTAGAAGAGTTGGGATGATATCACATTTGCATTTGAGACTATTTGTCATTTAAAAGGGAGTGCTGACAACTAACTTTGCCATTGTAAAAATACATCTTAAGCGGTGTCTCTCAACATTTTCATTTCAAAGTTTTTCTTTCCTATGGCTAAGTATTCTCATTTTCCTGGACAGAATCTTAAGAGCACTTTCTCTTACATGGAAATGTGTTGAGTCACTTTAAAGGCCTACAGGTAACATAGCAACAACACCAAAGATTTCTCTCCAGCTCACTGCCAACATTGCTGTAGTGTTATGGCCTTGGTTTTCCAGAGATTTTATGTTTCATTAGACCAGCATACTGTATTATCCAAGGATAGAGACCATCAGCTTCATGGCATCAAGGTATGTGAGCTGGATATGACATACACACACACTACTTTTTGAATGCTTCGGCAGCATCTGTACCAGTATGATTCTGCCAGTCAGAGTAAATTAAGGTCATTTTCCCAGACTTGTCTGTCCATCCTGCCAGGATATAGAAGTTGCAAAGGTCCTGGAAGTTTATGCGGCATAGTTCAGATAAGGTCTATCACCTCTCCATGTTCTCAGTATCTCGCTGGCTAAAATCTTGTTGAAGTAAACATGAAATAAAAATATACTCTCTTTAGTTTCTTAAAACACGTTCCTTGTCTTACAGTGCATAGTTCATTAGTGCTTGTTATTTAAAGAAAATTACAAATGTCTTGGTTGTCTTTCATTCAAATATCATTATGTGCTCTGCCTCTGAAACTGTCAGCAAAGCACTGATTTTTTTAACAGCCCCTCCAGTCACCTTGCTCCATTCTGGTATGTTGCGCTCACTTGTCATGAGTGACCACATTTACATGCACTTCTGAAAACAATAGCTAACGTCATAGGATGATCAACATGTCAACACAGTGGAAAGAATTCAACATTTCTGGGAGTACAGATGGAAAATCACACACTATAAACTATACCCATTTATACGCACAAATGTAAAGTAGTGACTGTCCCTCGGGTTAGCGTATGCGCTTCTGCCTTGTGGTAATCCCAGAGATTTATGTATGAGGGAAACCCCCACTACAGCATCGCAATTCAGCTGCAGGTTGCGAAGAAACAAATGCAGCAACAACTCTGGAATATCTGGAAATAAAGTGAATCAACAGAGTGTAAAATAGTCTTCCTCAGATGCTATGTGTGTTATTTACACAAGCATTGTAGGAAATTTATGTTGCTGTTGGAAAAACTGCTTTCTGATGGAGCCACATGTATACTGGACTAAAGAGTACACCGCTTATACAGTGCATGTACACGGGAATGCTGTTTTCTCGTAATAACCCACTTTCTCGCAATAAGCTCCTTTCTTACAATCAGCCACATTCTGGTGTCCATGTAAACATGGTCATTAATTCCTGATGGATTAAATCAAGTCCCACTCAGTAATTATAGATCAGTGGTCCCACTCTACTTCTTTTTTTCTCAATGGATATCCCATTTTACAAAAAATATAAAACATTACGGAATAAAAATGTGTTTCGAACGTAGCGTATTGTGCATGGGTTGCGTCAAAATAATTTTAATGAAAACAAATATGAATTTTCAATTGAAATTCTTTCTCTTACTCAAGTTTCATGTGCATAGACAGCTATAAGCAAGCCAATTATAAATTTGCAAACATCAAAACTATCAAAATATTGCTGTTTGTTTTAGCTCAACCACTGGCGTGAGGTTGGGGTGGGACTAACTATACTGTATATGTCTCACCAATGAAAGATGGGGATTGGGGCCAAACATTTATTTTAGTTTTTTTCAATTCCATTTTTCTCCCTGCTAGTGGTGCAAAAAATTATACACTTTACTTGTAAGTTCCTACTTAATGATTTTACAGATTTTGTGTTTTTCAACCAGAGATTTACAAAAAGGAAAAAAAGATTGGCTTGAATGTATTGAAAATGTTGACTTGTTTTATAGGGGAAGTTTTTTATAATAACTTTAATAAGTCACTAACAAATATTATATCATACTAAACAGATCAGCAGCAGATGTACTTTCAAATATGAAAATATATGGTGTTGAATGACATTTCTAATAATTTGAATGTGCATTAAGCTGTATTTATTGTAGCAAATCTACATTCTACAGCACCCCAGCAAAGGAAATGATGATTAGTTATGAATCGCAAAATAAGCTTTACACGTTATTGTTTTGAATCCATTTAATTAATCTTTCACTAATTTAAACTCACAGAATCCTTGCCACTAAATTAACATCTGACTCGCTTATGGATACTTTCATTCATGTTTGACCTGAAATGAAGCACAAACAAATTTTGTACTAAACCAGTATCGTTACTGAATAGTGGTTAATTTGACAAAGTGTATATATGTGTATATATATATATATATATATACTTTATATGTAGCACTTTATTTGTTAGATATGAACTAACAATGAACAAAATATTTTTACATCTTTTAGTATTAATGTTGGTTATTGTGAATTTATAAAATAAAATTGTTCATGGTTATTTCATGTCTGTTTTATTGTATTAGCATATGTTGAAATTAACAATAACCAAGTTTAAAAATGGCTGAAAAAAATTAATTGTTCATTGTTATTTACTTTAGTTAAATAGTGTTAATGAATACAACCTTATTGTAATGTGCAACCTTTTTACAAATCTCTTTTAATGTTCTTTTGAACTGCTTGGAGGTTATATCAGAAACTGTTGCTATAACAATAATAATTGTTATTGAAATTCATTGAATTGAAAATGTATAAAAACATATCACCAAATAGAGCATATTGACTGTAGGCCTAAGTGGAGAGATGAGACTACTAGATTAAAAAAAGACTTCACCATGCTATGCAGACCTAGGAGATCTCTTTACATTGTGGCCTTTGACAAGGATTTATCTATGGCATTGACTATTGATTTTACCTCTTTTTCCCAATTACTATTTTCTGAACAAAAATGGCTGCATAATCTCTTCATCCTCGCATAATAGAATGAGAAATAAAGCAGGGGGTGTCTTTTCAACACCGTGATGGATTGGGCTATTATAAACAACTGTATTCCTTCACCGGATGCCATTTCTCAACCTCTTGTCTCCCTTTTCTGTATATTTCTTAACATTACTGCTCCACAATCCTTTATATTTTATCTAAAGACATTCAGAATCATGTAAGTCATGTTGCCTTGCATCAGCTACACTGCTCGAAACAATGAACTAAAGCATCGTGTTTTTTCATTTGATAAGGGACGCTTGCATCATCCGGGTTGGACAAAGCAAGGTTTCCAGGTCAGTCTCCCCTCTGGCTGCCGGCTGTTTTGTCATGTCCCACTTAATTACAGGCCTGAGAACTGTGTAATAGAGAGAATGCATGGCCTTGCTGCGCTCTGCTAATACCAAGAGACATGCTCGCCCAGGGCGTGCCAGTGTTGTTGTGTGCCACACATTACTGTCTCCATTTCTCTCAGTGTTTGTTTATATGTGTGCATGTTTCAGATAAAGGGTGTAATCAGAAGCTGTTATGTTGTTTTATTTACGTACTGACCTGTGAATTCCAATGCAGATCTCCTCGTGGTCACTATCAATGTGTGAAATGTATAATACTTACAGTATATCTGCAAGACATCTGTGAAATAGCATTGTGTTCAAATATAAGCGTTGTAATAGTGTACACATCTGCTAAACATCTTTAAAGAATGGATTCACATAAATATAATAAGAAATCATAAGTGGCACAAAAACATCTGAAGGTAATGCGGTAATTGAATGCATTTTCGAAACATTCTTTTATCAGGACAACATTGTTCTAGAGTGGATGAGAGGTGTAAACATAGTGAGATGAATGCATTTGGAATAAATTATGAATTGTGTGGATGTGGCCTTAAAAATTTGTAAACGCTCTACTACAGACCTAACCTGTACCTCAACACCTCACATAGACCATTTATTTATCAAAACAATGAAAGATCATACACATCAAAGCTTGTCCCCAGCATAATTGTCCCTACCACTTTTTAAGACCAAGTGACACCCATGCCCTGTTTGTGTAATTTGCGGAAAACCATGCTTGCAGTCCAATATATCCTTCTAATGAAAAGTCGTATTAAGCCAAGCTCTTTAATTATACATGACCAAGATGCCACTATTGACTCACTATTGATTAAAGACACACTGGAAACCACTGTCCTTCAGCATGTGGCATCCCAGGAGGGGAGTGGGGGTTTGCTGCTAGCGAGTGTGTGTGCTGGTGGTTCAGTTGGGTTTGGTTTGGAGACATGTGTTATGTTAGGTCTATGGCAGTCTGCCCGTAACGGATTAGCCTCGTTAAATTCTAAGCTGCATTCTGCACAAAGAAACACCCACAGAAGAACCGCATGTCCTCACTTCAGTCCGTCTGTCCATCACTTTCATTTGTCTTTGTCTTACCCTGTCTTCCTGTTCTCTCTCGTTTCTGTGCAAATCTCATGAAATTTGTCCCAGTTATACATTTCACCCCAAAATCAAAAAGAAAGAAATAAGACATAATATTTTGCTTCAAGAAAATGAAACCTATTCTATTAACATTAAGTTGTTTTGCAACCTTTTTATGAAAACTAAGTACATTGTGAAAAAATCTCATTTATTTTCTTTTCCTAATGCAAAGATTTTTTTTATTTTGATTTTGGAGCGAAACATGACCTGAACATATTTTAGAGAGCGTCACCCCCAAGCTCTAAGATGCTTTACCGCTCTTTCAGGCTTCTATTCCACATCCACCCCCCACCCTCACCGCTTTAATTGGTTTCTTCTATCTCTCCTCCACTAAAACTGCAGTTTATTTCTGCTTTTGACACTCCATCAACCTCAAATTTTAGCTATGAATATGACGAATATCTGCCATTCAGAGCATTTCTGTGATTGTCCAAGGACAAATGAAAGGACTTTCAATTGATTCTCCTTCTAACATTTACTGATATTGAAATCTCTACAAAATGTATTGTACCATTATAATAGGAGATCAGCAGTGAGTTTTGTTAAATGAAGCCATGACAATGTGTTCTTTTTTTAACCATAAATAAAGTATTTGAATATCACCTTAAAGAAATAGTTATCTCAAAAATATAAATGTACCCTTATGCCATTTCAAACCTTTTAGCTGTGGATATCAAAAAGCATTTTTCTTTCCTTACAATAACAGCTTATAGTGACCAAGTCTGTCAAGCTCCAAAAAGGATTTAAAACACCAGAATATCACAATTTAAGCATTATTCCAAGGCTTCAAAAGACATACAACATCTTTATTTGTGGAAAAGGCTGAAATTTCGCTACAGCTCTAATATCTCATCCGAGTCACATGATTCATATGGACAACGTTTATGGATTCTTTTTGTTATTTTATGAGCTTGACAGATGTTGTCTCTATGAACTGTCATTGTATGCAACAAGCTCTAAATATTCTTCAAAATTGTCCTTTGCAGTTTCACAGAAAAAATAACTACATGCAATTAATGAACAAAATAAGGAGTAATTAATGGCAGGATTTGAATTTGGGTAAACTATTCCATTAACATGTTCATATTTCATTAATCCTGTTCTACATTCTTCTCCGTTTAATTCCACATTTATACTGTTCCTGTCAATAAACGTGTCAGAAAAGCCAAATTATAGAAAACAGACCAACTATTGATCTTCTAGCACATCCATCAATTCAGTGTTACGTAATGTTTTCACTTTGACCCAGTGGTTCAATGATGTTGTTTATTGGCAATATTTCTCCCTTGTTTTCATTTCCCTCTAATTTCAAATGCATGTCATGTTATATTATATAGATCGAATTTGTGGATGATATACTGTAATGCAATTCTAAGCAGGCTTGTGTTTGACATCTTCATGGACAAGAAAGGTGACCTACTGTACCCATCCCCCTATCTTATTTCGCAGAATCACTGAATCTCATAGCTATGATGTGAAGTGATGTTAGAGCCAAAGGACAGAATGACCTTCTTGATAATACAACTTTTAGCTGAATGGCTTCTGAATAAAAAATTAAGTGCTTTTAAACCCTTTGAACTGACTTTCCCTATAGACTTCCAAATGCATATCTACAAACATTTTTGTTTTTTAAAAAAAATAAGAGGTACAACTTGAAATTACTTTCAGTAGTAAATTGCTGAATGTCACTGATACTGAAGACAGAGCCTTGTTTTGAACACAGAAAATTATTTTAACTATGTTTAATCATGGATTTAGATATTATGTGAAAAAACAATGGCGTTTTGCATGCTATACCTATGCTAATCTAATTGCCGCTATACATATTTGAGATGGATTCTGCCAGCATCCTTCAATTTGTCTTAATCTATTGTTTAATTGTGTCACAGGCATTGTGACCGCAAGTGTATACAAATGTGGAACTTTTTGGGTTGCGTCATCTGAAAGTATTCCAATGGAATTCCCTTGCAATCGCAGAACTAAGCGAAAATCATAAAATTTTGTGTTATTAATTATAATAGCTGTTTCGTTCAAAATAGTTTAGTTTGCATGAAAGTGAGAGTGAAATTCAGTCTAAAACGTAATAGATGGATTGCAATTTGCATCTTAAAAGATGGCTTACCACCACAATGTCATTATGACACACAAAGAATGCTGTTTAGCCCTAGTAATGGGTCTTTTTGCAGTGACCATGACCGGAGCAATTCGATTTGCTTCTAAAAGAATTTTCTTTTTAATTTGCACCCAAATCCATGAGGAACAGCTTGAACACAGCTGTCATTTCTCCCTTCTCCTGGTTCTCTCTGCTATCCGTACGGCGGTTGAGGTAACGCATTAGACTCTGCATGAACATCAGTCATTACACTGCTGTCACTCATGTCCTGTGAGCGTCCCATAGATTCCAACTCAACAGCCCATCATATTCTGGAATTTTCCAACTACCTCAACCATGCAGATCACTCTTTTTATTTGCCAAATATTACTCAAAAACAAACAACATGAGCCCCACAAGTTGTCAAGAAGTCGGTTGAGATTCTACTTCAGCCCATTTCTGATGGAAACCATGAGAGAGAATAAGCAATTCAATATTTATGGTTCTGTTCCCTAGTAAGCATTTTGCTTGGCATCTTAGGTGTGCTCCTTATGCAATAGATTTACCTCTAGCTAGGCAACATGATTATGCCACCTTGTAAGATACCTTCTTACAAATAACAGCATGGGTGCCTCCAGGATTGGACCTGAGGGTACGCACAGAAATCTGCTTAATACAGCTTATTAGGGGGATTCGGGTGCATGTTCCACCAGTGAGAATGTTTTTGCTAAAACAACAACAAAGGTCAGTCAGAGCACTCATGGTATGCACAGTGACTTACAGTACTGTATATACATAAGCATACTTAGAATTCATTCAATAATGAAAAGTGTAGATTAAAATACATGGATGTTTTACCCAATATTTGTGTGCTTTGTATTTTTATGCTTATTAGAGTATGGTTTTGTTAGCTTAGCGCTATATCAACACCAAATTATTTTGACATCTCTAATGCTATATGTTGCCTAAGTAGATCATTCCAAATCGGTCACTTTCAATTTTGGTGGCAGCAAGGCAGATTTGGAACAGAACTATTAAAAGTAGATTGCATTTAGTTTTGCACTGAACAAAACAAAAATGTTTGGGGTTTTTGAAAGCAGGCTAGCACTTCTTCTGAGTTTTAGCTGACAACCTCAATGGACGCAAAGTGTCTAACTGTGTATGGCGAATTCGCTCCAGTTCAGTGATCAATAACAAATCAAATCATCAGATTAGCCTTTGCTACAACAATACGCTGATCTGATCTCTTAGCCAGCAGTTCCGTTGGGTCTCTGCTGCTGTATTTATATGACCTACAACTGTTTAGTTTTAGTCCCTGTAAAATGCCACACATACTGATACATACAAAATTGCCATTCCTTCTCAGAGCTTAGTGCATCTAAAGCAAGGTGCACATGTATGATTTTTTTTTAGACAATTTTGGAATCGTAATATATTTCTTTCAGCGTAGAGACAAATCATCAGTCTTTAGTTGCTTAAAAGAACTTGCCTATCATTCAAAACAACGATTGCTGCTTGGCGAAACGCGCTTGTTGTTTTTGGTCGTTTAGACGTCTTAGGTCCATGTTGCATTCATATATCAATCGAACGCACCAGAGTTTGTTTGAAAGCAGACCGAGACACGCTTTTCAGGCGGTCTCGGTCTGCTTGTTTGGTGCGCACCAAGGTTTGGATGCAAGTGTGAACACACCCTTAGCCTCTGACGAATGTCATGAATTTTCAGTCAAAGTCCTGCAGTGTGACAGCTCCCATAATGGCCATCTAATGAAAAAACAATAGGGGTAAAGCAATTGATATGGAATGTGTGTTAGAGCAAGTTAGAAAGCAAGAGTAAGACAGGGACTGAGAAATTAAAAGAAATGTTTCATGAAAAGTGTTTATTCTAGCTTGTCTATATGATACGCAACATAAATATCTTGTTAATTTGCGTTCCCTTCACGTTATGATCATACTGTGAAAATCACTGTCAAATGTTCACTCTGAAGAATGAGCATACTATGGCAGCATCCGAAAACCAGGAAAATGCTGCCAAATGCTGTATACGGAGGTAGGAAGGGACCAAGACCCGTCCGAATCCAATGTTCATATCACATCCTGTCTACTGAGATACCTTCATCTGATCGATTTTTGAATGCAGCATAGATGTATCATTAGCTGCCTATGAAATCCCACAATCCTGTGTGCGTGGAGCCACAGCGGTTAAGGTGAAGAAAAAAAATGGTAGCCGAAGAGGCAGTTGATAGTTTTATGAACTTTTTCCAACTTTTGATTCCATTTCTAGCGAGAAAGTAGTATTTTATTTATTAAACATACACTTGGTTATCACCAAAACTGTCCTGATTTTGTTCTAGATTATTAGACCATTCAGTCCAACCGAACCACAATGAAGCAGACGATAATAATTTGCTGGTACCCTAGCAACGATGTGACTATCATTGACTGATAGTGCAGCAAGGCAAAAAGACAGCTACCTTTGGTCATCTTCTCATTTCAGGCACATCAGTGTCAGCAGTAGTGCAAGGGATTGCTTGGGTTTGTATGGCACCATTTTAGTTTTGCTTGCCAGTTAGAATGTCAGAACATGACACCATTGATTTAAATGGCAAGTAAATGCTGTCATTCCTAGTCTTAAAGGGCTATCATTTACTCACCATCATTTACACAGTTCACACACTCAAAAAGTTGTGTTGTCCCTCAAAACATTTGGGTTTCCTATCTGTTACTCGACGTTGTGTTGATGTAGTGACACTAGGGGTCACCCTTGGGAGCCCCAACAACCACACAGATGAGAAAAGGCCAATGGGAATTGGCGAGTGGAATTTGTATGCCGCTCCCCTGGACATACAGGTATAAAAGTGGCTTGCCACCACTCATTCAGATTTAGTTTTTCGGAGCCGAGCGGTTTTGTTTCAGCGATCTGAATTCCTCTGCTGATCCAGTCACCTCTGCAAAGCTGTTGGATTTACGGTGCATTACAGCGGCTTCTCCCCCTCTTGCACTGGTGTAGTGCAGAGAATGCCCCTGGTGCTTTAGCAGTCTTAAAGAGTATATATGCTTCCTCTAAAAGAGTATATTTCCTTCTAAAAGTGTGGCACTCATGGAGAGTGTCTTTTTAAAGATGCCTTTCCGTTTGTGTATAATTCCTGGTTGCGGTCGTTACCTCTCCGCTTCCCACGGCCGCAATTGCTGCCTCACGTGTTTGGGCACGCAGGGACAGTGTTTGTGGACGGGTCATATTCTCACTGCGAGAGCATGACTATGGCAACATAGCAGTCACGGCTTTCCTTCCTCAGAGAAAGCCACCCCAGCGGCTCCCCGCTTTGGTCCTTCTACCTACGGGTTTGAGGCTGTGTCGGTTAGCATTGGGGGTGATTTGGGTATTTCAATGGGAGCTGCTCTGTTGGATAACCCCCCACGGACTTCCCATTCCCCAGCATGCTCGTTTCCCCCGGTTGTGTTCTGCGATGGGACCACCGGCTCGTCTCAGGACGAGTTTGCGATCTCATTTGGGGCTCACGAAGCAGATGAGCTCTTGATTGCAGCATCGGAGAGCAGGCTGGTTCAGTCTAACGCCAAGGACTCGACTGGGCTCCCACCTTTGGGTGCGGTCACCCCGTCGCGGGCCGACGCAGAGATGATGGCCATGCTTTTCTAGGTGGCTGTGAGTGTTGGGCTGGAGTGTAACAATCCACCACGCCCTGAACCCTCGCGACTTGATGATTGGTTACAGGGCCCAGAGCACTGCTCACGTCCGCACCCTGCCCCGGTCCCTTTCTTCCCGTAGGTGCATGAGGAGCTCACAACGTCGTTGTGGCATGCACCTTTTACTGAATGGACCTGATCTCTGAGCTCCTCCGCTCTCACTACCCTCGATGGTGGGGCTGCTAGGGGTACTCGCAATTCTCCAGGTGGATAAGGCAGTTTTGCTCAACTTGGTTAAGAAGAGGGAGGCTGATGAAGCACGGTTCCTTGATGCCCCCATCCTTCTTAGAGATTAACAGACTGGACCTAATGTCATAATGCAAAGTAAGCTTTATTTTATTTTCTTTATGAAAATATATTTTTTTCTTTTGATTTTGGAGTAAACATGACCTGAACATATTTTAGAGTGCGTCACCCCCAAACTGTAAAATGCTTTACCACTCTTTCAGGCTTCTATTCCACATCCACCCCCCACCCTCACCGCTTTAATTGGTTTCTTCTATCTCTCCTCCACTAAAACTGCACTTTATTTCTGCTTTTGACACTCCATCAACCTCAAATATAAGCTATGAATATGACGAATATCTGCCGTTCAGAGCATTTCTGTGATTGTCCAAGGACATTTGAATATCACCTTAAATAAATAGTTCTCTCAAAAATATAAATGTACCGTTATGTCATTTCAAACCTTTTATCTGTGGATATCAAAAAGCATATTTTTTTTAATAATCTGAAGAGTCTTCTTTTCCATACATTGACAGTATATAGTGACCAAGTCTGTCAATCTCCAAAAAGGACATAAAACACCAGCATATCACCATTTAAGCTTTATTCCAAGTCTTCAAAAGACATACAACATCTTTATATGTGGAAAAGGCTGAAATTTAAGTAAGTAATCTTCTTCTTCTCTACAGCTCTAAAATCTCATTTGAGTCACATGATTCATATGGACAACATTTATGGTATCTTTTTTTATCCTTTTTTAGAGCTTGACAGATGTTGTCTCTATGAACTGTCATTGTATAGCTCTAAATATTCTTCAAAATTGTCCTTTGCATTTTCAAAGAAAGAAATAACTACATGCAGTTAATGAACAAAATAAGGAGTAATTAATGGCAGGATTTGAATTTGGGTAAACTAATATGTTGACAATGCAATAATTTCCCAAACCTGTTCTATAGTCTTCTCCACTTAATTCCACCTTTATGCTGTTCCTGTCAATAAAAGTGTCAGAAAAGGAACAAAAAAGGCGTGTTCGATATAAAACATGACCAACTATTGATCTTCTAGCACATCCATCAATTCAGTGTTACGTAATATTTTCACTTTGACCCAGTGGTTCAATGATGTTGTTTATTGGCAATATTTCTCCCTTGTTTTCATTTCCCTCTAATTTCAAATGCATGTCATGTTATATTATATAGATCGAATTTGTGGATGATATACTGTAATGCAATTCTAAGCAGGCTTGTGTTTGACATCTTCATGGACAAGAAAGGTGACCTACTGTACCCATCCCCCTATCTTATTTCGCAGAATCACTGAATCTCATAGCTATGATGTGAAGTGATGTTAGAGCCAAAGGACAGAATGACCTTCTTGATAATACAACTTTTAGCTGAAAAGGACAGTGTCACAGGTTAACCTTTTGACTGTGTAAACTTGGACATAGTTCATTTGACAATTACCTTTATTTTCCCACAAATTTTCCACAAACCTGATAGCAGTTAAACTTCCCGGTTCACACTCTGTACAACCAAACCCATAAACTGGGTCAAACTGCTTTTTAAAGCAACAGCCACATCACTTCCTGTGGAAGCTACAATTTTGGTGTGATGTCACAGGGGAGAATTTAGGAACCGTGGTTTTTGACCATTTATTTTTGTTAAACTTTCTTCTGTTAATGGTTATAGTATTACCTGTTTGGGAAGTTTAAGTTTTGTTGAGTGTTTAAATTATATTATATTTGATTGTTGCAAACTTTTTGGTTTGTTTCTGTTAAATTGGTTTGCCCTGTAGGTGGGGCTTTAGCCTATAAATAGGCTTGCTGGCTGAATGCATTCAGCTCTGATTGTGGATTGAGCAGTGTTGCCGACTTGGGCCATTCGGTTTAGCCAAATTAGCAAATTGTTGCTGTTTGTGTTCTTTTTGTACAATGTTTATTTATTTTAGTTTCCTCCTGCACTGTAAATATTTTTGCACCTTCCAATTAAACACCATTTTTGGATTATGCATTTCGTTTTATCTCTCCAACTGTTTGGCCTCCTTACAGACAGAATGACCTTCTTGATAATGCAAATTTTAGCTGAATGGCTTCTGAATTTAAATTCTATGTAATATAGCTGAAAGTACTGTTCCAGGTTACAAGTTAAGCTCTATCAACAGCACCTTTGACTTTATGACTACAGAATGTATTATTTTTTTTACTTGTTTTTAATTTTTCAGTTTGTAAAAACAGACAATAATTTTTAATGCTCTTAAAAAGGAAGCCGATGATGCAATGCATTGCACAGGAATAAATGTTACAATACACTCTGCTTGGAAAGTATCGCCACAAAATTAAAACTTTAGACATGTTAATTAGAGACATTCAAAATTAAGTGCTTTTTAACCCTTTGAACTGACTTTCCCTATAGACTTACAAATGTTTTCTTTAAAAAAGAAAGAGGTACCATTTGAAATGACTTTCAGTAGTAAATTGCTGTATGCTGCAAATAGAGCCTTGTTTTGAGCCCAGAAAATTATTTTAACTATGTTAAATCATCGATTTAGATATTATGTGGCATGATAGAAAAAAAACAATGGTGTTTTGCATGCTATACCTATGCTAATCTAATTGCCGCTAAACATATTTGAGATGGATTCAGCCAGCATCCTTCAATTTGACTTAATCTATTGTTTAATTGTGTCACAGGCATTGTGACCGCAAGTGTATACAAATGTGGAACTTTTTGGGTTGCATCATCTGAAAGTATTCCAATGGAATTCCCTTGCAATCGCAGAACTAAGCGAAAATCATAACATTTTGTGTTATTAATTATAATAGCTGTTTCGTTCAAAATAGTTTAGTTTGCATGAAAGTGAGGGTTTCAATGAGAAATTCAGTCTAAAACTTAATAGATGGATTGCAATTTGCATCTTAAAAGATGGCTTACCACCGCAATATCATTTGACTGTTTAGCCCTAGTAATGAGTCTTTTTGCAGTGACCATGACCTGAGCAAATCGATTTGCTTCTGAAAGAATTTTCTTTTTAATTTGCACCCAAATCCATGAGGAACAGCTTGAACACAGCTGTCATTTCTCCTGTCTCCTTGTACTCTCTGCTATTCATACAGCGATTGAGGTAAGGCATTAGACTTTGCACGAACATCAGTCATTACACTGCTGTCACTCATGTCCTGTGAGCGTCCCATAGATTCCAACTCAACAGCCCATCATATTCTGGAATTTTCCAGCCACATCAACCATGCTTTGTAATTGCCAAACATTACTCAGAAACAAACAACATGAGCCAGAAGTTGTCAAGAAGTCGGTTGAGAGTCTACTTCAGACCATATTTGATGGAAAATCTGAGAGAGAATAAGCAACCTAGTAAGCATTTTGCTTGGCATCTTAGGTGTGCTCCTTATGCAATAGATTTACCTCTAGGTAGGCAACATGATTATGCCACCTTGTAAGATACCTTCTTACAAATAACAGCATGGGCGCCTCCAGGATTGCGTCTGAGGGTAAGCACGGAAATCTGCTTAATACAGCCTATCTAGGGGGGTTCGTGGGCATGTTCCACCAGTGAGAATGTTTTTAGCAAAAACAACAACAAAGCATTAAATTCTGTTGACTTTAAGAGAAGCATTTTTTGTATTTTTCCAAGTATGAGTGGCATTCATGTATCTATTGGCTAAAGCATTTCTTCCAGTAACCATTCAGAACAAACACGTTCTCCCCTAAAAAGCAAAATGCCCCACAACGAATAGGGCTGAATGCAGGTGTCTCAATATGCCTTTTTGTCAGTTGAAGAAGTTATTTTTTAACTTGACACGGCATCTAAAAATGCAGTGCTTCTTTGAGAGATGCTAAAAACACAGTGAAACATGATGCAGTTGTCAAAGTCATCCTTCTAGCGAATGTTTACATGGAAAATGATTCAAAACAGAGGGGTTACCAGGTGTGGCAGCGGGGGCGTGGTCAAGCGCCCGTCCGGGAGAGAGAAGCGGTAAGGGCGCTCACACCTGGGCCAAATTATGACTAACACCTGTCTCTAATTGCAGTAGAGTGAGGAGAGCGGTGAAAAGCCAGCGGCCGCAGAGCAGAGGGACTGGACCAGAACAAGCCAACCCACTGCGCTTATGTTATTGTGTGTTGCTTTTGTTATAATTATTTTTTGAGACAGACATTAAAACCCTTACCTTTTTCCCTGGAACCTTCGTTTCCTGTCCTCCTTCCCGTGAGGGTTCTACACTGGTGCCGAAACCCGGGACATTAAAAAAAAAAAAAAAACCATAATAATGGAACAGAGTCGCCCCATAGAGTCCTCCCAGCTGGCTGAAGTCCTCCAGTCCCTCGCGACACTCCACCAGAGCCACCAACAATCCCTGCTTGAGCTCCGGCAAGACCAGGATCGTCGTTTTTTGAAATCATGCGGGCCCAAGCAGAGGACCGGCTCGCCATCCGAGCCTCCTCAGCCAGGAGGCCGCTCCAGCCGCAGCCGCGACCCCGGACACCCACGCCACATTGCCCCCACCGCGTTACAGAAGATGGGGCGGCGGACGACCCAGAGGCCTTCATCGACCTCTTCGAGAGGACGGCGGAGATTTGGGGGTGGCCCCAAGACCAGTGGGCAGCCCGATTAGTCCCTCTCCTGTCCGGGAAGCACAACTCGCGGCCCAACAACTGCCGGCAACAAGCCTCCTGGCTTACAATGATCTGCGAAGAGCCATCCTGCAACGGGTTGGTCGGTCCCCAGAGGAAAGTCGCCAACTCTTCCGGGCCTTGAAACTGGAGAAATCCGACCGCCCGTTCGCGTTCAGCCCAACGGCTCCGTGATGCGTGTCGGAGGTGGCTGCTTGCGCGGGACCACGGCGTCGAGGAGCTCGTCGACCAGGTGGTACTGGAGCAGTTTGTCCAGCGTTTGCCCGGAAGACGGCCGAGTGGGTCCAGTGCCACCGCCCGGCGTCGCTGGAGGAAGCCGTCCGGCTCGCGGAGGACCACATGGCGGCGATTCCGGGCGGATGAGCCCTCTCTGTCTGTCTCCCCTTTCCCTGTGTCTTCCCCTGTTTTTTTCCCTCCCTCTTCCCTCTCGCTCTGCTCTCTCCCCAGGGTCCGTTCCTGCCCCCGCAGGCGTGGAGCGTTCAGCGCCCAGCTCCCGGTCTTGGGAACGCCCACCAAGCCCTTCTCCATCCTTCAGCCGCTCTCCTCCTCAGGTGGGAGCCCGCCAGCGCAGGTGCGGCCGCAGCGTCTGGGCCGGTCTGCTGGAGGTGCGGAGACCGGACCACTTCGGGATCAGTGCCCGCTGATGGAAATAGGGCGGTGGTGCGGGTCTCCGATGCTCCACAGGCTGCCCCGATCGGGCTGGAGCGTGCAGATTCGGTAAGAATCCAGGGGTACATACCAAGCTTTGTTGGATACCGGCTGTAACCAGACCACCATCCACCAGCGCTTGGTTCAACCCGGGCTTTGGGCTCAGCTAAACTGGTGAGGGTAAGGTGTGTACACGGGGATATTCACAAATATCCCGTGGTGACTCTGGCGATCAAATTCAGGGAGAAAAACATAGTGTAGAGGCAGCGGTTAGTCCCGCCTCACCCATCCGCTAATTTTGGGTGCGGATTGGCGAATTTTAGAAAGCTATTGGAGGGAGTTTGTGCGGATGGGTCCTGCGCGAGTGAAGGGTGTGTGATGTGCGATGCTTTGGCGGGAGGCGGAGCCAGGGCCGTCCTCGACTGCTCCAGTGGCGTGGGAAGGGGCGAGGTGGGCGCTCCTCCTCTCGGGAATTCCCGGAGGACTTCCCTTGGAGCAGTCGCGGGATGATACCCTTAAGCACGCCTTTGACCAAGTGAGAGTAATCGATGGTCAACAACTCCGGCCGGGTGTCGCCGTCTCATATCCGTATTTTTCAGCTTATTAAAGATCAGCTTATACAGGGTGGCGCAGGGCGCCCAAACAAAGGAGGAAGTAACACAATTATTGATTCCACGGAGCCGCCGGAAATGGTTTTCCAGGCGGCTCACTATAATCCTATGGCCGGTCACCTAGGGGAGCGAAAAACACTTCTCCGTCTAATAGCCCGCTTCTATTGGCGGGCATTGGCGGTGACGTCCGCAGGTGGTGTCGCGGCGTGCGCGAATGTCAGCTGGTAAACCCACCGGCCACCCCAAAAGCGCCTTTGCGCCCTCTACCATTAATCGAGGTCCCCTTCGAAAGAATTGGGATGGACCTCGTCGGGCCATTAGAGCGGTCAGCACGCGGACATCAGCCGTGTTAGTCCTAGTGGATTACGCGACGCGATATCCGGAAGCAGTGCCTCTGAGCAACATCTCCGCGCGTAGTGTTGCAGGGGCACTCTTCAAGATAATCTCCGGTGGGGATTCGAAGAAATCCTCACCGATCAAGGCACAACTTTTATGTCACGGACGCTCGCGAACTTCACGAGCTCTTGGGCATTAAATCGATTCGCACTAGCGTTTACCATCCTCAGACAGATGGCCTAGTGGAGCGGTTTAATAAAGCGCTCAAAAACATGATTCAGTAAATTCGTGCACGATGACGCTAGAAATTGGGATAAGTGGCTAGACCCCTGTTATTTGCGATGCGAGAGGTCCGCAAGCCTCCACCGGGTTCTCCCGTTTGAGCTGCTGTACGGGCGGCGCCCCGCGGTGTCCTCGATGTCATCCGTGAAAATTGGGAGGAGGGACCTTCTAATGCCAAAAATGAAATTCAATACGTTCTTGATCTTCGAGCAAAGCTCCACACACTGGGGCGATTAACACAAGAGCATTTGCTCCAAGCTCAAGAACGCCAACGCCGGCTGTATGACAGGGGTGCTCAGCTACGGGAATTTGCACCGGGAGATAAAGTGCTTGTATTACTCCCAACATCGAGCTCAAAATTACTCGCCAAGTGGCAAGGACCGTTTGAGGTCACACGACGCAGTAGGGGATCTCGATTATGAAGTCAAGCGTACCGATAGAGGTGGCGTCAAATATATCACCTCAACCTCCTGAAATTGTGGAGGGAGGAGACGGCCTCTGTGGCGTTGGCCACGGTAGTTCGGAGAGGGCGGAGCTCGGACCGGAGGTAAACAAAACTACAATCTTAACACTCCGGTCACTTGTGGGGACCAGCTCTCACCGCGGCAGCTCACAGAGGTTTCCGAGTTACAAAAGAGTTTGCGGACGTGTTTTCCCTCTCCGGGCCGTACTGAACCTCATACAGCACCACATCGAGACCGAGCGGGCGCGGTGGTGCGTTGCCGCCTATCGCTTACCCGAACATAAAAAGAAAGTCGTTCGGGAAGAATTAGATGCAATGCTCGATATGGGCGTAATAGAGGAATCCCACAGTGATTGGTCCAGCCGGTTGTTCTTGTTCCCAAGAGTGATGGGTCGGTTCGGTTCTGTGTGGATTACAGGAAAGTCAACGCGGTGTCTAAATTTGACGCGTACCCAATGCCCCGTGTTGATGAACTGCTCGATCGGTTAGGTACTGCTCGATTTTACTCGACCCTGGATTTAACAAAGGGCTATTGGCAGATCCCTTGACACCAATGTCCCGAGAAAACAGCCTTCACCACGCCGTTTGGATTACACCAATTTGTGGCGCTTCCTTTCGGTTTGTACGGGGCCCCAGCCACGTTCCAGCGACTCATGGATCGGATCCTCAGACCGCATACAGCGTCGCCGCTGCCTATTTGGATGACATTATCATCTATAGCAATGATTGGCAGCGGCACATGCATCATCTGAGGGCCGTCCTGAGATCGCTGCGACGGGCGAGGCTCACGGCAAACCCTAAGAAGTGTGCGGTTGGGCGTGTGGAGGTACGGTATCTGGGGTTCCACTTAGGTCATGGCCAGGTGCGTCCCCAAATTGAAAAGACTGCGGCGATTGCGACTTGCCCTAGACCTAAGACCAAAAAGGGGTGAGACAGTTCCTGGGGCTGGCTGGCTATTACAGAAGATTTGTGCCTAATTATTCGGACGTCACCAGCCCGCTGACTGATCTCACTAAAAGGGGGCTCCAGATCCGGTCCAATGGTCGGAGCAGTGTCAACAGGCGTTCACGCAGATTAAAGCTGCACTTTGTGGGGGCCGCTTTTACATGCACCTGATTTTTCTCTCCCTTTTATTTTGCAGGCGGACGCTTCAGACAGAGGGCTGGGGGCCGTACTCTGCAGCTGGTGGAGGGAGGCGCCGGTGCTGTACATTAGTCGGAAGCTCTCCTTAAGGGAGACTAAGTACAGCACCGTGGAAAAGGAGTGTTTGGCCATCAAGTGGGCGGTCCTCACCCTCCGTTACTACCTGCTGGGGCGGGCCTTCACCCTCTGTTCGGATCATGCCCCACTCCAGTGGCTCCACCGCATGAAGGATACTAGCGCCCGGATCACCCGTTGGTATCTCGCTCTCCAGCCTTTTAAATTCAAGGTGATCCACAGACCGGGGTGCAGATGGCTGCCGCCGACTTCCTCTCCAGAAATGGGGGAGTGGTAGGCAGGCCGGATGACGCCCGGCCTGAGTCGGGCGGTGGGGGTATGTGGCAGCGGGCGTGGTCAAGCGCCCGTCCGGAGAGAGAAGCGGTAAGGCGCTCACACCTGGGCCAAATTATGACTAACACCTGTCTCTAATTGCAGTAGAGTGAGGAGGCGGTGAAAAGCCAGCGGCCGCAGAGCAGAGGGACTGGACCAGAACAAGCCAACCCACTGCGCTTATGTTATTGTGTGTTGCTTTTGTTATAATTATTTTTTGAGACAGACATTAAAACCCTTACCTTTTTCCCTGGAACCTTCGTTTCCTGTCCTCCTTCCCGTGAGGGTTCTACACCAGGATATCATGTTTGGGGGGCATTTGGCTTGTTTGGGGGGGCAACATAAACAATTGAAAAAATCGACGCAAAATTAAGCTATACGACACACAATCTGTTTTAGTGCATATCTTTTTCTAAGCCAGGAACCCAGAGATAGGCACAGGGCCCCTATTAGGCTATAGGGCTTAAACTGGATTTTTGTTGTGTCAGACCTCACTCATCTGCTAGCTATGGAAAAATATGCACAAAACAATCCACTTTTAAATTGTAATTTATCATCAGATGCAGAGGCGTTTCCAGCATTGAAGGACATCCGGGGCTTAGCCCAGACAATTTTATTTTCACACTAGCAACCACTTCTCTGTAGTCCAAAGCTGGTGAGAGGGTATTCTTTGAGTTTTGCTCTGGCTGGGCCTGTTTCTACAGTTCCTAAATCTTCCACTCTAGAACTATCCTCAACATCCTCTCTCCTCCCTGAATCATCTGTGATGCAAAAGAACAGATACAGCACATAACTTATTGCAAATCAGCTTGAAACAACTAGTTCATCAAGTGCTACATATGTCAAATTGTGGACCAATACCATTAAAGAAAATGTATTGGGAAGAGCAGATCAGTGGGATTGCCCTAATATCTATCATGATTCTTGAATTTTCATGTACATTAACATAAAGTCATCACAAAAGAGTTATATTAGAGTAAAGTGAGGTAAAAAAAATATTGAATATAAATAATTTATATTTTTTGACATATATAGTCAAAATGATGTATAAGATCCTAAGTTAAAGCAATACATGAATGACTTCAGTCTAAGTTCATTGACACACTATGGCATCGAACTGTATATAATTCTCATCATCTCTATGAGAATAATTCATCTGTCAAAATCCTTTCATTAGGATCATTGAGATAAACAATGTTTCACTTTTAACTTTCTCTAAAGTAAAGTGACTTATTAATTGTTACCAGTTTCCATGCCTGATTCTGGCACAGCTGCTGCTGCTGCTCCTCAGTCTGGAGCTCATCTTTGCTACACTCTACAAAACCATTTAATCAAATCAAAGTGTATATTTCCTACAAACTAATATCACAAAACAAGTCACACATAAATTTTATGTTAATGCTTATTGGTTATCCTTAGCGAAAACAACACCTGATAAACAAGAAAAGTACGCGTAGAACGGGGCTTGAACCGCAGTCTGCGGTGTGAGAGGCAGCTGCATTAACTCAGAGCTACCAACCTGCATCAATCTAAACAATGAGGTTAGAGGCTACAACTCTTGAGGTTTAGCCTACTGTGGGTGAAAGCCAGCTAGATGATAATCTTAAGACTTTAAGGACAAAAACAAATGTGAATTCTTACCTACTGACTTCTTTCGGAAAAATCCCCAAAGCCTCATTTGCTTAATTTTTGCTGTCTTTCCTGCTAATTGCCGTTAACTCGCCACTAAGTAACGTTAGTTGATGTCAACGACTGTACAAGCTCCTCCTCTACCTGCTGCATATTCAACAGAGAGGAAGAAACGGAGTCGCCCATAGGCTACCGACAGCAAAGGAACTTATTCTATAGGCTAGATTATGCCTATGTCTATTTTTACAGGCTGTATGCAGTATGTGCAAAGCCAAAGCACAATGAAATAAGGCATCTTATGATTTCGGGGGTTTACATAGGCTTTTGTCCGGTTTCATATTTGTCAGTCAACTATTCAAAATACATTCGGGGCTACACTCAAAACAACAGATGGACAGATTGTTTCTCAAAATCTCAGGGGAGGCAGAGTTTATCCTAGGGGAGGCACTGCCTCCCCCAGCCTCCCCCTAGACACGCCCCTGATTCAAAAACAGCACAAAAACTTTTTTGTTCACATGACACGGCACTAAGTTTCTCAAAGTTACCTCTCAAAAAGACTGCCCTTTGTTTCAGTTTATTGTAGGTAAATTTCTACTGTAGAAACCAACTACATCTACCAGCGCTGTTTGTTCTCTATGTTCGTAAATATCCCTATACTGTTTTAATGTGTGAGACGCCGCTCCAAATGATTCAGTGAGAGAGCGTTCTAAATGAATTAAACTGAATCATAAATTAATTCAGACTGTTTTGCAAGCCCGTTTGGCCAATTCACTGAAAAGAACTGACTCAAAAGGATTATTAATCTGCAAATTGGGCATTGCTAGTTCTTTTAAACAGCCAACAGAAATACAAGACACACTTCATAGTTTATAAAATATTTTGAGAGTAAATGTTCCCCTTCTATCACTCACTCGACGTTGTGTTGAATTAAATTACACAAGGGGTCTTTCTGGGATGCCAAACATACCTCTGAACCTGAGAAAGCATGCCCCGCCCCGTACATACGGGTATAAAGGGAAGAGGGGCAGCGAATGCCAGTCAGAATTTTTCTTCGCAGCCGAACGGTTGTGCAACAGCAAAGCTCATTTTCACTCACCTCTGTTGGCAAGAAGCACTGCTGTTGGATCTACGGCGCATTTCCAGCTGGCGTTTTCTCTCTCTCTCTGCACGCTGTGCAGTCCACGCCCCTGGGCGCTTCGACAGCGCTTTCATTGCCTGAAAAAGTGTTTCTGCTCCTAAAAAAGTTTATTTCCTCTAAAAGAATTTGAGTTCCCTCTCATAAAAGAGCAATACACAGCAGGCGTTGAATGTCCTTTTCAGGACGCGTCTTTTTAAAGATGTTTTTCCGCCTCTGTGTAGTTCCTGGATGCGGTTGATTTCTCTCCACTTCTGATGGTCATAAAAGTTTCATGTTCTCAGTGCAAGAACATAACAATGGTAACATTGCGGTCGGCATTCTCCCTTGAGCCCCCGGAATGGAATGACGACATCGGCGCTGCATCGGGGAGCGTCACACCGGCGTCTGATGCTTATGACTCGTCTGGGCTGCCACCTTCGGGTCTACTCGCCCAGTCTGAGGCTGACACGCAGATGTCCGCTATGCTTTCCTGGGCCGCCGTGAGCGCGAGGCTGGACTTTGGATCTACCGAGGCTCTAGTGGATCTACCACCTGCTGTCGTAGACACGATCAACCAAGCCAGAGCTCCCTCCACCAGGCAACTTTACACCCTAAAGTGGCGCTTGTTCGTGAATTGGTGTTCTTCCCGAGCCGAAGACCCACAGAGGTGTGCAATGCTATTTCTTTATCTTATCACACCCAGGCCGTGCCCGCCCCCTTGCGGGTTCGAGCACACTCTACGAGAAGTGTGGCATCCTCGTGGGCACTGGCCCATGGCTCCTTAGCAGACATCTGCAGAGCAGCGGACTGGGCAATGTCCCGTGTTTGGTCAGGTCCAAGCCGGTAGAACTTTGTAACGCTGCAAAATCGACCGAGTGTTCCGCTTGCACACAGCGCCCTTCACCAAGTTGATCCAGTGCACCTTCTATCCCAGGTTAGCCACTAAGCGTTGCTCCCTGGATGTTCTCCTCCCTAGCCTTCTGGTCTGCGAATTCTGCAGAGAAATTTGCGTCCAGACCCACTACGAGTCACAGGTGCTCTGTACTGGGGTCACGCTCCACAGGCTTAGTTCCCTTTTCAGGCAAACTCCCTGTGATGTATTTCCCGTGGTACGGTCCCCCTGTCGGCGGACCCATGTTTTCCTTCTGCAGCCCCACTGCCCCGGTCCCTGAGTCCTCCCTCATTAGGCTGGACCTACCACAGCGTCATTTCCCACGTACGGCTTCACAACCCTCGTGGTGTATTTGCCACATGTTACCTCCCCGTAGACTGGGTAGGATGTGGCCTCCGCAGGGTATTTTCCCCCTGAAAGAATAGGACCTGGAAAGACCACCTTCCCCGACGCATTTCATAGTGTTAAGATTTAAGGACGCTTCATGTCCTACGTGTGAGACATAATGTGAGAGAAGGCTGCGGCTACCGGGCTTGCTCCCATGCACCTGTAACCCCGCCACCCCCCCATCCCCCCTCAGGGGTGCGGGGAACCTAAGGTCTGTATGTCACATCTCTTTGGGGGTATTGGAGAGGGCTACGTGCAGCCGACACCGTTTCCTCTAGCACGCAGTAGCCTGCTTGGACCTGTCTCGACAGTTCACGAAACACGGTCAGTACATGCCGTTTTTATATGGGACCCCTTGTGTCACTTCATTCGGTACAACGTCGAGTGAGTGACATAAGGGGAATGTCATGGTTACTGTTGTAACCTCCATTCCCCGAGAGAGGGAACGAGACATTGTATCCCTACTGCCACAGCACTAGACCTACCACTGTAAACGGCCGTACCTTATTTTCGGCTCCTCAGTGCAAAATCCTGACTGGCACTTGCTGCCCTGCTTCAATTTATACCCGTATGTCCGGGGCATGCAAATTCTGTCTGCCAACTTGACATTGGCCTTTTCTCAGGTTCAGAGGTACGTTTGGCATCCCAGGAAGACCCCTTGTGTCACTTCATTCGACACAACGTCTCGTTCCCTCCCTCGGGGAACGGAGGTTACAACAGTAACCATGATGTTTCTTAGGTCAGTTGGAGCACTCATGGCAGATTTGATTTAGTTTTGCACTGAACAAAACTAAAATGTTTGGGGTTTTTGAAAGCAGGCTAGCACTTCTTCTGAGTTTTAGCTGACAACCTCAATGGACGCAAAGTGTCTAACTGTGTATGGCGGATTCGCTCCAGTTCAGTGATCAATAACAAATCAAATCATCAGATTAACCTTTGCTACAACAATACGCTGATCTGATCTCTTAGCCAGCAGCTTCGTTGGGCCACTGTAGCTGTATTTATATGACCTACAGCAGTTTAGTTTTAGTCCCTTTAAAATGCCACACACACTGATGCCATTCTTTCTCAGGGCTTAGAGGATTTTTCAAGACAATTTTGGAATCATAAAATATTTATTTCAGCATAGGGACAAATCATCAGTCTTTAGTTGCTTAAAAGTGCCTTGCTTACCGATGGCAGATTAATTGTCATTGTGATGAATCTTAGCCTCTGACGAAGTGTCAGGAATTTTCGGTCGCACAATTGCAGTGTGACAGCCTCCATAATGGGCATCTAATGAAGAACCAATAGGAATAAAACAATATGTGTTAGAGCGAGTTAGACAGGGGCCGAAAAAGTAAAAGAGATGTTTAGTGACATTTTTTTATTCTAGCTTGTCTAAATGATACGCAACATAAATATCTTGTTAATATGCATTCCCTTCACGTTATGATCATACTGTGAAAATGACTCTGAAGAGTCAAATGTTCACTCTGAAGAACGAGCACTCTATGGCTGCATCCGAAACCAGGTAAATGCTGCCTCCGGAGGCTGTATACGGAGGTAGGAAGGGACCAAGGCACGTCCGAATCCAATGTTTATGTCACATCCTGTCTACTGAGATACCTTCATCTGATCAATTTTTGAACTCAGCATATATGTATCCTTCGCTGCCTTTGAAATCCCACAATCCTGTGCACGCGGATCCACAGCAGTTGAGCTGAAGAAAGAGAAAGGAGAATTCAATAAGCCATTCTTCTTTTCTCATTTTACACTTGTTTTAATGAATGTTAATAATTGCTATCTCAGTGTGTATTTTAAGGGGAGAGTCACGTTATGAGCAGATGCTTCAAACTGATGCACCCTGCATGACCCTTCATGACCAGAAAACACTTTGTTTCAACCATGACTAAATGAAGCCTATGACAATGTCATCCAACATTTCTCTGATTAACATTATTGTCCTAGCGGGTTGTTAGCAGAGCTTCTGGAAAACTAGGTCAATTTGATGTGTCATAATTCCAGCCTGTAAGGCAACAAATTGTAATAAGGCAACAAATTGTAATAAGGGAATAGGGGGGCGGATTTATGGTTCTGTGTGTTCAGTGGTCTGTAGTTGTTGCTAATGGAGCCAGAAGAGAGAGGAGAAGAATGTTAACATCGCTGAGAGGAATATGAAAGGTTACAGAGAGAGCTAACAGCGTGGATACTTTCTGCATTCTGCTGCTTGCCTAAATTTGTTAAACTTTCTAGTGTGTTCTTTAAACATCATTAGCCATTTTTGATTCACAGAATATACATTCATACGTTAGAGATGTCGTGATTTCCTTACAGTTAATAATGGCGACATTCGTATTTGGGATTGACAACCGTATTTTTGGTTGTGACTCAAATTTTCCTGTTATGTACAACAGCAGACAAAAGCAGATTGAATAATGCTTGTATAAACAGGTAACTGAAGTCAATACCCTTCTCAAACTCGTGATAGTCTTGAATAATGTCTGTAACAATAGCTGCAGATAACGATAGTAAATATAAAAAATATAAAAATGTTGTAATGCATCTTTAAGGGTATCATTTTTAAATATGCATCCCAAAACTCACCATTTCCATCCAGTTAGTTTTTTCTTTCTTTCTACTTATCCCAAAAACTTTTATTACCAAACTGTGTATTAACATAATTGAATTTAGCTCTCCAAACTGTACTGACAACCATATTATGCAGTTATAGTATGTAAATGTAACCAATAAAAGCTAGCAGAACAGTTACATGACAGATATGAGAGGCAGCTAGTCACATTTGCATTATTGTATGATTATTTTGTCTGTTGACAACCTAGTAGGCAAGTGGGAAAGTCTTGCCTTGTTATTACAATCTTCATTCTGCTTAAATGCTCCAGGGAGCATATGTTTGAGGAATCCATTCTAGGAATACAAATTAATATTAAAATACTACCAAAACTCCATACGACAGGTGTGGGACCATTAGGTGAGGCTGCAAGATGACAAGTAATTGCTCTTAGCTTACACACACACACACACACACACACACACACACACACACACACACAAAGTTGAGAGAATGATACTGGAAAATGAATCATAGGGTTGCCGTTGGGGAAATCCATGCGTAGTGAAGAATGGCGAGAGCATATGTCATTAATTTGTCTGCTGAGTGACTTGCATACATTCGATGCATTATGTTAAAGACTGACTTTGTGGGAAAGGTAATAAGAAATTCCTCTCTCCCATCTTGCAGTTCCTGTGTTATAGTCAGTGTTGTGGAAGCTATTTTGAAATCGTAGCTTGCCAAGCTAAAAGCTACACAAAATTTAAAGTAGATAAAAATACAGTCAATGTACTCTGAAAAAGTAGTTAGCTACACTACATGGTACTAACAAAAAGACACAAATTACTGTACATTGAAACTATTTGTGGCAGGGCGGAGGGCGGGCCGGATCGTGATTCTACACCCGTTCTTTGTGTGTGTTTGTCTTTTGTTTAAGTTTAGCATTAAAATATTATTTACATTGCCAAGCCGGTTCTCGCCTCCTCCTTTCCATTGAACTGCTTTACACTATTAAAGGCATTTTCAGATAGTATAATATCTTATATAAAATAGTTAGTTCCAGTCCTTGAATCTGATTGGACGAGACGTGTTTGTATCACTCCACTTGTGTTCATGCCATTCTCAACTAAAGTGTAAGAGCAGTGCAGATATGCAAACCGCTAGATGTGTCTCTTAACATTTATTTTTGTGACATTGAAGATTTTAGACAGCAAGTGGCAGCAAAAGACCATTTTAGTGTGTAAATGTGTCAGCTGAGATGACATGCCTCGCCAGTCAGTCAGTCAGTCAGTCAGTCAGTATTTTCATTCATCTGCATTCAGTGATTTCTTGGATTAATGCTCTATTACTAAAGCTGGGAAATAGCTTTAAACAGCTTTAAACTAACAAATTCAGTATTAAGGCTCATCACAGCTGAGAGACATAACAGACTGATTAATAACACAAACTCAAGGTGCTTACCTCTTACCGGACATACTTTTCAAAATGGCGGAGGAGATTGTGGTTTCTATAGTGAATGACTCTTGTCCACCGGTTACCGTGAAATAGGGAGGAATACCCCCGCTTCGACAGCTATTTTTCCACAGAGAAAATAGGATGCATTTGACAAAAATTACATTATCTTCAGAAAGCTGACTAACACACTGCAGCATCTTTGCTTGGGAGTGGCAACAAAGACAGGTGGTCGCACATGCTCCATATCTCTCTCTCTCTCTCTCTCTCTCTCTCTCTCTCTCTCACACACACACACACACACACACACACACACACACACACACACACACACAAACACAAACACATACACATGCATACATCCTTGTTTCTCAAATAACTTGTTAGAAACAGCAAAAGCCATGATACTAGTTCACATGTGATGTTTTTGAGAGGATGGACGTTTGGTTTAAACTAAAAATGGCAGATTCTATTCCGTCCCGTAAGAAAGTAGTTCCATGCACAAATGTGTTTTTTGTGACGGTACTTGGTTTTTCCTCATTTTTAAAAATGTACTTGCTTATAGAACTGTTTATATAAGCAATATCACACTCGCAATCATGCTATATGGCCCTACATCAGCATCATCAGTGCTTATGTTGTTATGGGTTTTTGTCTGACAGGACCATGGCATCATTGTCCCATGTCTGTCTTGTGTTTCATTGTCTGTCTTTGTGTGAGCACACGGTTTCGGTTGATTTCCTTGCCGTGCGCTTTTCTGTCTGTCTGTTTCAAGTCCAGAGTTACTGACGTGAGTGCATCGCGTTGCGCTCACTTTGCGCTACACGCACAGGTCGCAAGCTGTCTTCAGGTCATGTTTTAACTTTATGATGACATGTTTTCTTCCCATAAAAAACGCAGTGTACTGTATATCTTCATTTTATACTAAAGTTTAACCAATTATATATTATGTTATTTTAGAATTCATATTATGTTTTTTCCAGATTAGTTACAATCACTGAATTCAATTACTGTTGTAAGCTCATAACACTAATAGTTTTAAGTGACATTCTTTTCAGCCCTTTTCCTCTAATTATGGCTTAAGCTAAATTGTATTAATAGCAGGTTTAATCACAAAACAACTGAGGGTTGAAAGCAGAGCTTGATTAAATAATCTCATAATTGATTGGTATTACTAGTATTAAAAACATAACATGAATTGCCCAGTGAGTTTTCAAATTCACATAATAACTAAAAATGTGTGCGTTTTTAACAAGATATTTGTTTGTACTCTTTCTGTAGAAAATGTGACTGATGTTTCTCCATGCAACATTCTACAATGCTTTTAGCATGTTTCTCTTTGGTTACTAACGTGTTCTATGTGGTTGCTAGGTGGCTATTTACTAGCTTATGTTAAAAGAACCCACCAACAACAGGCGATATTCTGGTCCCAGTCCCTAGATTTGACTGTGTAGTTGCTAGGGTGCTTTGGGATGTTGCTAAGTTGCCAGTGTGTTCTGGTTCTGGGTGGTTATTTACAGACCCAAGTTAAAAGAGCCCACCCCTGAATGATATTATGGTACCTAGATTTAGCAGTGTGATTGCTAGGGTTTTGTTGGTTTATCGCTACATAGTTGCTAGAGTGTTCTGGGTTGCTAGGTGGTAATTTACTAACCCTTTTACTAAGTTAAAATTACTAAGTCAACAGAGCCTACCCCTAAGTGATATTCTGGTCCATAGATTTGGCTTTGTGGTTGCTAGGGTGTTATAGGTTGTCGCTAAGTCATTGCTAGGATATTCTGGATGGTTACTAGGTTGTTCTGGGGGGTTGCTAGGTGGTTATTTACTGGCCCAATTCAAAAGAGCCCAATTTAATTAATTAGATTTACACGGTGTTGTTGCTAGGGTATTATGGGTTGTCATTAAGTGGTTGCTTGGGTGTTCTGTGTGTTTACTAGGTGGTTCAAAACAGTCAAAACAGCCCACCCCTAAGTGGGTTGTTGCTAGATGGTTGCTAAGGTATTCTTGGGGGTTTTAAGCGTAGTTGCTATGATGTTCTAGGTGTTTGTTAGGTGTTTGCTTCTTGATCCAATTCAAAAGATCCCAACCCCATGTCTATATGATATTATGTGGTCCATAGATTTGGCTATATGGTTGCTAGGGCATTCTGGCTGATCACTAGGTGTCGCTAGCATGTGCTTTGTGGTTGCTAGGTAATTTCTATGATGTTTGTGTTGTTGTGAGGTGGTTGCTTCATTGCCCAATATAAAAGTGTCAACCTCCAAGTCTCTGATATTTTGGTCTCTAGATTTGGCCAGGTGTTGTGTGGACACTAGATGGTTGCTAGGGTGGTCTGGGTGGTTTGATAGGTGGTTGCTTCATAGACAAATTCAAAAGAGCTCATGTCCTACTCAAAGTCTCTAATTGTCAATTTCCTTGATATGACGCAGGTCCCTTCAATGTAAGTCTATGGGATTTATTTAACCCGTTCATGCATGATGCACCAGGCAAAATACGTCTAATCACTTAGAAAAGTAATGACACAACTCTCCTCAACAAACCAGACCATTTGTTGGATCATTTATGTCTATAGCACAAAAAGTGCAGAACGATATTAACACCAAAATGTAGGTATTTGAACCCCAAGCATGAAGATCATTATTGTGGTGCGTTAACAAGCAAAGCTAATATTACAAAAAAGATGATTTTGTTATTATATATATATATATATATTTTTTTTATCACACTCTACTCAGGTCAAGGTTTATTGCGAATACATAGATAGATTGTAGATATTGTCTAGATATTGAGATATTGATAACAGTGGGCCTAGGATATTTTTTTCCCAGTACTGGGAAGAGGCCAGTATTACAAAAGAGCACAGGACAAAGACCACACACACACACACACACACGCTGGTGCGGCTATCCTTATGAGGACTCTCCATACTGATTTTTATACTGTACAAACTATAGATTCTATCCCCTAACCCAACCCCTAAACCTAACCCTCACATAAAACAGACTATGATACAGGATTGCAATTGCTTAAAAAAAATTACATTTTCAAAAAAACTTTGTTTAATATGTTTTTTTAATCGATTTGAATTATGGGGACACTAAAAATGTCCTAATAAACCAAATTTATAGCATAATACCCTTGTAATTACCAGTTTGTAACCTAAGAAAAGTTCCTCAAAACCACCCAAACACACACACACACACGTAGTGTTTCCATGTTTTATGGGGACTTTCCATAGACATAATGGTTTTTATACTGTACAAACTTTATATTCTATCCCCTAAACCTAACCCTACCCCTAAACCTAAACCTCACAGAAAACTTTCTGCATTTTTACATTTTCCAAAAACATAATTTAGTATGATTTATAAGCTGTTTTCCTCATGGGGACCGACAAAATGTCCCCACAAGGTCAAAAAGTTCGGGTTTTACTATCCTTATGGGGACATTTGGTCCCCACAAATTGAGAAATACACGCTCACACACACACACACACACACACACACACACACACACACACACACACACACACACACACACACACACACACACACACACACACAGGGGAACACGGGGAAGGGGGCAGGGCCAGCTCACACTGTGTTCAGTTTGCTTCTATTGCACACAGCAGTAGTCCACCCGAAACGACAATAGAGACAAAGATGTGCTGCCCATGGTCTGTTAAAGGATATCTGGCCCATGAGGAGGGGTATTTCCCTATGAGGGCGTGATAGTTCAAACAAGGAGACCGGAGTGAGAAGTGAGGAGTGAGGAGGAAGCAGGGTTGAGATTGTGTGTGTGTGCCCTGTTCTGTAAACACGCTGCGAACAAGCTGTGTGTGTCCTCTTTTCCCAGCGGCTTGGAGCCGCAGCTCAACAGATACCGCAAAATGGAGCTGTGAGCTCCCCTTCCTCATCCTTGTCTTCATTGCAGCGTGAACGCTCCCGGGATCTTGACGGCATGACCGGTGAGTGTTGCATCCTTGAATCCCCGCCGTTCTGACAGGCACGATGTATGTCCTGATCTTAACAGCCGCTCGGAACGGACTGGAGTGTATTACGGACGCTGCATGTACCGACCGCTGCAGGAACGCGTTGTGTTTTGAATAGCATCTAATTACAGACCACCCGTGCTGAAAGAAAGAGAGAGACAGGAGACGAGTCACAGTGTTCTCCAGCCTTTTCTCAGTGTTATCAGGGTGGTAATCTATGGTAAACAGTGCTAGCAGGACGCACTGTTGTGGTCAGTAGGGATTGTGGCCAGTAACAGAGGTATAGTGTGTATGAAGGGATCTGGGCTTTTAAAGGGGTTGTTCACCCAATAATTTCCATTCTGTCATGATTTACTCACCTCACCCTGATGTATCCAGACCAATAACTCATTTATTGCATCGTTTCCCATTAAAACTGACTGGTGAACTGGAGCCTAACATCTAGTTCTGTGCTCCACAGAAAAAAAAGAAGAGAGCCATACATGTTTGGAATGGCATGAGGGTGAGTAAATGGTGACAGAATTTTCATTTTTGTGTGAACTATCCCTTTAACTCTCCACAGCTACACTGGTCTGTCCTTTGTGTACTAAAAGATGAAGGAAAAGGAATACTAGGTGGAGAATACTCAACTGTGGCTTTTGGTCAGGTGTCTTTTGGCTTTTTTAAATGCATTTGGTGATGTTATTTGTTTAAAAGCACAGTCAGGTTGTGTATTGGTGTAATGAGATCCATTAGTTCACTCTGTTACTGGGTGGTGAACATGCAATGCACATCCCTGCGTTCTCTACTTTGCATGGGGTGGATCTGATAATCTATTTCTGTAGAGATGCAATGGCTTTGCTGTTGTAGAGATGAATTTCTGACACTAAATTCCTTTTCCGTGTCTGCCATGTATGTCTGATTGGATCCATCTGTAGGTGTGTCTGCAAGAGACTGTGTGTTATTAGACTGTTTGCTTGAGAAGCTCATTTGTGATGACGTGAGAATCAGTGCTTGTGTTTGTTCAGAATTAATTATAAATAATAAATATTTCACTCTACATGTTTGCATATTTGATTAATATAAGTATTTGTTTTTCTGTAAACAAAACAGAATTATTCCTCTTTTGTTGTCATACTACATGCTGCTGAACAAATTACAACATATAAATCTTTATCTTATGAGACATGTATAAAACAGTCTAATTTATATTGTGAATATAAGAAATCAACAATAACTGTTGACAAGAATCAGGCTTTGAATTTTAATCTACCAACCAAGACTCACATGACTTAACAATGTGACTTGTGTATGCGTTCACTAACTAACCAATTTACAGATTCTTAAACACACACACACACACACACACACACACACACACACACACACACACACACACACACACACACACACATGTTGTGTTTCCATGTTTTATGGGGACTTTCCATAGACATAATGGTTTTTATACTGTACAAACTTTATATTCTATCCCCTAAACCTAACCCTACCCCTAAACCTAACCCTCACAGAAAACATTCTGCATTTTTACATTTTCAAAAAACATAATTTAGTATGATTTATAAGCTGTTTTCCTCATGGGGACCGACAAAATGTCCCCACAAGGTCAAAAATTTTGGGTTTTACTATCCTTATGGGGACATTTGGTCCCCACAAAGTGATAAATACACGCACACACACACACACACACACACACACACACACACACACACACACACACACACACACACACACACACACACATATATATGTATCATTTATAAATATAAGTTATCCCAGGCGGGTCCCATGTCTCTTGTATAATTTTTTTTCCCCCTCACATAATACAATTATTTCAACTGAAATCAAGATTAATTTAGCAAGTAGTCATGTAATAAGCGAGATAATGTACAGTCAGCTGGTCATTGTTTTGTGGCTGACTGATAACATTAACATATGTAACATACTGTATATTGTTAATAGATAGCTGAAAGCTTAATTGATGATTTTAAAAGCAACATTTTGCTGTACAATCAAATTATTTAGTTTGACACCTGGCTAGATAAACATGTTGTTTGTTCACAGTGCCTTGATTTTTTTCAGGCAGGTGCAATGTGATTGAAAAAAAAAAAAAAAACTAGTATGATGTTTTCATGTTCTACTGAACTTATGTTCTTTTGGATATTTGTCAATAGTACATTTAGACCTTATGTCATAAGGTCTTATTGTGTGCCTCTTTCTGTGTGTCTGACTCGTTCTGTCCAAGCCATTCTAAGATATTATAACAAGTTGTATGAATAATTTTTTTAGGGCTCACAAAACTTTTTCAACAACCTTGTCACATAGCAGATTAAGACTCGCCAAGGTTAGTGTAGAAATATCGTTCCATTTTAATTGCCTCCCTCCAGACAACACTTGTAGAGCTTCAGTGATTTCTGACAGTTCCCCCACTATAATTTTTGTTTTTTTTGTTGGCTGTGGGTTGGTAAAATTGTACAATAGTTGGTTAATATATTTTAAATGGTGACAGCAGGGTCTATAAAGTACTTAATTTAAAACTATTCTGAACACATATTTCTTGTATAATTATTTCACATGCAGTTTCTATAACCTCATATTAAATAAGACACCTCACATTAAATAAGATGCAATTTTTCTCAAATTAATTTGTCACATGCTTTGTCACAGCAGTACAGTATGTTGCAACGCATCTAAATAAATCACTCCTTTTATAATGCAACCTTGTGTTTCTAAATAGTTCACATTTCTAAACTTAAACAACAAATTAAATATTTTTTCCATGTTTTTTTGATAACTACCAACAAATGGATGCTGAAGTATTGGCTACACTGTAAAAAAAAATCCTGTAAAAAAACAGTAAACTACTGGCAGCTGTGGTTGCCAGCATTATACTGTAAAAATACGGTTTGTTACCGTTCTTGCAAGTTACTGTTTTTGAATGCTACAATATACAACTGCAATTTAATTGTCACCATTGTTGCGTTTTGTATGCCGAGAGTCGATAACTGTGTGTGTCTTGTTAACAACTTCTGTTATTCTGTAAGTTCATCAAAAACATAAAACATTCAATTTGCTGATATTATTTTGCTGAAATATCCTTTACTGTTTTTGCTTTTATATTTTTATGTGTAATGCATAACTATTGACACGTTTAGTGCCGTTTATGAGGGAGGATCAGACAAAACCTTATTCACTAGCCCAGTGCATCATCTCGTGTTTTATTTAAACACAAATTGACTGGCCGGAAGAACATCATTTAATAATAAAGAAGGTCCAGTGTGCCAGCTCAAGAGAACACTAATCGCCATAATGCTGACTTAAAAAAAAAAAACACAACTATTGATAACAAAACAACAACACTAATTAAACTAAGACTTCTATTAAATCTGAATAAAAACTTTTGTACATGTTTTTTTATTTGTTTTTAATTTTTGTAGCCCCAATGCATTTCCAAAGCATGCATACTTATTCAAGCGCAAAGGCTTATGGGTATGTCACCATTATAACCCACAATGCAGTGCTATGCTGTTATTTTGTGTGCAGGTTGTTGTTGTTTTTTTGTTTTTATCATAAAAAATACACTTTTCAATCTTGGCAAAACTGTACATTTAATATGTACATTGCTTCAAAGGTTGATTTTTTTTATTTGACTTCTCATTAGACAGACAAGTGAAGGCTGATGTGAGATGATAAAGAACAGAGGAGTAGGTCAGAAGCATCATGATATATATATATATATATATATATATATATATATATATATATATATATATATAATTTGTTTCAAAATGTCACTAAAGCTTGAGATGATATCACGATTTTAAATGTTTATTTTCCCCTAATGCCTTGCATAGAACAGCTATTTACTGTAAAACTAGTCACTTCACAGTGAGTCTCCTCTTGATCTCCCAGAATGCAATTTTTTTACAGCAAACTACTGTACTTAAGAATCACAGTAGATTGCTGTAGGAATTTGGCTGTAAATTTACAGTATTTTTTTAAAGTGTAGAACAGAAAAAAGAAATAAACAAAATGACATAATTGTGACTGGTTTAATGCTCAGAAATGGTTGATATAACTGCTTTAAAGATCCCAAGTCACATGTTAGTCAAGGCATGGGTTACGTCAACAGCTCGTGATCTTGTATAATGTGATTACTGGTCAGAGCGGTATACAAGCATTCATTTACATTATTACATTAACATTATTACATGTGAGTTGCATTTTTCATGGGAGGAAAGAACCTTATCTCATCACAATGCAAACTTCAAGACCAACAATACCTCTTTGTTTATCTCCAAAAAATAAAATCTTACAAAAAATAAAATAAATACAAATCACCCTGTATAAGCTTCTTGGAAAAGAGGCTTGTAGATTTTAAGGTACTGCCATCAATATTAGTGAGATTACAAATTCTCTGTGAACTCAAATAACACAGCTGTTGAAATGCAGTAATAAGCTTTATACCAGGGTCTGATGGGATGCTGAATAATAACATTGTTCCTCGAGCTTCCAAATGTTTTTCTGATTAGAATGAGAGGTTTAGTGACATATTTTAAATGAGCCAATAGTGTATCTTGGCAGATAGCTGACAGATCTAGCTCACAATAAGGCTTTTTTTTACTTTAAAGACTTCATGAAATAGCTTGATAAGCTTTTTTTGTACTTTTTTGACATATTTCCTATTAAAACATGAAGTTTGAGTGGGCCAATAGGCTTTAGTTACCTTACATCACAGCTGTGAACCATGAGTTGCTACTCTCTTGTAAGCTACATATTGTATATTTAGGGGGAATAACTTTTTCATTTTGATTCTAGAGAGAATTTGATTGGAAAAAATATGTGTAGTGTAACATAAGTCATCAATATTTTTGAGTTGTTTTCTCATAAGAGAACGACTGTATATTTAAGTTAATTTTTCAGATTTTTTGAATACATAGGAATACAGAAATACATATAAATGGTTTCAAAACTACATTGCATATTCTACATAACCTGACCATTACATTTTTTTTGCTGTTGTTTTTCCTATTAATCTTCATTTGAACGATCCCAATATCGATTCTTAAATCCCAAGATCGATCTATCACTCAATGCGCAACCCTATACTACAATGAGAGGTGATTACTCGCATTTGCAACAAAATTTCATGCTATGCCACTAAAGTGAATATATTTGGCAACTTACTGGTAAATGTTTACATTTCACTCACCATTAATTGTGTAGTATAGTGGTGAAGTGTTCATCAGCGAGATCCTTTCACAGTGTGTTGAGAGTAAAAATTGTTATGTGTAATGTGTATCCAAGACAAGATCCATGTAACCCATTTGTCATTGAATACGATATCTTTTAATACTCTTTCTGTTCTGTTTCAGTCAGTTGTTGATCAAAAACAAAAAAAAAAAAACTTTTGAATTCTTAACAGGCACTCATTTAAAGGCGCTTTTAACAGAATGCCTTTTTTTGTTAAAGAGACAATACCAGTTTAGCATGTGTTCAATCAATGAAAATAACTGTAAATAGTACAAATTATGAAATCTAACAATAAATATGTAAAAAAAAAAAATTCTATATTAAATAGAATATCTTATTTATTGATCGAAAACCTTTTTATTAATTTTTAAAAAGCCAAAATGTGACCAAATTAGTGGTCTAATTAGTAAAATTATTATTTTCAAATGTACCTAGTTAAAAGGTCCCCTGTATAATTAACAGCATTTGCTGAGAGATAATTAATTTTACATATAAGCAAAAGGGACATTATAACTGAAATATACCCATATGAATTGATATTGAATTGAAATCGAACCAAGACCTTGGGAATCGGAATTTAACTGAATTGGGAAATCTATATCAATACCCAGCCATACAAAACTCATCATCATTAAAGGATTAGTTCACCCAAAAATGAAAATGTTTTCAGTCTCATCATTTACTCACCCACATGCCATTCCAGATATGTATGACTTTCTTTCTTCTGCAGAACACAAACAAAGATTTTAAAAGAATCTCTCAGCTCTGTAGGCCCATACAATGCAAGTGAATGGTGCTCCAAAAAGCACATAAAGGCAGCATAAAGGTAATCCTGAAGACATGGTCATATCCATGTCTTCAGAAGGAATATGATAGGTGAGGCTGAAAAACACAGTTTTTATTTTATTTACTATAAATCACCTTTGACCAGCCCTGACCATTAGGAGGCGATATGCTTGAAGAATGCAATTTGCTGAAAAACAAAAGAAGAATATGGAAGTGAAAGTGTAAGTGGAGATTTATAGTAATAATGGGCTTAAATATTGATCTGTTCCTCACACAGTCAGACACCACAACATTGCCTTGACCGATGGTGTAAGTTTAGGGTGGGACTATCTGTTTGTACAACCAATGGAAGTCATGGGGAGTTTTCTGGAATATGTTTTAATTTGTTGGTTTTTTTCCAGATTTGTTTAGTAACACTAGTGGGAAATTACACACTTGTGTATCTTATGAATTGGTTTTGCCCCTATGTAATAACGTGTAATGACAGCAATGTAGTTGTTCATCCCAGCTGCTCTGCACATCAATTTATGATTTTCTATTAAAATGTGCCATATGCCAAGTTCATTGCTTGCCTCCCTCTACCATTGCCATTCTCTTAAAAATCTTGCTTGTATGGCTAGTTTCCTTGGCAGTCATTTCCTATTTAGAGCAGAGATCTCGAGGGAGGAGGGCTGCTTCCTGTCGGGGAGTGTGGGAACTGTTGGAGGCGGAGAAAACCATACGCAGTCAGCCACAGATATAGGACACAAACTAAGACCAGACTGCAGGCAGTACTCCAATACATGAATTTAATTACAGCATGTGAGGTCTGCGGAGTCCACAGTATGCTGCTGTCTATACTTACTCTCTTATTATCAGCTCATGAATACATACTTTAAATGAACTAGCAGTAATGTTGAAGGGAATTTATAAATCACTGTAATATTTTAGTGAATGCTAATTTATTGCGCGTCATCATTGTTTACTTGAAAGTTTTTTAGAGTTATGATACAGACTAGCAATTGCTTATTTCTTATCTCCTCTAGCTGAAGTGTCATTTATATTTATATGTTAAAATACTTTCTCCCATCGCAGCATAATATACAGAGACAACTATAATTTCTGTAGCACTATTAAAACATTGCTATGTTTGTTTGAGCAGCCCGACACAGCAAAAATGACCGTGCTGTTGTCCGACCTATAGCAGCTGGGGGAGTGGTCTGGAAACTATTTTGAAAACAGTCATTATTTTTGAAGTTTCAATTTGTGGTGTTAGTGACGGAGCAATGACTTAAGCGTAATTATGTAATTAACAAGAACATTATAATTTCTGTACTGGCTTGGCACAATCATATCAAAAATATTCTTCATGCAATGTTCTCTGATACTAATTAAAGGTTAAAGCCATGCAAACCCAACCAGAGCTGAAACCTGAGACAGCAGTGGTACGTAAATCCCTCCTCTGAAAGCGAGCACAGCATTTTTAAATAGAAATCCTTGAAAATGGATTTGGGTGTGTTCAAGATGCAGCAAATTGTTCCCTAGGGTGCTTGGAGACAGGGGCACTCCCTTGCCCTAAATGTTTTCAGCAGTACGCTTGTACAGTAAAACAATTTCCAAGCCTGGCCGTCACATATCTCGCAGGAAAATCAAGGATAATCACTGCACTGGCTTACAGAATTTGCAGCCTCTGGACTTGTTTTGTTGTGCAGTGGGATCATGCTGAATCAGAATAGTAAAAAGTAAGTCTGGAAAATGTTTCTTCCGGTTTTTCAGATCTTGATAACTGTGGTTCCAGTGAAACGTGCAAACCTCTTTATTGGCACAGAGTTAGCTGGGATTAATAGATTAGCTGGAAAGTATATGGCTGTTTTCCAATAACCTGCATAAGATTTTGTTGTTTCTGTGTTCCATGCCTAATTCTTTAGCATATTTTCAAATAGCCATCAGGAATGGAGCTTTGTTCGTCTGACTGTGGTATCAATTATTTAGGTTTGTTTTTATGTATATATATATATATATATATATATATGTCATACTTTACTAAGAAATTAAAACTTCACCAATGAGAAAACAGGCATGTGAATAACAGTGGGCTGTAAGATTACATTTTAAGACTACATTAAAATCTGGGAAAATCTGAAAATTAAAAAGAAAAATAATCCACATTAACACATAAGGCATATTAACACATCACTGCAAAACTGCATATCACTGAACAGTTCCACACATACAGTATACCTATGTCCCCATTTTCCTCAAATAAGTGCTCAGGATTGTTTGGCACTTAAAATTGAGCTATTTCCCCTGAGTCATCAGCAGCCCGCTCTGATCTGATGAGCCCAAGTTTGCCTCTGTAAAACGACTTTGTATCCGTGCAGCTTTCTGCCAGACCTTTGCATTATTTATTGGTGTGAATACATTAACCCTGCTTTTTTCTCTACTCATTGGTGTATTTCAGTTTTTATTGTTTCAGTAAGAAGATGTGGATACAAATTGCACCTTTTTAGTGTGATGATACATTATGCTGTGGTGCTCATGCAGGTGATCCAAGTTTGTATCCGACTTGCAGCATTTCACAATCCCTTTCCTTCATTTATGCTGCTCATTTCCTGTCATCTAGTTCCCAAATAAAATGGTGAAAAGGCCAAACATTTAACATAAAATGTAAAATCATTATTTAATTATTATACTCAATTAAAAAAATATTATAAAATTCTGTAGAAATGTCTTGTATTTAACTGGATAAATGCCACCAATTATGGTCTACAGCCCTGGGGTGTTATCAGTCATTCTCCAAATGGTGAGTTAAAATACTTTTGGACACTTAACATTTCCTGCAGTGTGACTTAATTATTTAAATAGCATTTTGCTAATTATTTTATAATTATTATGGGAGACTACGTGCAGTATTTCTGCATTTAATATTTATTTGTCATGCTGCAGGACAATTTTAAATTAAATAGTGAAGTCACAGCGATTTAAATATACACTCATATACATTTTAATATAAATCTTGATGATGATGATGATGATGATGATGATGATGATGATAAAGTGCATGTACACTTATATGTCAGCTACCCAATTTTTATATAAAATGTCCTTGTCATTTTTGGCAATGTTTGAGGTGAACATATGTTTCACCTGGGGTCATTTGTGGATTCACTGGAGGGATGCTATATGAGTTTTAATTTTAATATCAGCAGTGTGCCATTTGTCAATCTTTCAAACACACCAATGAGCACTGGATTGACTTTATCTATTATATGTCAGAAAAAAATGTATGGTACGCAGGGCATCAGGAGGGTAATATGGTCGACTTCCTGCTAAATTTGGCTGAGAGCTGTTTTATTGTCCTTGACAGATGCTGTGTAAGATCTGCTGAGGCTTTTGGGCAGAACAAGTAAAGCACACATACCTTTTGTGTTTTCTGTTGACCTAATAGGTACTCCCCATTCTGACTGTTACTCTAGCTGAATTTTGAATGTCAAGGAGCGAGATAGCTAAATAGGCCTGGGACCAGATTCACGAAATGTTCTTAAGAAGAATATCTTTTTCTCCAATTTTACCCAAATTTGGAATATCCAATACGCTCGAAGTCCTTGTGGTGGCGTAGTGACTCAATCTGTGTATCGGAGGACAAATCTCAGTTGCCTCCGTGTCTGAGTCAGTCAATTCGCGCATCTTATCACTTGGCTTGTTGAACGCGTTACTGTGCATTTGGAGGCTTCACGCTATTCTTCGCCACATCCATGCACAACTCACCACGCACCCCATTGAGAGCGAGTACCACATTATAGCAACCACAAAGAGGTTACCCCATGTGACTCTACTCTTTCTAGCAACCAGGCCAATTTGGTTGCTTAGGAGACCTGGCTGGATTCACTCAGCACGCCCTGGATTCGAACTCGCGACTCCAGGGGTGGTAGTTAGCGTCGATACTCGCTGAGCTACCCAGACCCCCCTTAACTACCATTTCTAACTTAAGAAAAGAGTTACGAATATTTTGTATTAACTTAAAAAACTTAAGAAGCATTCAAATTCTCAGAAAACGTTTTTCTTAAAAATCGTCATAAATAACATCTTAAAGTTTGGATAACTGCACAGTGAACTTAAATCCTAAATGTAATTTTTTGTATTGAGTCAGAAGTCATAATGGGCTGTTTACATAGAAATGTGAAAAGCTTTGTGTTTTATGTTATTTTATTTTTAGCTTGTAAACCATGTAAATGTTATTACCAAATTCAAACAATAAATGTTGTTTTGAAGCTTCTTAATGTGGTGATCAATCATGCTAATTCAAACGGATGTGCTAAATATAGTGCTCTCTCTCCATGGTCTTTAGGGTTCATAAAAACAATAATTATAATATTAGTAAGCTGAGACTTTCTTTTTCACCCCCATCCACATCCCTAACAGAGTTGGCAACAGTGGAGACAGCCTCCACCACCCTTTCCCATTTACCTGCCTCTTACTTTCCAACCTGATATAATTATCATGCTTCCCAAGGAGAACGTTTTCCTTGAAGTAATTCCCTCAACAAGAATCTCTTGTCTACTGAAGTATTTGTATCTTTTCTTCCCTGTCAAATTAAAAGTTAACTAAATGGTGTCGTCAAACTAACACATCTCATGCACTTTACATCAAATGAAAAAAATAAATACAAATAAAATAAATAAGGTTAATCGAAACATATATTGTTAAGATTTACTAGTGTTGAAGTATTAAATTTGTCGTAAGCTATTAGACAAGGCTATTCTATGAGCAGTCGATATGATCAGACAATTTTACGGAGCCCCTTAATTGACCTTTGCGGGAAAAAAGACCAGCGATTTATGCGTGAGCACGAGGAACTTTCACGTGCGCGAGTCTATGGGTGCGCATGAATTGATAGAGATTTTCTGCATTTTAAACTTGGCCAAAAAGGATAATACACTTGTATTGTATGGTGCCTGTTTATGAGTACTTCTGGATATCCTTGTATGTGGCCATTTATAGCCTATGGATTCATGGTAAGGTACAAAAATCACTTAAATGCAGCATACAAGTAATCCATACAACTCCAGCGGTTTAATCTATGTCTTCAGAAGAGATATGATAGGCATGGGTGTGAAACAGATCAATATTTAAGTTCTTTTTTACTATAAATTCTCCTGCCTGCCCAGTAGGGGGCGATATGCTTATGTAAATCACCAAAAACAGAAGAAGAACTCTAAAGAGAGAAGAGCGCTTATGAAAGAGTAGATTTATAGTATAAAATGACTTAATTATTGATCTGTTTCTCACCACTTCTCATTTACTTGCATTGAATGGGCCAACAGAGCTGAGATATTCTTCTAAACATCTTCATTCATGTTCAGCAGAAGAAAGTCATACACATCTGGAATGGCATGAGGGTGAGGAAATGATCAAATATCCCTTTAACATTCACTTATTTTTACAACACATACTATGTCAAAGTGAAAATCTTAGTGAATGCCGTATATGGTATAATGACATGGAGAGTTTAAATAATTTTCAAGTAATTGCATATATTGCATATTTTTGCTGTGATCTATTGTTATCATCTTCACCTCCAAACCCCCTTTTGGGTGTGGGCTAACTTGTACATGACACCCCGGGCTGAATATGAATCCCACTCCGGCCCTGATTACAGGTGACCCCCCCTCAAAGTCACTTAAGGGGCTCCATACAATTTCAAAACCCATAATTTGACTTGTCATTCTGCCATTTTAGGTTATGTGACTATTTCAATTTATTGTCTATTATCTCAATGTCTTGTACAGAGAAATTAAATTTGGTTGCATTTTCTCTTGTCTTTAAGTTAAACGGTACTGTAATTTGCAGTGTATGTTTGTGGTTGTTATAACTTCAGTGATGCAGAGCACAAATTAGTTGCAGTAACAGATAAAGCCTTCCACCTCTCAGGATTTAAAAAGCCTGTTCCCAAGAGCACAGAGGCAGGCATCTTTAATTCATGGATCGAGATGAACAAGTCAGTGTAAATCTCCTTACCTATGTCTCACAGCAGGGTGCTTAATTTCCATGTTTTTAACCATTTTTGCACATTACCAGTCTAGAATATGTGTCTGATAAGCACAGATGAAATTATTATTGCTAAGAGGTTGCGGAAGAATTTAATGAAAAATTTGAGATTATTTTAAACCTCAGACGTTCAATCTAAGACATTAGTATCTTGGTAAATCTAAGCACAATTTGAGGCATTGTAGAGATCTCTTCTAAAAGTCAAATCACAGTGTGGCAGGACGAGGGCGGGGCCGGGTCGTGATTCTTCACACCCGGCCCCTAATCAGGCAAATCAAGCCTCAGAGAGGGATAAAGGTGGACTGCAGTGCGAGAGAGAGAGAGAGAGAGAGAGAGAGAGAGAGATTTACGGACAGCTGTCCGGCTGTCCGTGTTTGTCTTTTTGTTTCAGTTTTGTATTACATATTATTTATATTGTCAAGCCGGTTCTCACCTCCTCCTTTCCATTAATCCCTTACTCTCAGATATGTGAGATTGCCACAAAAAAAAAAAAACAAGAAAAGAGACACCCCTTTACATTTTGTTTTGTGTGTTTAACATAATAATTTTTAATCATATCAAATCATAACTTTATAATTTTTGTGACGCTGATTGTAATCTCAACATGCCCTTTCATGCTAGCAGTCCTGTCAGAGAGTCTTGATTGTCGACTGCCTCGGTGGCTTACTTTATTTTCCACTTGCTGTATGAGATGCACCTCACTTCCAATGAAGTGACACTGCTTTTGTTGGTTCATCACAACTTCTTAAATGCCTTGTGGCCCCAGCATATTTCCCAGGCCACAGTCTCTCTAATTTTCAACAACTGATATGATGAAATATCATTAGTAATGATGGTATCTGAAAGCTTTGGTTTTTGTGCTGCAAAGAATTCACTTTCTTAATCAGTATTTTTGTCTTGTTCTCCAGAAAAACATATCTTCACATTGCAAAATTAAGATATGTTTACTTTTGAAAAAATATTGCTTACTGGAACATTTCAACCAAAAATTTAAATTATCTCATAATTTACTCACCTTCATGCCATCCCAGATGTGTATGACTTTCTTCTGCAGAACACAAACAAAGATTTTTAGAAGAATATCTCTGCTCTGTAGGTCCTTACAATGCAAGTGAATGGTGATCAGACCTTTTGTAGCTCCAAAAATCACATAAAAGCAACATAAAAATCCATAAGACTCCTGTGATTTAATCAATATATTCAGAAGCAATATGATAGGTGTGGGTGAGAAACAGATAAATATTTATGTCAGTTTTTACCCCAAATATCCATTTTCACTTTTACATCAGAAAGTCACGTGTGGTGCCTGTTTAACTTTCTGTGAAGATTTAGAGTGAAAAAGGACTTACATGTTGTTATTTTTCTCACCCACACATATTATATTGCTTCTGAACATATGGATTTAAACACTCAAGTCTTATGGATTACTTTTATGTTTACATTTATTTGATTTTTGGAGCTACACATGTCTTATCACCATTTACTTGCAGTGTATTGACCTACAGAGCTGAGATATTCTTCTAAAAATCTTTGTTTGGTAGAGCAGAAAAAGAAAGTCATACACATCTGGGATGGCATGAGGGTGAGTAAATGATGAGAACATTTTGGGTGAACTACAGTTTCCCTTTAAGAATTCTTAGATGACATGTCTTGAAATTAAAGTATTCTTTAATAGAGAATAAGATATAAAAAAGAATATATATTTTTTTTATTTACTTTATTTTATCAATACTTTCTATAGAATCTATTCCTTTTGAATACGTTTTATTTATAATTTGAAGTTTCTCTCCTTTTGACTGGCATCATAAATTTATTAAACGATACATTAAATCTGTCATAAAACATAATGGGATTGCCTTCTCCATGAAGGATGCATGTGATGCATCTTGGGGCACATCTATACCAACACGTTTTCCGATTTACATTTCCTAACATGATCATTTTCCAAAGAATGATGAATTAGAGAGTGTTTTCAAAAGTTCCAAAAGTTTATTTTCAGTGTGAGTGAGAGGTTTTCAATCAAAAACTTTGTAGTGTGGACATAGCCTTAGAAGGCAGGGATTAAGCTGCCTACCTTTTGGAACAGCCTTTACATCAGGAGCTTTCCTATGATACCTTAAAATGCTGACTACATTGGCCACACTATAGGTTTTGAAACAGAGGTTTATTATCTTATAAAATTTAGCTTCTTTCATAAATGTATCATATTTTCAAGGCAAATTAGGGGCAGTGGTGCCTCAGCGGTTAAGGCTCTGTGTTACTAACCAGAAGGGGGTTCAAGTCCCAGTACTGCCAACATGCAACTGTTGAGCTAGTCCCTTGACGCCATCTGCTCTAGGGGCGCCGTATCATGGCTGACCTTGTGCTCTGACCTCAAGACTTTCACCCATTGTTGCACTTTGTGTTTATTGTTGAGTGACAATAAAGGGATTTGAAATACTGCTCAAGAAAATGATATTTTGCAGTGTCTGGAATGTAACAGGACAACACTAACTAACACTACCATTAAGCACTCAGTAGGTAGACAGTGAGGTACCAGTACCTCATACAGTGATCACTGCAACGCTTCAGAAATCCTCAACACTGATGAAGTGTTCCAGTGACCGCACTTTAAACACCAGTGACTATGAACTAAAAACACCTGTTTGAGTCTAATGGGCACTTGTAGGAAGTGTAGCCCTGATGAATGTCTTCTCTTCCTGTTTCTCTCCAGTAGATCCCATCTGATGCCGAGGCTGAAGGAGTCACGGTCTCACGAGTCGTTGCTCAGCCCCAGCAGTGCAGTAGAAGCTCTTGATCTCAGTATGGAGGAGGAAGTGCTCATCAAACCGGTGCACAGCAGCATCCTGGGACAGGATTTCTGCTTTGAGGTGAGTTGACTGCTCTCTGAACAGCCTCAACACCGCACAAAACCATTTTCTTAATTAGTATTTGTGAGGAGGAGAAGGGCGGGCCGGGCCGTGACTACACACGCCTCCGACCCCTTGTGGATGGAACGCCCCTCCGCCCCTGGCAGCAGCTCCACCGCTCCAGGCGGCCAGCAGCAAGCCCCTCCTCAGCTTGCGGACAGCAGCCGTTCCTCCCTGTCCAGGCAGCTGGCAGAGACTCCTTTGTCCTGCGGTGGCTGCTCGTTTGGGCAGATGGCAGTGGCGAGGACTCCACGACAGCACATCCCTCCTCGCTCCCAGGTTTCGGCACCAATGTAACAGTATAGAGATGGGCAAGGAGGAGGCGGGAACCGGCTGAACCGTCAAAGTAATATTTAATTTAAACTTAAACAAAAAGACATGAAACACAAATGCACACACGGCAGCTGCATGTGGCTCTCTCTCGAACTACCGCATCCGGCTACACTTATCCCTCTCCTCGGCTAATTAGCCTGATTGGGGACCGGGCGTGCATAGTCACTGCCTGGCCCCACCCTCCTCCTCGTCACAGTATTTTTCTCCTGTTTCCCAGTAAAAATATCTAAACAGAAATCAGTTCTTAATCTTCACTAAATAAAAAAAAATAAAAAATAATAAATATATATATATATATACACTCACCTAAAGGATTATTAGGAACACCATACTAATACTGTGTTTGACCCCCTTTCACCTTCAGAACTGCCTTAATTCTACATGGCATTGATTCAACAAGGTGCTGAAAGCATTCTTTAGAAATGTTGGCCCATATTGATAGGATAGCATCTTGCAGTTGATGGAGATTTGTGGGACGCACATCCAGGGCACGAAGCTCCTGTTCCACCACATCCCAAAGATGCTCTATTGGATTGAGATCTGGTGACTGTGGGGGCCATTTTAGTACAGTGAACTCATTGTCATGTTCAAGAAACCAATTTGAAATGATTCGAGCTTTGTGACATGGTGCATTGTCCTGCTGGAAGTAGCCATCAGAGGATGGGTACATGGTGGCCATAAAGGGATTGACATGGTCAGAAACAATGCTCAGGTAGGCCGTGGCATTTAAACGATGCCCAATTGGCCCTAAGGGGCCTAAAGTGTGCCAAGAAAACATCCCCCACACCATTACACCACCACCACCAGCAGCCTGCACAGTGGTAACAAGGCATGATGGATCCATGTTCTCATTCTGTTTATGCCAAATTCTGACTCTACCATCTGAATGTCTCAACAGAAATCGAGACTCATCAGACCAGGCAACATTTTTCCAGTCTTCAACTGTCCAATTTTGGTGAGCGCTTGCAAATTGTAGCCTCTTTTTCCTATTTGTAGTGGAGATGAGTGGTACCGGTGGGGTCTTCTGCTGTTGTAGCCCATCCGCCTCAAGGTTGTGCGTGTTGTGGCTTCACAAATGCTTTGCTGCATACCTCGGTTGTAACGAGTGGTTATTTCAGGCAAAGTTGCTCTTCTATCAGCTTGAATCAGTCGGCCCATTCTCCTCTGACCTCTAGCATCAACAAGGCATTTATATATAAAAATATATATATATATATATATATATATATATATTTTTTAATTATTTTATTTATTTATTTATTTATTTTATTTATTCTTAATACAAGAAACAAGTATGGGGTAAGTTTATTTTTCTTACCCATCCATCCATCCATCCATCGTCAACCGCTTATCCTGTGTACAGGGTCGCGGGGGGCTGGAGCCTATCCCAGCTAACATTGGGCGAAAGGCGGGGGACACCCTGGACAGGTCGCCAGTCCATCGCAGGGCATTTTTCTTACCCAATTGGTGAAATTATTTTCTTATTTTAAGCATAAACCTCACTAAAAGACTAAATATCTAAAACCGAAAACAATGTAAAGTAAATGTATTTAGTTTAAAGGATGTTCAGATATTTCTAATCAAAAACAAGACAAAAGCACTGTTTAAATTATTATTATTATTAATATTTTTTATTTTTTTTGTGGTGGTGGCTTATTGAAGATCTGCTAGTCTTGTGTAAGACCTTTGGCTTAATGATTTGATGCTTGTTAACATTGCTTTTTTCCAGGACGACTCAATAAGAATCCTTTGTGAAATCATCCTAGATTCTAAATCGAATTGGCTTTCCAAATCAAAATTGTACTGTCCATTTTTTTGTGCAGTATGTAGTGGACGGTCAACAGTCCATGGGTATCCTGTCTGAGGCTGATACTGATACTCTGTCGAAGTCACAGTTCTGTATAAATAGCATGAAGGGGTTATAATCTCTGACCAGTCTCAAAATAGCACATAGAAAAGGTCCATTAAAACTTCATTAAGTCCATTAGCCGAGATCAAATAGTTTGCAGAAATAGCAGTGCTATCTAGCCATTCTTTGGCTAAATCATTGAGTGCCCGCGGATCATATAAATACATAATTTCCGTGTGTGCTATAGGGAAGGTTTAGTTCAACCAGATAATAAATAATGGCACCCTTGGTAAATATGAGCAAAGCAAGCTGTGAAAAAAATCTCCATTGTTTTTGCTTTTGATCTTTCATTCACAAAAATCTAACCTATAATTGAAGTAAAAAAAACAATTGAAAGAGGAGAAATATCTAATTATTAAATATTTTTCTCCAAAACACATTGGCCCCAATTATTGGCTCCCCTAGAAATTCTTATGAGTAAAATATATTTGAATTATATTCCCATTCATATTTTACATTTTTTTTAGTGCACGTGGGTGACTAGGAACATGAAATTGTTCAGCTATGACTTCCTGTTTCATAGGGGTATAAATATTCGGTAACACACAGGCCAAATTCCCAAATGTATAATCGCAAGATCATAGGGCGCAGACAAAAGAAACTTGAATTATACTACAGTAATCAGGCATCTGCATGTAGATTTTCTGAAAGGAATAGTTACTCACCCTCATGTTGTTCCAAACATCTATGAGTTTCTTTCTTCATTGGAAAACAAGGGAGAAATTCTGTAAAATGTTGATGCTACTTTTTCCATACAAAAATGATTGAAAAGCACCATAAAAGTGGTCCATACAACTTGTACACTATGTTCCAAGTCTTCTGAAGCCATTCGATAGTTTTGCATGAGGAGCAGAATAAAATTTAAGCTGTTATTCACTGAAAATCTTTCCCTCTACCCATTCAAATCTGACGCATTAATGATACACACAAGAGTAGCTTTGTTTTCATAAGCACAGCACACGTTTTGTTTTTTTAAATAAATAAAAAATTACATAAATAAATAAATTCACATGGTAAACATAAAATAATGTGTTGCTGTAGTCCTTTAAATATAGCACAGGATGAAATGAATTTTTACAAGTAACTCCTTTTTGTTTTTATTAGCATTTCCATACTTTCCCAACTTTTTGGAATTGGGGTTGTACATTGGCTGCACTGTTCTTATGATATTTTAAAATGATATATATATTAAAAAAAGCCTCTGCATGTATCTCTCTTTCTGATATTGCATGGGATTCTGCAAATGCATTTTATCTAAGTGCATACTGTCTGTTTGGGCTATTTAGGAGTTTCATTCTTTCTCCAAGTGTAATTGCTGTCCACTCTTGGGAAATGCTTCATTGATTGAGTAGATTCATTGACAGTAGATCTACATTACAGTCCTCTCTACTTCCATTAATGCACTTATCCTCAAATTTGATAATTGTAATCTATAATTACAGGTAACTACTTCAACAGGAAGCAAATGCTTCTCATGTCGGTCGGCTGCCGAGAGAGACAAATGGATGGAGAATTTGAGACGTGCTGTACATCCAAACAAGGTAAATCGGATGATTATTTTGAATCCGGGGTAATTCTAGACGAGATGAGGTTTAAAGGTATATTTAAAGGGAAATTCTGTCATCATTTTCTCATCTTTATGTTGTTCTGAGCCCTTATGACTTTGTCTTTCATGGAACACAAAAGATGTTAGGCACAATGTTAGCCTCATTAGCAATTCATTTCATTGTATTTTTAAAAAGCCCAATTTATATAGAAAGGCTGTGTAATTGCACTGAAAACAATTACTTATTTTAAATATTCCACTGTGCTATTTAATTTACTGCTAGATTAAACTAGATTGCGTATTTTTGCCCTCAAATACTGTGCACAAAAGTGCTGAAATTATTTACTGAATTCAAATAAAAATTTTCTTGGGTTTTTTCTCCACAGGATAACACCCGTCGGGTGGAAAACATGCTGAAATGTTGGATTATTGAGGGCAAGGACTTGCCAGCAAAGAAAAAATACTTCTGCGAACTTTGTCTAGATGACACGTTATATGCACGGACTACCTGCAAACTCAAAACAGACAATGTTTTCTGGGGCGAACACTTTGAGTTCAACAACCTGCCCTCAGTTAAGAGCATCACCGTGCACTTATACAAGGAAACAGACAAAAAGAAAAAGAAGGACAAAAATAATTACATCGGGCTGGTCAATATCCCCATAGCAGCAGTCACTGGGCGACAGTTTGTGGAAAAGTGGTATTCAGTGAGCACACCGAATCCCAATAAAGGAAAGACTCCGGGGCCCATGGTCCGAATGAAATCTCGATATCAAAGCATGAGTATCCTCCCCATGGAGATGTACAAGGAGTTTGCAGAGTATATTACAAATAATTACATGTTAATGTGCTCGGTGCTGGAGCCAGCACTCAGTGTGAAGAACAAAGAGGAGATGGCTTGTGCACTTGTTCATATCCTGCAAAGCACAGGCAAGGCCAAGGTAAGACAATCAAACTGTATGCTTCATTCTTCCTTAAAAGTCAATATGAATCAACATTTTCTCAGTTTACTTTCTTAATACCATGTTCCTGGTCTTATTGTGCTTATTCCAAAGAAGAAAAAAAATAAAAATTTTGTAGTCTGACATCAAAATGTATTCCAATCCTGAAACAATTTTCCTTTTCTGCTTACATCAGTTAGACCGTGCAGGTTAATGTTAACCAATCGCCAAATAGATTTTTAGGCAGTGTTTTAACCCTATAATGCCGTGTGTATCAAATTTGATAAGCAAAGTTTGACGGCTCCTGATTTACTCTCTGTTCAAGCCAAAAAATTATGGTATATAAGTTCACATGTTTATGGCACCATCTAGTGGTTTTTTGTGGAAAAAAGTGGTTTCAATGTTTATATCGATCTGTTTAAAATGACTCTTACGACCGCTTATTTTAATAAAGTAAAAGTGACAGTTATGATTATATTGTTAAAATGAATTGTTTTGTATATTATTTTATTGAAAAAGCATGTTGAAATGACATGTATCACATATGATACAACACGCTTTTGAGGTATCTCTCAATCACAGTTCCATTCCATTCATGCCCACCACAAAACAAAATCACAGAGCTTTGAAAATTCTGACATATACTTTTTATAAGATACAGTTAAAGTGTGAACGAATATTTCTGTGTATTTTCATATCTGCAGCCTGCTCAAGTTTTTTTTGTATTTTTTGTATTTTTTATTCATATTGTATTTGATGTGCTGAATTGAACATTTCAATCCATATTTATAGACCCAGGAAAGGAAGTAGAGGAAGTCTCAAACATTTGGCATCTCTGATAAGCACAGGGAGTCCTCTGATAATACTCCAAGATTTACCACTGTAGCATGAATGGGCTAAGAAAAACTTAAATAACAATTGTCCTACACAAAACTTCATTGTTGGGCCTCAAAGACCATTGTATCAAATGTGATACATAAAATAAAATAAATAAATAATAAAATCCAAGAATTTTATGATTTTATTTTTTATAGTTTGTCTAGTGATACTAAAAACAGTGTAATAATAAAATGTAATCATTTTTAATCATTCTTTCATATGTCAGGCTTTACAGGGTTAAGCTACTGTTGTATGTAATTCTGCCAACAGTTAATGCTTTACTGTAATTAAGGTTTAGGTAAAGATTTAATATTTTTTTTATAAAATTTTCAGTTGATTTCATCACATTATGAAAGTAAAATGGGTTGTGAATTCTGCTTCATGTTGACGTTAAAATGTAAATATGTTGCATGATTGTGCATTTTATACATAGGAATTTTGCTGTAGAATTTCCTGTTTAATCATTGGCTTTTGGGAACTGTTCACACGGAACACATTTTTGCATCTGCTTGTGCTGTTTTTTTTTTTTTGTTTTTTTTTCAATGCCCTAGACAAATTTAGAATTTTCCGGCTAGCTTTCTTTTAAATAAGAACACGTACGGTGTGAACAGCCCCTTAATGATACTGTTTGCTGACATGAGGGAGACATTCCATTTTCTGGCTGCTAATGGTGCGGTATTAATTCCACTAGGTAAATAGCTCTAAGTTTTGTAAACAAGCCGTATTCTAGTATAAGCCTAACTTGTATAAAAAGGAAGAGAAAGAGAAAGAAAGAAACTTAATTTACATTGTCATGGCGCAGTGCTATTGCAGCACATTTAGTTAAATTGGATTGTGGGTGGTGACTAAACAAAACACTGGTGTTCACGCTGAAATACTGTATACTGTACAAAAGTGGCATAACTGTTTAGAGGAGTTTTATCTTACCTTGAATTTTGTGTTGGATATTTCATCTTGGAAGAGTTTTTCTGAGCAGTATGTGCTTTTATCTAAAAGTTTTTGTCCAATTTTTAGTGCTTCTAAAAGTGAGCGCCTCGGCACTGAATGTTCCAGGCTTTAATCTAAATCCCCAACCCTCAAAATGTCCAACCTTGAAAAAACATCATTGATAGAACAGAACAATAGAGACGTGGCCTGCCTCCACTCATTTAATCATTGAAGCACAGAGCGCACTGATTGCCTTCATTAACTTGACCGCAAGCGCTGCAGTTGGCTCAGATAGTCACTATAAATCAGCCCTGAATCAGATGACATCACGCACAAAAGTGCGCCGTCTAACGCTTTGTCACTCATCTGTCATTATTGATCAGATGCTGCAAAAGTAAGGTGTTTTGTGATTGTGTTTTTGTCTGCAGCACTCTTGATAGCAATCCGTGGCATTGTTGCATAAAAATGGACCTGCCGAACAATAGAAATTTGCTGTCCAGTTCGCTATAATGTTTGATCGCATTATTGTTGAGTGCCACTTTGAGCTCATTTGGGATTTTGGGTTTACGCAACACAATAATACGACTTCAAAGCACACTGTCTCCTCTGTGAAAATAATACAAATTAAAAAACCTTGAACAAGAGGTGCCCTGCTTAGCTATTACTTTTCTATTGTACTGACACCACAGTGGACAATCCAAGATCTTTTGTGTAGGTTACGTTTTTTCAAAACTCTTAACAGAGTGGCCCCAAAAAGTGTCGACATGTTTTGACACTTAAAGGGAAAAATTCGGTCATACTCGCCTCCAAACCTGTATGATTTTCTGTTTTCTGTGGAACATAACAGCAGATCTCAGGCTGAATATAAGCCTCAGTCACCATGTAGTGTCACTGTATGGAAAAATATGAAAATGAATGGTTAATGTCATTCTCTCTAAGATCTCCTTTTGTGTTCCATGGAAGAAAGAGAGTTCATTTTTGGGTGAATTGTCCCTTTAAGCATCCAAATACTTTTTTGGGGTCACTTTATGGCATTTTTGAGAGTCCGATCTGTCATTAAATGAAAACTATATACGTTGGTAAGTCATTATGTCCACAACACGGCCACACTTTCATTACGGTGGAGTAAATTGTTCAGAAACTGCATTGTCTTTCATTATGCAAGGCCAGAGTGGGCCAGCTATTATATTGTCATTTGTTCTGTATTCTGGTTACTGTAAATAAAGTCCTATTTACACAGTCTCTGCATACCACAGCTCATTTCACCATCCTCCTTTTGTCTGAAGGCCTCCATGAATTCCGTGAGGCATCTTATTTTGAAGTTGCCTTTTAAATTTACAGCTGAAGTGTGTAACTTTTTTGGTAATTTCACCTGTCCCCGTTTTATTCGCAGAGACAACTGTAAATAAGCCATTTGTAGATGCTGTATATTTCCTCAAACTGTAAATACTGTGTCGGTGGCGGTTTAAAAATGGTTTGTTTTGAGCGGCCCATCCAGCCACAAGCAATAACATTGACAACAACCAATGGCATGAGTTGGGGGTGGGACTATCCTTTTGTTTGATCACAGCAGAGAAGGGGCATATTTGGAAATCTGTTTCAAAACATTGTTGTTGTTTTTTGCAATTTTGTTCAGTGGCACAGAATTTACACAATCACCTTTAAATGGTGTTATTTTTACAGTTTTCAAGAACTTTGCTTAATATGCAGAGACAAATAAAAAGACTTTGATTTCCTGAAAAGTGTAAACACGTTGGCTTTGTGACAGATCAAAACATTGTTCTTTTTATTTGTTCAACCAAACCAGCCTGATACATTGGCTCAATCAGTGCCATAAGTTTTGCGGCAGAAGCATCTGTTTGGAAGATGAAAGATGGGCATGTTCAGAAAAACTGTCATTATTTTGCAATATTGCTGAAGCATATAGGTGTTTGTCTTCAGTGGCAGGTTGTATTATTAGTTGGGACAAAAATTTGCATATGCCAAGATAAGTCAACAATATTTGTTATTCAGTTTTTCCTAAAGAGAGTAATTGTACATTTTGTAAATACATACAGTATATCTGCTAAAAGTTAATTTTATCAACTTTAAGTTGTACACTAATATATAGTGGCCTCAAAGCTAATAGTTATGGACTAAAAGCGATAAAATTAAAAATAGTACATATGCAAAAAGCATATATTTTTCAAATTAAACATTTTTAGATTTGAAATGTGTATTGTGGTATTGGTATTATCTATCTATCTCTAAAAGACACAAGCCCCAGTGTTTTTGGGCTTGATAATACAGACTTTTGTGCATTGATATTGATATTCCAAAACTAATTAAATGGGGACAGCTTCACCACACTGCCACGATTTCAGTATTGTATTTGTGCAAGAAGTATTGATCGGATTGGAGGAGATTTTGAGATGCTTGGTTAGATTGATGATTCAGCCCCCAGTAAAGAGCTGATATTGCCCGCTCCAGGTTTGTCCTCAGCATTGCCCGAGGGACATTCCAAGTGTCAGGCCCCATGCTAATCAGATCTTATTAATTCAGGCATTGGTTTAAGGGCCACACGGGTTCATTTGGCCACACACAGTAAAGAATGCAGCTGTGACGAGCAAGTTCGAACGATCAGGTCTCTGCATAGGAGAGGGTGGAGCCCTTGGGGGCGGGGCCTGTAGAACCGAGGTCATTAGTGGATTGCCCAGAGGAGGTTCGGACTCTAGAGAGCACACACTGCCATTTTAACAAGTCATTGCTTAATTATTCATGCCTGCCTCACACCGCTGTCAGCATGATTCTTAAACAGGACATTAACAACCCCACCGCAGGCTATTGGGGAACAGGAAATGTGGGAAACACGGAGTATCATTATGACTGTACGGCCTATAAAAACGATTTTATATACGATATTTCAAGGTGGCCACAAATTTAAGTTTTATGGGTTTGATATTATTAAATGAGCTAAATAAAAATGCAACAAATGCAGAATATGTTGTGCCGGATTTTACATTGGACTGGTGTTTGCATTATTTAGATTTTATTAAGCTGTTTTTTTTTATGTGTAGATATAAAACACACAGTTCAGAATCTAAATTCTGATTGGACACTTTGCATACTACTTTTTGAATCTGTATAGTTGCATATTACCTAATGTTTCACAGGCTATGTTTAAGCAGTGCACATAAAACATTATACAGTCTATTCTGCAAAGTATGCAGTATGCATAGTATTCCATTCTGAATATAGCCACTCAAACCTTTGATTCCACACTACTGTCCGTTCATGCTTTTCTTCTGCTGGTCTGTGATGACTGTGGTGCTAAGCTACAGATGGGCTTGATGGGATGTGACAGGCGTACCATGGAAGATGTGCCGCGCTCTGTGGTTTCTGATGAGTTGTGAGACTGAGGATAAGTCTCATCAGGGAGAGGGCACTGAGTGCAGCTTGCTGTGTTATGCTCTTGTGTCCTAATTGTATACTGAGTGCTGTGACTCCTGCCAAAGACGCAGAGCTCTTAGAGAAATGGGGTCTCATTTGATCCTCTCAGTGTCATAACCACAATACACCTCAGCCATCCTGGGAAGATAACAGCACAGATATGCCCTTATCACCTGATCCCACTGGTGATGCTTGAGAGAGCTTTGTGCAGTGCGCTTTTTGCTGAAGCTTGGGTTTTGCATTGTTTCTTGTCTTATATATACACCAAAATAAGTCTGTAATAAATAAGGTTATTATTGTTATCGCTTTTTAAAATTAGTTTTAAAGGAATGTCCCTGGCTCAATACCTGTTAAGTTGTGGCATAATGAGTATTTTGACTCATCACATGGCATTTACATTGTAAAAGAATAAAGGGCAGTCTATACACATTCAAATATAATACACTATGTTTCAAATGTAAACATTATGGGCTCTGTTTTTGTGAGCACGCAAAGCGCTGCGCTACACGCAACAACCGTGCTCAACGGCTTATCCAATTTTCGTGAGAGCACTAATTCTAATAGCAATTTTCGTGCCAGTGCAAAGTGCTTGTGGCCGTGGGTGGGAGTGTTTGTGCTATTGTGGGTGTATTTTTGCAAACTGTGGGTGTATTGTATGTGAATGAAGTGGCACAAAGTGCAATTAGCTATTTTCCTGAGAAATATGTCATTGCGCTAAGTTTGAAAACCACATCTTAACTCAGGGCAAAGTTTACATTTAGTTCCTGCATCTGTGGTTTGGAGATTCCACCAGCAGGTGTTAATAAAGTTCACGTTAAAACTCTGAAAATATAGTGGAACATGAAATTATGTCACTGACGATAAGAGTTGTAGCCATCTTGTAGCCATCGTCGTTTTTAAGTTGGAGAGATGTTTGGAACGGTATGATTTTTTGACCTCTTTATTATTTATCATATTTTATTAGATGAAAATTATTAATAATACTTACAATCTCTGTAATTTAACAGAGCATACAGTACATACAAATTCTGTCAAGAATTCCATTTGCATATAAAAGGAACGTCACTGTCATAGAAATATGCCCGACAATCATCGAGGACAATTTTCAACTCTTGTAATTCATTGCATACAGTCCATTTCCTCAACCTACTTCTTATGAATGTGTCTTTGTTTATATCGCTGGTGCTTGAGGGAATGGACTATATAATAGGACCTCAGAAATAAATTGCACTTGCCAATTGCACACGCTAATTGATCCAGCCCATTAGCGCTTTGTGTGGGCGATTTCGACAAATCCACTCATGACTAGACTTAGCACATGCTTGCAGGAAAATACCAAAACTTCATGGCCATGCCAATTGACTTTGCTCTAAAGACTTATGGCATTGCACAGTACTTGATGCTAACACTCTTAAAATAGGGCCCTAGGTGTGATTTTAGTGTGTTAAAATCACTTACTAACCTGAGCTGTATAAACGTATATCCAATATTATAAATTTGTTGTCATATGGATGTAACAGTGTTAAACTAATCTGGTAAATAGCATAATGCCGGTAAATTCCTTCTTTTATTTGACTAAAATCGTGTTAACATGTATGATGTATAACATGCATATAACATGTAACGTTTCTTGTGGCTATACCTTTTGAAACAGTGTATTTTAATGTTTATAAACTTGCCCCATTCACTTCAATTGCAAGTGCCTGCAAGTAATCATGATTTGTGTGTGTGTGTGTGTGTGTGTGTGTGTGTGTGTTTGTTTTAAAAAATGCAGAACATTCCTTTTAATACTATTTTCAAATATATCTTTTAATTCAGTTTTAGGTTTTGTTTGTTACAATTATGGTTAATCAGTTTAGGAATAAACATAACATTTAGCTTGTTACATTATGCATAAAATTGAGGGGGTGGGGGTGGGGGGGGGGGGTGTTCACTAAGAATGAATTATGCCTTCTAGTAGTTTTTTTCATGCTGTCTGCATTGTTTTAGCATTTGTCATTAGCATATTGCAAAAATCTGTGCTGAATGCAATTTGCATGCCGCAGTTAACCATATTTTAGGCCGGAGTTAGTTGGTGAATTGTACAGCAGACAACCACAATATTGCATACAAACGTTTTAGCCACATAAGATGTTTCACAAAAGCATTTGTCTTAAGATGGTTATTTATATCTTCAGCTTTAGTGTGTCAATAGGAAATATAAATGGTAGACTCCCAAACATTTCTTTTGCAAATAGAAAAGATTAGAATAGAAGAACAGGGTGCTCTGCAAGAGATGGCATTTCCCACAAAAAGCCCCCCACTGAACATCGTGTCAGTCTGGGATTACATGAAGAGACAGAAGCAATTGAGAGAGCCTAAAAAGATAGAAATACTGTGGCAAATTCTCCAAGAAGCTTGGAACATCGATCTGCCAACAACCAAGAAAAACTGTGTCCAGGTGTGCCTAGGAGAATTAAGGCTTTTTTAAAGGTGGTCGCACCAAATATTGATTTACCTTATTTTATGTTTAATGGACTTTGTATGATGTAATTGATAAATGAAAACTATTTATGGCATTATTTTTGAAGACATCTTCACAATGCAAAATTTTTCACGAGTGTCTAAAACGTTTGCACAGTACTGTATATCGATTCAAAATCGAACCTGAATCATCTCTTTACAATGCCAAAAGGACTCTTGACTACACTACATGTCTGGATATATAACTTCTTATAATGTTCTTCTCCAACATGTGATTGTTATTTGATTAAATAATGTTGCCATGATTGACAGGAAATGTACAAAACATGTTCTTTTTAATAAAAGTCAGTTTACCACCTCCTTTTCTGCCATTTTCCATGGGCACTTAAATACAGGGCACCAAGTTGCTGCAGTTGTTAAGCTAATTTACTGCTCTGTTTGGAGGTTGTGCTTTGCATTGCTTCTTGTCTTATACAAGGCAACATGTGTCGGAAACTGTTTCGATTGTTGTAGACACCTGCTTAGGAGACCAAATATTCAGAGTTGTGCTTTCTTGTAGAGGCGTGTAACAATCGAATGATACCTCTCATTTCACAGACATACATCTGCTGCAAATAATCCCTCGCCAGAGGATCAGCAGAAATCATGGCCAGCTGTAGACATGCTTGTCTGTGTCATTTACACAGATTCTGCTGACAGCAATCGCACAGCACCGCACACATTGTTCTACAGTGAATTTGAGTAATTCCATATCTCTGGAAAACTAAATAAAACAAAGTTTTGAACCAGTTACACACATCAGACTAAAATGTGATACTACATACTAGGGCTGCAACTAAGATTAGTTTAACAGTCAACAAATCTAACTATTAGTAGAATGATTATTCGACTATTCTGCGATTATTGCTACGATTAATCATTAGCTCTTAACCAATTATTAAACGACTTAAAAGGTTGTATTAAACATGCTTACTAACAATAAAGAGGACAAAATCATCCTTTAAAAGTACCTCTAAATGAGATTCACTGAATTAAAGGGGGAAAAAAAATACTTTTTACTAAGTTTATTTCAGTAAAAACAAATACTGCACAAAATCCTATTGTTATCAAGTATTTTTGTCTTGTTTTCCATTTTGAATTGTCTAAAGATTTTATAAAAAAAGATACATTTATTTGAGAAGCAACATATAAGATATATAGACTTGCTTTAAGAGAATGTATATCTTAAATATAAGTCCATTATTTCACATGGTTATACTTCTGCGAGTACAGTTAAGACAAAATATACTTATATTCAAGATCTATCCTCTAAAAGCAAGTCTAAATAACTAATATGCTGCTGCTCAGGTAAATGCATCTTTTTTTTCTCCATTTTTTATATTTGTATTTTTAATATTATATTCAACATTCTCAGAATGTTTTCTTTTACAGTATAGCTTCTAAAGTAAATGTACGTTGTTTTAAATGAGTTTTAGATATTTATATTGGAAAACAAGCCAAAACAAAAAACAGCCATCACGTTATAATCTAGCTGCAGCGTCCCCGCGACAGAGTGTGCATCAGTTTCAATCTCTCCCCCTTAGATCAGGATATTCGTGCAACTCATATAAGTGGCGCTGACCACACAGAGAAATGTAGTTATTTACATGACCGGCTTCCTTATTATTGTAACTTTAACAAAGCTATAATGCATTAAATATAACTGCATTAAAGATTTAAGAACGGGGTGTTTCCTTTAAAAACGCTTGACACACAAGTTTGCTTCAGTGGAGCGGCAGCTCTGGCTCCGCTTACTCCACAACGATAGTGCTTCTGTATTTAATTATTTTGTATTTTTGCATTATAATTCCCCTCATACTTTGCGATCTACATCACCTGAAGCTGTTTGGAAAGTTTGGAGCGCATCTGTGAGCTGTTTTCTTCCTCGCCTCAGTCAGGCGCAAGCTGCAGTGCTGTTCTTGCGTGCCATCTTGATATTTTAATGTGATCTCATGTTACATTGAATGAGATCAAACGACTATTTGATTGACAATTTGTTGACAATTTTTTATTGTCAACGTTGTCGATAACGCTGACTAATCGTTTCAGCCCTACTACTGTACATACAAAAAAGAAAGTGATCCGCCATTGACAATTGGGAAAAAACTATTATTAAAATCAATATTTAATCCGTTATTGACATGGCCTCGTCCGGCATGATTTTTTCTACAGCTCAGAAACTCCAGTCCACTGTGATTAGTCGAGAGGATTAGCAGCATGGACTGTTGGGTAATAGGCCACTGTTTAGCTCGCACTGATGCGGACTCAGCCGAATGGCACATTAAAGGTGCAAAGGGGGTGCTTGTGTGCACCCCTCGGAGCATTAAAATGTCAAATGGGACAGCTACAGTCTCGTGGGCTTCGCGGGAACATGCAAATGAAGGTCATGAGACTTAAGTCCACATCAAATGTGCCATTTGGAACAGGGCCTGTGAATGCAGATGCTTCTAGCTATGCAAGCCCAATTTTATGCGTAATTTTGTTCCAAAACATCTCAAACCACAATACATAACGTCACAAGGACGTTGTGCTGGCATTCTCAAAGTTGCCACAAGGGGTGTTATTGCAGACATTTGTGTGAACTGTCTGCTTCTACAGTGAGTTTTCTCTTTGAAGTGAGCTACTATCATGGCAGTGCAACAGCTTGAAGAGAATATTGCTGAGCAATATATTGAGCAACTTACCTGAATAATGACAAATGAAGTTATACTGTATGGCTCAGACTTTTGAATGTAGGAGGAAGTGACCCTATTATGCCCACATACTATCTAAGCCCACATAGTTTAATTTAGAAAAATATTGTGGGAAATTTTGTGAGAAAATGCACATATTTTACTTGTTATTTGGAGATAAACTGTTTCATTCTTGAGTTATTTGGGACCATGTGCTAAAACTGACCTAAAAAAGGATGTTTTCTGGAGTCAGATGAACATACTGGATAAGGAATGATATAAAATTTAAATTAAGAGATTAAAAATATTATTTTCTGTGTACTTAACAGCAATACTCTATTTGAAAAGATGGATTTCATAAGTATCTGAAGCTAGTGCAGGACACTGCCGGAGCGATGCTCTCAAAGATAGATGCTGTTAAATAAAAAATAAAAAAGCTGCTGATATCCACATTAAATGAAAATATTTAAGAAGTTCTTGAACTCAACAAGATTTATTGCTCTGTCTGTTATTATAATCCAGGAATATAACTTTATTTCTTATGACCTTGTAAGGAACAGTGCCTTTGAAAAACCTGATTGCTCAAAGCTTAAAAGCAATGTGTTTACGTGGACTCTACTATAAATTACTGAGGTTTATTTTTCATTGATCTCTATTGTTCCTAACAAGCCCACTGAGCAAATATCCCATTGAACCCATTTAAACATTACTAACTGAATTTATTGTCAACAATTCATACTGACTTCATACTGCCCCCTTAAAGTACAGATTTTTGCACAAGCACTGTATGAGTTATTAGACTTATATTTTCATTATGTAAAGCAACCATATGGCTGAACAACAAAAGTTGTATAGACTACTTTTGTGGTGATTTTTTTTTTTAATATTGGTTTTAAATATAAAAATCTACTTTTAAGGATTTACTCTTAGTCATTTCTGTAGATCTTCAGCAGTATAAAGGGCCTTTTACACAAGGGCCACATGAGAGCAGAACATTTGCATATTTACTCACTGGGCTTCTGAGGTGGTGGATGTACTCAGCTGAAACTGATTACAGACGCAGTGGAGGCAGAACCCAGACATGTGATATGCATCTAGAGAGAGGAAAAACAGGAAGTGAGGGAAATAATAATACAGCGATACCAAGGGAAAACCTCATTGGACTGTACAGCATCCATATCCCACGATCACATCAGTATCACTTCATATGAGTCATCTCACCAGCAATGTAATCTGGAACACATTCTCACTAGACTTCAAAACCAAACATATCTGGCCTGTCAGATGTATTTGCTATTTTCAGGTCATCCAGTTAGACACTCGGCTCTGGATGGTTCAAATCAAGAGTAGGACTTCAAAAATGGAGTGATCAAAGATGAGGAAAGCAAACATAGACCAGTAGCAGCACAGTGGAAACAAAAGACAGCCTATTCCTTTCAGTTGTATCTTGTGTACTAAAGTCAGCAGATAATAATTTGCATTTTAAAAGTGATGTGTATTTTTTCTGTGTTAAAAGATTTTCTCTTGTCCCAGTAACTATAAGTAGCATCAATACATCATTAGGATCATTAGGATTGTTTGAGCATCTGAAATTTCACAGTTCACCTTTAAACAAATGTTGTATTTGCCGTTTAAACTTAAGGCTTTGATCAAGTCTTTCTCTACAAATACTGCTCATCAATTAAGACTTCTAAAAATATTTTTCCCCCTCAGGACTTTCTGACGGATCTGATGATGTCCGAGGTGGACCGTTGCGGAGACAACGAGCATCTCATATTCCGTGAAAACACTCTGGCCACTAAAGCAATAGAGGAGTACCTGAAACTAGTGGGACAGAAGTACCTACAGGATGCTTTAGGTAAAAAAAAGACGCCATTTGTGTGTTTGTTTCTCTGTAAAATGTATATTGAAATTTAATTTTCATTTTGACGTCCCAAAGCAATCTAATGTTGTCCTCTTGTGAGACTACAGAATCAATAATTTACAACTTTTTGTGTATCTGTGTGTTTTAAGTTCTTTTGAATGAAGATATCAAGTAACTCCAACTGGATTGGTGAATATAACTGCAGATTCAAGTGAGGGGGGGGGCGGTTACACTCAGTAGAGTTTGTTTTGGACACTTTTCAATGTGCTAAAAAAAAAAAAACTTGAAACATTTAGTCTGTGAGAAAGTCATTTTTATTTGCATAGCGCTTTACATAATACGCATTGTTTCAAAACAACTTTACATAAAATTATTAGTTATGAAATAATTTTATAAACTCATTTGCCTAATTTGCCTTTTTTGGTAGGTACTGTTTAAAACTAAAGATTATTGTTTGAACTCTATGATTTATAATAAAGTGTATTTGAAGTCCATGACTGCGGGGATGCACATAGGTGCACCGTTACCCGCTGTTAGCCTAGCAACGGCTTTAGTTCATTTATTGTTTATGTATTGATTTTTAAGAGAATGAAGTGATGCAACAGTGATCAGTGAAGTGTTACTCAACACCAGAAGACATCGTATTTTCATCTGCATTAAGATATTGAAACCAAAGTCATTGATTGATATCTGATCATGAAATAAAACAAGGTGATTGATTGGTTCATTTATCAAATCCACAATGAAACCAAGTCATTGTTTGGTATATTTTTCTGATTATGTTATGAAACCAAGTCATTGATTGATATCTGATTACGAAATGAAACAAAGTCATTGATTAGTAAATTTTTCTGGTTACAAATAGAAACCAATTCACTGTATATTACGTATTATTTTTTCATTTATATATTGAATCGAAGTCATCAATTAGTTCATTTATTATTTATTTATTTATAAGTCTTCGATTGGTTAATTTTTCTGGTTACGAATAGAAACCAAGTCATCGATTGGTAAATTTTTCTGATTATGAATTGAAACCAAGTTATTGATTGATATCTGATCATGAAATGAAACTATGTGGTCGACGGGTACCTTTTTCCGGTTACAAAGTTGTTCATTAGTTCATTTTTCTAAATACAAGATGAAACCAAGTCATTGATTCTTTAACTTTTTAATGTGATTATGTTACAAGTTTTGAAAGAAAAATGTTGGTTCAAATGTACAACATTTATGAATACTTCAAAGGCTGCGTTAATGTTAACTGTAATATTAAACACACAGTATAGTATAACAGTATTATTTATACAGTACTATCTGTGCTTAATCAGGTTTTTCTGCTTTTCTGCCGGTTTACCTTGCTACCTTGTATTATCTTTGTGTCAGGTGAATTTATCAAAGCCCTTTATGAGTCAGATGAGAACTGTGAGGTGGATCCCTCTAAGTGTTCCTCCAGCGACCTGCATGAACACCAAAGCAACCTGAAGATGTGCTGTGAGCTGGCTTTCTGCAAGATCATTAACTCTTACTGGTAATGCCATCAACATCACCTCTCATATTGGCACCTGAACACAAATGTAATCTGCCCGACTTAGTGTTGTGGCAAGTACCACTATTGCATAGATTTTCTTTTGCAGACCCAGAGACACTCATCCAGAAATTATTTTTTGGAATAATGTACAGATTTTGCTCTTATGGAAAGAAATGGGTACTTTTATTAACCAAAGTGGCATTCAACTGATCATAATGTATAGTCAGGACATTAATAATGTGAAAAATTGCTATTACAATTAGAATTTTATTTTCAGAACTTCTTAAACTACTTCAAAGTGTTCTCATCAAAAAATCCTCCACGTGCAGCAATGACAGCTTTGCAGATCCTTTTCATTCTAGCTGTCAGTTTGTCCAGATACTCAGGCGACATTTCACCCCCACTTCCTGTAGCACTTGCCATAGATGTGGCTGTCTTGTCGGGCACTTCTCACGCACCTTACAGTCAAGCTGATCCTGCAAAAGCTCAATGTGGTTAAGATCCATAACACTCATTTCCAATTATCTTTTGTCCAATGTCTGTGTTTCTTTGCCCACTCCAACCTTTTCTTTTTGTTTTTCTGTTTCAAAAGTGGCTTTTTCTTTGCAATTCTTCCCATAAGGCCTGCACCCCTGAGTCTTCTCTTTACTGTTGTACATGAAACTGGTGTTGAGCTGGTAGAATTCAATGAAGCTGTCAGCTGAGGGGACATGTGAGGTGTCTATTTCTCAAATTAGAGACTCTGATGTACTTATCCTCTTGTTTAGTTCTATATCTGGGCTGTACTGTACTGTACACCTTTATATGAAATCTTCAGTTTTTTGTCAATTTCAAGCATTGTATAGCCTTCATTCCTCAAAACAATGATTAACTGACGAGTTTCTTGAGAAGCAGTATCTTTTTTGCCATTTTTGACCTAATATTGGCCTTAACTTGTTCAACTCTTTTGCCGTTTTTATGGGGGGAATTCCGCCTGAAATTGACAAACCCAAATCTGAAGGCTTATCTTACCACATACAGTGTAGTAAATGTAAAATTTGGGATTGAAAAAAGGATTGAAATGAAAAAAATTTACAATTCAAAAAGGTATTACTATGAAATCGAAGGGTGGCAAAGTGGCCATTTAGTGTCTCCAAGGTCCCGGGCTATCCAAAATGCAAAAACAAGCTATTACAAAGAATATTACACCAAACATCCTACTTTTACTATTAGATATACATGACAACAGAACTTACAAGGATTCCCAAAAAGGCTTTCATATCTTCTTTTCAAAGACACACAAAATATTAGTAATGGGATAGATGAAAATTATACCTGAGACATGAAAATACTTATGTAAAATGTAAAACAGTACAAAATGCAAAAGTGCAAACATGCAAACTTGTCTTTAGAACAAGCAAATATTGAATGAAATAATACATTTATAAAAGACAATAAACAGCAATATATATTGCAAACTCTAATATATAGATAGACACTGTAATATACTGTAACAATGTAATATAAAATGCAAAAAGTGCAAACATGTAAACTGCAAACATTTCTATAGAACAAGCAAATATTGAATGAAAAAGACACAATAAACAGCAATGTAAATTGCAAACACAAACTATAAGTTTTTTAACATAATTTATGTTTTATATAATATATTAATCCAGTTGCTCTAAAACAGCCTCAGCACCAACAAAAACTCTCTTTCACTTCATGGTTTGCTTTTTTGGAGCCATACTGAGATAAAAAATAAACTATAAAAATAAAGTGTGTGTCTGTGTGTGCGTCTGGAAGTGCTTCTACAATACAAAGTGCGTCTCACGTGAGCGCACGTTACAGGCCTCGTATTTACGCCCAATTGCACACAGAATATGATGATGATTATCTCAAGCTCTGATTGGTCAGAAGGGAAAGATGGACATGTCTGTGGACAGCTTAGAACATCAGCTTTCCAATGATATGTGTCTCGTCATTATCCATGGACGATACCATATTTTGCAGATTTTATGAAAATAACAACCTATGTTCTGCACTACGGTGTTTACAAATATAAAAGATCTTCTTTGCGATTCTTTCAGCAATTATTTGATCTGTTGTTTTATTCCAACAAAATAAATATTCATAATCTGGAGAATGAGAGCTTTTGTTTGATATATGGCTTGTCTATGTTCATCAAATCTGAGCGATATGAAAAATATTCATCTTTATATTGGTTGCGGAAGTGGGAATTTAAACATTCAGATGCTGTGCGATGTAAAATAAATAACAAAATTATGGTTTTGTGTGAAAAGTAGAGGGTCTTTGTAATGACTGTTACTGTTCCATCAGGACATGTAAATATTGAAGGATGATCGTGATTTAAGAGTTTAAGAGTTGAACAGGTTAAAACATGCCAGTCTATTGCATACTGTGGCGACTCAAAAACAAACACAAAGACAATGATAAGCTTCATTTAATGAACCAAATAGCTTTCAACTGTGTTTGATTATAATGGCAAGTGATTAATCTTCAAGTGAAGATTACTCAATGATAAGGTGTTTGAGTGATAGCTGCAGGAAATGGGGCCTGTCTCGATTTGATCAAAAATGACTTTTTTAAAATAGTGATGGTGCTGTTTTTCACATCAGTAATGACCTGACTATACTTTGTGATCAGTCGAATGGCACTTTGGTGAAAGTACCAATTTCCTCCCGAAATAGCAAGATCTGTACATTATTCCAAACTTTTTGCCACTAGTGTATATATATATATATATAGGTAGTGCATTCAGAAAGTATTCAGAGCCCTTCATTTTTTTCACATTTTATGTTGCAGCCTTATGCTAAAATGTTTAAATAAAAAGAAATTCCACATAAATCTACACTCCATACCCCATAATGACAAAGCTAAAACCAGCTTTTTGATAACTTTGCAAATTTATTAAAATGAAAAACTGAAATATCACATTGGCATAACTATTCAGACCCTTTGCTATGACACTTGTGCATACCATTTCTCTGGATCATCTTTGATGCCATGCAGAGAAAACCTTACAGAGCTTGAGAGGATCTGCAGAGAAAAATGGCAGAAAATCCCTAAATGTCACAATGTCGCATCATACCCAAAAAGACTTGAGGCTATAATCGCTTCCAAAGGTGCTTTGACTAAGTACGAGTTAAGAGTCTGAATACTTATGCCAATGTGATATTTCAGTTTTTTTTTTGTTTTTTTCATTCATTTGCAAATGATCAAAAATCTGGTTTTAGCTTTGTCATTGTATGGAGTGAGATGTTGATGTGAGAATTGTTTTTTATTATTTTATTTTAAAAGATCTCTCTATACACTCACCTAAAGAATTATTAGGAACACCATACTAATACTGTGTTTGACCCCCTTTCGCCTTCAGAACTGCCTTAATTCTACGTGGCATTGATTCAACAAGGTGCTGAAAGCATTCTTTAGAAATGTTGGCCCATATTGATAGGATAGCATCTTGCAGTTGATGGAGATTTGTGGGATGCACATCCAGGGCACGAAGCTCCCGTTCCACCACATCCCAAAGATGCTCTATTGGGTTGAGATCTGGTGACTGTGGGGGCCATTTTAGTACAGTGAACTCATTGTCATGTTCAAGAAACCAATTTGAAATGATTCAAGCTTTGTGACATGGTGCATTATCCTGCTGGAAGTAGCCATGAGGATGGGTACATGGTGGCCATAAAGGGATGGACATGGTCAGAAACAATGCTCAGGTAGGCCGTGGCATTTAAACGATGCCCAATTGGCACTAAGGGGCCTAAAGTGTGCCAAGAAAACATCCCCCACACCATTATACCACCACCACCAGCCTGCACAGTGGTAACAAGGCATGATGGATCCATGTTCTCATTCTGTTTACGCCAAATTCTGACTCTACCATCTGAATGTCTCAACAGAAATCGAGACTCATCAGACCAGGCAACATTTTTCCAGTCTTCATCTGTCCAATTTTGGTGAGGTCTTGCAAATTGTAGCCTCTTTTTCCTATTTGTAGTGGAGATGAGTGGTACCCGGTGGGGTCTTCTGCTGTTGTAGCCCATCCGCCTCAAGGTTGTGCGTGTTGTGGCTTCACAAATGCTTTGCTGCATACCTCGGTTGTAACGAGTGGTTATTTCAGGCAAAGTTGCTCTTCTATCAGCTTGAATCAGTCGGCCCATTCTCCTCTGACCTCTAGCATCAACAAGGCATTTTTGCCCACAGGACTGCCGCATACTGGATGTTTTTCCCTTTTCACACCATTCTTTTAAACCCTAGAAATGGTTGTGCGTGAAAATCCCAGTAACTGAGCAGATTGTGAATTACTCAGACCGGCCCGTCTGGCACCAACAACCATGCCACGCTCAAAATTGCTTAAATCACCTTTCTTTCCCATTCTGACATTCAGTTTGGAGTTCAGGAGATTGTCTTGACCAGGACCACACCCCTAAATTCATTGAAGCAACTGCCATGTGATTGGTTGATTAGATAATTGCATTAATGAGAAATTGAACAGGTGTTCCTAATAATCCTTTAGGTGAGTGTATATACACAGTATAAACTGTGTTAAATATATATATATATATATATATAAGAAAATGTCATATGTTTTATAATTTTCTTCTATCTGTGGAACTTGAAATGTAACATTCATTTAGCATTATAAAATGGATTATTTTGGTCCTGGATGCTGATTGGTCAATACAATGATCCAGTCATGTTAAGATACACAGTAAAAGAAACGGCTATGACCAGAAACCCAGAAACACCATTCACTGTTCAACCTTATTTTACATGTAGGGACTATATCTTCTTGTTGAAGTATGGCACATAATGATTTTGCTTAATGAAAATATTAAAGACATAAATTGTCATTAAAACGACGTTTTATTATGTGGTAATAATTTTTTAAAAGCATTAAGGTACTGGAGGCCATGCTACTGTATATTTGGAATATACAGCTGAAGAGGTGCATACTCTGCTGTGTCGTGCCTAACATTACCCTTAAGCTGTAACTATTATTGCTTAATTAAAATATCTAAAGAGAAAATTAAGACTTAAGAACGGGTATGTGCTGCTTTTAAATTCTTAATTATAGGCAGATCCTTTAATGTAGTCATTTATCCAAGAAACACATAATGTCTGACAGAAAGTCTAATCAGAAATGAGAGGTCTCCATCTGTCCTCGGTGAGACTGTGATATTCCTTTGTCATTACTTAAGTATCTGCAAAATCATGCTGGGAAAGTAAATGAATCCCTCCTGCAATGACCTGATGTAAGATATCCCACCAGGGGAATAGAATTTCCCTGCCTTTGACCATTTATCTTAAACTGTATCTTCTTAAAAGTATAGTTCACCCAAAACTGATTTTGAACTGAAATTCTCTCATCATTTACTCACCCTCATGCCATCCCAGATGTGTAAGACTTTCTTTCTTCAGCAGAACACAAACAAAGATTTTTTGAAAAATATCTCAGCTTTTTAGGTCCATACAATGCAAGGGAATGGTGACCAGACCTTTGTAGCTCCAAAAATCACATAAAGAATCAAAAGTAATCCATTCCAGTGTTTAAATCCATATCTTCAGATGCAATATAATAGGTGTGGGTGAGAAACAGAACAATATGTTGTGAAAAGCGCTGTACAAATACATTTTACTTGACTAAACTTTATTTGATTTTTGGAGCTGCAAAGTTCTGATCACCATTCACTTGCACTGTATGGACCTACAGAGCTGATATATTCATCTAAAAATCTTTCTTTGTGTTCTGCTGAAGAAAGAAAGTCATAAACATCTGGGATGGCATGAGGGTGAGTAAATGATGAGATAATTTCAATGTATTGGGTGAACTATCCCTTTAAGTTTTTTCTAACTGTGCCAAAGTTCTGTTGTGGGTCTTAAAAAGAGCAGATTGCGCTAAACTAGAGACTTAGTGATGCTTGAAGGAATTGTTTACCCAAATTGAAAATTCTGTCTCTATTTTTTCTGTTGTTAACAAAAGGGAAACTTTAAAGATTCTGCACACAGCTCTTTTCTGACCACAGGCTTCAAAAAGGACATAGTGTAATTACAATACTGTCGTTCACGACTCATGCACTATATTTCAAGTCTTCTCAAGCCATACAGTAGCTTTTTGTAAGGAACAGACTGTAATTTAAGTCATTATTTTGTGATAATCTTCCTCTCTATCACTGCTCTGAAATTTTCCTGTCTTTCATCAACAGCGTATTTCCACGGGAACTCAAGGAAGTGTTTGCATCATGGAGGCAGGAGTGCAGTAACCGAGGACGACCGGACATCAGTGAACGTCTGATCAGTGCATCTCTCTTCCTGCGCTTTCTGTGCCCTGCCATTATGTCGCCCTCTCTCTTTAGTCTCATGCAGGAATATCCTGACGATCGTACAGCACGCACACTCACTCTCATCGCCAAAGTGACGCAAAACCTTGCCAACTTTACCAAGTAAGTGTGTGCATACAAACCAGAACATTTTGTAACACTTTATTTATAATGATGGATGGATGGATAAATGGATAACTGGTTGGTCGGATGGCCCCTGTGGCTTCATAGAGAGCGTTACTAAGCATTTTCATCAGGAAAAGCTGTATTTAATGTGTTTCATATTCTAGATTTGGCAGTAAGGAGGAGTACATGTCCTTCATGAATCAGTTCTTGGAGCATGAATGGACGAACATGCAGCGTTTTCTGTTGGAGATCTCCAACCCAGAGACCATCTCTAACACAGCAGGTTTCGAGGGTTATGTTGACTTGGGCCGTGAACTCTCCTCTCTCCATTCTCTTCTGTCAGAAGCTGTCTCACAACTTGATCAGGTGAGTGCTTTGATTTACAATAATGCCATTTTTAGTGGAAAAAGTTTTAGGCTATTAAATTGTGTTGGCCCAGATTTAATTAGATTGCAATCTACACTACGAGTCAAAAGTTTGTTCACACCAACTGATTCTTTATTTTTATTTTTGAGTATTTTAAGCCATCAAAACTATGAAAAACACAATTTGAAGTATGGGAATTATGTACTTGTAAATATTGAATCAAAACTCTTTAGAAGATTTGAAGAAACTAAAAACTATATTTACAAACAATAGTACGCAAGTGTAAACACCATGAGATCACACAGCATCATACTGCTCAGATAGGAAACGCATTCTGTCTCCTAGAGATGAACGTAGTTTAGTGCGAAAAGTGCAACTCAATCCCAAAACAACAGCAAAGGACCTTGTGGAGATGCTGGAGGAAACAGGTCAACAGTTATCTATATCCACAGTAAAACAAGTCCTATATCAACATAAGCTGAAAGGCTGCACACAGGGACAAAGATCTTACTTTTTGATGAAATGTCCTCTGGTCCGATGTAACAAAAATGTAACTGTTTGGCCATAATGACCATCGTTATGTTTGGAGGAAAAAGGTTGAGGCTTGCAAGCCAAAGAACACCATCCCAACCGTGAAGCATGGGGGTGGCAGCTTCATGTTGTGGGGGTGCTTTGCAACAGGAGTGACTGGTGCACTTCACAAAATAGATGGAATCATGAGGAAGGAAAATGATGTGTATATATATTGAAGCAACATCTCAAGACATCAGCCAGGAAGTTAAAGCTCTGATAAGCTTGTGAAATGCTACTCAAAACATTTGAGCCAAGTTATACAATTTAAAGGCAATGCTACCAAATACTAACAAAGTGTATGTAGCACTGCAACTACACATCATATGATGACTTACCTTTTGAATTTCATAGTTTTTTTGAAAATGTACTGTAATTTCAAATCAAATGATTGCAACATGCTCCAACAAAGTTGGGACCGTCGAGTGTTTACCACTGTGAAACATCACCATATTTTCTAATAACACTTATCCAGCATTTGGGCACTGAATACACAAGTTTGTTAAGTTTAGAAAGTGGAATTTCCCCCCATTCATCCATTATGTAGGTCTTTATCTGCACAATTGTTCAGGGTCTTTGTTATCGAATGGTGTGCTTAATAATGCGCCACATATTCTCAATTGGAGACAGGTCAGGACTGCAGGCAGGCCAATCTAGCACCCACACTCTCTGCTCACACAGCCACGCACTTATCATCCTGGCAGTATGTGGATTGAAGTTGTGGAAAATGCTGGGTCATCTCTGGAAATGAAGGTGCTGGATGGCAGTATATGTTGCTCCAAAATTTGTCTCTACATTCATGGTGTTCTCACAGATGTGTGTGTTACCCATGCCATGGGCACTGACACACCCCTGACCCATACAGACACTGGCTTTTGGACTTGATGCTAATAACAGCTTGGATGGTCCTTTTCCTCTTTGGCCCGGATAACATGACGGCTGTGTTTTTCAAAAACGTTTTCAAATGTGGATTCTTCGGACCAAAAAACACAGTTCCACTGTTCTACTTTCCATCTAAGATGAGACCGAGCCCATAGAAGTTGCCAGTGCTTCTGTGGATGCAGCGGCGAGTGGTGTTGACTAACAAAGGTTAACTAAAGTTATCCCAAGCCCATTTTTATGATATCCATTACAGATGAATGCTGTTTTTTAAGACAGTGATGTCTGAGGGATCAGAGATCACGCGCATTCAGAAATGGTTTTCGTCTTGCCCTTTACACACCAAGATTTGACCAGATTCCTTGAATCTTTTAACTGTATTGTGCACTGTAGAGGGTGAAATGCCCAAAATCCTTTCAATTTGTCTTTGGGGAACATTGTTCTCAAAGTGCTGGATTATTTGCTGAAGAATCTGTGGGCAAATTGACATGTCTTGAACAATCCTTGCTCTTCAAGGACTAGTCTGTTTTTGGAGGCTCCTTATACAGTATACAGTATTGACACATTTGTCTCACCTGTTTAACATCCCCTTGTAATTTCAACTTGTCAAATTGTTATTAGTCTTAAATTGCCCGTCTCATTGTTTTTGGAGTGTGTTGCAATCATCTGATTTGAATTTACTATACATTTTAAAAAACAACTTCACAAGAAATTCACAAGGTAAAACATCAATTTATGTGTAGTTGTGGTGCCTTCAATATAGCAAAGGGTGAATATAATTTAAAAATCACTTAAAATCATTAAAATCACTTGAAAATCATTTTTGTTTTTAATAGCATTTTTTGGAATTGGGGTTGTAAATTCTTTATATTCTTTTATATTCTTTAAGCTTTGAAAAGTATATTTTTAGTGGGGGTTTTTTTTCACTAGTGATACTTTTTTCTTTTACCAACAAGATTGAGTTCACAATGCTCTATTCACATTTCAATCAGGTTAGTCACAGTTCTACTTTGTGTTAAAGAGTACTACCACTACGCTGGGTCCTTTGGCACGAATCCTGCGGGACGTGAATTTAGCCCTGACGAACCCCACCGGAGTCCCTGTGTCATCTCCAACCGAGCGTGTGGGCTCGCCTGTACTACCCAGCAGCAGCCTGTCAACCGGTCTGCAGAAGATGGTCATGGACAGTGAGATCACAGGGTAAGTCAAGGCAATTGTAGTCTCATGTAGCCAGACTTTTAACTTGCATCATTGAGTCTGGTCCAAAATGCAGCTTATTCTGGCTGACAACTGCCCTCTAATGAAGTGAACATCTGACCAACATATAAAGCGACACCACAGTTTGTTTTGTTTCTCATGCTGTTGAGAGCAGGCGTATCTGAAATTGAGAAAATAATTAACTATACTAATATCATGTCTGTGCAAACAGTTGTACAGAAATTGTGTATAGACTTTGTGATCAGACTTTGTGATTGGAATGAATGATTCATTATGAGAATACAAACTTTTTCTTTGCATTTCTTATGCATGTAACAGAATCACCCATTAACTTATTTTAGCCAATAAGATTTAAAATAATTCTAGAAAATCTCCAAAACCTTGCTAACTGTTTTTGATTATGTGTTTATCATAAAGTGTGCTATGTAATTGATGCCTACTTACTGTGGCAGGCCACAAAATTTGGAAAATTAGATACTTTTAAAGCTCTCTCATATTTAGGTATAAATCTTTCAAAACAATTAAATTAATCTGAGCTCAGAGAATGGCAGGTTAGTATAATCTTTATTATTCTGTTGGGATAAAAAGGATGATAAAAAATGTCTTACAGTAGTTATGTTCCATTAAAATGTCAAAGAATATTTCTTGGATCTGATAATGTTTAAAGGAATATTCAAGGTTCAATACAAGTTAACCTCAATCAACAACATTTGTTGGATGATACTGATTACAGCAAAAATGTATTTAGACTTCTGCGTTGCAGTGAAGCACTTAAAATGGAAGTGCATAGGGTTTAAATGCAGAAATGTAAAGCTTATTTTAGGAATTGTTTGAGCTTTAAAATTATTTAAATCATTGTTTTAACAGTAATTTTACGGTTAAAGGGTTTATGGCATTACGTCAAATTTGTAAAATTGGGTGTAAATACACAGAAAAGTCTAATAAGCGATTTTATCAAACTAAAATCTTTAAAATGCATATTGTTTACGTCTTGTGAATACTTTTGAAACATTGAGTACTTTAACATTTACAAATTAAAACCATTTACTTCCATTTTACGATTATTGCCTTACTGTAACCTCAATGTTTGCTTTGATTTAAAGAAAGATGGTGAGTCTTAAGTATTATTATTTATTTATTTATTATTTGTTGGTAATCAACATCATGCCACAAAGGCTGTTGATTGACCTTGACTTGTCCTGAACCTGTAATATTCCTTTAACATGTTTTAATAATTAGTTTGCAGATCTTTTTACAAATCTTCACTGCTGTCTAATGTCATGAGCTGAGTATAGTGTTCGGAGGGAATGGTCAGTACAGGCAACGATGTGTTGCACTCCCCCACCCATTCTGCAGCACACACATCTAGATAGGCAAGTAACGAGTTTGGTTTGAATAAAAAAAAGAGATCTTTATTCTTGTCCCAATGCCACTTGAACAGGTTAGTGGATTTCACTCGCCTGCCCTCGCCGACCCCCGAAAACAAGGATCTGTTTTTCGTAACGAGGAACTCTGTGATTCAACCGTCACCCGCCCGCAGCTCTAGTTACTCTGAAGCCAATGAGCCAGATGTTCAGATTCCTAATGGCAGCAAGAGTTTGTCCATGGTGGACTTGCAGGACAGTCGTTCTCTGGAGAGCACGCCCAATGCCTCCTACAGTGATCCCATCAATGACAGCCAGACCTCTGTTGGACAGGGAACTGGAGTATGGACCACCCGCACTGTTAAGGGCAACACACCCTGCGGTCCAACCCTGAGGAGGGCAGGTCAGACCCCCACAACACCGAGCACAGAGAGTGCCCCAGGGAGGTCCCAACTGCTCGCTCCCCTGTCCTTCCAGAATCCAGTGTACCAGATGGCCGCTGGATTGTCCGTGTCACCCCGTGCCGATTCAGGATCCGAATGCCAGAGTTCCATCAGCTCCCAGGGTAATGCAGAGGAAGCGGCGACCGTGGGGCCAAAGCACCCGTTTTTAAACCAGTCCAGTACCGGTGCCAGCGGTGCAGGGGGTAGCAGTGGTGATGAGTTTGTTAGACAGTCTGGAGAGTTCACACGCAGACAGCTGTCTCTCACCGAGACCCAACACCAAACCAACGTACTGCGCTTGAACAGTGCAGGGCCACACCGTAGGATTGATCAACCACCTCCAGCTGTCACAAGGGGCCGCACTCCACCCAACATGCTCAACACCGCCCCCTACCCCCGTCCCTCTAGTGGCAGTATGATGTCATCATCTCCTGATTGGCCAAGCAGTAGCACTAGACTGAGACAGCAGTCGTCATCATCAAAAGGCGACAGTCCGGAATCCAAGCAACGTACCCTGCACAAACAAGTGAGTGGAACCATTTTAAAAAAGCTATGTTGTTATCTATACCTAGGGACGAGTATATGTAGAGACATGGGGCTGAGCCCTTTTAACATGGGTCAGTAAGCAGCCACCTAGCAACACACTAAAAAAAATGGTTGTGTCTAGATGGGAACCCTCTGTCTGGGAAAGTCTACGAGATACGCATTTGCTGATACTAAGTTTATGGTAAGGTTTAGGTGTAGGGTTTCTGTGGGACTCTGAATAAATGCAATAAACACAGAATAAACATTTAGAATACTTAGCAAACTCATAGCAATGCTATGTTAACCATCCACAACACACTAGCATCATAGCGGCAAGTTTTGTAAGGGCTAGCACCACTCACATTTTCTTTTCTTTTTTGATTTTCTCCCCTATTTCTGCCCAATTTGGAATGCCCAATTCCCAACACACTCTAAGTCCTCCTGGTTGTATAGTGACTTGCCTCAATCCGGGTGGCGGAGGACGAATCTCATTTGCCTCCGCGTCTGAGGCCGTTAAGCCGAGCATCTTATCACGTGGCTTGTTGAGCTCGTTATCACGGAAACATAGCATGTGTTGAAGCTTCACGCCATCCACATCCACTGAGAGCGAACCACATTCTAGTGACTACAAGGAGGTTACCCCATGTGACTCTACCCTCCCTAGCAACCGGGCCAATTTGATTGCTTAGGAGACCTGGCTGGAGTCACTCAGCACGCCTTGGATTCGAACTCGCGAACTCCAGGGGTGGTAGTCAGTGTCTTTACTCGCTGAGCTACCCAGGCCCCCAATCACATTTTCTTTAGTAAGCAACACCCAGACAACTGCCCAGAACACCCTAGCAACAAGCTAAAAAACATTCAGAACACCACACTGTTAACTAGTGTGTTACGACAGTGAGTCACTGCTTGTGGATACCTTACAAGTGAATGAGGAGAACCGTAAAGTGACACCTACCTGTTGCAAAATCGTCTGTGCTTTCTCTTATAAAACAACAATTTAATTATAGTAAACTCCATATATAGTTAATTCAAAAAGGATTGTTTAGTGTAAAACATGTTGAAGATTAGCTGAAAGCCAGTCAATTCATTAAATAATAAGCTGTTTCCTCACAAAAGCAGTTTATTTAGAACGCTGAGGCATCTCCTCCTCCTACTGCCCATGGAATGTCTATCTGACCACCGCCTTATGCTATTTTAAGCTAAGCTTGTAGACTCCCCTATTAGAAGGGTTCTGCCTAAAATCCCTCAGAACATCTTTGCAACCGCAAGCCACAACCACCCACAAATCTCTTATTGTAACCACCCACAAATCTCTTGCATTGTGGCGACTAGTTTTGCATGGGCTAGCATCACTCACATTTTCATCAGTAAAAATACCCTGTCAACCACCCAGAAGACATTAGCAAATCCATAGCAACAACTTGCAAATTACCAGAATACCCTAGCAACACACTAAAAACACCTCAGAACACCTTCGCAATCATTCTGAAAACCCCAACGTCATGGGAGCGATTTAAACATATTTAAGCACCACTCACCTTTTCTTCAGAAAATGAAGTAATCTATTTATTGCTGTATTATGGCTACAACCGAGATAAAAATATTGTTGTATTTCCTCAAGTTCTCATGAGATTTAAAAACCGAACGCATCCTTCGCATCTCACTAGAGCCATATGTGTTATTATGTTCCCATGGCGCATTTGGGTACCAATAAATTAGCTAAAGTCTAAAATCCTTAAAACAACTTGACATTCTGATCTCTTTGGGGTTAATGAGTCTTTTGGTCCATCGGCACACTCAAACGAGGCTCTTAAGTTGAGACAAACACAAAGCCTTCTCACCGTCAGAGAACAGGGAACAAAACAGACAGGCAGAATTAATTGCCAGAGCTCAGGCACAGCACTAGTGATTAAATGACTGTTTAGATTGTCCAAAGTGTTCATTTGATGTCTGGTGAAATGGATCTTCATTAGAATATGAGCCAGCCTAAATGATGTTGTCACCTTTAAAAGTTTTAAGACAACATTTAATGCCTCTGTCCACCTTTAGGCTACTCTCCCACTCTCTTTAAGCTGTGTGTGTGTGTGTGTGTGTGTGTGTGTGTGTGTGTGTGTGTGTGTGTGTGTCTATTTATCATTTTGTGGGGACCAAATGTCCCCCTAAGGATAGTAAAAGCCGAACTTTTTGATGTTGTGGGGACATTTTTCCCCCATGAGGAAAACACCTTATACTGTAAATCATCCTAAATTATGTTTTTTGAACATGTAAAAATGCACAAGGTTCTCTCTCTCTCTCGAACCATCGTCACCGGCCGCCTTTATCCCTCGCACGCCTCATCAGGCCGATTGGGGACCGGGCGCACGACCCGGCCCTGCCCCCCTTCACTCCACACTTGGATTCATTGACTGCTCACAAATTTTAATTGCCTTTTTGCCTTCAATAGTTCATTTTAAACAGAACTTCAGTACAGATATCACCTTAATATGTAATTATAAAAGCGGCTTGCATAATAATCATATAAGAATTAGCAATATGCTATTTAAAACAATTTAGATAGCGTATAGATTAAGTCACACTGCAGTACTGCTTTTGGAAACTGTCAGCTAATAATTAATAATAACAAATTTAACAGTGATTCATGTGAACTGTCTCAACGTGTGCCACATTACAAAGTTGACGGATGTCTGTGTATGTTTTCTTATGGACTTTTATTAGGCTCCATCTCCTGTGAATCCAAATGCATTGGACCGCACTGCTGCATGGCTGCTGAATATGAATGTGCAATACTTGGAGCAGGAAGGAATTGACCCAGATTCGAAGCACCGGGAGGACTTTCCAAACAAAGAAGATCTCACACAAACTGAAAAGGTAATAATGAGAGCTACAATAAGGTAGTGCAAAACATAATGTTTTTAGGTCAGTTTTGATGGCATATGCAAAAAATACTGCAGACATACTGTTTATTTCCTCAAAAAGACTAATATACAGTCCTAATGTACAGTCACTGCAAAAAGCATTTGGACACTTAAAGAAATAGTTCACCCTAAAATGAAAATTCTCTCATCATTTACTCACCCTTCTTTCATTCCAGATGTGAATGACTTTCTTTTATCTGCTGAAGTCAAATGAGGATTTTTACAAGAATTTCTCATCTCTTTTGGTCCATACAATGCAAGTGAATGTTTGTCAGAATTTTGAAGCTCCAAAAATCACATAAGGCAGCATAAAATAATCCATAAGACTCCAGTGGTTAAATGTCTTCTGAAGCGATATGATAGTTGTTGGTGAGATACAGATAACTTTCACATTCTTCTTTTTCTTTTTTGGTGATTCACATTCGTCATGCATATCGCCCCCTACTGGGCAAGGAGAAGAGTTTCAAGCAAAAAAGGACTTAAATATCGAACTGTTTCTCACCCACACTGATGACACATCTGAAGATATGAATTAAAACACTGGAGTAATATAGATTACTTTTACAATGCCTTTATGTGCTTTTTGGAGTGTCAATTTTGGCACCCATTCACTTGCATTGTATGACCTACAGAGCAGAAATATCCTTCTAAAAATATTTATTTGTGTTCTGCAGAAGAAAGAAAGTCTGGGTAAGAAACGTGGAACAAAAATCGGGGTAAAAATGGCTAAGAAAGTGAAGTTTGTTTAAAAAAAAGCTTTAGCATCATTGGTCTGCAGATATTTTGTTATCTAATGCAATGACATTCAGATGTCCGTCTGCTTTCTTTGTTGATACATATTACCTCTCTTTAATTCTAGAAAAGAGAACAATCCAAGTTTTTTTCTCTCTCTCTCTCTGCATCCAGATGTGAGGATATTTTAAGCTCAGACCCAGTTGCTTAGTCACGACTCCTTGTCTTAAACTGAGATGAGAGTTTGAAAAAGCACTGCGGATATAAACCACAGACAGGTAGACGACGTTCAGAAAACAGACAGAAATTCAAAAGGCCTTTAGATGAATTTGACTTCTGATCGCTCTAGTGTTGCAATTTAGACAGACAGCAGCTCAAATCATTAAGCTGAAACCGGGTGAGCTGGGGTGAAAGAGACATCTCTGTGGACTCTGGTTCGGGCTCGTCTGCCTGATCTTTAATGAATGATGAGCCCGGAGGAGCAAACAGAGCGTGCACACCCACATACTCAACCCTCTCCCTGAGTAGAACTTGCATGCACAGCGTTTTAAGCAATTTTTTCTGAATCCTCGGAAGGGATAGAAGCTTATTACACAATGGAGATTTAGTCTAGATGCAAAGCCTGAAGAAACTAGATTCGTCTTGTTCATCTTGCTTTTTATTCTTCCTTTACAAATAAAAAGCTCTGTCTCTGTAAGCCCTTGGCCAAGCAGAATCTAAAATCAGTTTGGAGACTATCAGTATAATTCTGTCTGCAATGAGCTCTCAATGAGTCTCCTCTGATCAGCTGCATTAAACATAAAAACACTTCTCTCTCTCTCTCTCTCTCTCTCTCTCTCTCTCGGTCTGTCTTTTAAAGTATTGGTATCACTTAACAATAAGGTTACATTTGATAACATTAGTTAACATGAACCAACAATGAACAATACTCACAAAGCATTTGTAAATCTTAGTTAATGTTAATTTCAACATATACTAATACAGTTTTTAAATCAAAAGTTGTATTATTTAACATTAGTTAATGCACTATGAACTAGCAATGAACAATTGCATTTTTAATAACTAACATTAACACAGATTAGCAAATTCTGTAGATACATGGTTAATTGCTTGATCATGATACCTAATGCATTAACTAAACTTTGTGACTTGAGCAATCAGTGTCGGTCAATAAGAAAATCTTGATTTTTACTGTAAACATACTTTGTGGTAAAATGTATGTGACTTTAGCAAGCTATTTACATTTATGCATTTGGCAGATGCTTTTATCCAAAGCGACTTGCAGTGCAATTATTACAGGGACAATTCCCGGAGCAACCTGGAGTTAAGTGCCTTGCTCAAGGACACAATGGTGGTGGCCGTGGGGATCGTAACAGCGACCTTCTGAATAACCGTTATGTGCTTTAGCCCACTATGCCACCACCACTCTCATGACTATGCTAAGCTATGACTTTGCTATGAAGCTATGACAAAGCTATGACTTTGATGTTTAAGGATTTTGAAAGTGCAAAAAAAAAAAAAAAAGATTTTGAACTATTACTAGGTTACTGATCGTAACATTGATCATGCTAACTCCTTTGCAACATTCTTAAATCATGCATGTCTTTGTTATTTAAAACCTAAATCATAACGTAATGCCAGCTGGAGTGCATACTGACATTAGAGCAAAAAGGGAACATCCCAAATACTATAAGAAATTCTGGAATTCATGTGATTTTAGTTAATCTCTTCACTTGATTGTTTTGCAGGTAATATCATTTGAAATTGAGAACAGAATATAGAAGCATTTTCAACAGTTTTCTCACACTGTTTACATGTACAGTACAGCTGCAGTTTAAGATCCTGAACTACCCATTTACAGTACATGCATTTGTAAAGTCTTTTTTCACTAGCACATTTCTTTGGTCTACTAGATATTTTTCATACAGCCTTGCTGGATTTTCCAAGTTAGACAGACACATATGAAATGATTAACACGTTTATAGATCTCCCCCTTTACACAGAGCTTTATTATTCTATAATCCTGCTATAATAGTATTTCTTTCTCTCTCTTTCCTCAGTATCAGCAGGAGATAGCTCTCCTGCAGGAGAAGCTGCATATTTCTGCTAAGAAGCTGGATGAGTATGAATCTCTCATGAAGAGTCAGGACGACCAGACCCAGAAGATGCTCTTGGAGTACCAGGCTCGACTGGAGGACACGGAGGAGCAATTACGCAAGCAGCAGGATGACAAAGAGTTCCAGATGAAGAGCATCATCACCAGGTGAGCAGATCTCATCCTGATATTCTCTGAAAACAGGAAAGTTTGGATTGGGATTGTGTCCTTTAGGAAAGAGAAATCATAATTGTGATGTGATCTCTTTAATATCTTAATTGTTTCTCCTAGACAGCAATGATATTGTGTTTCATAATAGATCTCATCTATGTCTCAACTGTGCTCAGATTTACCAAGATAGTAAAGTCTGCAATCAAAAGTCTGACATTTCAATATGAACTCAAAACTTTCTCATCCAATTCTTTCAAGGCCAAATTATTTGATCTATGCTATCCAAATTATTCTTATAGCTCTACATTCTTACTGTACTGTATGTCAACAATTGACTCATTTGTGTTTATTTTTATATCTCCCAAGGAAGAATCATCTGAAACAAAGATGATTTGTAACTAGTAAAGGCTACAAGTAGCTCTCAATGCGGATATTTTGGAGCAGCTCTTAAAAACTAGGGGCGTGTCTCTATTAATATACATACTAGGCCTAGGCTATATGTTATTCTGTGGATGCGCACTCGCTTCAGAGAAAAAAAGTGGCATTCAAGGCCATCGCGGGGCTACACGGTGTAGCTGATGCACTAGACGGGATGCACGCTTGTTTCATTGCACCAATACATGATGAACAAATATTCATCATCCAAAAAAATATCATCAAAAGTTGCTGTTTGGATTTACATAAGTAGATACTTAAGAAGCAATGATTGGATCATTACTGCAGTGATTAATATGTTTCAGCTGGCAACAATTCATTTTACCCTAACTGATGAAGTATGTAGCTTCTCATTTCTTAAACAACCATGTTGGAGATGTTTCCCGTGGTCTTTCAGAAGGGGCGAATTATTGGCCTGCATCAAGCAAAGAAAACAACTGAGGAGATGAAAGCTAAAATCTGATAGTGGTGAACTGTCATCTTCGTGAAAGAGATGTGGTTGGAAAAAAATCTTAAATGATTGTGATCAGAGATCACTTAAACTCTTGGTGAAGTCACATCGCAAAAAATCATAGAACTCGCAGCTATGTTTTATAGTGAAAGTAAGAGTATTTCCACATGCACAAAGCAACGAGAACTTACAGGATTGGGACTAAACAGCTGTGTGGCCACAAGAATGCCACATGTTAGTGAGGCTAACTGGAAAACAATTACTTGCTAGGGAGCATAACAATTGGACTGTGGATCAATGGATAAAGGTCATGTGGTCTGAGTTCAAATTTACCCTATTTTGAAGCAAAATGGGCACGTCAGGGTAAGAAGGGAAGCGCATTAAGTGATGCCCCCATCATGCATAGTGGCTACTGTATAAGCCTCTGGAGGCAGTGTTATGATCTGGGGTTGCTTCAATTTGTCCGGTCTAGGTTCAGCAACGTTATGTGGCAATAAAATGAAGTCAGCTGACTACCTGAATGTACTGAATGACCAGGTTATCCCATCAATGGATTTTTTCTTGCCTGATGGCATGTGCATATTCCAGGACAACAATGCCAAGATTCATCTGGCTCAAAATTGTGAAAGAGTGGTTCAGGGAGCATGAGGAATCATTTTCACCCCATTGAAAGGAGTGGTTTGACTCTCCTGTCATCAATACAAGATCTCTGCCAAAATTAATGCAACTCTGAGCTATAATCACAGCTAAAGGTGGTCCAATGAAATATTAGAGGACGCGACTTGTTTTTTGGCCAGGCAGTGTGTATATATATATATATATATATATATATATATATATATATATATATAATACATTTAAAAGAGCATGCTCATAAAATGTGACGTCATCCATAACAACAAGGTCAACTCCGCCTTACTCTTACATTAACATTTCTTTAGTAAATCTTGCAGTTTTGTGAATAGTTTTAAGCAAAAACTCTTAGTTAGGAACTCTTTGAAGAACTCCTAGTGCTAAGATAAAAATCTTTGTAAATATGGACCCTGATCTGGAAAATGAAATTTTGGAGGTTCTAACCCATCAAGGAAAGCTCCATGGCATATTACCAGTGACAACTGTATCTTTCAGGTTGATGTCAGTTGAAGAAGAACTGAAGAAGGATCATGCAGACATGCAGGCCATCGTCGACTCAAAGCAAAAAATCATCGAAGCCCAGGTGAATAGAAAAAGATTTGTATTTTTTTTTTGAGTTAATGCATTTTTTCTTAATCTGAGATTTTAAACTTGTAATTCCATAATCTTAACCTGTACAGCTAATTTCACCTTTTAAGAATAAAATAATAAATAAATATGCTTTTTAAAAATAAATATGCCATACATTTTTGCCATTGACATACTTTTCCTCTGACACAAAATCTCTCATCAGCTTGAAATCTAATAAGTGAATAAGTGATTAAAAATAAATAAAATAGTGAATAAATAGTGAGCAGTTACAGCATCTCAAAATATACTGTACATTTTTCCCTATTCATTCATTCATTCATTCAAATGTTAACCAAAAATCTTGTCAGCTAACCGGTTGCAGGTCCGTGGCGCCCTCTTGTGTTTTGTAGAAAACAATGTACAATCAAGGGCTGACATCAGATCTGGAGTACTGTGATGAATTAGTCTCAAAGGTTATATGGTGTTAATGTATTTACAAATGGTACAAATGTATTTGTAGTTTAGTGATAATGCCCAGCTTCACTCATAAAAATCATAAAAGGGTCACTTTACGTCATAGCTTTATTTTATAAAGACAAGGAGACACTACTGCTGTCGCCATATGAATTTGAATTCAAATCTTATGAATTTATCGGATAGATTTTGCACCGGAATTGCAATATAATTAGTCTGGAATGCTTTAGAGAGTGCCAGTCACCTTGCATCCATTGTGGAGTAGACAGAGTTTAATTAAACATCAGAAATTGCACTGTTAATCACCTTTTCCCATCTGACCTCTCTAATGGTCGCACCCCGCAGGAAAAGAGAATCGCATCCCTGGACGCAGCTAACACTCGGCTAATGAGCGCTCTGTCTCAACTTAAGGACCGTTACAGCATGCAAACGAGGAACGGCATCTCTCCCACAAACCCTTCTAAGCTGCAGATCACGGAAAATGGAGAATTCCGGAATAGCAGCAACTGCTAGCTGGATACAAACACACACAGGTCCACAGGCCTAGTGATGGTGGACAAGGGCTATGGAGAACTCTTACAATGAGACAATATGGAAAAGTGGCACTTGAATGAGTTTAGATTAACTTTACAAAGTCCTTAGTATGTGAGCGGAAATAATTCAGTATATCAAGCATATGAAACTCTTTGGCTTTGGCAATGAAAACAACAAGTTGTACCAGTTTGTGCACTCTGTATATAAAGGCTATTAAGTCTTTTTGAGTTGTTTTAGATTATTAGCCATGCTAAAATCTTTTGTCCAATCGAATATTCAAATGATGTTTCATTCATAGCCCTTGTCACAAGAACATTTTTATGTCATCTATAGATTTGATCTGCGCATAGATGCCATTTGGGTTTAGCTTTCGCAAAGTTAGCATGCTGAAAGCGGTCATAGGTATGTCATTGTTTGCTTAAACACTTTATAAAGTGTTATTTTATAAATTTCCATTAGACCAGAACCACTTTTTTATGCATCTGTACATTTCATGTAAACATTTCCTAAAACTTTTTTGTTGCTTTTTTCACAGCAGGGCAGCAGTAACACACAAAAAAAGAAAATATTATTATTATTATTATTATTATTATTATTATTGTATGGTAAAGAGAGAACTTTAAACATCACATTTCATTGCATACTTTGTATGTGGATAACGTTTTAGTCTATATGGAGGTGATAAACCTCATTAACATTTATTTTTATTTTTATTGGCTTTTCAGAGAGAAGAGATATTTTAATTTTTTGTACAGTGTGTATTACCTGTGCTGAGGTATGCTGTAATGTGTTAGAAGAATACAAATAATACTATAAGCTTCGATTGTAAATTCAGGTGCTGCTTCTAGACCGGGCAAAGTTGAACACAAAATTTAAAGGGACAGTTCACCCAAAACATTTTATTCTGTAATCTTTTTCATACAATTTAAGTAAATGGTGACTTGGACTGTCATTCTACCTAACATCTCCTTTTGTTTTCCACGACATGAGGGTAAGTAGATGATGACAGATTTGTTTTCTTTCTTTGTTGAACTATCCCTTTAATGCTCTGTGCTCACAAAAAAAAAAAACAGTCTATCAATGCTAAGACATGGATAAAAGCAATCTTGCTGCTTGCTGTATTCAGACTCCGTATTGATCATCATACCTACTGTACAACCAGTGTCTATCCCCCATGATATCTTGTATTCCACAATATGCACTTTCTATAGCATTAGAATGGACCCTTTAATCAAAACCTGCTTCTGCGGACATGTTATAAAGGCTATTTAGAGCAGCAAGTATAAAGCATAAAACATTCAGCACTTCTACTGGATGAAAATGGTTTGAGATAATGTGTGAAGTGTGTCATGGGCAGATGATGTCATTGCATTGGCTGTGAAGTATATTGTTTTACTGAGGTTGTGGTGTTTTTTTAAACGCAGTTTCAAGAAAGAAAGAAAGTCATGCATATTTAGAGCAACATGTCAGTGATTGAGGCCATGTTAACAATATTACAGTTTTATTTTTTGTTTAAAAATGCATGAATTTTGTTGTGTTTTGGCCTTCCACACTGAGACGTCATTTTTGTCCAGGGAAAAATTAGCTTTTCGAAAACACTCTCCCAAGTGATTAGATTTGAAAACGCTACCTTCAAGTTGTAGTGTGGACAGGGAAAACAGATATTCCAAAAATATGACATATTTGTTGATGCAGTCATCTGATCCATTCAACCCAAAACAATCAAGATGGTGGCCCGTGTTGTAGCGGGGTTGTTGTGCCTGCTATCCACTTTTATAGCATTGTTAAGGATAAATGTTTCTTTGTATAACCGTCATATTGCAATCCTTCAAAGGTGACGGACAGATTATGCGGAACTGCGAGGACGAATGCGTTTCAGACTGTACATGGAAATGACGCGGGGCCACTGTTTTAATGTTTTCTGCATGCGCACTAAGGGGTTTTAAGTGTTTTCATATGTTTCAGTGTGGAGGAGCATCTTTCGGAAAATGTTTGAAAACAGAAGTGTGGACAGCGAGCATTTCGAGTTTTTTGTGAACTATCCCTTTAAATGAACTGTTATTCTTATGAGGTTAGCTGAGAGGAGATTTAAAACCACTGGTTTTTCTGTCAGTGTTTCTTTTTATATACATTTTCCAGGATGAAATACCTTTATTTGAGGCCAACGAATGGAATCATTTTGAACAGTTGCTAGTCCAAACCACTTTATGCTAAATCTCATACTGAACATCTCCAATTCTCAGAAATGTGTGCTCTGTTTGTTTGTTGTATGGAATTATGATTTTATTTGTATTTATGTTTTAAATTATGTTCAGCTCCTTAATTTATTTAAATATATATGTTGTCACAACCCCATGATTAAGAATACTTGTTGAAGTTTGCTGGAGATTTCCGAAATTAGCTTGAAAAACACATACAATTTCTTAAAAACACATCTTCGCTAATAATCTTAAAGACGCACTCAGCTTTTTTTGCTGCACTGATTGAAATGGCAGGTCTTATACTGACATCTTGTGGCGTGGCCGCGGCATTACACACCCAATAATTCTGTTAACAATGCCATGGTATGCGTGGGGGTGGGGGTGTGGTTACCAAGATTAAATTTATAGTATTTGGCGGGTCATGTAGCACAAATGCATGTAAAATGAAAAAGCTCAGGCTACGGGCAAAACTGGAGTCTTAATCTCATGTGAATGATATAAATTAATTAAAAAATTCTGAGTGCACCTTTAAGATACAGAGTAATTTAGATATAACAAGCAAATGAAACATGTCATATTAACATTTTGAAGGCAATATTGCTGCATATTAAAACACTTTCCTCCTCCATGTTTTTCCTCCATTCAAACATTATGTGAAAGTCAAAGAGCTGCTGTTTTGTAAAACTTTAAAGACAACATTTATCTTTTTTCATATTTGGCATTTACTATATATGTCAATAACAAAACAAGAACTAAAAATCTCATCATCTTTTGTTTGTTTCAGTAACACTGACTGGTTCACTACATGTACATTCATGAACAGAAGACATACCAATATATGACAAGTCATTAATTGTGTTGAAGAAAATGTTCTGTGCAATTTATGTACAATTGCCTCTAAAATTATTAAAGTTTTATTTAGCTATTTCCAGGTTCTGACTTCATTTGTTAGTTTGCTGTACAGTTCAAGAAAAACACTGTTGTTGAGAACGAGAAATATGGTTTCACTTGTGTAAAGTTAAATAAATGCTATGGACAGACTGTATATATCCATGACATGTAGAATGCCATTGTCAATATGGGTGCACTAAAATGAGTGCCATACAAAATAAAAGCAAAATATTTGTTCTCCTTACTATCTAGTGTATATTTTTCCAAGTTATTCCATGCATTCTGGTTTAGATGAGGATTCTGTGGGGAAAGATGTCCAGAGTAATACAATTTGCTATTCTCTTTGATTTAACCAGCAAACTGTAATATATGTCAGGACTCAACAATGATAATGACCAGTATGACAATCAGGGGCGTAGCAGCCGTGGGGGACGTGATGGACACCTCCCCACACTCTTTAAAAATGTAATTTTGTCCCCCGCACTTTTCCAAGCTAAACCCATACTGAGTCCAAATGGTGGATTTGTATACAGTATTCTTTGCTTAATGGATTAACATTTTCTTTAGATCGCTGATTCAGTGACTAACTAATATCACACCAGACACTAATTTGTCACCACCTTCTAGAGGTCTGCAACCTGACCCAGGCCCGATGGGACCCGAGAACCCAACAGGTTTTGGGCTGGTTTCAGGTTAGGTTTCAGTGTATAATGGTGCATGTAATCCAGCAGTGTGTCCATGTTAACTTGTGCCTCAGTTTACAAATTGAAGCTTCTCTGATTATGACATTGTGGAAAATGTGACCGTCATTTTCTGGTCGAAACGCTACACCCAAATGTTATGAGATATCATAAAACCAGTCAGTAATTGAATGAACGACAATCTATATCTATGAATATATTCAGACATAAATATTGCCACATCCTAACTTGTACTTAGGCTAACCACAACATTCACCACAAGCCCTTCAGAGCTTTGAAAGGTTTGAAAAAATAGTTATAGTCTGGAGTGAAGCCCAGTGCACACTATACGATTTTGACCATGATTCTGCCTTCTGAGACAAATTTCGGGAATCCTAAAAGGATTTCTATCGTTGTAGGGCAATATTGGTAATCTTACAGTGTTTAGTGTGACATGCTCACAGACGGCTGATTAATAGGCTTTGCGATGATCTTTAGCCTCTGGCCAGGGGTGACTGGCCATAGGGATAACCAGGACTTTTCCAGGCACCATAAAGCGGGCTGACCTTATACAGAACAGGCCGCGACTGGCTGAAGACAGCCACAAAATGAAGAAAAGAACAGGGACCCCCCCCCCCACCCCCCACCCCCCTTTTATCGTTTATCATGCATTTTCTTTACAACTTTATTTTAATAACTATTTTACTTTAAATAAATGTACTTTAATTGTCTGTAAATTTTTAAAATGGAGTGATATTGGAGAAATGGAAATGCCCTGACTTTCAGAAAGAAAGAAAAAAAAATGCTCCTCAAAGCAAATCTTGCCATTTCACTTCTATTCATTGTTAACGATCTATATACTTCTATTATATTAACGATCACATTCACTGATTGGGACGATTAGGACCACCGATGTGTATCGCACATTGTGTCAAGTAACTATCTTAAAGGACTGTAAAAATCCTACAGTGTATAGCGGGCTAGTTACACTACACAATAACCTATTGTATACCAACATGACAAACCATTTCATCAAATGCTGAAATGACAGTGAAGTAAACTTGTTGACAATGGGCAACAATGGGTAATTTTGGCTACTTGTTTTTCTGATCTTATGTTGATGATCTACATTAATGTCACTATTTTATGGGGCTATTTTTGTTTCATATTAACATACAAATGGAAAGAGATTTACAAATAAAAAGTTCTTTCACAAATAAATTTAATCAGGTCCACAAATAAATGTAAGGAGTTTCACAAAAAATAAAGTGAATTCACAAATAAATAAAATGAGACTTTCAAAAAAAAAAAAAAGTTTTTTTTGTAACTCTGAATTGACTTACGCATGTAGCGATCCACATATAAATGTGTGCATTTCACAAATGAATGCTGTACATACTAGTGTTTGTGAATTAAAAAATAAATATTTATAAATAAAACAAACTATTTGCAAATCTCATTTTATTTATTTGTGAATTCACTTTTTTTGTGAAACTCCTTATATTCATTTGTGGATCTCCTAAAAAAAATTGTGAAACAACTTTCTATTTGTGAATTCATAAGAAACAATTCCATCTCCATACTATTTAGACCTAAGCCTACTGAACATATGTCGACACTAATAACAAACAAACCTAGTATGGCTTTATTAATGTTGGAAGTTTTTACATTCAATTACTGATTTTATGAAATCGCATAATATTTGTGAGAAGCGTTTGGACGACAAAATGACGTTCAGATTTCAAACAATGTCGGACAAACCATTATCTTGTAAACTGAGGCACAAGTTAACATGGACGCACTGCTGGATTATATGCAGCATTTCACACCGAACACACACTTATGTAAATACACAAATGCCCCGTTTATATCGTCGCTGTCAAGTATCAAATGACTAGGGCGTTATAGTGCCGTGCTGATCATATTATTGATGGCCGAGTCCAAATCTCCTACCTCGGTTATAATTTTACTTTTAATCTTGCGTACTACTGCCGTTTGATCTAATAATACCATTTATTTTAATCTGTACAATGATGCCAGCATCATGTAGAAAGTGTAGATTTAATGGATAGCACAATATTGAGTCAGAAGCATATTCGAAATCGACGAATCTGCAGCCGGTCGTTCGCATCTGGTGTAAAACTAAAAGGTCACCAGTTAACATGAAAACCAGTTGAACCGTAACACCTGTCAAGGTGGGGCCGTTGTCTACTGTCAATGACACGCTAGAGAAAACCCACCACTAGTGTCTACAACTAAAGGTGGACTTGCTGATATTTTGCACACTGTGTTTACAAAATCCACGTGTGTCAGTCCCGGCACCACCGGTCAGGATATATAGTCGCAGGTTTATGACGTCAAACACGTCCTTCGACAGAATTGTTCCTGGTGCTAACTTCAAATAATAATAATAATAATAACAATGATGTTATTATATAATAATAATAATAATAATAATACAATTATAATAATTAAATTATTAAACTAAATTAAATTAAAATCTGTAATTTCATTAAGAAAAATTCCAGGTGATTCTTAATTTTTCCCTTTATCTAATCAAAACAAAACATGTGTTCTTGTTCATATTGTTTTAATTGGTAATTAAAACAATATGGTTAGTCTTTTGTAATATCCCTTTAACTAACAGGAGCCAGTTCCTTATTGGCATCATCTTCCAGGAAGTGATATAATCATTGTGGGAAAACATCAGCACAAACATCATTAAGTATGGATATTATAAATTATGAGATGTTTTGTGGCTTTAGTTGGCTTGTCTCACTCTAAATCTCATCATCCTATAGATACAATTACAGAAATTGGTATGATAATATAAAATTCTTAAAAGATGGTTAAAAAAATGATCAAAATTAACATCAAGTTGAAAAGATACTGCATAACACTACATCTGCAGTAACCCCAGTTGAAATTTAGAGTGTTAATTGCGTGACACAAATTCATAGCTTGCTGTCTTTAAAATGAATTAATATAAATACATTACATATATGCAAATCTTGTTATCAGTCTTATTCCTATCGTTGGACACACATATTGTTAGACTAGATCTGTCACTTTTCACATTGTGTTCTTTCTTATATTGTAGCATGCAGTCAATTTCTATGGGTAGTTTGTACTTAAGACATGCTTGAAGTAGAACCTTATTTATTTGTTTCCAGACAGCATAAGAGTGTTATTAAGGGTTTATACATTTTTTTATCAGTGCTGGTGGTAAAAGCAATGCAAACAGCTCAGCACATTTGATTTTGGGTCTGTGGACATAAATATGGCTGAATCACCTTATGATACTTTCAAGGAATAAAAATGTTCTAATATTAATGACTGATATTAGCTGCATTGACTGTAGTGTAAGTGAGATGCTGTTGTCAGGACTAAATATTCAGTACAGTAAGCTCTTATTAAAGCATCTGCCTAATTGCATTTAAAGGGACAGGTTACCCAAAAATGAAAATTCTGTCATCATTTACTCACCCTCATTTTGTTCAACCCTGTATAACTTTCTTCCTTCCGTAGGAAACAAAGCAAGATGTTAGACAGTATATAATGCTCAGTCAAGATGCAATGAAAGGGAATGGTAGCTGAGGCTAACATACTGCCTAACATTTCTTTTTGTGTTCCATGGAAGAAAGAAAGTCATACAAGTCTGAAACGACATGAGTGTGATTGAATAATGACAAAATTACCCATATTTTTAGGTGAGCTATCTCTTTAAAGCACCAAATTGCATATGGAAGGACAAAGTCTAAAGAAAAACGATTCACTCACTTTTGTTTATGCTTTCTGATTGTCAGGTTTTATTCATTTATAATAATTTTTCAAAGTATTTGATTTACCCTGGCTCATCATGAATGTAAAGCATTTGAAAATATGAAATACATCAAAAAGTGGAGCCGCTAAAGATTTTGGCATTTCTTTGAGGCTCACGCAAGAAAAATATTTGAAAAATAACCTGATATGTGATGTGCTGACTTTTATATTGTATAGACTGTAGATTTAATTGTTAGACTTGGCATTCTATTTGGCAATGTGCTTTGATTGACATTGGCTGTGTTTGGAATAGCATACTTACATAATACTCTTCCTATTTCTGCACTATATAGTATGTATTCTGTGCACATTATGCACATTTTCTTTGTCAAAATGTGCATTGCTTAACAGAGCACACTGCACGGAATCCTATTAATTTAAAAGCTGCAATCCAATGTGATGAGGACAATAATGTAGCATACTACTGCTTAAAATGAAATAATAACTTTTTTTTAAGTAGGCAGTTTACAGTGTATAACGTGCAGTATTCTGTGAGTAGAAAGCTAGTATTTCATCCTGAACATAGCCAATGTGTTTCCTCCAAAGAAATGTGCATTGTAATTATTTCACTATCTTATTATGTTTATGTGGGACTTTACAAATATATTTATATTGCATGTGTTAATAAGTAGTTCTGAATGGTCTTCTTAGTAAAGGAATAACTGCAAAGATGAGTGCATGCCAGTATCAAGATGGTGAGTGGGTTATATTGAGCTAAAGCTGTGCATGTAATGAAATGTTTTATGCTTTATTTAATGTTAGGTAATGGTGTGAATGGAGAAATATTTCAAACATATAAGAGATGCACTTTGCTGTATCATCAAATATAATTTTACCATGGTGTGAATACCATATGCACTGCAATAAAGACTGCAATGTCTTTACAATGGTGACATTTACTTGAAATAAAAATAACAATTTTCTACAAAAAATATTCAAATAATAATCATAATATACAATAATTCATATCTTCATACTCTCTTTCAGATAGATATATACTATGTATCTGTTCAATATAACGTTTAAAACTCTATCTACATTCCAGAAATGTAATCTCAAACACAAGCTATAGAGACATTCGTTCTTCATAACTAGCATTAAAACTTCTTTTCATCTACTTGTTATACCTCGATAGGATTTGACAATAAAATGCAAGAAAAATGCAGGAATGAAAGAAAATGTAAAAACAAGTCTTCAAAAGAAGAATAACTTGGCATAAGTAGGCTTCCGTGATATCAACGTTTGTCATTCGTCAAAACAAGCAAGTGCAGTGCTTGTATCGCAGTGAGCGCCAAAACTACAGGAAGGTAGAAATGCCAAAAGAAATTAAACCTCATCTACTGTATATATTTGTCCATTATCTGCAGAGTTCTGTGAGTTAGAGTGAGTTGAAACTGAATGTAACTTCTTTTGTTTTTGGTATAGAGTTCAGATGATCAGTGATGCTAGGAGACACACATCTTGTGAAGGCATTTTTGACCTCAGCTTAGCCGCTGCCCTTTCCCCCAAAAAAAAAAAACAGATTTCAGCACCGTTAGACTGGGTCTGTACGGGATCCGTTCACTCTTTCTCTCTGTCTGCAGGGTTCAGCCCTTTGGTCTGCGTAGACTAGAATCGATATCAGGAATAAGACAGGTTTCTAGGCGCTGGCTTTAAGCAGGCTGTTGGTTAGAAGGCAGAGCAGCAGTGTTAGGGTGCTTAGGGAGCAGGCAGAAGCACCATCACACCCTCTCTCACCCTGACAGCGTAGCTGCTCGCACAAAACGCCCTTAAACTCGGGTGGACATGCACACTTCTGGTTCTGGATGCAGGAGCCGCCGTTCTGACACAGCAGTAGCTCATCATCACACACGTTTGCTGAAGGAAGACAGTAAAGGAAGAACAGACAGGAGATTCTAGTCAGTGGTGTGATGTTCAACAGAGTGTGACATAAATATATAGCAAATCAAAAACTATATAGGTAAAGTTTGTGAGACACTTTGATGCTGGCTTGAAAAAACCTGGTCTGAAAGTTTTAAAAAGTTTTAAATGAGAGAGATACAGAAAGAAATACAGTAGATAGATAGATAGATAGATAGATAGATAGATAGATAGATAGATAGATAGATAGATAGATAGATAGATAGATAGATAGATAGATAGATAGATAGATAGATAGATAGATAGATAGATAGTGCTTCACTGTAACATCAGTTTTTGCTTTTTTTAAAAGAAAAGATGGAACGAGTCGAAATAATCAACATTTTGCCACAAATGCTGTCAATTGATTGTAACTTGTATTATACCACGGGTCTGTTAATTGCTTGATTCTGATTGGTTGACAGACTTCTAAGGTGTGCAATTATATTCCAGTAAACGCACTGCTATGAAATACTTATTTAGTACTTGAGCCCTACAGGTGACCACAACAAAATAACCAATTAAAACAAAGACATTGTTTGTCATTCTTATCCGATGTACTTAACCAATGTCTACAAAATTTTGTCTATAAAAATTTATTTAAATTTCGATTGAAAAGCGTCCTTGGGCTACATCCCTCCCTCTCTCTCTCTCTCTCTCTCTCTCTCTCTCTCTCTCTCTCTCTCTCTTTGCTCTCGTCTCTCACACACACACACACACACACTGAGACTCGACTAACAAATAGAGCCCTCCCCCATCCCCCCGCAACTTGATCAATAAAACAGTTTCTAAAATCCAAAATAACTTTTAATATCTGAAACTTTATGTGCTTCAATGTATTCCGCCCTAATCAGCCTCACATAGCTATAGTGGAAAGCACCGCACTGCCTCGCACACACACAAACTCTCTCGGGAGCAAAGTCAGCGCACCTGCATGACTCACTGGGATTGTAAGCTAGCTGCTGCTAAGACTTAAACTTACACTTTGTCAATGTGATGTTATTCCTGACAAAAGCCCCTTTGAACAAAAGTAATTCCACAAGCGATATCTCTCAGTTTCGCACGCTCGTGCACACACACACACACACACACGTTGGTGCAGCTATCATTATGAGGAATCTCTATAGACATAGTGATTTTCATACTGTACAAACTCTAGATTCTAACCCTAACATGGTAAATGGTCTGCACTTATATAGCATTTTTTGTAACCTTAGAGGTTACCAAAGCGCTTTTCACTGTGTTCCAATCACCCATCCACACTCACATTCACACACCAGTGGTGACAGAAGCACCATGCAAGGCGCTAGCCTGCCATTGGGAGCAACTTGGGTTCAGTGTCTTGCCCAAGGACACTTCGGCATGTGGAGTCGTGTGGGCCGGGAATCTAACCACCAACCCTGCGACTGGTAGCCGATCCGCTCTACCACCTGAGCCAAAGCTGCCCCCATAAAACTTTCTGCATTTTTACATTATCAAAAAAAAAATAGTTTAATATGTTTATTAAGTGAATTATGGGGACACTAGAAATGTCCTCATAAACCACATTTAGAGCATAATACCTTTGCAATTGCCAGTCTGTAACCTAAAAAAATTTCCTAAACCACCCAAACCCGCGCACTCACACACACACATGCACACATACATGCGTGCACACGCACGCACACACACACACAAACCTTGTTAATCAAATGCTGAAAAGCAACACTTCCTCTGTTGCTACTTCTAAAGTGACGTTTTCTAATTAGCAACGATGGCTTGGATTGTATTAAAGCAAGACACTGCATCCGTGGCAGAAGAAAATATTTCCACTCACAAGAGAGTTTTGGGGACGAAAACCAGAAAATGTCTTGAGATAAAATCCTGAACGATACCTTAAGGTATGGTAACCATGGTATAAGCTGAATAATTGACTCCGGACCATTGAATTATTAAAATAATGCACACCCGCTTCAGGAAAACCACAAGTCTGATTAGTTAGAAAAGACATGGCACATTAAGTCAGAACAGTCTGAAGGTCTGTGCCAATTTTGGTGGATGTAGCTTCTCAGCTCTAGGACAAGTTCATTTTAATAATTTTGGTTTTTCTTTAGGGATTTTGGAAAAACCCTAATAGGCCTAAAGAGTAGAAAAGTATGTTGGATTTCTAGCCTTCGATTTTCTTACTCAGTAATTTAGTATGAGTTTACTTGAGAAGCAAAATTGCATTAGACTTTTAAATCTTTTTCTTGTTTCAAGTAGATCTTATGGTGTGTTCACGTCATGTCAGAATTACCATAATAACGAGAATCCGACTTGTAAAAAGTGGTCACGTCTTCTTGGAGCTCGTAATTACAAATTGTAAACTCTGAATTCTACGAAAGCCCCGACTTGACCGTTGTGACGTCATGTGAAAACAATTAATATGGCAGCGGCTTCAACAGTTAAAAGTAGTGAACATTTGTGTTTAACATGCTATTTTATTATGCCATTGATGCCTGGAGCATTTCTTTTTGTTCATAAACATTTTGCAAAAGCATATAGAGGTAAACGTTTGACTGTTATAAACAACAAAGCCGTTTTAAGTGTTGCTATAGAAACAAATAACTTACAAGTTCTGAGGACGTGAACGGCTCCGAGTAGAACCAAGTTCCCATCTCGTAATTACAGTAATTTCGACATGACGTGAACGCACCATTATACAGAAATGACTGGGGTTTATGCTACATAAAACATTAAACTTTGTTTAAACAACAAAGACCTTTAAACAACAATCATATTACTCATATCATATGTTGATCATTCACACTTTATTTGCTGTGCATGTGGTGTCATCAGTAACAGAATGTGTGTTTAATAACTAAGCTCATTTCATCCATGTCTTTGTGAGATAACAGTACAGGAAGTGTAACTTACGCATGCAGCCTTGCTTCCAACTGTATCCAGGGAGACAGTCCTCACACTTCAGCCCAGCTGTGCCCTCTCGACACTGGCAGAAGCCTGTGTCATTGCAACGGGCATGCAGGGAGCCCAGCTGATTACAGTTACACTCTGTGTATAGAAAAAGAAATACATTATTAACACATAATTATTTGTGTTTAAACCTTGAGAAGGAAGCCTATGATCTCTCTTAAAGGGGTCATATCATGAGCCATCTGTCTGATAAAGTCTTAGAAAGTCAGAGTGTGTGGAGGGAAGGGGGGGGTATGATCCCTTTAATATTAAACATTTCTCAATATGCAATGTTTGAAAGTGACATTTCGTGTAAAAAGGAGCAACGCCTGCAGGCACATATTCATGTCTTGGCAGGATAATAGTTCAGTTTTATCAATGTTTGTAAGTTTTGATGTCAATTCTATTTTTTCCATAATTCATGACCAGTGAGCAACGGTTGTTCATCGGTCACACTGCAGTGTTAGCTCTGTGTATTCAGTTTGGTGTCATTTGTCCCTGTAGGCACCTGTCAGTCACTACACACATGATTTATGTGTATGTATGTTTCCAGCAGAGGTCACTGTATCTTTATCAAATTATTCTGATAGATTGCTTGGGAAGCTTGCTACAGTTTTAATCAGAAAACCAAGGATTGGCCTTGGGATTTTTGATTGCACTACAAGATTACACACAAGGCAGACAAAATTGAGTTTGCTTTTGAAATCATCTCTTATAAAATGTTATACTAATTTAATATGACATGTCTAAGATGTTAAAAAGTTTAGCAAGTTAAATATTATGTTGTATAGATTCCTAGTATATTAAAATATTCATTTATTTACTTGGCAAATACATCTGACTAAGCATACAGTACATACAGTCCTCTTTAGTATGGAAACTGTGTTTTCATTTATAATTTACAAGTCTACTTACATTCTTCTGGTATAAATGGTCTGCAAATGGTAAATGGTATGTATGTACACTCACCTAAAGGATTATTAGGAACACCATACTAATACTGTGTTTGACCCACTTTCGCCTTCAGAACTGCCTTAATTCTACATGGCATTGATACAACAAGGTGCTGAAAGCATTCTTTAGAAATGTTGGCCCATATTGATAGGATAGCATCTTGCAGTTGATGGAGATTTGTGGGATGCACATCCAGGGCACGAAGCTCCCGTTCCACCACATCCCAAAGATGCTCTATTGGGTTGAGATCTGGTGACTGTGGGGGCCATTTTAGTACAGTGAACTCATTGTCATGTTCAAGAAACCAATTTGAAATGATTCGAGCTTTGTGACATGGTGCATTATCCTGCTGGAAGTAGCCATCAGAGGATGGGTACATGGTGGCCATAAAGGGATGGACATGGTCAGAAACAATGCTCAGGTAGGCCGTGGCATTTAAACGATGCCCAATTGGCACTAAGGGGCCTAAAGTGTGCCAAGAAAACATCCCCCACACCATTACACCACCACCACCAGCCTGCACAGTGGTAACAAGGCATGATGGATCCATGTTCTCATTCTGTTTACGCCAAATTCTGACTCTACCATCTGAATGTCTCAACAGAAATGGAGACTCATCAGACCAGGCAACATTTTTCCAGTCTTCAACTGTCCAATTTTGGTGAGCTCTTGCAAATTGTAGCCTCTTTTTCCTATTTGTAGTGGATATGAGTGGTACCCGGTGGGGTCTTCTTCTGTTGTAGCCCATCCGCCTCAAGGTTGTGCGTGTTGTGGCTTCACAAATGCTTTGCTGCATACCTCGGTTGTAACAAGTGGTTATTTCAGGCAAAGTTGCTCTTCTATCAGCTTGAATCAGTCGGCCCATTCTCCTCTGACCTCTAGCATCAACAAGGCATTTTCGCCCACAGGACTGCCGCATACTGGCTGTTTTTCCCTTTTCACACCATTCTTTGTAAACCCTAGAAATTGTTGTGTATGAAAATCCCAGTAACTGAGCAGATTGTGAAATACTCAGACCGGCCCGTCTGGCACCAACAACCATGCCACGCTCAAAATTGCTTAAATCATCTTTCTTTCCCATTCTGACATTCAGTTTGGAGTTCAGGAGATTGTCTTGACCAGGACCACACTCCTAAATACATTGAAGCAACTGCCATGTGATTGGTTGATTAGATAATTGCATTAATGAGAAATTGAACAGGTGTTCCTAATAATCCTTTAGGTGAGTGTATATAGCATTTTTTTAACCTTACACTGTAACACACACTCACACACCAATGACGCAGAGCTGCCATGCCCAAGGACACTTCGGCATGTGGGCCAGGAATCGAACTTCCAATGGTAAATGGTCTGCACTTATATAGCACCTTTTTAAGCCTTAACGGTATTCAAAGCACTTTACACTGCGTCTCACACACACACACACACACACACACACACACACACACACACACACACACACACACACACACACACACACACACACACACACACACACACACACACACACACACACACACACACACACACACACACACACACACACACACACACACACACACACACACACACACACACACACACACACACACACACACACACACACACACACACACACACACACACACACACACACACACACACACACACACACACACACACACCAAAGGCGGCAGAGCTGCTATGTAAGGTGCTAGCCTGCCATTGGGAGCAACTTGGGGTTCAGTGTTTTGCCCAAGGACACTTCGGTATTTGGGCCGGGATTCGAACCTCCAACCCTGCGATTATTGGCCAACCCGCTTTACCACCTGAGCCACAGCCGCCCCGTATAAGAAAAAAATATATGTGTGAAAGTACCATTAATAGATTTATAATGAAAAAGACAATTGTTTAAGGGTGTTACAATTGCCACTGTTATATGGTTGGTGGCAACTATAACACTTTTATATAATTACTTTACTGTGTATCTAAGTAATATCATTGCTTTAATACATACTTTAATATTAGTGAATAGTTTGCACCATTTGTCCTCATGGTACCAACATTATTACCAGGGAAATCGACATGATGCTTCTACATGTTTATGTATCCTGATATCGACCCCATTCTGCCGGACTGCTTTACGTTTTCCTCTGATAGCATGTTGAGGGAGCAAACTCTACAACACGAGATCTGTAGTCAGGTCAACAGACTAGTCACTCGGTTGTTTGAAAGACTAGTCAGTGTTATGGATAATAATGTATAATTAGGTTCCGATATGTTCACATTGCTCCGATCAGACATGTTTGAGAGGGATATATTTACGCTAAGTGCAGTATTTCAACATAGTAACAACCGATATTCAACATAACTACAGGCTTAATAACTACAACATCGTATTGCACAAAACTATCAAAGTTAGAGAAATAAGAAATAAGAAAGGCTCCAATACAGAGCAGCACAAATCTAGTTATGTGAATCCTGAATGAGAATGACGAGATTTAATTTAATCAGAGCACTTGGGAGTGTCAGGGTGATCCTCGCTGCGCATTCAAATGCGCAGAACTGCAACTGTTTATTCAAGCAGTGCCAGACAGACTAAGCAAATGACTTTAATCTCTTCAAAATACCACATAAAACTGAAACATACTGTAACTCACAGCAGAGGATTTAACGTCCGACAGTGATCGTCTTGTAATGTATTGTTTATGCAGCGTTTTGATGACTGAAACAGCAGCGGTGTATAAATGGACTAAACTTATTGCAGATTTAACTGTGCTGACTATAATTCACTTTTAAGCACAGTTTTGTATTATCACACAACATCGCTCTCCAACAAGATGCATCTCTCAATTAATTTGAGAATTGCGTCTCCCATTAAAACCACCACCACTAAAAATACTCATGTTAGTAGTCAACTCCACTAATCGACTAGTCTTAATCATCCAAATTGTTGGACGATTAGTCGATTAGTGGACCACCGTGGCATATCCTTAATACAGAGGTTGCATTTTCGCTCTAAAATTCGTTTTTTACTCCACTGATGGATAGGTTTAGTGTTGTGGTGTGGGTTAAGCTGGCTCTACACTAGCAGACTCAGAACAACTCGAACCAGGTGAGGGTGTCACAATTAATGACGGTTTTCGCTAATCTTGCCCTCCTAGTCAGTGAGCCTGCCACATTTACCGATTAAAAACAGAGGAAATGTGTCTCACTTAATGACTGCCTTTGACTTTGTTCTGTGCCTTATCACTGCAGCAGTATGATAATATTAATTACATCCTGGCTACTCATAAACGTTATTGTATATTTGAACATTCCACCATGTACATTGAGTTCGGCAGCTATCTCCAAACACTTTTTTCCCTTTAAAAGTCTGTCATGATTTGACATATGCGACGCATACGTGCTTACTCCAAAGAGCAATAAACTTCTCCAAATGCACAGTCCATGAGCGCTTTCCAGACGCCATGCTTTTTCGGTCCTCCGGCAAAAAAGCACTTTATATATGAACTGCACTCATTGGTCACTGCCTTGGTGGCATGTTCCCACCCCACCCACAGCCAGTGAAAATTTCAAGTAAGCCTGATGTTTATTTTCAGTGTATCAATGCATTAACTCAGCAGGGAGTCCAGACAGTCAAGTGATTAACACATCCCACTGAGAGGTGTTAACAGGCGCTCTGTCTCCCTCTGCCTGGACAGTGATTATGTTAATGAAGCTAACACCTGAAATCATTGCAAAAATCAGCAGTAGAGCCAGCTTTAGGGGGTAGGGTTATTATAAGGCAGAGGTTATTTGCACTAAGTGTAAAAAGCACCTTCTTTGCACTAAGCGTTAGATGCTATTTGCACTCTAGCGCAAATATTTATATTTATGCATTTGGCAGACGCTTTTATCCAAAGCAACTTACAGTGCACTTATTACAGGGACAATCCCCCCGGAGCAACCTGGAGTTAAGGGCCTTGCTCAAGGGCCCAACAGTGGCATCTTGGTGGTGCTGGGGTTTGAACCCCCGACCTTCTGGTCAATAACCCTGAGCCTCAACCACTGAGCCACCACTGCCCCATATAGTATAGTATAGCAAATAGTAGCAGATACTCTTACTCCCCTGTGTGGCAGTGGGGACGTGGTCGAGCGCCCGTCCTAAGAGAAAGAAAGCATTAAGAGTGCTTACACCTGAGCTAAACTATGTCTAACACCTGTCTCTAATTCCAGAGAGCATGGGGACTGCAGCATATAAACAGCCCCGCCACCACCAGAAGAGAGCGAGAGTGAGAGAATGACACGAGCGACCAGTGACTGGCATGTCTTATTGAGGGTTTTATTTTATTGTGAAGCTGAAGACTCAGAGAAGTTTATGTTGACAAAGTTTGTGTTACACTGATCTGATTGAACTGAGAAAAATTCTGAGAAGAGTGCACGCAGAGTGTTGAAGGCAGAGAAATAAAGAGCCTTACTTGACGGCATCACTGTTCTCCGTCTCCTCCCTTCCATCTCCGAGCTTGAACTCTTTACACCATGTTTTAATATTAACATACACTAAAAATGCTGCAGTGATGCCTTAATACTGTGTTTATTTGAAGTCCCACAGACACCCTACACCAACCCCTACCCATAAAATTTAAATAACCATGGTTTTACTACAGTAACCATAGTATCATGTGGTATTATACCATGGTATTTTTTCTAGTAAAATCATAGTAACCACAAAATTAAACATGGTTACTATTAACTACTATTAACAACATGCTACTGTAGTAACATCATGGTTAGTACATCAGAACTATATTGTTTCCACCAAAACACATGGGTGCTACAATATTACTAGGCTACAGTAAAACCGTGGTTAATTTTATTCAGATCAAATCCTTTTCTCAACCGCCCGACCTTCACTGTGATCAAATCAATGCAAGGAATCTCTTTTATTTATTACTATAAGTAGTATTATAGGACATATTAAGAGTAGAGACATGGGAAAAAGTATGTCAAGGGGTGGGATTCAAACCCAGATCTCCAGCATGACAACACACACCTCATTACACCCAGATCTACTCAGCTGCACATGGGGGCACATTGGAAGCCGTATTATGATTTTTGAAAATAAGAATCTTTTTTACTAAAATGTATTGATCAGCTAATAAGAATAGTCTTCAAACGAATGTTTTAATGTAATAATCCTTACAATCCTATCACATTTTGAAGGTATCAACATTTTTGACAAAATTTGAGAAAATTTACAGCACATGTACTTAATAAGTGTCATCATTGTAGCTTGTTTGTGATTACAAACCCTTTTGCAGTCACCCTCGGTCTCCCAAAATATGGACTTTAAAAGTTCAGAAATTGTCACATACATGGCAGATGGCAGAGGACCAAATGTGTGACCATATGAGGAAAGAATGAGATTGATTTCTCAATCTTTCCAAACATATCATTTGGCCAGAAAGGACAATTTCTGTGCAGCGTGGTGTGAATACGTCAAGGGAACAGTGAAAGGGGTTGGCGTGGAGTGATATATGACTGACCTATGCAAACATTTTCATCATCCAGCTCGGCAGAAGCGTTCCGGAAGTATCCAAGGCGACAGTGCTGACAGTTCTGCCCTCTAGTGTTGTGTTTGCAGCTCACACAAGTCACAATGTTGATGAAATCAATGTAACTGCAGCGATTTGAGTGACCGTTGCACTCGCAGTCTGATGGAGAGAGAGTAGAGAGGTGTTAGTCTGTGGATCAGGGGGTGGGGTGGGGTGGGGTGGGGTGGGGGTTGGCTCATGGATGAGAGGGGAGGGACATGATATTTAGACCTTAAGGTGATTATAAACTAGACCTAGACAAATGGCCTTTTGAGATTTTCTGTGAACTGCATGAGGTTGCCAGTTCATTTTTTGTAATGAAAGTAATAAAAAAAAAATTATGTTTCAGTTTATTAAACAATAAATATATTGTTCAAAATGAAGATCAAGTATTTGGACACTTTCTGATTGTGAAAGTTAGTGGAACATGTGATAATGTTATTGCTTTTGTGGTTACTCTGCAAGGACACATGTGTGAACTTGAAGACAACTGTCTTTATACATCCATTCAAATGCCCAAGAGATTAGTTGTTTAAAAATATTTTCATTTTAAGAAGTTTTGTAAAGTCAAGAATGCTTAAGTGGTGTAACTGTCAAAAAAAAAAAAAAAAAAACTTTGGGGCAAAAGTATTATTATTATTATTATTAATAATTAAGCAGTGAAACTATTTAGTTTAAAGAAAAAATATTATTTGAAAAAAATGTCTTCACTAAATCAAAGTCAGACAATGTAACCAACATTAGAACCGCATGACCGTGTGTGAATTACATTTAAAATATTTTTTAATTTTATTTATTTATTTATTTTTAAATTTTTACGAAAAGGCACAATAAATAACTTTTATTTCTTTTTAAAACGATTTTTTTTTAACCTTTAATACCTTTTACGTGATGGTTAAACCACTTCACATTTTTGACAGTTATTAAATCATAATTACTTTTTCAATTTCTTTTTCTTTTTTTTAAATTCTATTAAACTAACATGGACACTAATATTTGATTTCTGTAAACATGTTACATGTTTTAAACTAGTTTTTATTTTAAAGATTTCTTATTTTTATAATCTCAGACAACCTTATTTGAAAACGACCCACGTTCTATTGTTTTATTATTATTATTATTAGTATTATTATTATTATTATTATTATTATTATTATTTTGTGTGAATAAACTGCTAGGTGGAAATGTTTCTCATAACAAATTATATATATATATATATATATATATATATATATATATATATATATATATATATATATATATATATATATATATATAATTTGTATATATATATATACATCATTTTTAAGTATTTAAAGAGAACTATGTATAATTATTTCATCATTATATATTGAATCATTGTGATATGAGGGGCTTTCTCTGCAAATATTTGTATATGCGATTAAATGCGAGTAATCACGATTAATTAATCGGGACACCATGTAATTAATTCCATTAAATTTTTTAATCGATTGACAGCCTTGATGTATATATAGCCTTAGCCTTAATGGTTAAATCCACCTTTGATGCTTAATTAATTGTTTTAAATGGAAAGTCATCAACCAATGCTTATTTACATTGCTAACGAGCTGCAGTTAAAAGATGTTGTCTCAAAAGCCATTTGTTTAAATTCTTGGCTGTTTGGACACTTGTGGGTTTGAATAATTGATATGATGTTTTAAAGATGCTGTCAATGTGGGTGCCTGCTGTGTCACAGTCAGTAATGTGGTTGGGCAGGGGGCAGGAACAGCTAATTTAATATAAATGCTCAATTACTCTCCAGATTGGTGAAGCGATGGAGCAATGTTTCACAAATCATCCTGCATCTTCAGCAGACAGCTGTCTAACACTCAACAGTGGAAAATGCAAAGTACTGTAGCTGGTTTCTAGAAGAGACCGTCTTTTGATTATACGGCCTCGGGGGGGATCCTTCTGTTTTCTAGCAAACACAATACATCATGAGCGGCTTACCTTATGAGACAAACCACAAAACAAAACATGCAGGCACAAAGAAAGGGGAAAGACAAAAAGGACGAAATGGAAGAAAAATTAATAACATTTAGGCAGCAATTTTTCCACAGTTTCCATATTAGTGTCGACACACATTCTTGAAAACAGAAATCAAAAAGAGAATTGTTCTTTGAAAAGCATAGCCTAGAGGAGCCCTAATGCATATAAATACATCATTCACATAAAATGTCAATGAAACGCTGCATAACAAAACAAACAAACAAACAAACAAAAAAAATGTTGTCTCTATGCTATCTTGATTTAAAGCGTCATCTTACCTTGAAATCTGATGTATGCTATCCTTGACAACTGCGTTTTTGGCCCCCTGGGGATCAAAAACTTTGCAACAACTTTGGAATGAAAGCAAGGGCTGTTAAGCTTATTTTCTTTGTTGGAAAATAGTTGTATATCCAAAACTAATACCACTGCACTGTTTCCACAAATGACCAATCAATGCTTAAAATAACATCTTAAACCAGCCTAAGATGGTTTTCCAGTCTTATCTGGTTTTGGGTGGTCTTGCTAGTCTTCAGTTGGTTTAGGTGATCAGCCAGCTTGTCTCCCAGCCTGACTAGATGAAGTGGCCAAAATAGCTGAACCAGCCAAAAATGGTTTGCTTGTCTTAGCTGATTTAGGCTGGTCTCCCAGCCTAGCCAAGCTGGAAATCATCTAGTTTGTGAGTGGGCCAATAAAAGTGTCTAAAACCCTTCTAAAACCAGCAAAAAACTAAAAAAACAACAACATTCTAACAAGCCAGGGAGACCAGCCAAAACAATCAACTCAAACAAGACAAACAACTTATATCGGCCTATGATAATTTCCTGGTCTTGGCTGGTCTCACAGCCTGGCCAAGCTGGTCTTAAGATGGTTTAAAAGGTTTAAAACATGTGTCCAAAACCCCTCTAGCAAAGGAGACCAGGTAAGACCTGAAACCCTTCCGAAAAAAAAAAAAAAAAAAAAAAATGTAAACCAGCCAAAGCTGGTTTGCTGGTCTTTGGCTGGTCTTGGTGGTCTCTCAGCCTAGCCACTCTGTTGCTCAGCTGGATCAGATAGCTGGTCTCCCATCATGTGACAAAATGAAAAGTGCCCAAAACCCCTCAAAAACCAGTAAACCAGGCTGGGAGACTATCTAATCCTTGGCTGGTTTAAAAAGAAAAATCAGCATAGATGTGAAACTAGATACAGGATGCTACTGTAGTTTATATTAACTGATACTGCAAAACAAAACCCAAACTAGGAGAAACTATGGTTTAGAGTTTATATCTATGGATCTAACATCTAAGCAGCTAAACCAATCAACACTGAAAGCTAAATCTGTGTGCATAGTTTATGCCATTCTATAGTCACACATCTATTCAAGCTACTAACAATGTACACACTCAAAACTGCAAAAATTTTCTCATGACTATATTAGATATAATTACCAATATAAAAAATTTAACATCCTTCAAACAATAAATGTTCTTGAGAAACAATATTGTGTAAGATACTGAGGCTCATTTTCAGAGAATATATGTTGAATACATTTTTTTTCTTACCCCATTGGCGAATGGACTTTTCTTCTTTTAAGCATAAACCACAATACATTTTGTTAGATATATGGTTAAAACAAGAATAAACAATTTGTCAATTGGGTAACAAAAATAAACTTTTCTCTGAAAACAAGTCATAGTATCTCATGCAATTTTTCTTCTCTTTAAATGTTTAAATATTTAAGGATGTTTAAAAATATGTTATGGAAAAAAAGAAAAAAAAATGCTTTTTTTGCAGTGTAACTAAAACAGCTTTTTACCTTTTTTCTCATATTCTTTCTTTTCATAATCTTTTTCCTTCTTTTTTTCCTTCTCTTTCTTTTCCTCTTTAGCTTCCCTGCTTTCTCCTGTTTTCCCACCTTCATTATTTGTTTTAATGTCCCCAGATACTGTGAACGCCAGAGAGATCATGAGCATTTGGAGAACAACACATCACTTGGCATTGCTTTCCAGTTCATTTTATTCATTGTTCATATCTTATAAATCTGGCAACAAAGTCTGATTTGCTCTGTGATGACATAACAGTGTTTGCGTGAATATTAAGCAAAAATGTTTTTGAACATTGTTTCATGGAAATTAACAGTTTGAATTATTTATATAACATAAGGAACATTTCAATAGTGTTTTCAAATTTTTAAAGGGATAGTTCACCAAAAAGACTAAAACTGTCATGAAAGCGAATGATTACTGAGACTAAACATTCTTTCCTACTTCTATTTTTTGTGCCATAGAAAAAAGAAATTTATTAGGATTGGTAACAACATGAGGGTGAGTAAATTATGACAGAAGTTTTTGGGTGAACTAGTCCTTAATTAACCACAAAAGTGTGATTGCAAGTTAGTCAGAGTGCATATTGTCACCCGATGCCAAATAGACTATTATTTATCATTGTTAATTTATCATTGTATCATTATTATTGATTTTTAAATCACTAAAATGTTAGTGTTTAGTTCAAAAGGCATTTAAGATGTATTCTTTAACTGTTCTACAGGCACCAAAAGACAATTTAGCATGAGCAATATGCAACACAACAGATTGCAATTAAAAAAAATACCTATTGACCACCCCTTGAAAGTCATCATATACTGTACTTCACAAATACTTTTATATACTTTTCAGAGACTTCAGTACTCAACAGAACTGTTGTGGGTACCTGGGGCTTTGACAACTTTATCTTTGTTCTCCAGGTTTGTAGACATGATCTCCTCCTTAGTCTCAGTAAGAGGAAATTCACTCTTCTTTTCTTCTTCAGACAGAGGTTTACTGTCAGTCTTAACATCAGACTCAGGCTGAGGAGCAGCCTCTGGTACTGGAGCAAAGGTCTGAGGAGTTGGGACAGCTGCCTCGGGAGCAGGCACTGGGTCAATTGTTGGAAGAGATAAATCAGAGGTAGGTGGGACTACATTAGTGGCGACAGTTTCTGCACCTGCCTTGACAACTTCAGCACTATCACGTGGACCATCAAGAACTGGTTTTACTTCATCAGATACATTGGTAGCTTGGGTATCTCCTGATACAGGAGCGACTGCATCAGTTGCAGGGTAAGTGGAACTAGTTTCTTGATCAACCACAACTATTGCTGGAGCCTCCGTTTCAGGAAATTGAGCAACAGCATCTGCATCAGCTGCTGAGGTAACAAGTGTGGTTGCTGGGGTAACAGCATCAGTTGTGGCTTCAGTTGCTAGTGCATTAGGGGCAGGAGATTTACCATCAGATAAAGGAGATACAGGAACATCAGTTACTGAGGTAGCAGGATTGGTTGCTAGGGCAACTTCAGCTGCAGTTGTTGCAACAGTAGCAGGACCATTACCATCATATTCAGGAATATCGGTTGCTCGGACAACCACATCAGTGACTGAAGGAAGTGCAACAATAGTTGGAACAAGCAACTCTGCATCAGTTGAGGGGACAACTGCACTCGTAACCATGATTACTGAATTATTTGTTGTAACCATCATAGTTGTTTCTAGTGGAGCTGTGTCGGAAACAGGTGAAACTGCAGCGGAATCTGGCTTTTTTATGGTGGTAGCCGATGTTGAAGGTGTTGTTTCAAAAGTCGCCATGGTTGCAGAAGGTGTTGTTTCCATAGTTGCAGAGGAGGTTGCTAGGGTGACTATATTAACTGTTGCAGTAACTTCAGGAAGAACAGGCGGTGAATTGCTTGCATCAGGAATTGCTGGGATTGTTGCAAAAACCGAAGTATAAAAGCCAGATGTTGACGTGACGGTGTTGGTTGCTGCAGTGGCTGCATCAGGTATCACATCTGGTGCTGTGAAAACTGTAATTGTGTATAGACCATAAAGAGTCAGATATGTAAAACTGTCAAAACCACTACCACCCCCCACACACACACGCACACACTTTTGTCCCTTTCAACCCCTCAAGGACAAGACTCGCTAGCTTTCCTGTTATTGTTTCATGTATCTATCTCCCTATCCATAAGTTCAATAAACTGGCCCCCTTTTTGATCTCCTTACCATGACCTGATCTCTTTTCTCTTATGAAATATTTAACACCTGTTCATTCAATCGCTATTCAAAAATAGATCTGAAAGAATTGCCCTCTGGTCTTCAGCTGAGCTTCTAATGCCACCGCATATGATTGTGTTTCACAATAAAAAATAAGTATTTAATGATTTATCGCCCAAGGCAGCTGGTCGTATCAGAGGCTGGGCTTGCCATTTTCATAGTTAAAGCTTCAGCGCCGTCGGGTTTGTAAGGCACAGGCGGACATGCTACAAACACCTGGTATGAGATGCAGAAATGGTGGGATAGGTGAAGTAGTGGCATGTTGTTTTAGATTACACAAACAAAGCGGAAATATACCATTTCATCGCAGTCAACAAAACTGAACATCTGCTGTTTAGCTCATCCAATTGGAAAATCAACCTGCTTGGTAAGGGGAATAAATCACTCTGGGGTATAATATTAATCAGGGTCAGAAAATAAAGGGGGCACTAAGGGCAAAAATGCAACTGAAAATAACAAAAATGCTCCTGATATTAAAAATATGAATTCCTGTACATTATTTAGGTATACAGGTGCTTACAGTATGTTATTTTATGTTGTTGTTGATTTAATTTATGGGTAAGAAGAGGTTACAAATTCACAATCCATTTATTCATATTAACAAAGTATGTTTATTGGTTAATTAAATGTATGTATTTTACATAAAAGGATGACACTGTGTATTTTTATTTGGTTAGAACAAATTTGCCCTTTAAAGGTATTAAATGCCCCTGAAAATCAAAACCAGAGGGCAAAGCATAGTTCTCCCAAAAATAATTCCACCAGACCCCATTCTCTTTTCCATTCAATTACAATGAATGGATACTGAAGCTTTCAAGCTTCAAAAAAGATGAAAAAGAAATTTAAAAGTGTTCATACCACTCGTGCGCTATATTCAAAATCTTCTAAAGTCTTGCATAAGATTTATGTAAGAAACTTACCAAAATTTACATTGTTATTTAAAGAAAATGTTGATATCCACCTCACTCTCCTTGGTGCGTTTATGACAGTTAATGAAAGAAGTAGCTATTTCCAAATGTTATATATCCAAATGTGAATGTGAACACTGATCCAGTTCTTAGGTTAAACTCATCGAATCAATGATCCGGTCGCAGAAGTTAAATAAATATTCTGGGTTCAATACAAGTTAAGCTCAATTAACAGCATTTGTGGCATAATGCTGATAAACTAAAAACTTATTCAGAATAGTTGAGTGTAAACATGATTTTATCACACTAAAATTATGTTTACATGCATATCCTTTATGTCTTGTGGCTAAACTTTGTAATGTTATGTAAAAAAATTGGCCCCATTATAAGTGCCTCACGGTAACCAAGATTATTTGAATTGTTTTAAGAAAACGAGAGGAAAGTCAACATAAATTTTTGTGGTAATCAATATTATGCCAGTGTAACAGTATTCAGCTGGTACGTGCTGTGCAGTGTGTGTAAACCTCACTCCTCTGGCCCCAAGAGGTGCAATAGTGACTGATGCTAGGGGCTGTAGCCTTTAGCCTACTTGTTATCGCACCCACCTCCCTGGCGACGCAGGTTCAAATCCTACTCAGAGCGGGTCGAGCAGGACCAGTTACACCACAAATGCTATTGATTGATCTTATGTTGTACTGAACCCTGAATAAGCCTTTAATAGTTAAGTGTATGTGAATACTATTGTTGATTAATGACTTAATCATTGAGTCATATGGACCACTTGGATACTTTCATAATGCTTTTGTATTCTTTTTAAAGCTTGAAAATTTCCATCCCTAGAAAAGAGCATGGAAAACAGTCTTTAATTCTCTCCTATGTGTTCAGTGGTAGAAAGAAAGTCATACATGTTTGGACCAACATGAAGGTGAATTTTGGGTGCATTATTTCTTTAAGTCCCTAAAAGTTTAATGTCAGTAATTACTTTATAGCTGAAACCCAGATTAAATTGGTAATAGCTTACCTACACACCATGATGTCATGTTAATATACCCAGACACTGACAAAAGACTCTTTCTGAAGAGTAAGTGAGCTTTCATCTGGCCTGCTGACTTCAACACTCTAGTAGAGAAGACATAGTTTAAGGTGCCGCAACATGGTATGGCACCATGGCCTATATACATTAATGACTGATTTAGCACAGAAGTAATCGTGTTTAATGTCCACACCCTGCTCTACCTCAGGAAAGAATATAGTGCGCTATTACTCCCATCAAACATGGCTGGAATTACAGAGGAACATTCCCTGCATGCATTGCTTTTCTCAAGGTCCCAGGAAAATCCCTCCACGGCAATCAAACACTATGTTTTTTATTCTACATATTCAGTAAACAGAAAGATTTTAGATAGTCAGATAGGCTTCAACAGATGTTTCAAGCCATACATTTAAATTGAATGCCTCCATGATGCTTTTTGAACCCTGCTAAAAGACTTAATGTAGAAGACATGCTGGTTTGGAGCAGGTCTGAAGCTGGTGGACCAGCAAAACTCAGCTGGTAAAGCTGGTCAACCATGTTTCAAATGGAAATTAGACAATTCTATCTCTGTAACAGTTTTCATTCATTTAATTACAAATGAAAATGTTTTAGTGAGATTGTGTAACAGTCGCATGTAAACTGTGTTGTGGCAGCTGTATGTTCAAGCTTGCTTGTTTTTAATTAACATGTACTCTGTGTAGTTTGTAATATTGTTTTTCCATTCCCAAGGCCATCGTTGTAAATACAAATCTTGTTCTTAAATGACTTGCCTGGTTAAATAAGGTAAAAGGTCAAATGAGTTAATAAAAGTTAAAAAGCTGTGTAGACATACAAACCTGTTTTTATTTTTACCCTCTAAACTTCTTTTTAAGCAGGTTATCCACATACCCGTAAAGTGAACATATAGCATTTAAGAATAAAGCCACACAAATCCAATAGCTCTTTTCTTTTTGAAAGTCAAAAGCTCCTGAAGATTTCAAAAAGCCTTCTAATAGAATAACTGTAATTTATGCATTCTCACAACCAGGAGGGCAAAGAACAAAATTCAGAGTATGACTTTAAACATGCGCCCTGTCGAATTTTTCAACTCTCGGTTACACAAGTCAGACAGAATAAATGAATCTCTAACTGAAATAGATGGACACATTCTTGCATATATTATGAAGGCATGTCAAGGTTAAAATGTCTTTGCAAACTTTTATTTTTTTAAAACTTTAATATTGGAAGACATTTAGAGAAAAAGGTGTGTATACTGTAGATATGTTATTGTCTTGCTCAAAATGTACCAACAAATTGTGATGATATTGACAGAAAGTTGTCTTACCTGGCTGGTCAGGTATTGTGGGTATTACTGTGAGTGTTGGATTAGATGTAGATGGCACTGTAGTTAAAGATGAGTTGTCTGTCTGGCTCGAGACAGTAGCAGCTGGCATTGTGGGCAGAAAGCTTGTCACAAGTAGCACTTGGGACAGTAAAATTACAGTGTTGACTGAGCTGAGAGAGTAAGCAAAGAGGGCCAGCAACCTCCTACTGTTAACACCTCTATTATTAGATTTATAGCTTCAGAGAACATACTGGTTTTATTGTATTATTATGCAAAATAATACAAAGTCTGTTAAAATTACAAGAGGGTGATATAGTGTACATCTAACTAGTATATACAGTATATATGTATATGTATATGTATATTACATTGAAATGTTTTGATGTGATAATTAAATACTGATTATTCTTTTATTGTAGTTGAATTTGATACTATTACAGATTTTATGATCATATATCATACTATACTTGCATTGCTAGTATATACTGTATTTCACCACAAAGCTAAGCAAAGGGGTGAATCAATCACCAATCGTGTCAAGAAAATGTCTGGGTCATGTTTCACCCCATAAAGAAATAGGATATGAATTGTTTTATTTTTTTGCATTGTGACATAATTTTCATTATTTCCACAATTTATTAAATTTCCCCTGATCAATTCTTGTTACGGTATTGCAAAGCAATCCCACTGTCATTGTTGTAACAGTAATAACAAAAATACTTTTTCTTTCTTTATTTATTTATTTATTTATTTTGTATGAAATGTATTTATTTAAATATTATCAAATGTAGTTTGCGTTGATTTAAAAAAAAAAAATACAGTATTTTTATCTAATCTTTTTAAGTGCAAAAAATCTTGATGGTCCTAAAAAATAGGGTTACTTTTCATTTTGGGGTGAGACGTGAGCTGGACATGTTTTCATTCAAACCTAAAGTTCTCTAAAGCACCACATCTATGCTAATTATAAAAGGCACACTACTGTCTCCCTAGTACACCAATGCAAAGCAACTTTAAAGTCAACATGAAATGAAACTGTACCCTGTTTACCTTTTTAATACACATTCCCAGACATCACCAAGCCCTCCAACCACCTGCCTCTGTGCTGGTATGTAACACCCACTTTTTATGCTTAATTCAATTCCCGATGGGTATTTCTTAGTGAATATCCTGTTTCAGATATGTCACATTATGGAAGTAAAATGTACTGCAAACAGCATTTCATGTTGACTTTAATGGAAAACAGAGAGCTAGGACCACTTCCATTAAAAATTACATCGTAAATCAAGACACAACATCTATTCACCAGTGTAACTACTCTAAGATGCCAATGCAGTATCTACATGTCACCTGCTGTATTGGTGAGGGAGTCAGGGATCAGGGATCTGCCTGTAGAGGCCGATGGAGCAGTTGATGAGTCAGTGGTGGTGGCCGTGTCTAGTCAGCAGAAAGAAGGATGAGCTCTCCAGTGCAGGGATCAAATACAGCGACAGTATCGCCCATCAGAGTTTAAATCAGCCTGATCTCAGCTATTCACTGACCACAATAAAGGGCACAACTAAAGACACTTTCCTGCAGGCTACAGCATTAAAAACAACATGGTACAAGAATGCAAGCCAGATGAGCACCCTCACATGGACACCAACAACACACAATGCTTTTCACTGGGTGAACAATGTGCATCTAAATGCATATATATATATACAGTATCTGATACTCTGCAACCCTTAATTATTTATTGTCAATAATTTACAACTGTGCATGAAAATCTTCTGTAAATTGTCTCCTCATCCTCATCTCCTCTTCATCTCTGACACCCAAGGGCGCTCTCGCTTCAACACACGTTGTGTAGTACTGCACATGTTGTGTTGCTGTTGCTGTTACCATTTTTGGGAGTAAAGAGTAGTCCTCCCTTTGATAGGTGAATGTCCCTAATGCCCAGGTTCCACGCATCTCCTTATTTTGCACTCCACAATAATGGTGAACCTCATTAGATTCAGTTAATGCTTGTCATTGGCAGGACCATACACAGGGCCTCCGCTGTCTTCTCTGATCCTGGAAACGTTCATCTTGACCAACAGAGCAGTTTGTGAAAACTAAAAGTGAACACCTGTTGAACAAAGCTGTGATTGTGTAAAATAAATAGATAGTTCAACACTAAATTATTGCAAAACGATGTCTAATTAATTAGGTTAATTGTGTATAAACTTTTCCAGCGAGGTAAATTACAAATGTCTATAAAGTTACGCAGAAATATTATGAAGTTACACTGACGAGCAGCACTTTACGGTCACATTTCAGAACCTCGCACATGAACAGCAACTCAAGAAGCACTTAAAGCGACTCCTCGCACCTTTATTTTAGGTGTAGTTTTGCGAAACGCACATAACAAATTATGAACGTTTGTAAAATTGCCCATAGAAAACCTCTTATGCACTAAGATCAAGATATCGTTATAGGGGCCCAGATCAAAATTCAAAATCTAATCCTCCACAGCAGTCAATGTAAGTGCAGCGTAGTTCTAGCGGGAAGACAAGCAGCTGTACATCATCGCACCATTAGCTAGGTAACTCCAAGCGAATCACATGCAAGTCAATGCTTTATAAGTCTGCTCACAATCTATCACATTGCAACCTCCACCACCCCACCACTACAGTTGAGTTCCATCCTGCACGGGGCTTGGCTCCTTACCCCTGCCTCCTATCTCCAGCAGGATATGACGTTCCGAGTACAACTTCTTCGGACCCCCAGACTGGGCTTACGCCAAAGGTATACATTACATTTCTGTTATTTATTTATCAAATAAATGTCATCTTAAATTTCACTCAAGTCTGCAAGTCTTCATGATAGAAATTGAGTTCACCAAATCATAACCACATATCAGACTAACCAGAAATAATCCTATGCAACTGCTATAACCTATAGTCATTAACACATATTTTTCACCGTATTCCCATCGTTACTTAAACACAAATTCCATGTGCCCCGCCTTCTGAATCTCCACAAATTTGTTATCAAAATTGTTACATTGGCCTCTTATCTACTGAAATCAGAAATTAGCCACTGATGACAGCATAATGATCTTTCTTTTCTTGTACTGTACAGCACTATTATCAACCATCTCTCTCTCTCTCTCTCTCTCTCTCTCTCTCTCTCTCTCTCTCTCTCTCTTTATTTTATTTATTTCTTTTTTGCTTCTATTAAAGAGAATTTTCCATGGGCAGACTGTTCATTCTAAGCAGGATAGTTTTATGTTTGAAGCTCATTGTATGCCTATGGTGTTTAAGAGACCATCTTTTTTGGTACCATGCCACAAAAACATAGTAATAATCCCATGATGCTTTTCGTGAAGGTGTAAACAAATCTCAACCACAAACCCCTTTAATGAAAATCACACATGCTCACAATGCTAACACGATGATAATCGGCTCTATCTATGCCAATATTCACGGTTCTGTACGTCAAATATGAAACGTGGCATTCAGTGTCTCATGCATGGTTAGTCTGTTCACTGCCCTCCAACCGTAGCAGCAGGTGTAAGCGTCTTCCCTCTGGAAGTGGAATGACCATGTCAGCTCACACTGAGCCAGGGCTGATGGGAGCTTTGGGATTCAGCGTGGGCAGCCCACAGAGAGCACCGCAGCAGGCCGACACTTCCTGCACTCTGGCATGTTGATGTTTTATTAAGGCTGTGTCCTTCCCCAGTGTTTCATAATTAAAGCACGGCTGAAGACACTGTTCCCTAATTCCATGAGCGTAACCAGTGCATGTGAGTAACTAATAGAGTTTATTATATTTATCCATTTTACTAATGAAAAATGTCACATATTACTTACAGATGTTTTATTTAGTGTTGAGTCTGAGTGGCGTAGATGAAAATAATTTCTCATAGGCTCTCTGTAATAATTTGGTGACAATACATTTTCGCAAAGACAAATGTACATTTTTAACCCTGCTGTTATATTCTGATCATTTAAACCAGTGAAAAACTATAATTTATCTTCTTCTATTCCATAAAAAAAAAAAAAAAACAATTCCATCAAAATGAAATGACTAAATGTAACAATTTTACAGTTTTACAGTTTAATTAATTGAATTTTGGTAAATATTACGTAATGGTAAATGATGAAATTTCGACTTTTCGGATCAAAAAGACCCAAACATAACAGTAATGCCTTTGGATTCAACACAACAATGAATAAAGAAATACATCGTTTTTTATATTGACATTTTTTACGATACGGTAATACTTTACAATAAGCTTCCATTTGTTACCATTAGTTAACAACATTTATTATCATTAACTAACAATGAACGACACATTTACAGCATTTATTAATATTAGTTAATGTTAATAACAACATATACTATTACATTTTTTTATTCAAAAGTTGTTTTTGTTAACATTAGTTAATGCACTATGACCTTACATGAACTAATATTTAATAATTTTATTTATATTAACTAACGTTAACTGAGATTAATACACGATTTAATAAATATTGTTAAATGTTTGTTCATGGTACCTAATGCATTAACTAATGTTAACAAATGGAACCTTATTGTAAAGTGTTACCTATGATACTTGTTTATATTTATGCATTGTCAGGTTGTTTTTGGTGGTTACTAGGGCATTGCTAGGGTGTTGCTGGGTGGTTGCTTACTGTCCCAAGTCAAAAAAGACATTCTATACCTGCATCTGAAATTACGTACTGTCAGAGAATGTACTGTTTTTGATGACGCATCCATCCATCCATCCATCCAACCCCTGTTATAAATGTAACTTCCAAAACTTCCTTTGTGAACTTCTGCTTTAAGTGTATCTGACTCGATTAAGTTATGTATTTCATTGTCACAGGTGACTGCTGACATGCCAAAGTTGTTTGAGGTGAACATTTTTTAATAAATAAGCAAAAAACTAAAAGGATTACAACTATCCATGCTCTTTTATTTCCCCACATTCCCAGACATGCTGTTCAGTTTCATTTCCACACAGAATGAACAGTAGAGGTATTATCATACAGTACCTTTTAACAGGCTGCTAATATAATTAGTCTCTCGCAGTGAAGTCATGCTTTCTAGACAAAGAGTGTGTTTATGCACGTATGTATGAGTGCCAGGCTCTCTATTGAGCAAGGAACTCTGTAGAGGTACACTGAGCTGTGAATGGGTAACAGGAGGGCAGGCATATGGCCACAGGGGGTTAACGTGAGAGCTGGAACACGGGCAGATTTCTCATGTCCAACCCCCCCACCCGCCATCTGTCACTGAACCAGACCAGAACCAAAAGTGCATACATAGAACTAGCTAATCTCATACCACTCTTTTTTACATGCTAGAGAATATAAAATAGGATACACTTGCAAGCTTGTGAATAAATGGCTCTGTTCCAAAACCTAGAGAGCTGCATAAGCAGGCAGCATTTTAAGGCATCATAGCACTCTCCCGATGCAAAAGTTGCTTCAGACGGTTGGCAGTATGATGATTCTGCCTTCTCTAAGATACATTTGAGCCAAATTCTAAGGCAGCATTGCATGTATCCTTAGAGAAGACAAACAGAATGCATCAAAATAAGCTTCAGTGAATAAAATCAATTCAAGATCATAGCAGAATTTTTGGGGGGTAAGTAATTAAATACTGGAAAGTTTAGTTTAGTTTTAGGGCTAAACTTTTAGCCTTTAGGACAGTATATTTTTTAAGTTTAGTCTAATATTCATGTGTATTATATATTCCCTGCTTAAAAAAACAAATGTGAGACCAGCAAACCATCTTTGACCGGTTTAAGCTATTTCTTTTTGTTCAGGAGTGCTTTTATGCTTATTAGAGCATATAATTAGCTTAGCAACATGTCATAGAGATCAATTGTGATTCGAGCGTTAAGTGCTTTCAAATGAGGAATGTTACTGGATATGTGTGACGAATATTATTTGTATGATTTGAGTTACTGCCTATGTACAGTGTTCCAATTCAGTCACTTATGAAGTTCCATTTGAGTTAGATTGCTTTATTCGAAGGTTCACTAGGTTATGGAAGAGAGCCATTATCTTGCAGTAATTATGAATAATTTCAACTTTATTACATACAGTTGCTCAGTGATTCTTCAAGATACTTTTCCCTATGCAGTGCCTTAGACACTGGGGCATAAGGACCTGCAATAACATTGCCCTTGCTGGATAAATGTATGAGAGTTATTTTTAGTGTGATGGGAGGCCCACAAGATTAATAAACATTCATCATCCATTTCCTCAAATTCCTGCCCTCCATCTTTCTATATTCTCTATATTGTTCTCTTTCTCTTTTACTCGCTCTGTTTTCCTGTCTGTCTTCTTCTCCTTTAGGACAATGAGAGCTTTCTATCAGTGTTTCAACCAAATGCTCTATCCAGGGAGAAGACACTGTATGTGAAAGAGGATTGGAATAAATGGTAATTCCATTCCTCTTCATATCTCTCATTCACTAAAATCGAATAAAACAAAATTAGATATATTTAAGCTTCAATCCAAGGATCTTTGAAGAGCATTGCAGTAATGATGGCTTGATTTACCCCTGAAGCTTGGATTCTGATAACCTTCCCCGTTCCAACAGGAAGAGAGCAGAGAGGTCACTACTGCTGTAGTCTTCAATAGACAGACTTTTGAATATCGCTGCAGAGTCTGGTCTAGTTTGCAGGTTATTCAGGCCAAGAACCACCCACTTGAACAGGAAGAGACTTGTACAGCTATAAGTAAAAAAATAGAGCTTAATTTGTTCTAATGAACTGTTCAGTGGCATGTACATTTTAAATAGTTATAAAAGATACCACAAAATTAGAATCTTGCAATTTCACCTGCCATTGATATTTCTATGTACAATGTGCATTGGAGAGACCATATTTGGTATTGAGGCTGAGACTAGTTTTAGAATCTATTCAGATTTCAACATGGTCTTGAAATAGTCTCCTCAGTCATTGGTTAGGGTATCAAAATGTTCCATTATTCATCAGGATGAATGATACAGTGTCACATAAATACACATGAATACAAGCATACATAAAACATAATATTTCGAGGACAAATGCTGACCTATTAAAATCTGCAATGCCATACAGGAAATGTACTGTATATTATAGTTAAATTTGCCAATTATGAGGGACTTTACTCAGCACAGAAGCTGCATCAAAGCAGAAAATGTACTGTGTGTTGTAATGAGGGGCTTTGCGAGAAAAGAGAAGGATGTTGTGGGACAGTAAGCCAATGAAGCTGCTGGAGGACAGGGGTGATGTGGTCACGGGAATGAGTAAGCAGGCGTGTGGCAGATTTCTGGATGGACTGAAGTTTATTAATGCACCATAAAGAATGCTGTTGCAGTAGTCAATTCTGGAAGTGATGAAAGCGTGGATCAAAGTTTCAGCAACAGAGAAGGAGACTGATGGATGGAGACAAGCTATGTTTTTTAGGCAGAGAGGTTGTAAATGTGTGAAGAAGGCACCAGAGTGGAGTTATTGATGGTGAGGTAGAAGTTCTGAATGGTTTTGATGAGGGATTTAGGACAGATGATGATCATGTCTGTTTTACCACAGTTTAATTTTACTTGCATCCATGATTTAATTTCAGTGATGCAGTTGGTCAGAATGGAATGAGTTGCAGTGCTGATGGATTTAGTAGAGATGTAGAGCTGGAAGTCATCAGCATAACAGTGGAAGGGGGCCAAGCACCAAACCCTGTAGCATGCCTTGGGACAAAGGTGAAGATGAGGAAGTGCAATGGTTGAGATGGACAAACTATTGTCTGTTTGTAAGGTATGACCTTAGCCAGGAGAGGACAGTGCCAGTGATGTTGAGAGAAGGATGTTGTGGTTGATGGTGTCAAAAGCTGCAGTGAGGTTGAGGAGGATGAGGATGTTATGGTGACCAGAATCTGAAGAATGGAGGATGTTGTTGGTGACTTTGAGGAGGGCTGATTCTGTACTATGCCATGAGCGGAAACCAGATTGAAATGGTTCAAACAAATCATGAGAGTTAAGCTGGGCTTTGAGTAGGGAGGTGACAACACATTCCAGTATTTTTGACTGAAAAGGGAGATTAGAGATGGGATGGAAATTTCTAATGACATCAGGATTTAGTTCAGGTTTTTTGAGGATGGGAGGAACAGCAGCCAGATTGAGTGTTTGGGGGACTAATCCAGAGCTGAGGGAGGAGTTAATGATTTCTGTTATGAGTGAGGAAATAGCTGGGAGACAGTCCTTGACAAGATTAGATGGGATGGGATCCATAACACAAGTGAAGTTTCTCATTCCTACCATAATATTGGCCAGCACCCTTGGGGACACAGGTTAAAACTGAGACAGGGACTGGGTAGTAAAGTGGGGCGAGATAGGTGGGGAGGTAGTAAGGGCAACTGAGGTGGTCAAGTTGCTGTAGATGGTCTCAATTTTGTTTGAAAAAATGAATGAAAAGAGTTGCACTTGTTAACTGTGAAGGCTTTGAGGTGTCACTGGGTCTGAGAAGTTTGTTTATTGTAGAGAAGAGAGCCTTGGTGTTGGTAGAAACAGAATGTATGAGATCAGAGTAATAGGTAGTCCAGGCTTTGTTGAGAGTGTCTTTATATTGTTGAATGTAATCTGTGTAGGCTAGAAGATGTACTGTTAGACCAGTTTTCTTACAAAGTCTTTCAAGCTGACGCTTATGGGATTTAATTTGGTGAAGTTCTGGTTTATACCTATTTTGGTTATGATGGGAGCCAGCTGATCAAGACAGGAGGAGAGTGTGTCATTATAATAGTTGATGAGGTCAGAGGGATTTACAGACAGCAGGGGTGGGCAGGCAGACATTTTACTGGCATGAGATGCCGAAAGAGCTGAGGGAGTAACATATATCTGAAGGATATTTTACGTTTATCTTTTGGAATGGGTATAGGGATGTCCATAGTGATTATCAAGTGATCAGAGATATTGCAGTTGAGGCTAGAGAGATGATGTTTTGCAAGACCAGTAGAGCATACCAAATCCAAGATGTGATGACAACATTGAGGGAAATTAATATATTGTGTGAAGTTGAAGCATTTTAGCAGTTCCAAGAATTCTATGTCATCAATGTGAATATTAAAGTCACCCAGGAGATGAACAGAAGGTGAGATGGCACAGAAAATCTGAAAGAATAGAGGGGTTTATGGGGGTAGATAACGGCAGTAACCAAAGGAGTGGGACCAGAGAGTTTGAAGGCAAGGTGTTCAAAGGTATAAGCGGCAGAAATAGAGATGGTGGTTGTTTTAATGTCCTTCCTGTACACAGCAGCAACACCACCTCCCCGTTCAATCAGAATTCAGAAGTCTTTTCTTGTTAAGCGAACGAATCCTGAGCCAGGGCAGTTTCAGGTGGCATTGTTTGTAGTTGGTTGAGAGGACTGAGGAAGGGGATGGAGATAGTGACGTAATGAGGAAGTAGGGGTGTGGCAGGACCATAGAGATGGAATGGAGTTTGGGGACATTATATTATATGTCAACATGTGTCCAAAGCCTCTGTTTACAGGAGAGCCTCTGCAGAGTATTTCAACATCTTTGGGAATATCCATGCTGTTCGGACGCAGGCGATTACTGAAGTTGTAAAGATCTGAAGTGAAGTACAATGGCGGCATGGTCCGGATGAGGAACATTAGCACAAAGCTAGCGTTAGCTTGTGACCAGAATCTGGGAGTACATGGAAAAATAAGCAATATGCACCCCAGGAATATCCACAAGATAATCTACAGCATAAAATTGGCAAGACAGAAGCAATCCAGTAAGGAAGAAAGGTAGCCTGGAAGGACTACCAGCCTATTAACCATACAATCCTCTGTGTGTAGTCCATCCTCTGCTTTTTTTATTGAAGGGATTTTGTCATTCAGTCTTTCACTTGTTTTGAGATCCTTCAATTATTTGGATTTAATCAATATTTTCACCATATTTCAGAGTTTCTCTTCCAATCAAAGTTATCACCTCCAAAAACACTTCCAACAGGGAAAAAAATCACTGCATTTACACTTCAAAAGAGTTAATAAATCACAGTAGAAGTGGAGAATTCACATTAATGTCTACTATAGCGCCCCTTGCGTCAACATTGAGAATGCAACATGTACTTGTATTCAATTATGGATTGTGAACATGCAATTTGGAACACAAGCCAACGACGTAAGAAAGCAAGCTTTTTTAGCTAAAAGTGTCTTGGTGTTGCGGACTTAACTAATAAGGCAACACGACTTAACAACATTTTTTTAGTAGCTCAGCTGTTTCAAAAATAGTGTAGCTTTTCCAGTAAAAAGCCATTGTTTTCCAACGAGTAGAGTTTTTAATGTCACATTAGCTGTGCCTACTATTAGAGTATGTACTGCATTTTGATGAAAAACATACTTCTTGGCTTTTAATAAAAGTATGTTCTTTAGGTATGTGGGTGATTATTATGAATACATTTCTGGACATTCTTCATCCTGAAACATGGTCATTGTTCCATGACCCGAATATATGATGTAGCAACAACAACCACAAAATTATTTTTCTCTGGTCTTTTCAAAACAAGTAAAATTTAACTGCAAGTAACAACTTTCTTGATATATATAGTACAATACTTACACAGTTGAAAAGAGATGACTCACTCACCTTTTTCTGCAGTTTTCTTTATTTAATTTCTTTTTACAATCAGCGTTTTGAAAATTCCTCATCTCTCTTGTAATTACAGGATGGTAAAGTGTCCAGTGAATGCACACTTCCGAATCTCGCTGGATGTAGTTGGTCATCCGGCTATTTCTCTTCTACTGTTATATAAATACATATTATATAAAGATTTGGACATACTACTCAATTAGGGCTGGGAAATTTGACATGTTAATTTATGAGAATATTTTTAGTTTGTTTGACGTGTTAAAAAAATGAATGCAATTAATGCAATATCCTTATATTTTTACTTTCTGAAACTTCACACGATAGGAGAAAGGTGTCCCAAGTTGTTTCTGGCAGGCTACTTAGCCTTACAGGTAAATACTTAGGGTATCAGCTGCCTGCCAGTAACAAACCCAGGCACATTTGTACAATGGGCAAAACATTACTAATATTTTTCCCCACTTTGACTAAAATTGGCATAAATAAACTTTCAGGAGGCACTTGCTCGACTCAACTGCACATCCAAGCACAAAAACTGATTGTGTAGGGCAGTGCGCGCTTATTCATTTCACACAACGCATGTCCCAGGCATAGTTAACACGAGAGTGGATTTACTGTTCAAAGAATGAAGACCAGGCATGCAAGCTGGCATATCTTTTCGCATCACCTGAAACCGCTCACCCACTTTCATCTGAACCACTGTCAAATGCGAAACCGTGTGAGAGAGACCCAGCGTGTGCATGATAGAGACTGAGAAGGACCTAGCCGTTCAGCAAGCTGCAGACAGGCATACATGTAGAGACTTAATGGCAGCCAAAGAGAATAATATTTATAAGATTTTAAACTTCAGCATTCAATATGTTTTATATCTGTACGTATAGTGGCTAATATTGCACTGGAAATGTACACTTAAGTTTCTCTTGACAATTAAGTTTGATATGAATTGAAATTTAACATGTACATATTTAAATTAAAAGAAATGTAATAAATATTTAAAATAAATGATGACTTTCAAACTTATTACAAGTTTTTTTAGACAAAGTATATAGTAAATGTATTTATGATGATTTATTTAAATTTGGTGTAATGTATCAGGTATCATAATTTACTCGTGATTAATCGCAATTAATCACAGAAAAATATGCGAATTATTAGTTAATTTTTTTTAAATAGATTCACAACACTATACTCAATTGACATATTGCTTTTGGCATACTATATAGTAGGGAAGTATGCATATTAAAACAGGGCTAAATTGCCCAAAATAATATCACTGTCTGTTGCCATCAGCAATACTATATCAAATCCCCGGTTCACAACTTGTGGATTGGACCCCTGTTGCAAAGTTCACAAAGTACCCCAAAGATTTGTAGTGTTCCATTTGCATACTGATCTTTTTTCTCCCTGTGAAAGATTTTCTGAATTCCAAATAATCTAAATTCTTTATTTTCATCTTGGAAATGATTGAAAAAAATGACATCACAAACTCCAAAATTAGGGCACTCTGACAGGTCCTAATAATATTGAATTATGGAGTTATTTCAACATATGACATGAAATAATATATTAATGTGTCTTCTGCATGTGTGTTTGATGGCAGGAAGCAGGACCCCGAGGCAGTGTGAGAGTCCACAGCCTGACACACACTGTGATAAATTGCTTTCACTCCAATGAGTGTTACTATTTGGTCAGAGGTTGAATGGAAAAGCTCTTCAGGACTCTTGCAAAAAATGTCAGAAAGAAGAAGAAGATGAACAAGAGAAGCACTGTGAGACCAGGAGGTAATAACACCATAAACCAGCACTTTGATACTGGGGAAACCGGGGCTAGTTGTCACACTTACTTAAGCAAAACATTTTTTTTTTGTCCATTTCTTACCTTAAATTCTTGACTACAGAAAAGCTATTGTGCGTTTCACCATTATTGCCCAGAAGAAGAAAAAAGATACACTACATATAAAGAGATAGTTCACCCCATAAATTAAGATTTTAAAAAAAACTCTGTAGGTTCATACAATGCAAGTGAATGGTGATCAGACCTTTTTGGTCCAAAAATCACATAAAGCAAACATAAAAGTAATCCAAATGACTCCAGTGTTTAAATTCATATCTTTAGAATAAATATAATAGGTGTGGGTGAGAAACAGATACAAATTTAAGTGTTTTTGTTACTCTAAATCTCCACTTTAACTTTTACTTCTGAAAGTCACATGTGGCACCTTTTTAGTTTCACTTTCACATCTGAAAGTGAATGTGAAAGTGAAAGTGGAGATTTAGAGTAAAAAGGACTTAAATATTGTTCTGTTTCTCACCCATACCTATCATCTCAATTCTGAAGATATGTATTTAAACACTGGAGTCACATGGATTACTTTTATGTTTGCTATATGTTATTTTTGGAGCTACAACATTCTGATCACCATTCCCTTGCATTGCATGAACCTACAGAACTGAGATATTCTTCTAAAAATCTTAATTTGTGTTCTGCTGAAGAAAGAAAGTCATACACTTCTGAAATGGTGTGAGGGTGAGCAAATGATGAGAGAATTTTCATTTCTGGGTGAACTATCCCTTTAAGTAGCTTCCCCAACACTGGTAATAGACACAAATGAGACCTGAGAATCTGGGCAAATCTGAGTTTGTTGAAAATTAAACTTTGTGAAACTCCAGAGGAGACATGAGAGATTACTAGGGTCTTCTCAGGAGAAAAACCTAAGCATCAAGAGAACTAAACACAAGTTTGCTCATATTTTAATCTCATTGCTGTCTTGAAGAAACAAATGAGATATATACAGAAATAAATTCAGAAATTCAGACGGATACATCTTTTTAGATAAAAATACATCTTTTCAAAAATCTTCAAATTTTGCTAAATAATTTCCATCAAATTTTCCTTAAAAGACCTGTCCTCACCTCTGATTGTCAACAAAACAGCCATAGTCCACCACAAAAACGCTGAAATCTCTAATAACCTTGAGGACACCCTCATACATCACAACGCAACATTAGAATTCTTTCCATCTCACATCACATGAAACATTTATGAAGAAAACTGTGGAAAAATGCATCAGAATTCACTGTGACAGTTAAGGGACAGATGATAACAAGAGTCTTGTTAACGACATGAAATAAAGAGGCCAAAAAGAGTGATGGCAGGGGAACTGACAACATGAAAACAACAGTCAGCGCATTTCATTAGCATGTCACTTACTGCCAGAAGTTCCCGAAGCCTCACCTGCAAATGAAAAAGAGGAAATAGGAAAAGAGTTAGAGAGGGTTGCAAAAGAAGATAAAACAAATGAGAAAGGTTTACTCATTCATTTTTGAAAACACTCTAGTGGGTTTGTTTTATTTATTTCTCTATCAGTCTAGAAGTTTCTGCCAGCACATCTAAAAGTGAAAAAGACAAACCCTGTCTCGCTTGTGCAGGCAGTGAATGTACAGTGGTGTACAGTGCATTCAGAAAGTATTCAGACCCCTTCATTTTTTTCAAATGTTGTTATGTTGAAGCCTTATGCTAAAATGCTTTAAATTAGTATTTCTTTTTCACATCAATCTACACTCCATAACCCACAATGACAAAGCAAAAACCAGATTTTTGATAACTTTGCAATTTGATTAAAAATAAACAATTAATAATCACACTGACATAAGTATTCAGATCCTTAGTACTTAGTGGAAGCACCTTTGGAAGTGTTTACATCCTCAAGTCTTTTTGGGTATGATGCGACAAGCTTTGCACACCTGAATTTGGGGATTTTCTGCCTTTCTTCTCTGCAAATCCTCTCAAGCTCTGTCAGGTTGGATGGGGACTGTCGGTGGACAGTCATTTTCATATCTCTCCAGAGATGTTTGATTGGGTTCAAGTTTGGGCTCTGGCTGGGCAACTCAAGGACATTCACACAGTTGTCACTAAGACATGCTTGCGTTGTCTTGGCGGTGTGCTTAGGGTCATTGTCCTGCTGGAAGGTGAACCTTCGGCCCAGTCTGAGGTCCTGAGCACTCTGCACCAGGTTTTCATTAAGGATATATCTGTATTTGCTGTGTTCAGCTTTCCTTCAACTCTGACCAGTCCCCAGTCCCTGTCCCTGAAAAACATCCCCACAGCATGATGCTATCACCACCATGCTTCTCCGTTGGGATGGTATTGCACAGGTGATGAGCGGTGCCTGGTTTCCTCCAGACATTACGCTTGGAATTGAGGCCAAACAGTTCTGTCTTCATTTCTTCAGACCAGAGAATCTTATTTCTAACAGTCTGAGTCCTTCTCCCCCGATTGCTCAGTTTGGCCGGGAGGCCAGCTCTAGGAACTGTCCTGGTTGTTCCAAACTTCTTCCATTTAAAAATTATGGAGGCCACTGTGCTCTTAGGAACCTTCAATGCAGCCGAATTAGTTTTGTACCCTTCCCCAGATCTGTGTCTGTGTCACAATTCTGTCTCTGAGCTCTGCAGGCAGTTCTTTTGACCTCTTGGCTTGGGTTTTACTCTGATATGCATTTTCAGATGTGAGACCTTATATAGACAGGTGTGTGCCTTTCCGAATCATGTCCAATCAATTGAGTTTGCCACAGGTGAACTCCAATCAAAGTATAGAAACATCTCAAAGATGATCCAGAGAAATGGGATGCACCTGAGCAAAATTTTAAGTGTCATAGCAAAGGGTCTGAATACATATTTCAATGTGATATTTCAGTTTTTTTAGTTTTCAAAAAAGTTATCAAAAATATTTGTTCTCCTTTGTCATTATGGGGTATGGAGTGTTCCATCCATCCATCCATCGTCAACCGCTTATCCTGTGTACAGGGTCGCGGGGGGCTGGAGCCTATCCCAGCCAGCATTGGGCGAAAGGCAGGGGACACCCTGGACAGGTCGCCAGTCCATCGCAGGGCCACACATAGACAGACACTCACACTCCACATCTACATCCACATCCACATCCACACCTAGGGCAATTTTTTTGGAGACACCAATTAACCTAGCCTGCATGTCTTTTGGATGGTGGGAGGAAGCCGGAGTACCCGGAGAGAACCCACACAGACACGGGGAGAACATGCAAACTCCACACAGAAAGGCCGGGGCAACCAGGGTTTGAACCCACGACCTTCTTGCTGTGAGGTGACAGTGCTAACCGCTGCACCACCGTGCCGCCCATGGTATGGAGTGTTGATTGATATTAATTTTTTTTTATTTTATTATTTTATTTTAGCATAAGGCTGCAACATAAAAAATGTATTGTTTATTTAATACTTTCTGAATGCACTGTATGTATATATTTAAATCTCTCTTATTTGTGTCTCCTTTTTAGGAAGAAGAGTGAGGTTTACATGTAAAGCTTGTGCTATTCTACCTTCTCTAGTGAGCACAGATGCCCCATTTCCCTACACTGTGAGTAAATCATAGCTCCTTTCTTAGGTGTTTGTGTGAGTATGTGTGTGTATATACCAGGTGCAGAATTCGTACAAATATTTGGGGATCCATTCGGGGTGGGGAGATAGGAGCCGGGCTTCCAGGACTTGGCTTTAAAACCTCTCTCACATGCCGAACAGTCTTGTCCCGTAGTGTTGTGCTCACAGTCGCACTGAAGGGTGCTGTCGCGCATAGAGCACTGACCAGCGTGGAGGTTACACTTACACCTGTGAAAATGAGAGACAGCAACCAATTAGCATGCTAGTTACATTGGAGCCATGGGCAAGGGTAAAATCTGGTTGCCCCCTTGCATTTGTTAGGGTCAGCTGAGGCAGCTCATTAGCTCACCTACTTGGCACAATAAATCAGCTAATTAGTTGAGGGCAGGTGCTGTATCATGACTGAAAACAACAACTGAAAGAAATTCCATAGATCCGTCTGAACCTTTAGGAGTGTGTGTATGTGTCAGTTTTGGGGAGTAACTAACTAAAAGTAGTGACATAGCTTGAGAATAGTAGTTTTTCCGTAACATGCTTTTTCATACATCACTGTTTTAAATGAATTCAGAATTTAGTTTTAAGTAATCTTTATTGGATATTCAGTGTGAAGTGATCTTACAGCATGACTACCATGATTGTTCTTCCGAAGCGTGGAATAGGAAATCGAGCAGAGACAATAATCAAATGCACTCTTCTAAATGGGCCTCTCTCTCCCATTTGTAAGCACAGGGGCGTTTGTTTGTTTATTTATTTTTTTATGATTAATTATAGTGTAAACGGTGTAATTATAGATTTTCATCTATTTTCGATTTTCAATTATCTAATATTACTAGAATAACACCCAGGGCAATCTCAGATTGCACGTGCACTCTCGCAACAGACATGGGGTGCTTTTGTAACGGGAGCCAGCTGGTAGATAGCTGTGCAGTGTGTAAACTAGCGACTGATGCTAGAGGCTGTAGCCTTTAGCCTCCTTGTTAGAGCACCCGCCTCCCACGCCGGAGACCTAGGTTCGAGTCCCGTATGGAGCGGGTAGAACAAGAGCGTCACATTGGTGCCATGACCCGGATGGGAGTGAGGTTTAGGGGGGTGAATGTAACGGGAGCCAGCTGGTAGATAGCTGTGCAGTGTGTAAACCTCACTCTCCTGACCTCAAGAGGGTAGAACAATAGCGTCACACTATAAATAAAGTTTATGTTTATGCTACCGAGAATATTTATAATTGGATGATACTATCAGAATAATTTTTTTCTGTTTAAATTTTCAGTCGCACATAAAGCAAACCTCCCTCTAACCTCCCTCCGCTCTCTAAAAGCAAAGAATAAAAGAAAAGTAAAGATTTTGAATCCTCTGACTGATATGCATTTTTCTGTTCCACACAACACATTTGCCATTTATTTCTCTTTAAATTAGTTTTTTGAGGCAGTGAATGTAAAACTTGGTCAGTTTTGGTCAATGTTCAAATTTACTGCAAATTGTCTAACCATTTTAATTTGTGTCTTTAGCATAGTTTGGAAAATTATTATGAATTGTGCCAAAATGATCGAATTTTGACCGAATTTCTGATTTCATGAATAAATATTAAGCCTAATATTTGGATACATTTACCAGCCTACGCCATGGTTAAAATTGTCTTTAATTTGCTTGGCTATGTCATTTTAATGTAACACATTGCTAAAAAAAAAAAAGTTGGAGCAAAAAAATCATTAATGTACTGGTTGTTTATGTTACATGCTACATGTCACATTTTTGTGTTTTCCCTTGGCACACCCAGAGACTTGTTTCTGGCTACGCCACTGTGTCAGCATTGGATATCTGATTCATTCCGGTCAATCGGTTTGTTAAGGGTCCTTTCTTTAATATGTAAGTTTGGAAATTCTGATTCATTCCAGAGAAATGGTTCGTAGGAAACTGACCTTTTCTATAATATGTAGTGTTGGAAAGTCATTAGGCTCAACCTAAATGGTGTTTTCTCTCATATGTAGCATTGAAAACTCATTCATTTAAGTGAACCGGTTTGCTCAGATGGTTCATGCAAATAAACATATACAAATCTTTTTTATTTTAGGTCTTCTTTTTGAATAGCAAAATCTTTAGTTAAATTCATAGGTTAATTAATATGTTTTTTTACTCGTTTTCAGAATTCAGGTGCATTCTTGTGCTTCAATTGTATTCATATTTTTTTTTTCTGTTTCAGATTAATGCTGTCAGACTTAATTAGGGCCATGACACATTTGTTTTCAAAACCCACATTATTTTAGTGCCAGTAAATTACAGCTCTGATTAAATTATAATTTCTATCATTTGATAGTTATGTTTTAAAAATATATACTTCCCACTTAAATAAATTCAGTGTAGTTGGTTACCTTATGTTAGTGGTTTGTAGTGTAGCTAATTGAGTGTAGTTTAACTACTGTAAATTATAAGTAGCTTGTAGCCTGGCAAACTACCGTTTAAAATGATCTTCCCCAAAGATGCATTGTTAACCGTAAACTTCTAAGTCCAATGCTCTAGTGATTAGTCAGATATTAAATTCATATACTTTGCTAGTATATGAATTTAATATCTAATCCTTCATTATTAACAAGACTCTTCTCATGACCTGTGTTTGAAAGCAATAAAGGCTTTTCTATTGTGTGCTTGTGGATAACGGTGAGTTTGATATATGATGTTTGAAATAACACTCTCAGATTTGTGAGGACAGTAAACAGCTTCTGTCTGCTCTACTCCAAATATAGCAGAAGTATACTGGTGGGGGTGGGGAGGGGTTACCACAAGAAAGAGAGAGGGTGAGTTATGATTATCGATAGTAATGAGAATAAATGGGAGATGTTCAGATGGCCTTGTCTCCTTATCGTTGGCTTTATAAGAAAAATCTGCAGAGCCCCACAAAATGTCGCTTCCCTGCTTTGAGTTTATGAGAAATGTTCCGGCGATCTGACAGCCAAGTTTAAGGATAGTTGAGATTAAAGGGCTGGGGAGGAAAGCAGGTTAGTATGGAAATTATGCGTTTGCAATTACAGTTTCCCTAATCAAATGAGTGTGTAAATCCCAATGCTTTGGAATTTTTTTCGTTCTCACTAGAGCGAACAGCTATCCATTTGCATGAAATATTTATGAAGCTGACCTATATATTTCCATGCGGACAACCATAACCAAACCTTGCATTGCCATATAATGAGGTCATATCTCGTGCTCGCCATCCGAAGATTCTGATAAAAAGCAAGGCCATCTAAACATATGAGACTCCCCAACAAAATGCTGTCTTGTGCCTTTCTAAGTTGCTGTAAATCTATTACTTCTTTGCACAGTATAAATTAAGTATTTGCAAATGGAACCACAGATTTGAACTTCATTTACAAAACATCAAAAACAGGAATTATGAAATTAAATAGGATATGGGGTCATAAAGAAATAGTTCACCCAAAAATGAAAACTTTCTCATCATTTACGCATCCTTATGCAATCCAAGATGTGTATGACTTTCTTTAGTTCAACACAAATGAAGATTATTAGAACAGTTTCTAAGCTCTTTTGGTCCTCACAATGCAAGTGAATGCGTGCCAAAAAATTTAAGCTCCAAAAATCACATAAATCAGCATAAAAGTAATCCATAAGACTCTAGTGGTTAAATCAATGTCTTCAGAAGCGATATGATAGGTGTAGGTGAGAAACAGATACATTTTAAAGTCATTTTTTTACTATACATTTTCCTCCAAAAGGGTCATATAAGAGGGCTGGGGGCCATCTTTGTCTTTGTCACAGGACCCTGTCAAGGTGGCCTTGAATAAGCTGTGGGGGCCACATATTTAAGCATATACAATTATTTGTTTTCAAAGATAATGGGCCCCTGGAGGTCAAGGGCGTCTGAGCACTGGCACCATTGGTCCGGTCCATAATTCACTCATGATCCCTTTAATTAAACATTGTGCACTGTATCTCTTTGCTATAAGGGAACAGTGTACTCTAAACCATATGCGAAGGGTATACAAGCTTTTGGGTTTGTTTTGGCTTTAAAGTAGTCATATCAGTCTTAATTTCGTTTTAATGCCCATATTCCACCCTCACACCGACCCTTAGAATTAAACAAGCTGTATTTTTGCAGCCGTGCCTTTAAGACTTCTATGTAAATGTCCTTTTTGCATATAAAATGAGATAATTCTGTGAGCATACACATACACCAATATAGCACACAAACCAATCAACCTACTGTAACAGATTTTTCGGGAGATCAGTCTATCCGCACAAAGGCTTTTGTGTGCTACCCATTATGCCACACATCCAACAAGATGACTATATTTTTTCTGGTTCCTGCCTCTCCCTTTTCACATCCTCTTTCTTCCTATGTCTCAAACATAGTGGAGAATCGTTTGACAGGCAGAGTGTTATTTTACTCAATTTCATTTACTTTAATTAAGTCTGTTTTCAAAAGCCCAAGGAAACGGTTAGACTCCAACCACCCTCTGGAGGCCTTTAAGCCATAATTAAAATCCAATGTCAATCACAGACTCATTCATTCGGGGTGCTTCACCAAGAGCAAGTGCCCATCAAGTTCCTATCATGACAAATTAATCAGCGGCACATCACTTAATTCCAGAGATCCTCGCCTTAGGGGAGACCTCTCAGATTTTGAGGGACCAGACTCCAGGCGGGCGTTAATCAATTAAAGCACGGCAAGGGCACTTATCATTTTCTGACAAAATCCAGAATTGTGCCTTTATAATCCTCTTAACCAGCACAAGTACAGATTGGAATTTGGACCCACCCTGTGAGGAATGACAAGATCCTGATCAGATTTTGTGTAATGCAACACACTGTTCATATATAGAGGTGACCTCCCAGTCTCATGACTCACTTTGAATGATACAATCAAGTCGGTCTCCCTACACTCCCAAAATACTTATATATTTGCATGTATCTGAACATTTTGCATTAAGATTCAAATGTATTTTTTAATACTTAAAATCAACCATTTTAAATAGTCATTCCATTAAATATTTTAATATTTTAAATATGGTTCCATAATTGTTTATTTGATTACATCATTTGCGATGCTTCATGAGATTGTAGTTCATGCCCTCATTACAGATGTTTAGTAAATACATTCTAGCACCTTTGACTTTTTTGTCTGATTTTCACATATTTTCTTGCTTCAAATCAAAGTTTGTAATGGTTCATAAGTTAGAGCTATTTTATGAAGAATTTTATGAAGTCACTTTGGAAGAAATGAATTGGAAAAATACTTCCGGCTAAAAAAGTGGGGATAAAAAGTGATTCATTGTTGCACAGCGATTCTTTCTCAAAAGATTCTGGATCTACCCACAAAAAAGCAAAGGTATAATCTGAATTTTAATTCATAATTCACTCTATCCCTTTAAACTTTGGTTTCAACCAAAAACAACAAATTATGTGAGCAGCAGCAGCAACACTGCAAAAATGTAGAGAATCTCATTTGCAATGAAAAGGTGCACTTACATGTGGAAGCCTTCCGGTAAGTTAAATAGCAAAGGACAAAAAGGCTGAATAAGCTGTATTTTACAACATCTTAAAGAAAACAGCCAAGCAACATTCTGCATCACAAACTATGTATTACATAGTAGTCACAGTCACCATTCACTTTCATTTTATGGAATAAAGATACAATGGAAGTGAATAGTGACTGAGGCTGTCGTTTTACTAACATCCTCAGAACACAGAAAGTAATATGCGTTTTGAATATATATATTTATTTTTGTGAAATGTCCTTTTAACGTCTGTCTCTGTCTGTATACACTGCTTGTGTTGCAGTATTACAATGCATTCACCAGGCTCAAACATGTAACGTTAGATCAAGAATCTTGCATCTTCAATGAAGTTTCCAGACAAAACCAGCAAATTGTCGCAAGGCATCTGCGGTATTTCGACGTCCCGTGAAGAAACAGCACTTTAAGTGATGTGAGCTCTTGGCAAAAACAACGATACATAGAAATCTGTCTGGTTTGACAGCTGAATAAATGCCTGCTGGCGTTTTGTAAATGTGCTTGGATAGTGAGTGTGAAAACTGTAAGCGATATGCATGCTAGCTTGCAGATTGGTATGCGTTCCTCGTCATCATGAATATTCTAAATTATTGACACCTCACCAAAAAAAGTGCTAAGTAGACAGTCAAATCTTGTGATTAAAAACCAAGGACATGAAATAATTTGTGCCACTGTTAAGGACATAGAGGTCAAGGCTCTTTTGCTCCTATTAAAATACTGGCATCACAGGATGGCTGATGAAGCAGCATGCATGTATCTTTAGCAGTGCTCGAAGAGGACTCGGCTCGGAGATCATTACATTGAAATTTTGGATCCATGGCCAGGCAACTCTTCGGATCTTAATCCCATTGAGAACCTGTGGTCAATCCTCCAAAAGGCGAGTGGACAAGCAGAAGCCCACAAATTGTGATCAAACCCAAGCACTAATAAATCAAGAATGGATCGCACATCAGTCAGGATTTGGCCCAGAAGCTGATGTCCAGCATGCCAGAGCGAATTGCAGAGGTTATGAAGAACAAAGGTCAACAATATGAATATTGACTCTTTGCATAAATTTGTGTTTTTGCCAATAAAAGCCTTTAAAACTTCTGAAACTCTTATCATTGTTTTCCAGAATACCATAGAAACATGTGAAATGTTTCACATACAAATACTGATGCAGCAAACTTTGCAAAACACCAAATTTATGTCACTGCCAATACTTTTGGCCACGGCTATTGTGTATATATATATATATAATGTCTTTTACAGATATTGAAGAATCACTGCTGTGATTCGGCCACAGGCACGAGGCCACAGGTGCTGTGCTGAACACGCTTATATACAACAGTTCAATGAACAAGTAAATTTTTAAAAAATGTATACGGTTATAAAAACACATTTGTGCATGGAACTACTTTATTACGTTGCTGGTTCAAACCAAATGATGCGTCCAAGCCTTCATAAGTAATTCAAACTGTTCACTTCAGAAATAGTATCACGGCTTGTGCTGTTTCTAACAAGTGATGGATGTTTGTGTGTCTGTGTGTGTGTGTGTGTGTGTGTGTGTGAGAGAGAGAGAGAGAGAGAGAGAGAGAGAGATCGAGCATGTGTGATCACCTTTTGCCACACCCAAGCAGAGATGCTGTCAGCGTTCTGAAGATCAGCTTTCTCAGTGGAAAAATAGCAGTCCAAGTGGGGGTATTTCTCCCTGTTTCGCGGTAGCCTGTGCGCAAGAGTCATTCACTAAAGGAACCGCAATGTCCTCCATTTTAAACAGTGTGTCCACTCCAATTTGGAAAGTTAGATAAGTGTAATTTATGTAATTAATCAGTCTGTTGTGTCTTTCAGCTGTGATGAGCCGTAATGCTGAAGTTGTCCATTTAAAGCAGTTTAAAGCTATTTCCTTGCTTTAGTAGTAGTAATACATGCAATCACGAAGAGCTGTTGTATATAAACGGCTGAAGTGGCTTCACTTCATGTCACCTAACTTGCTCATATTACACATAAAAATTATCTTTTGCCACCACCTGCTGGCTAACATATGTAATGTAAAAAAAATACATGTAAAATAAAGACAAACCATAGCTTTTAACACATCTGCATTGCTCTTAAACTTAAGTTTAGAATGGCAAAAACACAAGCGGAGTGATACACACACAGCGAAACGTCCGAGTGCTGATGTGTCAGACCATCGTTGCTCTTGGAAAGTCTCTAGTTCAATCAGATTTGAGGACCGGAACTAACTGTTGTATGTATATATATACAATATATATATATATTGTATATATATACATACAATATATATATACAATATATATATATTATTTTATTTGATTGATTTTTTTTGCACCGGAGTTTAGCACAAAGCAGAGCGATTCAGGCAACTTGGCTGCAGGTTGCAAGGGAACAGTGGGAGGCTTCCTGGGCCTCTGCAGGGGGGCGGAGTAGCGGCATCTTTTTCTGGAGTGTGAAGTGACGTTTCTCTGCCCTGCACACTATGGATCAGTGTCAATTCAGGGCAGCTATATCCAGACACCACAGTGCAGGAGCCACACTGGTTAAGACAGGAACAGATCTCATGGGCATGCTGGATGCCATGCTCTGCTGTTGGGCTGAGATCATCAAACCCCTATCTGGCCATCTGTGGCTGGAGAATCAGGAGTGTAAGATACACATATGGCCCTTAATGCTTAGACACAGCAGAGGAACTCAAACGAGAGATTGAATACTGAAATTTGAGACTATAAGTTTGAGAATATGAGTTAGAAGTTTCTTACATTACTTACTTTAATAACCCAGCAGGAGAATCCATCTTAAAGGGGCAGTTCCAACAAAAATAAATAATCATTTACTTACCTCGTGTTGTTGTTGTGTTGGGGAACATGGTAGTTGCTTATATTTAGATTCATACTTTTGGAAAATGCTCTTATCCAAAGAGACTTAGAGAATAATCAAGGTACGCATTATTAATTATTATTATTATTATTATTATTATTTTGTTTGCGTGTGTGAATTTTCTGGGAATCAAACCCATGGCCTTCATAATGCTAGCACAACCTGGTTATTAGCTGGTCAACTTGCTTTTATTATTGCCAGAAACCAGCTTTACCACATTAAGCTGGTATGACAAGCTGGTAGCAAGTTTGTTACTTGTCCAAGACTTTGAGCCATGGTGCTCATGCAAGTGATGTGGATTCTGGCCTACAATGATTTCTGGTCCCAATTCCCTAGCAATAATTTTCTGCCAATCACTAAGTAAAAGGTGAAAATTAAATAAACATGAAGTTGAGAATTATCTAATGAATATGTAATTCTCTATTTTTCATTACAGGTTTATTTCTTGTAACCTGCCATTCCTAAGGTGACAACGTTCAATTGGCATTTTATACAATTATGTCCTGTGTAGCTAAAGGAAAATGCTGTGGGAATTCTCCCCACGGAGTGTCATTAAGGAAAGTTTATAGAATATCATTAAGAGCCTTTATGCCTTTATGGGACAGAGGGCTAGATTCATTTCAAGATTTGTTTAAATGCGCCAAAGTCTGGCACAAATAAGGGGAGCATGACGCTCTGATGAATAAACAGCAACGGCACTAAACAAACACAGATAGACAGATAAAAGGCTGCTGCTGGAGTCTGTTGCTCTAAAGCAGCTGGAAGCTGCCGTTAATGGGCGCTTGATTTATTTTTCCCACATTCCTCTCTCACGAGACGCCTTGACTATTTATTCTCATTTGCACAGAAGCACTGCCGGCCTCATCATGAGGCACTTACACAAACAAAAACGGATGGAGGAATGACAGGGACAATCGGTGCCCGGAGAGTCACCTCGGGCTGGCCGAGATTGGCCATTATCACCACTACACAACTGACTTATTACCTCCATTTTGAAGCAGGCTGAGAAACAACACTGGAAGAGAATGGGTGAGACAGAACAGCCATTAGGGAACACTAATGTGGATGTTTTTAAATACTCTGTACAGACGGCCTGTTTGAGAAAATGGCCTGCTTTTTTAACAAGCACAAATCATACTTCATAATATATATACTTCTAATATGAGTGTTAGTCTTGCATATAGCCAGACTATTGACTTCAGTGAACTAGGGTTGGGAACCAGTTATTATTCAGAACTGGTTCCATTTTCTTTCTTCTATTTTTTTTTAAATACCGTAACCGCAAGATTGTCAGGACTTTCGGTTTTGTTAACAGTTCATAAATGTGTGTTTTTCCACTGAAGAGGGCTAAACAGCATACTAAAATATTCTTCCTGCTGGGCTATACATCTACATTTATGCCGATCTGCTGAATCTATAGTGTGAAACACATAGCCTGACCAGTGAATCTAATGCGCAAACATACAGCGTGAGCAGTGTAATCTGATTCCCAGACAAATTACTCTAATGAAATGGTTATTTTGAATCTACAGCCCATTTCTGAATGAATGACTCTAAAGAAGCGGTTCTTTTTAATCTAATGTGTAAAACAAACAGCACAAACACTGTAATCTGATTCCTGAATGACTGACTCTTATAATCGTTTGTTTTGTATCTATAGCACAAGACATACAGTGCAACTAATGTAGTCGGATTCCTGAATGAATGACTAATAAGCTGGTTCTTTTGAATCTACAGTGTGAAACACAACATGACCAGTGGAGTCCAGTTATCAAATAAATGACTCTTATGAGCTGGTTCTTTTGAATCAACAGTGTGAAACATACAGCAAGACCACCGTAGTCTGATTCCAGAATGAATGACTCTAATGTACTGATTCTTTTGAATCTACAGCATGAAATAAAACAACACTTGTTATGGGTGTAGTTTTCTGTCATGGAAAATGAATTCAAATATTGGTGAGGCAGTCTCCATGAATAGTTGTACAGAAAATATCATAAAAATAGATGAAAATGTGTATTTTAAAGGATGGGAGGTACAAACTGAACATGACAGCTCTCCATTAATAACATTCTGCTCAGTTAACAGTGTTTAGTCAGAAGATATTGATTTAAAAGAACCGGTATCACACAAGGGCCTTGCTAAAAACGAAGTGGATAATTGGCATCAAATGCTCTTTTTCTCCTCATTGCAATCTTTCCATGGGACTGGAAAAGCTCTGACCTCTGCTAACTATGCCCAATTTAGACTCCTCTGGTGGCGCACCTCTTATAAAACGTTTTTACTTCGCAAGAAGACTGTTTTCATATTCTCAATTATGACGCTCCAACCCATTTCGACGTTCAACGTTTTTGAAGTACAGCTGCTAAAAAAAAAGGTCAGCTGCACAAAAGCTGATACTTCTGTTAAAAGCAGTCACGGGGAGTTCATTTCTCAATGGTCTTTTTAGTTTTTGCTCCCTTCCGTATTTTTTTTACTAACCTGCACCAGAGGACTGGCAAATGAAAAATGTCCCCATGTTTCCCCACTGTAATGCCCGAGAGAGCTGTCTATACAAAAGTACAACTAAAGGGTGGTGGCAGATGAGAGACCTCGCCTCCACATCCATGTTCCACTGCTTCCTCCAGGAGGATTTGCAGTTAAAATGTTGTAGAGATATCAGCGTTGCCATGTCCTCTTATTATAAGCAACTTAAGACTTATTTTTGCTCAAAATTGCTTAGAAATATGGGCAGTCATGGGTTGCGGATTTTGGGTCTTGTTTCCACAATACAGTTGTATATATGTGCTTGCTAGTAAATGACCTCCATAGCACAATCGAGTGTGACCAACCGCTAATAGCAGTTGTCAAATCCTCCACCTTAGTGATGGAGAGATTTATTCATTGATTTGTTTGGAACATTTACAAATACTTGTGAAACATTTTAATTATTTTTGTAAAAAATATATTATTACTGAAAGGACACTGTCTTTGCAGAAAGATGTAAAAGAGTGCAACTGTCAGATAAAATATAAATATAAAAAAATTATAAAAAAAAAGTTTTAACAATATCATATAAACCTTTAAAGACAGACCTATCGTGAGCTCTAAAGTTGTTAATCGATGATATATGCTTTTGTTTAAGCCATCAGTCAGCACAATTTTAACTTGTTTAAGAGTGAAATGTGAAAGCATTGTGAATGATGTAATTGATCTGTCTCCCTACACCACTATATATATATATATATGTATATTAATATTTCCAATACACTTAAATGATAATGTGTCTATATAATTACAATCAATATCTAATCAACATTTTTGATGTGATTGCATCATTTGCAATGCTTCATGGGATAGTTAGTTAGAGTAGTTCATTGCAGTATCAGTATGTACACAGTTTTGTACATTTATCAAATACTTGTTTGCTTCAAATCAAAGTTTGTAATGTTGTGATTTGCCTCAGAGATGGTTGTTTTGGTTCATGGCTTGGAATTATTTTTGAAAGTATTTTATGAATTCCTTACAGGCAAAATGAAAGAGAAAAATTCTTCCAGAACCAAGATAACTGAAAAACAGGGTCATGGGTACTACCATTACCCTTCTTGGTGACAGAATTAAAATTCGGTCACCATTCACTGAGGCTAACATTCTAACATTTAACTTCTCCTTTTGTATTCTATGGAAGACAAAAAGAAAGTCATATTGGTTTGAAATAACATATGGGTTTTTAAATGATGGCAGAATTTTCATTTTTGGACAAACTATACCTTTAATGTGTGTTTAATGCAAGTTTATGCTACAAAAAATAAGATAATTGGAAACAAGCAATTTTCTTTGATCCATAAACAAAGAAACCACAAAAAAAAAAAATGCTAATTTAGGCTTATTTTGGTGAAGTAAGTCACTTATTTTGGGCTTGTTTGTCCGACCAGGTTACTTGTTTTTCTTGCGAGATCTGGCAACACTGAGAGTGAGATACATGGGAGAGAGAGAGAGCACTCCCCATGAGGTGAAAGGCCCTTCCAGTACCACAGTGACTAGCTGTTTCGCTCTGAATTGCAGATGACCTTGAAAGCTTCGGCACTGGCAGCTCCTGTAAATTATTCACACAGGATGCAGAAAAGGGCTTCTTGTGCACTCACAGACGAAAAGGGCAGAAGTCAAAGACAAGTGCCGCCGTCTCTCACGTGGAAGACGTGGATTAACGACACACAGTCGATGAGAGAAGGGGACACCCGCAAATGGAGAGCAAGTGGCCTTGCTGTTGCCTGTGCACATCAAAAAAGTTGAAGGAGAGTCAGAGAGAGAGAGAGAGAGAATAAGGGAGATCCCTTCATAATTAATTCCCCAGATACATCGAGATGGGGCCAATTATTTCCAGAATGTGACTCATCGCCTGCTGCGTCACTGTCCACTGAGCGCTATCCTCTAGTCTAGGCATCCACATGACACAGAATACAATGAGATTTGGGCACACATTATCATGCTTTTTTTCTCTCCCCTTTTTCTCCCCAATTTGGAATACTCAATTCCCAAAGCGCTCTGTCGGAGACTGTCAACCTGCATATCTTATCACATGGCTTGTTGAGTGCGTTACCGTGGAGACATAGCGTGTTTGGAGGCTTCACACCATCCATCGCGGCATCCATGCACAACTCACCATCACCCGTGCCCCTCCGAGAGCAAACCACATTATAGCGACCACGAGGAGGTTACCCCATGTGACTCTTCCCTCACTAGCAACTGGGCCAATTTGGTTGCTTAGCAGACCTGGTTGGAGTCACTCAGCACACCCTGGTATTTAAACTCGTGAACTCCAGGAGTGGTAGTCAGCGTCTTTACTCGCTGAACTACCCAGGCCCCCACACTTATCATGCTAAATGATATCGTGTTTTACACTAAAGTGTATATCGTGATATCGTGTCTTACAACTAGGTACTGTATATCCACGCCATCAGTGGCACCAAACCCCAAACACGCCCACATTTTAAAAACCAGAAAAACAGATAGTCCCACCCTGAACTAACACTATTGTTTGAGCTAATTTTGCTATGTCGGGCCAATGCTCAAACAAACAGAGCAAAGTTTACACATTGTTTACACTTTTCAGCGTTATCAATCTAAAAATGGCTTTATTATGGTTGTCTCTACATATTAAGCTGGGATAGGATCAAGGGTGTAGATTTGGCTTGAACTTTGAGGGGGCTGCAACGTCTTCACGTCATTTAAATGTTTCCACTGATCGTGGTATAATTATTGGGGGGGGTTACATCTACACCCCTGGATAGTTTAAAATCAAACATGAAATCTATTCATGTTACCACACAATTTATTGATATTATCCATATTAATAAGTGAAATTATTTTGCAACAAAATACTGTAGACTTCAACAACAAAAGAAAAGGATCATTTCAAGCATTTAAACATAAGACAATTTATTTTGCAATCCTAAATGCACAATTTTAAGCTTAGTTATGTTTCATTATTTGCATTCAGGATTGCTTTTCCCTTTCTGCCCGCAATCAGAACAGACCTGCAACTCATTTTTGCAGCTTTACTTAAAAAAAAAAAAGAATGTATAAATTCCTCTCACATACTCAGAAGGGCCATAAATACAGTATACTCAAGATACACTGCAAAAGATCTCCATTTCAACTCTGGATTTTATTATTCACATGTCTTCACCAAGGACATACATATGAATCTTTAAGTCAGTCATCAGAACTCTGTCTTACACAGACATTCTGTGTCATGGAGTTTATGATATTATGTGTGGACAGTGAGAAGTATATAATGAACAATATTTTTAAGTGCAGAAGGGGTTTGGACCAGTCAACTGAACAGGAAAATCCCACTGTGATGGCTTTGCGCTAGATACAGTCCCCATACAGAACGGCCAGATGAAATTTTGATGAGCGATGGCGTTCTGATGAAAAATTCTGTTTGCCTTCCTAGGACACCCCCTTTTATTCTGGGCCCCTGGGGTGTGGATCTGGGCAGCGGAGATATTTACGCCTGCGGTGCATGCTTTCAGGGAGGCCGAGCGACCCTAATAGAATTTCAAATATCCCCTTGCGAATGAAAAACCGATGGGAGGACAGATTTCTGTTGTTCCCTCTTTTCTTCCTCAGCCTGCCTGATAACCTTTAGAAAACGATGCCGCAAAAGTAGCATCCTAAAATGAATAATTTGTGCTTTTCTCTGTGGCATTTTTACCCATTAAATCTGCTCATACAATTTTTACTGTGTGCACCATAATTAGGATTTGCTTCAAGGATGCAACTAAACATTCAAAGAAACCAAATGTGGAAGTGTAAGAAATGGTCATTAAAAAACCCATATTGCTCAGCCATTATTCAGAAAATTGGGGGGGCATGCCCTCCCTTAATTATTATAGTGGTCAAGGGCCTGGTTTGCTTTATTCTCACCTGCTTTCCTTGTTTTAATCCCCACCTAGTCTCAGAAAACTATACTATACCTACATTTGTGCTAAATAAATTTTATGTTACTCATTGTATGTATTGCAGCTCATTCCTGGTGAAATGAACATTAGAGGTTCTGCAACAATGCTATCTTATGCCATCAATTTTCATGAAGTCTGTTTAAACAGTGACTTAAGTATAGCTCTTGCAAGTAAATAAAAATGATTTTAAAAATAATAAAACCTGGCCTCGTCTGTGACGTTACATTAACTGTATTGAGCAGTGTGCAATTCCTTCCCTTTGTTTTTTCAAGCAGACAAGCAGACACAACAATTTGTTATTTTAAGACAATGTTTCATCTCTTGTCATAATGAAGTAAATACCTGAGCATTCCACTATTAACGGTTCATCTCAAAGACAGATTTCCTGAGCACTTTCATGCGGATCCGGGATTCGTGCTGTGAGTCTAACAAGATATACGAAGTAATTAGACAAGATGATTATGTCATTGTTTCTGTAGAGTATAATGTCATTTAGAATATGCAGGAATTATTTTGTATTATGCATGAATGTGTTTTTGTTTTTGTTTTTGTTGTTGTTTTTTCATTTAAATTAGAGTGCTGAGTGGGTTATTTAGGAATAAAATAAACTTTGCACAGCCCTTTTCCAAACAACATGTCCTTAGACCCCATTTACAGCAGGCGATCCGATCATATGTGGTAAGGCAAGACACATCGCTGTTTGCACCTGGTTGCTTAAATGCATCTTCTATGCCCACTTGTGTTTGAATTTCGTTTTTGATAAAAATCATTAAAGACAAGTAAAGCTTGAGATGCCGTTGAAATATAATCTTAGCACAAATGCAAAATTTCGAGCAGAATTATCCATCATTTTAGTGGAGTATATGGATTAAGGCGCTTCAGATCTTCTCATCTGTGTCCTTGCATGTTGATATCAGTCATACAAAAAAGATCTGTGAAGTTCTCGTGTTTGTGCATGCACACGTATTTCCTTTCCTTTGAAAGCCGCTTGTAACCAGCAAAGTTTAAACTCTTGTTTTTGCCCAGCAGTTGATTGACAGATAAGGGGTGGTGCTTTATAGCTGTCTGGGACGCATCAGGACGTAATAGTGCTTAAACCTCAAATGCAATGTGGTCACATGTGTTTTTGATTACCTTCATGTGTAGTTTTTATGATCCAGTCACAAAACATTTCAGATCCCTTTTACACCTGTTTTTAGTGCTGACCACGTGATCGGATCACCCAAAATGCATCTTAATACCAGGTGTGAAAAGGGTCATGATGACCATATCAGTAATGCTCTAAAACGGAAACAAAAAGCACCATAAAAGTAGTCATGCACACTTTTTCAAGTACTTTGAAGCCATAAGATAAGCTCTGTGTGAGAAAATCGCTAGTATTGCAAATCATCATTCACTGATAATCTTTCACGTCACTGCAATTCTCAAATCTCTTTCCCTATTTTGTATTATTAAAACAGACACGCCCGCTTTCAGTTATGACACCACAAGTTACGAAAGAACCAATGCTGTTTTGCCCTCGTCAAACATGGATGCAAATGAGATTTCAGAGATAATAATTGAGAGAAATATTAATAGTAAGTAATGACATAAGTTTCAGACTATGTTTAATTTAAGATAACTTTAAGATTCAGATTCAGAGAATTCAATAATTCTCCATACACAGTTTTTCTTTTCCCTTTGGAGCACTTACAGGTTTGGAACAACATGATGGTGATGCAATTGTTTTAATGTTTTATTTACATTGATTTATTTAACTTTGTTAAAAAGGCTAAAGGAGTATGCTCAATAGCATATTACCAATTTTTGGTGGTATTGGTACCGGCTACTTAAATTTTGGTATCATAACAAGCCTAATGGTGAGTAAATAATGGCACAATTCTTTTTTTTTATGAACTATCCCTTTAAGCAGAACATTTCTTAATTTTTAAATGTCCTAAGTTCAGGACCATCAACATTTCCACTTTAGCTGAAAACAGACATTTAGTTCTGTGTAGCTGTTTTTGGCTCTGTTAATTTCTAATTGAGTTAGACAATTACTGAGTGTTGTAGGGTGGGGATGAGGGGCTTTTGAGGGATTTGTATACATCATAAAATGCGATGGTTGGGCTCAGGGTAAAAAAGGCACGGGCTAATTTAATCATACACACAGCCAAGGAAGTGCATCATTAGTCATATAATACCCTCTTCTGAGCACAGAGATGGATGAAAACAGACTTCGTTGGATACATGGGTTAGTGAGAGATCAATCCATATATAAACAGACAAGTATAAAGCCGCAAACTATGGATGAAAAGTGTGTCGGCTGATTCCTTCGGTTGGTTTTGGATTGGCTTGATTCATTGCATTCAGTGTGTCTGGATGCTGGCTTTGAAGGTGCCTTTTGAATGTCAGAGGGAGAAGTTGTCAATAGGTTAGTTGAAATAAATCTTGAAATAAAAAATTTATCTCAAAGCTTTCTTCTATAGCTTTGATGCAAAATGCATTGACATTGACATATTGTACTTTCATTTCACAAGTCTTACCTTGGTGATGAGTCTTAGTAACATTCATTTTAGATTTAGAATTGATTAAGGGTAATTTGGTGTTGAAATCAGACAGTAGCAGGCAAAATTACTCACCCTCATGCCATCTCAGATATTTGACTATCTTCTGCAGAACAAAAATAAAGATTTAACTAAAGGTAAAATGTAAAGCACCTAAAGGCAGTATAAATGTATTCCATATCACTCTAGTGGTTAAATCTATTTCTTTAGAAGCAATATAATAGGTGTGGGTGAGAAACAGATAAATATATAAGTCCTTTTTTACTATTAATCTCCACATTTGACCAGCCCTAACTAGAAGGTGGCAATATGCACGAAGAATGTGAATCGCCAAGAAAACAAAAGAAGAAATTTAAAGTGGAGATTTATAGTAAAAAGCACTGTATGAACCTACAGAGCTGAGATATTCTTCTAAAAATCTTTGTTTGTGTTCTGCAGAAGAAATAATTTCATACACATCTGGGATGCCATGAGGGTGAGTAAATGATGAGAGAGATTTTCATTTTTGGGTGAACTATCCCTTTAAGAATATATGAATGTAATGGCATTAGAAAACTAAATATCAATAGAAAGACAACTGAAGCCCAGTTTTATAAAAAGAAGTTTGTTAGGTTTCAAATGTTTGATGTACTGTTCAAAATGACGACTAAAGAAATTTTGACACATTCTAGTTGTCAAATGTAATCAGAATAGCATAACATGAGGGTATGTTGTATTCCTTTAAGTGTCCAAATACATTTTGGGGCCAGTGTACTTTTAAAAATTGCTAAAATTAATACTATTTCTTACATTTGTTTTTGTTGTTTCAAAAATATGTAAAAGTGTGTCTTTGGCTAAATGAATGTGCATGTTGCTGACAAAGACACAATACCATAGGGGCTTTAGAGACAGTGCCATCTGAATTTCCGCACTGCCAATAAACCCCACATAATTTATTTTCTTCACTCTGTGTTTAATAATATATCTTTGCATACGTTACAGCACCAAGCATGCAAGGAGAGAGGAAGCATGCCTGAGTTTGCGCCCCTGGCTGCTTCACTAATGCAACCTTAGCAGAAGAGTAACTGAGGCCAAGGACTCTTCTTTGATGGACAGCACTGATGGTGTTCGGCTTTTTAGAAGCAAACTCAAGAAGTTCCAGTGGGAATACTGTAAGAGCTGCACTGCCTAGACCCGAATATTTATAATACATTCTCCTCTCTGCCTCTCACTGTACCAACGTATCACTAGCATAATCTGCACCTAAAACTAGGGCAAGTATTACATCACATGAAGGCATCTGTAGACAAAAGCAAAAATTGCATATCACACATGCACCCACGCAACGCAGCATGGTGGAAATGATGGTCAAATAAAACCAATGACCTCTGTGCAGAGCTGGAAGACAGAAATAGGTTTCCTTTGCAATTTTTGTGTGTTTCAAAACTTTAGAAAACAATATTTGTGCAACTGTAAATGAAAACCATATCCAGTTGCAATAAAGCTATTTTATAAGTGGTGTTTGTTAAGGCAAGCATCACTATAACTATTGCTCATAATTAGGGTTAAGGATTTGAACAAACCCCTAACCCTAAGTATAACATTTGCTGTGTAACTCACTCTGCATTATTTGCACTATGGAAATAAATTATACACTAAATAGAGCAGCTTATTATGCTTTTACTATTCAAAGTGATCATACTTACGTTTTTCTCCTGGCAATCTATAAAACAGGCAAAATATTTCCTAAAGTGAGGGACCCAAGGCATTTCTAGGAATTAAAATATCAAAGAGTCTTTGTGAACAAGCTAGCATTGTGTCAGCAAGTTTTGTACGAACAAGAACCACTCACATTTTCTTAAAATAATTATTATAAAATAAATGTTTTAAGAAAGGGATAATGCGTGACTCCAGCCAGGTCTCCTAAGCAACCAAATTGGCCCAGTTGCTAGGGAGGGTAGAGTCACATGGGGTAACCTCCTCGTGGTCGCTATAATGTGGTTTGCTCTCATGTGCTTGGATGCCGCAGAGAATAGCATGAAGCCTCCACACGCACTATATCTCTTCAGTAATTCGCTCAACAAGCCATGTGATAAAAAAGGTTTATTTTGCTATAACAACCAACCGACTGTACATTATACCACTTAATACATGGCTAATAACCAAATAAATAAATAATTGGACATAAAATATTGATTCACATTGAAATTACTTAATTATGTGAGAAGAATTCTGCCTCTGGTTTACGTTGAGTTCTGTTCGTATTTATTTACAATAAATATGAACAGATTTATTTATGTTTGTGTCTAACTCCTCATTAGCCAGCTTATTACAAGACTACATGCCAAATAAATGAAGAAATAGGCATTAAACATTTATTTGAGTTTAAATTACTTTATTAGCTTACTTGTAGAGATCGCAAAGTGATCCAAGAAGAAGATGACTCGCAATACCCTGATGACAGGTATGTCTTAATCCCCGGATATGCGGTCGTTTCTCAGAAATATCAGACCGCTAGATGGCGTCACTGATCAATCAGAATCGAGAATTTCAGGGACCAATAAAATGTTGATTTAATATTTTCCAGGGCCAGAGTGGGATTCATATTCATTTTTCCTACATATGGCATTTAAAATGTACGTTTAAGTTACTTAGATTTTAGCCTTCAGACATATTGTAAGACATCTTTGCATCTGTTGGAAAAATAAGAGAATTTTAATGTTAGTTTGGAATTTAAAGTCGGCCTAGGCAAATAATAGCACATAGAACAGTAATTGAACATAAGTATTTCAAGATGTAAAGACTCGTGATGCCATGCGAGGGTCGGATGTGTAAACAGTGAGCTCTGCGCACTTTGCTAGTTTTTCATTCTTTTTGTGTCATAAACCGGGGAGATTCGATACACCCTGTTCCATAACTGTTCTGTGAGGTCAGTATGTCAAAGAATTCAAAATTCTCGGGCTCTGGAGACATTAAAAGACACTTATATGCTCAAGCTGACACCCCTGACAGGGCCACAGACCAGGGACTCGGTTTGGACAGTGCAGAGAGAGATTCAGCGTCAGATGTTGATATGTTGGCAAGGTCGTAGCAGACTTGGAGGATCTTGCTGTAATACGTTGATCGATCACTTACATGGAGACGAAATTCACTGAGTTGGTTTCAAGAATGGGGGACGTAGAGAAACAGATCGATTATCTGGAGTCATCGGAGAGGGAATTAGCTGCTAATCCACTAGCGACCAATGTAGATTTGGAAAGTGTTTGGGAAAAGACCTTGAGAATCGTAATCAGTGAAACAACTGAATTGTTGGAATTCCTGAGAAGAAAGAAGGCCAAGATATGGTGAAATTCCTAAACGAGTTCTTTCCGAGTCTGCTCGACATAACAGGCCATAATGGAATTCAAGCAAGCTCACAGAGTCCCGGCTCGGAGATCTGCTGAGTGAGACAGGCCCCGATCAATTCTGGCCAAATTTCTGAGATTGTCCAATAAAGATGTCGTGTTACGCGAGGCGAGGAGTAAAGGAAGGCTTTCTTGAAAGAACCACAACATTTTCTTTTTCCCAGACTTTGTGAATTCGACAAGAGAGAAACGTGATCAATTCAAGGAATGCAAAAAACGCTTGCATCAACGGAAGGTCACTTTTCCACTTATGTTCCTGGCCAAACTGAGAATAGATACTAAGGATGGCCACAAAATATTTATATGCCCACAACAAGTGATGTCTTTCATAAAATAAATGGACTGAGGAAGTCATGGTGTGTTTCTCACATTGCAACCAAGTGAGCTTGACTCACTGAACATACACTTGACCATACAAGGAAGCTAGATGCCTTTTTTGTTTCTTTTGTGCAGGTTTTTGTGTGGAATAACACTCCTTCGGGACAGTTGCGGATGAATCTGCAGGTTCCTTGTGTTTATGCCTCCTATTGGCTGGGGTTTGTTTTGTGGAGTATTTGGAAGGATTAGGTCATCTGCTGCACTCATGAACAGCCGGCTCACTGTGCATTCGTTTGACTGTCCGAGGAAACTGAACAGCTATTCTTTTTTTTTTTGCTGGTTCTGCTAGCAACTGTAGCATTTTTTGTGGAGGAACACACCTTCAGGACAGTTTTGAGAATGAATCTAAATGTTCTTTGTGTTTCTGTCTCACAAAATTTGTTTAGAAACACCGGAATTGAGCAATCTGAAGACAAAGTTGTTGCAGGGGCTCTCGTAGGCGTACATGGACTGTTTGAGTTTAGAGAGATGGATGCCAGTTGCCGCTGTCGTGCGTGGGATTAATGTGCACGTTTTTTTTTTTTCTGTTTGTTTGGTTTGGGGGGAAGTTCGGGATTTGACTGTTGCACTAATGTTGGAATGTGGTCTTTATAATTTTATTTTTGACACACAATCAATCTTTTCTCATATGTCAAAATGTCAGATGTAAATTTTTCTGTATTTGAATAAAAACGTTAATCATAAAAAATATGTAAAGGCTCACAATTCAAATGTTCAGAGCTCTGTATTTTAGACATTTTAATTAACATAGCAACAGTTCCAGTGAAAATACAGTATGTGCAAAATAAAAGAGCCAAATTCCAACAATAGTGTGAATAAGACTAAAAGTAACTAATCTGTACTTTTCTTTTACTTGGATGTTACGGACACTGGCGATATGGTTATTGTCTCTTGAAAAAATCAGGCTTGAACACATAATACAATACTGAAGGCACTCTGCACAGTTTGTTTCACTAAGTTTAATCATTTGAGAGATGTGAAGTCTCATTATTTTCATACTGTGTCATGCAGTAGCATTTGTATTGATTTACATTTAGTATTTCTTTATTTTTGACTATAAATGATATTGTTATTATCATTCTGCACTGCAAGGATTAATGATTTTGAGACTACAATCAGTATTGAACTTGTGATGATCTGCTACCTGAAGCACATTCATCCAATCAACTAATAGTAACTGTTCTCGCTGGACTTTACGTGATCCTCCCCCTGTTGTCAAGTGAAGCATCCGTGTGATGGCGCAACAGCCAATGTTTCGTCTCTCACAGCCCACTCTTTAATTTCTTTGTGTATGAGACATAAAATACATTACAGACTGCACCCGCTATAATAAGGAACACAATTTCCTTATATACAGCAACAAATTATTGAAAGTTTCTTTTAATCAACATGCAGAACTGATTAGCCACTCTGGCCCTGATACTCTCTATACCCCAAAACCTTGAAAAAAAATAAAAATAAAAAACGTTTATGATTTTATTTTTCTATGGGCCTTAGATTGTCTCTGTAAGAGAAGAATAAGAAGAAGAAGAAGAGAGAAAAAAAGACGAAAAAAGAGAATCTGAGATTAAACCAACTCTGAAATAAAATGCAGTAATACAAGTTCACTTCCAAAGCAGCATACCTTGAAGCATAGAGCTAGCTCAAGGCTCAGTCTAAGGGAAACGCAGGGCTTAGCTCTTTAATTGTGTCCAACTGACTGTGAGAGGAGGGTTTCACTGATCTGTTAACACAATTCTGTTGCCCACAAACCTGCTGGCATAACTGCATGTAACCTGTAAAGCTGGCACTTATGTGTCAGTGGCAAAAAAGTCAGAAAATACTGTGAACAAAAACACAGGTGAGTATAGAAACAAGCCCTGCATCTCTTATCACATAATATCCATATTAAATATAATGTGACAAGCACAAAACGTCAGTGGAGAGAGTTTGTCGTAAAAAAATATTTTCTTATGCGCAGTACACCTGGGTACAACAGGAGGACTGAAAAGTGTGAAGTATAGTAGTGTAATTTATTTAATTATTTTTTAATGGCATTTGCATTTTATGTTATTGTATTTTATTCTATGGCCATTCATTACAGCTTTGGAGTACATCTGGTTAAGCATACCAAACACAACATATGCTGGTGTTTTCAGCAGAGATGGCAGTATACAACAGTCTGTCAGGTCATTCACGGCACAGTGCACTGTAGACGGTAAGCAACTGTCAACACATTTTAATATTGACGGATCCCAGCAGAACATATTATTGTATCAAATAAAGCTATGCTGTTAATATGAGCAGTGACTTTCCATATGATTTATGGGGTCTGACCACCATGAAGACTTGGTGGCCCAGAAGGTTCAAAAGGCCCTGTTGCATACAATTTCCCTTTAAGGCAATTATGAAAGAATTAAGGAATATCTCAGATCTTGTACTTCTCTACGATTCATCGCAGTCTCCAGCATCATTCTCTTCAGTTAATTGGATAAAATATTGGATATTGGTTGTATGTTGTTAAAGCTGGCTTTTCAGTTGGGTCAGAGGGTTTTTCATTGATAGGGTGTCTACACACTAGAGTTAGCACTGCATTAGAGAATCCTGCAAATCCATTGATGATGCATCAGAATTATTTACTGTATTTAATTTCAAACTAATATCAGTTGTGTACAGTATTGGAGTGCATTCATTCACACCAAGTTTTCAGCTAAATCCACTTTTGCTATAGGCCTATTGTAGAGAGCTTAGTGTCGGCTGTTGATTTTTCACCCAAGGGTTTTTCCAAAGAACCGAAGACATTAAAGGAATATTCCTGGTTCAGTAAGTTGAGCTCAACCGACAGCATTTGTGGCATAATATTGCTTACCACAAAATATCATTTCAACTCATCTCTCCTTTTCTTAAAAAACAAATCTGGGTTAATGTGAGGCACTTATAATAGAAGTGAATGGGGACACATTTTTGAACATTACAATTTTCACATTTTCAAAAGTAGAGCCACAAGACATAAACAATATGCATGTAAACATGTTTTTAGTGTGATAAAATCAATTACTAACCTTTTCTGTGTAAAGTTATAGCCAATTTAACAACAATGTAATGTCAACAAATCTTAAAATGACTGTAAAAATTACGATTTAACAACATTACAGCTCAAATAATACATTAATTTAAAACAATTTATTAATATGTTTTTATAAAATTATAAGCTTCACATTTCTTCGTTTAAACCCTTCAGAATTGGCCGCATGTACTTCCATTGTAAGTGCCTCACTTTAACCTAGACTTTTGCTTTTTTTAAAGAAAAGGAGGGACAAGTGCGTTGTTTTTTTGTTTGTTTTTTTTTTTGGTGGTTGTCAATGCTGTCAATTGAGCTTAACTTGTATTTAATCTGGAATATTCCTTTAATGCTGAAGACCAAATTGTAAGAGTGCCTCAGTTTGAACAGACGGCTGACAATCATTTGTTGAAAAAATGGTCAGATATTCATCAATTCTTGCATAATATGAATGTCTTGTGCTGAAGAGCAGAGGGAATTCCTCCACAAGCTGTTATCTACAGCTTAATAATTGAACAACATCCTTAAAACAAATCCAGGGTCAAATTTATATCAGAAAAATATACAAGAAAGAAAGTTTGTCTTTTGCATTCCCTCCTGAATAGACCAAAGTTTGTTACCAGCATATTTTCTGTTCTGGATGCTGGTTTCAAGCTAATATTTTCAGCAGGGTGAGAGGGTATTATTATATTTTCTCATGGCATATTTTGACCTCACAATGAAACAACTGAAAGGGAAATTGTTGACAGCAAATAACCAGTCTCACCTGATCTGTCCCAAATTGTCTTGTTCCAAATTGTCTAAGTTCTCTTTTGACAAGGCCTGCCTGTCTTGCATCTCAGATTCAGGTCTCACTGCCTACCAAACAGCACATAAAATTCACTTCTCTACCTTTTACCTGTTGTCCAAAGATTTCCCTTCATCTGGGGAAAACATCCTGACAAACTGACATTTTCCTAATGGGACCAAAGGAGGAGGTGGGCGAGGGTCAGAGTGAATAAATGGTTCTGCCTGGATGTCAGACAAAACTAGTGGATCCGTCTGCCCATGATGGTGATACAAAAATGAGTGCTATTTTACCATCCATCAGACCCCTGCTACAGGACCTTCAGTACTAAATTCTGATACATATAATCATTGCATATTACACTCCAAATTGTTGGTGCTGAAGATCCATTTCTATTGCTATTTCTATGTTAGGAATAGCATAGTACCACACTTTTGTACTATTTCTGCACTATATTGAATGTACTATATATTTGTGTAGGATACCAATTATCTTTATGCATGTAATAACTGCCTATTACATCCTGAGGTTTTGGTGCTAAGGTTGCATTTTTAATGTTCAGAATAGCACACTGCATACTAGTAATCATACTATTTCTGCAGTATATAGTATGTATATTATGCATAGTATGCAAATGTCCTGTATGCATGGAATACCAGCCTATTATACCCTGTAGAATCAGATCAGTTTCTATCGCTATGTTTGAAGTAGCGTATTTCCATACTACATCTACCATTTCTGCAGTATGAAGTATGTTTCTGTAATCAAATAATGCCAGCCTATTAAACCCTGAAGTGTTGGATCTAATGTTCCAGTGCTATGGCTATGTTTGGAAAAAAAATAGTACCATACTAATAATATTTCTGCAGTATATAGAATGTATACTGTACTGCACAATATGCACATTTTCATGTTATACATGTAATGTAAGCATGTTATACATGTAGCTGACTTTTTACACTCTGAAATGATAGAGTTAATGTTCTGTTTCAATGGCTATGTCTATGTTTGTAGTAGCATACTACTATACCTCTTGTATTTCTGCAGTATATACAGTAGTATATATAGTACTACTGTATACTGTGCATAGTATGCACATTTTTTTATGCACAGAATACCTACATATTACATCCTAAGGTGATGATGTTTACAGTCCATTTCTATGGCTATGTTTGTAATAGCATCCTACCATAATACTCATAGTATGTATACTGTGCATGGAATGCACACTTTCTGTATGGACTGAATATCTTACATCATGAAGTGTTGGACCCTATGTTATATTTCTATGGCTGTATAGCGTAGCATTCTATCATAATACTCCTTAATACTTACTACTTTTGTATAGTATATTCAGTATATTGTATGTATACTGTGCATAGTATGCACATTGTCTGTATACATGAAATTCCCAGATTTTAATTTCTTTCTTAACTCATTTGATTGGACTGCAGAATCTTTACACAAATTTGGACTAAAACTGTAAAATAACCATATTTTTTTCCGAGATGTTAAATGAATGCCACTGGATTCTAAATTGAACAGGCAATGTAATTATCATTGCATAATGTATACAGTTTCCAAACAGTAGACAGTATACAGGACATACTGCATTTGCAGTTGGCAAATATTCCATTTCAAACAAAGCCTACATGTGCTTAACATAAAGTACATGTTGAATGTATGCACCCAGGCACTTTCCAAGTTATTTTGGAATTTTTCAATATATCTTTTATTTGTTCATTTATTTATTTATTTATTTTGAGGCTGGTGATTAAATAATTGAGATCGCAAGCACTTACATTTCATTACAACTGCACAATCTGAGTGTGGGTGTGAATCAATCTCTGAGTGGCTTTAGATTCTCTACAAAACACCTCTTCATAGTGGTTCTTTCATGATAGAGTTTTTGCCCACACATGGGTGATAAAGACAGGATGATCCTGATGTTGTCCTTGTGGGACCTCTCGAGCCTCCTCCATCTCACCTTGCATCCTAAGTAAGCCCAAGGACATCTCTAAGTCCTAGTGTTCTGAGAGACTTACAAGGGCCCATTTTATTTCCGTTCGACCTTGATCTTTTGCAATGGCAGGTTCAGGTTCTCTGTACATTACAGGAATAGTTCACCCCAAAATGAAAATTCTGTCATTATTTATTCGCCCGCATGTCTTTTCAAACCTGTACTTTTTGCTATTTATTTGTCTTTTTTTTCTGTGGAGCACAAGAATCATCAAAGAATCATTGCACACAGCTCTTGCCATAAAATCCAAAAAGGACACAAAAGCATCATATCCCTAAAAAGTATCATAAAAATAGTCCATATGACTCATTTGTTATATTCCAAGTCTTCTGAATCTGAACCATAATGTACTGTAGGTTTGTGTGATGAACAGGCCTAAATTCAGGTCGTTATTCACTGATAATCTCATCCTCCGCTAAAGATTGTGTCAAGCCCACATTCATGTCCAGAATTCAAAAACCGCCCAGTTGTTCAGTTACAACACATGCAAAAACCAATGTTGTTTTTACATCAATGATGTTGATGTAACATTTTTAAATCTGGACACAGGCCTGTTCCTCACACAAAGATATTGTGTGTCTTCAGAATACTTGGAATATAGCACACCTTTTCCAAATAAAAGTAATATGGGCTAATTTTATGGTGGTTTTATGGTGATTGTTGTCCTTTTTGGAGCTTGACAGCCCCTGGTCTCAATTAACTGTCATTTTATGGCTACATTTTATCTACTTTTGTGTTCCACAAAAGAAGAAAAAAAAAAACAGGATTACAGGCATACAGACATGATGGTGAGTAAATAATGACAACATTTTCATTTTTGGATAAAATGTTCCTTTAATTAAACTGCAATACTTCCTGAGAATCTTTCTCCCAAAACTCTATCCCATATTTCTTTCATATTGTATGCATGAAGACTGCACCCTGGCACATTGGATGTTCAGAATGGTTTCATGGGAGGATACTGGAGAAAAGATTCAACACAGAAAGAGGCAAGGCTGGGTATGAGAACAGGAGATGCATTTGATCAACTCGAGTCTTTGCATAAATTAACATGATCCATGGGAATTTGCCTTATTTATTTATTTCCTCCCCTACCAGGTTTAATTAAGGTTCAAGCAATGTCTTTGGGATATTTGTCTGATGGAACACAAGACCCCCTCCCCCTGCTGTTCTACCGTTTCCAAATCCGGTCCATCTTCTGGGACGCCTGTTTGTGAACTCTTTTACTGTCTTGAATCTCACGTCAGATTGCAGCAAACCGTCGAAGGGAGGAGAAAGCAAGGATAAAACACAAGTCTATCTTCTCACATATTAGTGTCATGGAGATGAATGGATCTCACAAGATGTGCTTCAGAGGGAGAATTATATTGTCTCATTATGTTCAGCGACACATGGCGTGCTGTTCAGCATGATGCTTTCTAAACATTTCTTTTAGCAGGAAAAGGGGCTGATCAAGAAGATTTTTCACAAAAGTCATCAAAGCAGCAGAGAAAAGAAACTGTGGAATATGTTTTCATTGTTCAGTCAGGCTATTTTTGGAAGCATTCTGCAGGAGGATCAGTTAGTAATGTATTGCTGGCACTTTGCATAAAAACACTGCAAAAAAAAAAAAAAAAAAATCATAATCAGTATTTTTGTCTTGTTTTTCAGTAAAAATATTTAAACAACCCTAAAACAATATAACTTTACTTGAAAAGCAAACTTGTGTGAGATATGAAGACCCCCTCCTCCCCCAGAAAACATATCTTCAATTAAAATTATTTTTCTTTTCCCATTTTTGTTTTGTAGACATAAACCTCTCTAAATTATGTTAGATTCATGCTTGCAAGAAAAGAAAAACTGTTTACCAATGTTTTAAGAAAAATCAACTCATTTCAGGATACTTTCTCTGAAAACATGTCTTAATGTCTCATGCAATTTTGTTTCTAAAGTAAAGTTCTAAAGTTTCCTACAAATGACATAAACAAGTAAATACTCACTCTCATGTTGTTCCATAACTGTATGACTTTCTATCTTCTGTGGAACACAAAAGGAGTAGTGAGGTAAAATGACAGCCTCAGTCAGCATTCACATTCATCTCATTTTTTTTTTACATATTATGAAAGTGAATGGTAACTGAGTGTGTCATTCTGCCTCTTTCTGTATTCCAAAAAAGAAAAAAATGGGTTTGAAATACAAGGGTGCATAAATGTGGACAGAATTGACATTTTCAGGTAAATTATCCCTTTAAGGATGCTTATGTTTATTAAAAAAACAAGACAAAAATAACGATTAAGAAAATGATTGGTTGTAATGAATGAAAACTGTATTATTAGAGCACAAGTAACACATTCTTGTCAAACACAACACTGACGTAAATAAGGAAATAAACAACAGACCTTAATTGCTTTTAACAAGTTACACTTAATATCCCTCAATTAAAGATGCTTGGCCCTTGTTATTGTAGACTATTTAGTGTAATCATCACTGATTATTAGTGTATGCTTGATGACGGGGGAAATGGGCCGTGATGGAGGAAGCATTACTGGACCGCTGTCGCAGTCTGATCTGATTACTGCACCCAACGCCCCGCCAACCCCTTGGACTCCATTTAGAGGAGTATTCACAGGGCAGGCCATCAGGGAGGCCGTGCCAGTTTTATTATTCAAATGCTGCTGAAACGCTTCCCAATGTTGTGGAATGAATAAAATATCCCAGAACAATTTTCCGTTGGGTATTAGCTTAACATTTCCACTCTCCCCAGTCCTCTCATTATGAAAGAGTGAAACATCAGTCAGTGCTCTGATAGGCCTCTCTCTGCATGTCCATTTGTCTACTTAACCCATCCCATTCCCTATCCCTGTTAAAACAATTTCCTCTCCGACATACCAGAATAAGTATTGATTGAGGGTTTGCATTACCGGAGGTTTGTGCCGTGCATTGACTGGTGGACATTTTTATCATAGCTGCATGTGTTTGCCAAAAGAAAACCTAAACGTAAAGAGCAACTGGTTTGAAATAATGCAAAGATGTTTAGCTACACAAGTCTATTCAAGTGTAGAGCGGCACTGCAAATGTGTTCTGGCAGGTATAAGAAGGAAGTTGACATAATATTATATAATCTTAATATACATACATACAGTATATATATATATATATATATACAGTGTATATAAGTAATTTTTCAGTGAAAATCGTGATGTCCGTTGAGCATTCATGAACGTTATGAGAGAAGCTACTACACAGTTGCTTATGCAAGAACTTGAATTATGTAGTGCTAAAATCAACAATGCAAGTTCTCCTGTGAACACGCGTTCCGAACACTTGGAATATGACGTATGATTTTTTTGGATCCTCTTTTTAAGCTTTGAAGGGAGTCGCTATCACCTGCTATTGAAAAGATGCACCGCAATATTCATTAAAACACCTTTGTGTGCAGCGCAAGAAAGAGGGTATAGGGGTGGGTATAGTATGACAGAATTCAATATATTTGTGATTTCAATTGTAGTTCAATTGTACTTAATTGTATTTTGATTGTTTACATTTAAACAGTTTTGACATGACAGAAATGAGCCTAATTTATATTTATGTTGGGGTTATATTGAGCCATGGTGCTCAATTGGAGGACGTGGGTTTTAATCTGACATGTGTGGTGTCCTGATACCCCACCCCCTTTTTTCATATCTCTTTCTTTCTCCATAAAATGGCAAGAAGCCAAAAAAGAGTGAAGATGCAATACAAAAAAAGCAACAAATTGCCATGACAAAAACACAGTGTTGTGCAACATTACCTTGCTGGTATTTCGATATTGGAGATGGCGTAAAAGTACTTGAGCAGGTTGTCTCTTTGTACGTATGTTCCTCCGAGAGCTGGTCTTAGCAGCCTAAGCCGCAGGTTCGTAAAGGTGAAAAAGTCTCGGAGGCCTTTCATACTCTCCATGCGCGTGTACAAATTGTCCATGTTTTGTAATTTTGTCCCAGCGAATATGGAAAAGCGGTCCCTCACCTCGAACAGTACGTTCTTCTCGTTCTTAGAACCAACCCAACGAGAGTATTGCTCAGTACAGATGACCCTGGTCACATTAGTGGCCGACAAGTCCTGCACCCTTTTTGGCAACATCCCGAAGGCGTCCATGCAGTCGTCGGCGTAGTACTGGTAAGGCTGCCAGGTTCGCCCATAATTCAGGGACTTGTCCAGCACCATTATTGTGGGCCGCCCATACTCAAAGGTTATCTGGATGTCATCTGTTAACTCAAGGCTTTTGTTCCAGGATAAAGATATGTTGGCCAGAAGAGGCTCAGGAAACCGACTCCATGTTACCGTCTGCCAGTACGTGATGAGTCCGATTCTTTCCCGATCTTGCATGAGCTCTGGAGGATGGGCGAGTTCTTTGGTGGACGCATCGCATTCATCACTACACAAGTATGGGTTTTCCTACAGAAAAAGAGGACCAAAGAGAGATAAATGACAGATAAAATAAACAGTGGTATTATGTTATGGAAGGATAGCTTAGTCAAAATCAGTAGTTTGCATCTGGCGGGTCGCCACCCAAAAGGATGGCAGGTCTGTTCTGATACAATCATCAAGTGTAGAGGAAAAAGCTATGCTAAATGCAAATTACAGTACAGTACAAAATTATAGAGAGCAAGCTCCTTGTTGCTTGAATATAACCATAGAGTACTGTATCTTGGCATATCGCTTAGATCTGCAAGGCCATAGGTTTTATTCCCAGGCAATACACACACTGATTAAATGTGGCGCTAAAAGTGAGTTCAATGTTCTCCCAAACAGATCTCTTGAGTTTGAATTAACAAAATCGACCTCCCTCCCTAATTCTTAAACCTAAACCTAACCGTTAGTGTCATAAAAAGCAAATGTTACATGAAAAACATAATTGCTGAAGCAACCATGTAATTTAATGGTGTTTCTAACACTTATGACTCAAGTGCTGAACAATGTGTTCTTCAGGACTTGCTCCCCAGTCCTTTACATCATTTTGATGTCATAAGATAGCATCATTTGAGGAACATGGCAAAAAGGGTTTATAAACAATAAAAGTCAATGTTGTAACACCTAGTGTCCAGGAAAGTGCTGCAATATGTTCAACAAACCACAGAAGGAAAAAAAACATTTTGCAAAAATGTAGGTTTAGTAACGTGACTCTATGCAATCAGATTTTTACATTAAATCATTTTGATACTGTGTTGGGTCAGCAAATCCAGCTAAAAACCACTGTTCTATACAGTAGCGGTTTTAGGCACGGGCGAACCGGGCATTCGCCCGGGGCGGCATTTTTTCATGTCACATGGGGGGCGGCATGAGCAGTTACAAAAAAAAAAATCCTCTGCGGTTTTCTACATAGAGGTTTTCTATTATCTATCATTTCACCGTGTGGGGAATTGGCAAATTGGCGCCCCTGCGTGCTGAGAAGGTGCCGTGTGTGAGAAGGGGAAAGGGGAGGGGGGCGCAGCAGGCAGGGGATAGTTCACCTCTGGGTGACTGACTGGGGGGTCCACTGTATAACAGAGCAATACTCTAATGAAATTAGTGGGCTAAAGTCAGTCACACTCGACTTTCTTCCAAATAACGCACATTTTATTCATAATATTATAAATACAGGCCTATAGTTCCTGCACATTTTTGTTTTTCTGTGTGAAATGGCTAATAAAAATAAGTAATACAAAACGATTATGTGGTCACCTCACCAAGGTGAATTGGTTTAGTCTTGACTTCTGGCCGTGACTCGTAACGTGAGTGACAGTGTTGGGGGGCGGGGGATGGGAAATCTGTTGATTGTCGAGTGCCAAATAAACAGGGATGGATAGGAAAAGGTCAAAGCCATCAGGTCCACAATTTAGAAAAAAAAGAAAAGAAGAGGAGAAACGAGCAAAAGATAAAGGTATGCAATTATGTTCTCTCTGTGATATAATTACGGTATCCATGTTGTCATGAATGAAGGGCTAATGTTAATTGTTGGTAACTCTTACGTTCGTTAGCCTATTTGCTATGATGCTTGCTATGCTTATACAACAATAATTCGGTTTTAAGTCAACAAACACGAGATCTAATTTCACCATAATATTGTGCTTTGCAACCAAACTGTTACAAGTTCAGTTATTATTTATTTCCATCAGTTGGGTTACGTTAGGCCCTGTAATTAGCCAACGGAATTTTTTTTAGATCTGTAGGTAGTTTCAAAGAGACGACATTTGCTATTTATTTACTACTTATTTGCTACATGACACATGCCATGAATATGAAGGAGGTTTTTATGCATGTTTAAGACAACTGTTATTAAGTGTCACTCACTCAATAATGACATTTTTAATGCAAATATGACATTATTTGCTTGAGATGCCTTTGTTGACAACTTGACATTACTAAGACATCATAACCTGTCATAAATATGTCATAAAAAACATGACATAGCAGATTAATTATTAAACTTAAGAAACTACTTAGCTTTATGAGTTAACATTGCATTAAACTGCCATGTTGGTTTTGACATTGGCTGTCATGAAGCCATTATAACTGTGTCATGAATATTTTTCTTTATTCTTTTTTTAGGAAATTAAGAACTTCCCTGAACTGCCATCAAAGACCATGAGCCTCCTTGAGCTTATCACTTTTATGCATGATAAGGATCTATCGGAGATCTACCCCAATTTCTGGACTGCTATCAGGATTGCACTTACTCTGCCAGTCACTGTGGCTCAAGCAGAGAGGAGCTTTTCAAAACTAAAGTTGATCAAGTCATACCTGAGATCAACCATGTCCCAGGAACGGCTCACTGGCCTTGCCGTCATTAGTATCAATCACTCAATAGGGGAGCAGATTTCATACGATGACATCATTGATGATTTTGCATCAAGGAAAGCCAGAAAAGTCAGGTTTTAGTTTGTGTTTTCTGTTCTTAGTGCAATTGTGTAATAATTAGATTATCTTTAGTGTGTTTTCACATTTGTGTGTAATATATAATATATATATATATTCTATTCTCTATTTTATTTGTATATTATTCTTAATGTGTTATATTATTGTTGCTCTCTGCACTTGTTACATTTTTTATATATCTGATTGTATATATGTTTGGCACATTTATGTATATAGTGTATATTTAAGTTCTGATAACTGTCATAGTTTGCCAAAAGACAATGAACACAATTCTGCACAATGTCGGATGTTAGGAAGGATTTGTGCAATTGATAAATATAAATTTCTCTTTAAGAGAAATGTTGTTATAATAAAATATGACTGTTTGTGGATAATTTTGTGTGTGTGTTTTTTTTTTTGGGGGGGTGCTCACTTTTTATTAATAGATACAGTACAGTGGTCAGTAAAGGTAAAATACAAACCTACACCTCTCAAATGACCACTACAGATCAAAATAATATAATAATAATTAATAATTCCTTTCATTTATATAGCGCTTTTAGGCACTCAAACTTTACATAGCAGCAGGTGAATCTCCTCAACCACTACCAGTGTGAAGCATCCACCTGGATGATGCAACGGCAGCCATATTACACGAGAACGCCCACAGCACACCAGCTATTGGTGTGGAGGAGAGAACAGTGACTGAACCAGTTCATTTGTAGGGGGTAATTAGGAAGCCATGATGGATAGAGGACAACGGGCAAATTTAACCATATTAAATAAATGGTTTAAGTTTTAATTTTGTGAAGAAATTCATATGCAGGCAGTGGGAAAAACTCTATATTCAACAACAAAATCAATTTCAAGTTTTTAAGCATGAGCCTTTAGATCAAAAGGCAAATGTAAATTAAACTGATGCTTAAACATCTCTGTGTTTAAATGCCCCCTTTCCAACGTTCCCATCATTACTGTTAATGTCACTAATTGTGTCCCAGTGACACACCAGGTGTACGGATTAGCCTTCAGTTTGCCATCTGGCCACTCTTGAACCCTTAATTCCCTTGTAAATAAGCAACAGCCATTGCAGACTATAAGCATTCGAGGAGTTAAAAGTCTCAGCTGAGATATCCGCCTTCCTTGACCCAAAACACACACACACACACACACACACACACACACACACACACTGCAACCTTTTAAACTGACAGATCAATGTCCAGAGATAATTATTGTTTTACAGCCAGCACACTTAAATTTTTCCTGGGCCAAGTGTCTTCATGGACCATTAGCTTCCATTAAGAAATAATTCAGGCTACCTGTCTCAACCATCTGGAGCACCTTAGAGCTTTGATCCATAACCAGCAAGCACCTTAGCCTAACACACTCCTCAGTTTCAATGCTGAAACTCTACCTGCTACACCAAATCCAGTCCAACTGCTGCACCAGGTGGTCCTTTGACTAAATCTCCAGCTATCCTCGCTGGAACCTTGTCACATCTACAGAGCAGCACAGGCCTAAGTGGAATGTTTGCCCACTGCTTGGCGGCAGCAGGAAGCCATGTCAGTAAACAGGGAATGCGATAATTTGCCCTCCCTCCGGTGGTCTTACATAAACTCTCGCAGACATACAGTAGGTGGCTATGTTGGCTTATGTCACTGGACAAAGCCAATGAAAACTATTACCAATGATTAGCAAGACAAAGAAGGCTACTACATTGTAAAATATTTTTCCAAATCCACATGACTTTCTTTCTTATGCAGAACACAAGAGATGTTTAAATGAATATACTTCATGGACCATCTTCTTATTACAGTGGCAGTGGATAGTACCTCAATTTAAAGCACACAGAAGTTTCATTGTAGTGCAATGGGCTTCTACGTCATTTTCCAAGTGTTCTGAAGGCACACAATAGGTTTTGGCGAGAAACAACCTGGAATTTAAAGGGATAGTTCACCTAAAAAGGAAATTTCTCTCATCATTTACTCACCCTCATGCCATTCCAGATTTGTATGACTTTCTTTCTTCTGCTGAACACAAATTAAGATTTTAGAAGTATATCTCAGCTCGGTATACAATGCAAGTGAATGGTGACCAGAACCTTGAATCTCCAAAAAAACACATAAAGGGAGCATTAAATCCATAAGACTCCAGTGGTTAAATCTCTTCTGAAGTGATATGATAAGTGTGGATGAGAATCAGATCAATATGTCCTTTATTACTATAAATAAGTGATATGCATGAAGAAATCAAATAGCCAAAAAACAAAATAAGAAGAATGTGAAAGTGAAAGTGAAGATTGATAGTAAAAACACTTATCATATCACTTCTGAAGACCTGTATTTAACCACTGGAGTCATATGGATTACTTTTATGCTATCTTTATGTGCTTTCGGAGCTTCAAAATGTTGGTACCTATTCACTTGCACTGTATGGAGCTGCAGAGCTGAGATATTCTTTTAAAAAACTTTGTTTGTGTTTTGCAGAATAAAGAAAGTCATATACATCTGGGATGGCATTAGAGTAAATGATGAAAGAATTTACATTTTTGGGTGAACTATCCCTTGAAGTAATTTTTCAGTGTTAATCTTGACATCTATTGTGCTTTTATGAGTGCTATGAGAGAATCTCATTCAGAGTGGCACACGTGTTCACACAAAACCTTGCATTAGTTAGAGCTAAAACCAATGCAAGTTCTTATGTGATCACCTACATATGTCTTCAGGTGACCTGGAGTATGACAATTTTCAATTAAACATATCCTTTTGTTTTCTGCCTAAGTAAGTCATACAGGTATGGAACACCATAAGGGTGAGTCAATTATTACCTTTTTTTTTATTGTGGGGGAACGATCACTTTAAAATACTGGCTTACTTTACCTGTCACATGTATAAGTTTAGCGATGGCACCCAAAGCAAGCTATTTATACCTGAATGCCGCTAATGCAGTCAGTGCAATTGTCACTGATCCTCTGAAAGACTAATGACATTAGCTGGGCATGTCCATCTCATTGGCTTCCCACACATTTCAATGGAATTCCCCACATGGGTGTATGAGTCTAGTTATATTGCACATTTTATATATGGAATAATATGCAAAAATTGCCTAGGAGAGCCCACGTTGCATTGTGGGACTGAAAACAGAGGCTGGCCGAGTTATGAAAAGAAAGATGGATGGGTTTTCTTAAAATAAACCTGCTGAATCAGGAGATTTTGTTAACAAAAATAGAAAAAAAAAATATTTGGGACTTAAATGGATAACATGGACATGTTTCATAAGAGCAGTCATTTGCGGTATTATAAAATGTTCTGACCGCGGCTAACAAGCTATGAAACACCACTAGTCCTCTGCATGGAAAGGTGGCCCTCATTTTTTCTGCAGTATGAATTAATTACAATGAAGACAGATCCCTCTGGATATGAAGTCTTATAACAGCTGAAACTGAACAGCTTCAGAGGGATGCAGTCGCCTAATTATACCAGCCAGAAAGTGACTTGCACAAGAGCTTCAAATGTCCCGTAGTGTGCCAGAATAGACTTTAAAATGCAAATACATTATATAACCATTTGAAAGCAATTTAGTCAACTTATTAATGTTTGTGCAGTTGTTCCTTTGGAATTTTCATGGATTTGGAGTGCATTTCAAATGCATTTTAGATGAGTTTTACTTAAGAAATACTTGGTTACTGCACTATAGGGGAGACCTATAAAAGTTGTCACAAGACCTACTGTATATCTCAGGAAAAAAGGTTTTTAGCCAAAAGTGCAATTACACAAATGTGTGATTTTTTCCAGCATTTTTTGCTATGGTTTATATGTTGGTTCCAAATCTCAATTAGTGTTATAAATGTTCTATATTAATGCAGTTTATACATTAAATATTTGTTGGCCAAAATAATGACTATTTGTATGTTTATGTTTCATGTTTTGTGTTTCATAATTGTTTCATTGTTTACATTTTGCTGAAAAATAGGCTGTTTAGTGTAAGCTTCCATAGTGACAGCTTAGCCCATATTTGTGTTAACCTGTTCCATTATTGGGGCATGTTTTCACAAAAGGTCAACGTGTGTTCAATAAACTGTGCCTTACTTCCTGTGCAATAGCATTTAGCCATTTAGAAGATACTTTTATCCAAAGCAGCTTACAAATAAGGAACATTGTCAGTAATTTGTCATACAATTACAATTGCAAATGTTCAATAGCTTTTTGTTCTTGTAGCCAAGACTTCAAGTTATGTGCCTTAATTGACTTTAAAACAAATTATCTATTGTGCTAAATATTCACAGGATCTAAAGTGTGACAACTAGCCCTGTTAACCTATCCTCTTTTAATAATGATTTCTAGATATATTTGGTTTTGTTACTAGTTTGGATACCCCCAGTGAGGTTCTCATTAAGAAAATTATATTTATAAATCAATGAAATGCAATCCAATTTGAGGAATGTAAATTACTACACAAAGACATAGTGATTTGAAGAATCCCCAAGACCTGAGGCAGCATGAAAATCGACAGATGGGGATTATTGTATGTGGACACATGGGAACAAACTCAGCCCCCTTTGGGAGTACAAGATGGGGGAGGATGCACTTTGAATTCATGGAAAATTCTTGAGAAAGGACAAAAATAACCAGCTACAGTCTTTTCCGTGACAGACAAATTCATCGCCAAAGCATACAAAACACAGTTAGGAAAAAAATCTAGACCAAATGTTTTTATTTTCCCAAGGTGCATTGCAATAAGTTACTCTAGCTAAATTTAGTCCTGTCCATTAGTGTGTTTCTAAAATGGGCCAATAGGATTATTCCACTTATGGCACTACGACTGGAGTGAGTGGTTTCACTCTAATAATATGTGCGATTATAAGCAAATGAGGTTGTGTTTTGCTTCAAACGGGCACGCACACAGACATACTGTACAACACACAACTTGGTCAATGTTCAATTGTGTACTGTATGCAGCAATAGATCATTCTGCTTAGCTAAGCTGAGACCTTTCCTTCCTCCTCATCTTTTATACTCTCTCTCTCTCCCTAATTAGCAAGCACTATATACAACGAGAGCTTCCAGCGGTAGCTAACATCATGCAAGAAGGGGATATAAAAAAAGCAAGGCGCTGAGTAAAAATGCAACGGCATCTCCTGTGGGCGCTGAGTGACTGAAATTTCCTCTAAATCTTTAATGAGTCGGAAAGCTTCTCCAAAGAAACTGAAGTTGCCAAATCTAGGGGGCTTATGCTGATCAATTAACTTGCTTTCAATGTATGAGTAAAAAGAACGCTGATTATAAACACTGTTCCATCCGGCTTAACAGAGTGCCAAATGCAGTATATCAAATATATGCTTTATATGGCTTGTGAGATTCAAATAATGGGGGAACCCTGTTGGAAAGACCAGCATATGTTTTGGATGCTGGTTTGTGCTTGCGTCCCAGCCAGGCTTACTAACTATCTCAAACACCAAGACTTTCTTGGTCAACCAGCTTCAACAGAAAGACCAACAATGGTTGACCAGAATTTTTTGCTGGTGAGCAGCATGGCTATGCTGGTCCACCAGCGTGACCAGCACCAAACTAGCATAAACCAGCCTCAACCAGCTAGATACAGTAGATTTCATCAATTAAATTGATTGGATCAAGAAAAGTGGCATTAGATACACAATAGAGCGCAGTCAGGTTCGGGCAAACACATTTTTATTGATACATCTTTAACCTCAAGTGTTAAACTTATGACGCACCAAATCATGTGACAAAACAATATGAAATGCCACCAAAACTACATCTGGTAAGAAACCTCATTACGTTTTTACATTGAAACCTGTTCAGTCAAAAGACTAGACTTGCAAGTTTCATCCAGTATGCCATTTTGAAAATTTTAACGATATATTGCGAACGGCATACTGTTAGCATAATGGCTACTTACGAGGACTATAGGCCTTTTTCCCCTTATAAAACCTATATTCACTGTGCATTATCACATTGAGAATCAATGGGCTTATCCAAATTACAATTCAAATACAGAGATTGAAACCATTCGGTTTCATTCTGCTCTGCGTCTTGCTGTTCTTGCACCCATCAGTGCAATTGGTAATTGCTGGTGTTTGTAAACATGCACTAGCTGGACATCTTTGACCGTTTGGATGCGTTTCTGGTGATCTGTGCCTCAGTGCACCTGTGTGTAAGCATCAAGTTTCACTGTGCCATGGACTGTGTTTGTGTAGCTAATATCATTGTGGACTGCTTGTCAACCAGACATAATGCGATTTAAGCTTTGCAAAGGAACTGTTATTGAACAATGGGGCAGTTAAAAACATTTGGACTTGACTGCAAAATTGTGAAACAGTTTAATTCATGAATATTTCATATGTCATGACTGTTTGATAGTTATGATTGAACAGTTTAATATATTCGGATGTTATATGTTGGATGTGCATAATGTTTAAACCCTGAAATTTAGTTTTACAATGTTGTGGAGAGCTTATTGGTTCTCATCTGACTGAGTTTCAAATATGGCTGAATCTGTTTACATTGAAGTTTAAAGGAGACGCTAAGGCCAAAACTGAGTGTTTGAGTCAGAGGGCCAGAGACAGGGTGGAAAATTATAATTTATTATTAAACTATGAGCGTTTGGTGCAAAAAAAACTTTACTGACATTATCAGTGTACCTCAGAGAAGATAATACAATTATTTTAAAAAAATTGCATCTCATAACCACTTTAAGTCATTCACTAAATAGTGAGCAAGTGTGAAAGGGAGCATCCTATAGCTTTCCTATGCAGCCAAGTGCATTCACTCTTAATATATATATAATATTTCCACATTACCCACTGTGACAGGGCAGAGGACGGGCTGGGTCGTGATTCCACACACCCGGCCCCTAATCAAGCTAATAAGAGAGGGATAAAGGCTGACTGGAAGCAGCAGTGTGAGAGAGAGAGAGATTTACGGACAGCTGTCCAACACCTGTGTGTGTATTTGTCTTTTAGTTTCAGTTTTAAACTATTATTTATATTGTCAATCCGGTTATCGCCTCCTTCTTTTCCATCTTATCCTCTTTACACTGGTGCCGAAACCCAGGAAGGAGGAGGGATGTGCCGTAGTAGATTCCTCGCCACTTCCATCCACCCCAACAGAGCAGCCGCAGCCATCTGCCGAAGGATTGAGGAGCCCGGCCGCCTGGAAGCAGAGGAGTGCCACTGACCACGAAGGGAGGAGGGGCTCCCAATCAACCGCTGCCAGGGGTGGGGGAGACCCCTACCGTCCACCAAAAATGCGGCGGGGCATTCCGTCTGCCAGGGGCTGGAGGTATGCCTCCGATCCGTCCGGGGAGGCGCGGCTGTCGTCCTTTAGAGGGTGGAGGAGTGGCTGAGGACCAAGCTACGGCGTATTGGAGAACTGGCGAGTAAGTGTTTTTTCTCTCTCTCTTCCACTGCCGCTCCGAGTCAGCCTTTATCCCTCTCTGAGGCAAGATTAGCCTGATTAGGAGCCGGGTGTGCGGAATCACGACCCGGCCCTGCCCTCCGCCCTGTCACACCCACGTTGCTGTAAAGGCATTACAACAGCAATAAATTATTCGCATACTACTGCTAAGAGTCACAGGCAAGGCATTTTCAGTCAAGGACGTCTCCTACTAAATTGTAAATTCCTTGACTTGTAACTGTAAACAAGTGTGAAACTGCCCCTTTTAAATACCAGATTTTAGTCATGAAACTGCTGCTTCTTCAGAACACACTTGATAAGGTGGTGTGATTGCAGGCACAGGGAGTTATTCTCACGTGGAGCAAGTTTGATCTTGTGAATGCCAGAAGGTCCTGTCAGTTTAAAAGTGCCTGGCCTCTCTGCCCCTCTTCTCTCTCTCACTTTCAACATCTGAATGCAGAGCAGGCCTGATCAGTGGATGAACAGTCAGCTTTTATCGATCTGAGAAGAAAGTGCTGACAGGGAAGGACATGACTACACCCTTTTCCTTAAACTCATCTCTAGTTTCTATTGCTCGGTAAGCCATCTCAGGTCGACATGAAAAAATATTCTGTAATCAGTATGCACAAAATATACGTCCTTGCATCGGCTTATTGTATGAATAGTGATGAGGGTAAGGGAAATTCATGTGGCACAATCAATTAAAAGTGGGAAACTTGCTAAAGTAAATACTAAAAACTGTATTGCTGATGTCCGTTTTGCTATGCTTTAGCTACATGTGCTTTGAATGCTTATGTCAAAAGAGTCCATGTTTGAAGTTCAACTTGAACTTAGTTGACACTGAAGTCCCAGGCAAACTGTGTTTTTTAGTGTTTCAGATCAGATTGTGCTCGGTCGACCACATTACTTTTCAAAATATACTAAATGCATTCAATGCATGCACACTGCAACTGCTTTGTTTTACTATTTTAGTACAGACAATGGCAGGCACATAATGTGCGTTTTCCGATCAGCAAAGTATACTTTGGCCTTGAGGTGTTACTGCTTAGTTATAGGCTGATATATCAGCCAGACTGATTTACTTGCCGATATTTCTGGCCCAATATCTAGCCATTTTCCAAATTATGTTAGAGATTAAGCATTTAAAGGTAGAGTGGAATTTTTTCAATGTTAAAGTGTTTCAGTTTGTTTTAGCATCTGACAAGCCTAACACAGCAACACTGGCTCAACCAATGGCATGAGTGTGGGGTTGGACTATCTGTTTAAGACCAATGGAAACCGGGGGAGCGAACAGCAATTGTAATAAAAAACAATCTTTATTTTTGCAATTTTGTTCGGTAACGATAGTGGTGCAAAAATCACACATCATCTAATTTGCTATCATTAGGTTGCATTACTTATATTGCATTATTTATATACTGGACATCAGCCACCCTTCTCTTTAGATATCAAAATAGGTATCCACTTTTAAAACCCATAATGGTTGACCACTGTTAGTAGTCCCTGAATGTATAGCGTGTTATGTTTTTACAGCAAAAACAGGATCATTTTCAAACAAAAACATGATCATTACTTTTATATAGACTTTGAGGGCCATAAACTTTTTGACCAGTACTAAAAAGACTTGTGAATCATTCCGCCTTTGTAGTACAATTTTTGCTCCTTGGATAATCATTTTGGTGTCTGAATTCAGAATTCCTTCCCACTGGTTTTCAATGGAAGAGACACATGGTATATGGTGAGAGAGTGATGTCATTGAATGAGTGCTTGATAATAATGCTTGAGCCACCCCCTCAACGGCATCTTGTCTTTTATCCGCACACTCTAAATGTGTGAATTAGCACCCTGTCAGAGGCACTGTTGTGTCTCCGAGCCCCATGCGTAGTGACAGTCCAGCTGGACAAATCCTCTATCCGATTATTGTGCAATCAAGCCTTTGACTGAAAGTCCAAAGCATGGGTTAGTTGAATCTTTGATGGAGATTAACTTTGTCTATACTCACAAACCTATTTTCCTATATCACAACCCTGAAGCGAGGCTTAATCTACCTAAAATTCACCACGCAAAACATTTGGTTCTATATGTTGCATTAAGTTTCATGAACAAACAATGAAAAATAATTTTTGCAGCATTTGTTCATTTAAGTTAATGCTAATGTATAATGTTTATTGTTAGTTCATGTTAGTTTATAATGTATTTGTTAACTAATGTTAGCCCATTCAACTTTAATGTTAAAAATGTATATGTACAAATTTACATTAACCAATATAAAAAAAATGCTGTAAAAGTTGTATTTTATTATTCTATAACATTGATTAATGTTTACTATTGTGTTAAATTTATGTTGAGTATATAAAAATATAGTAAAGTGTTTTCAAGCACTTACTGTATACAAAGAATAATAATATCAAGGCTAAACCCTAATCTCTTTATATTCAACTGCCTTGCAGGTTAAGCCAAATATCAAGTCGACCAGTCACCAGATGTGTCCTGGAAAGACAAAGACTGTTTGCAGCTTCACGCTCGGTGCTAAACCTTAGATGATTTTCATAGATAATCCTGTAGTGCCTGCTGTCCCATGCAAGGAGTAAAACTACACAGCAAAACAGCTTAGGCTGTGTTGACTCTCTGGACAAGCACATTGTTTATGGACTCATGTTGCTGCTTACTGCGTAATCTATGTATAGACATGTCTGAGTCACGTTGCGACTTTTAGATAGTTTTGCATCAGATCTTACTGTAATGTTAGATAATTTACTTTGCTTTCTTTTATCCTTTATTTCCTTATTTTTCTGAAACACAGCCAATTGCTTTTTTTAACAGTTCAGGAAAATAGACAGTTTTATTCTGAATGTGCATCTGTAAAAGTGATTGTGCAGTTAAAAATAAACCTCTGTCGTCCCTCTTGTTATCCAATCCCTTGAGCCTTTCTTTCTTTCATAGAACACATGAGGAGAAATTTTGAAGAATATGGATTCTGCTTTATTTTTATGCATCCAGTCCCTTACATTTTACTAACATCTCCTTTTATACTGTATCATGGAAGAAAGTTGTTTGGAACAATATATGGGTGAATAATAATGATAAAATGTTAAATAATGATAAAACTGTCCCTTTAAGTTGCGTCTTCCATTGCAAACTTTGCAAAGATTTGAACTTGTTTTGCTGACTTTCTATTTCTATAAACCTTTTATAGATACTTTTTCACCATGTCAACTGAAAACTCAAAAAACTTAAAACTATCATAAATAAAAATTATTGGAAACTGATTATTTGCATGGGAATACACAGTGAGCTGCTACAATAGAACAGTGGAGCCAACAGTGATATAAACTCACCAATGTACAGAATCTTTCTGGTGGGTTCCCACACGTGATATCAGGCGGCTCCACTCGAATCTGCATGTACTCCTTCATGGACATGGGTTTGGGTTGGCAAGCGTAATATTCCCATGTTGGTCCATCGTCCGTGCTGACCAAGGACTTACAAATATCATACTGGCCGAGAGTCAGAATAATGCACTGTAAGAGCAGGAGCGCCTGTGAGAGCATGGCACTGGATGGGTCCATGGGCATGACAGAAAGGCAAGAGGTGCCACAGCTGTTAGAAAAATCAGCATGGAAGTGATTCAGATTGTGAAATGTCCAGTATGCATTGTGGTATCAGTTTCTTCCAAATTGGCAATGTCTGATCTTTAATGGACAACGCTATATGCCTTTCAGATTTCAGATATGTTGTGACATCTTTCAATTCAAAGTAGCGATTCTATATATATGGCAACTGACTTCAACAAGTCCAGGGGTGAATGTTACTTCAGTTCAGAGATGTAAAGTGCATTTAACGGTTTTTGCGCAATCCTGATGTCGGAGTCCAGTCTACGATGCATGTGTGATGGGTTAAGTTGTTTCATTTCTGACCTTTTGCCTAGGAGATAGGAAACACAATATAAATTACAAACGAACCTGCATAGTTGAAGTTTTAAAGAATTTGAGAGCATGCCACTTTTTCCGTGCGCATTGTGGAGAATGTGCGTTTATGCAGTAGAATGTTTCACACTTTGATTTGCAACGAGAATTCAAACCATTTATATATATATATAATATATATATATATATATATATATATATATATATATATATATATATATATATATATATATATCAGGACATCAGGACGGGACAATACTGAAAAAAGCGAATTTACACAAATTCTATAATGACGTAACATGAGATGCATGAAAGCACTTTTGCAAAAGCATCATGAAAATGTAAGAGCATAGACTACAATTTGAATTTTTCATAAGCTACAGTTGCCCAATAAAAATAAAAAAATACAAAAGAGAGAAAAAAGTTCATTCTCTGATGTCCTGATCATCATCAGAAAGGTATAAGAAAACAGGATAACTACAAATACTTTAAAAGTATACACTTGAGTAAACTTACCCTGGGTCCAGAGAGATCAGCACCTTCGTTGTTCCCAGATGAATGCTTCACTACAAACTCCTTCTCAGTCAGTTCCCAGCCATATCACTTGAGATAGATGACTGAAACACACGCACACGTTACTCCACTCTGGAAAAAGATCACAGCATACGCTTTCCCTTTCGTGCTTTCCTCGGCTGCTACGTAGTTTGTTGGAAAGCATTCTAGATAGATGCCCTAGATCCAGAATGCTCCGTAGCGAATCATATACCACCTGAAAAACATACATTTAAAGTTTCCGATTCTATCCTTGCCTTAATTTATATCTGTCCTGCGCGCTCAAGGACAGACTTCAGATTACTACACCTCCCATTCCTACCTATCCTCCCTTTCTTATTCCATCCCCCCGTCCTGCTTCATTCACTGTGTAGCAATCTATTTTTGCGCACAATTACTATCTCTAAAGGCATCTTAATATTCGAGTTTCGTTTCCCTTTTGCAAATCCGGAAGAATCCACAATTATTTTGGATACTGAAAACTACCTACCTTGTCAAGTAGCTACAACTAGTGAGAAACATAAGTTTATCTACGGGCTCGAAGAACAGAACCGTCCCACTAGCAGATCAGGTAGTCCGCCCCGCTTAAAGAGACAGATCAGATGTAGAAACTAGCCTACATATGACAGATATTCTCTCCTCTCTAAGCGTTGCCTTTTACATGCGACAAGGCATGTCCTTACCAAATATACCATTGAAACCGTAGTTTCTGCTGAAATACCGTAGTTATAGTTATTGATAGCATACTAGGCATGTCATTAATAATAATAGACTAATAGTAATAATTATACTACTACTACTACTTCTTCTACTACTACTACTACTACTAATAATAATAATGATAATAATAATACAACAAAGTAAACGGAAAGAAAGATCTAATAATCTAAAGTCTTCTTTGTGGCCTTTGACACTGAAAGCTTTTTTGCGTCCGTCCACGCTGTCTTTGGCTGATTTTTAGTAATATATATATATATATATATATAAATAAACGCCTATTTGTATTATTTAATGCCTTGTGTTTATTTCCAGTTATAAAAAAAATCTTGAAAAATAAAAGCAACCTCTAAAATAGACAACACATGGTATGAGGCCTATGGTATTTATCCCTGTGGAGCTGTCCATGGGCTAATGCTGTTTATTGCCTAAAGGTAATTACAAAACTGAAATGCTATCTGTGGAGATATTGGCATCGTTTCCCCGTCAAAAACTACAAATACCACCATCAACATTGATGACGTCATCCGCGCGCCAGTGTTCGCGGTCGCTTCAGCGGCCATGGGGGTGTTATGAATGTTGGAGTGAATTTTGAAGCATTTTCTCAAGTTATTAATGCCATTCAGGTGCTTCGATTGAGTGTCACCAGGGTCTTTGATTATCTTAAAGACGGGAAGAAGAAGAAGGAAACCTTTGGTGGGCGGGAAAAAGCCTTTATGTCCGAATTCCAAGACAATTTACAGTCAGTGAATCGCGATTTAACGTGAGTCTGACAATTCAGTAACCCTTCAGAATATTACAATTAGAAATGATGTTAAAAAAAAATTTAAAGCTGAAAGCTCCTTACAGTGTTTCAGGCGATTCTTTGCATAAGTAAAAATAACTATAGTAACTGATATTATCAAGTTTTTAGAGCAAGTTTCATGAGTTTCTGCATTGTTTAGCCAACATTTTTCTGTCAAGATGTCCTGAGCCCATTGTCTGCAAGCATTTTATCTTTGCTCAGTCAACAATCTTATATAATAAGCACTACAGAATCCTGATTTGATAGAGTAGCTCTATATTATATATTTATAATGTATTTAACTTTTAATTTATTTGCAAATTGCTTTTATGGTAGCTACATTTTTACAGTGGGCTGAAAATGTATTTGAAGACTTAAAATATTTAAATGCATCAGATAATACAATTTCAAACCAAGTGGCTAGACCTTTTATCAGAACTGACTTTCAAACTAACTAACTTTCCTTAGTCATTTTGTTTTTGTTTTAACCAACTGGTCTCGAGGTGAGTTTTTAGTGGATGTATGAATCAGTTACCCTCCAGTTCATACCATAGACTGTAAAAAAAAGATGGACGACGCCCCTTCGCTCTTTTCCATTGGTGAGAACTGAAGCCGCCAGTGTCCCGCTATGGCGCTGACATCTTGGGACTTGAGTCTGCGCAGTTGTGATTTCGGGACCAGACCTGCGCAGTAGTGAGCAGGAAGTAAAGCCGCAAAATCAAGGCCCCGCCCTCACTCTCGCTGAATCAGTCGCAAGCACATGCCCCTGCACTTATGACTTTTGACTTATGACGGTGTGAAATAATTAATTATAGAAATTTAGATATTACATTTAAAGCTCCAATCTCCTCAGGCCTCCGAAGATCCCGAAAAAAGTCAGTTGGTGCTTCAGTTACTACTTCGCTCATCATGTCAATCATGATGTCACAGCACCGTTTTTATAGCATCAAATAACTAACTAAAAACAAACTTATTTTGAAAACAAACACTTGAAATTGCATCAACGTGATAGAAACTACAGTAAATGACAGAAACTATCTTTGTAAAAAAGATATGTGAAGTGTAATTTAATTGTTTAGTTGGTATAACATGGGGAGGCGGGGTTTATGACCTATACTAGGACCAGTCACCGAGGGGCGATCGAGACGTTTTGGCTTCACTTTTGAGGGCTTGTGCGGCACACTTGGTTCATACTAGGGGTGGGTTAAAACTTGGTTTTACAGTTTAATCGCGATCTTCATTTGATATAAATTCTTAAATCCCAAGATTGATCTTTCTCACAATGCACAACCCTCTACTATAATGAGAGGAAATCACTCGCATTTGCAATCATATTTCACGCTATGTGACTAAAGTGAATGTATTTGGCAACTGACTGGTAAATGTTTACAATTCACTCACCAGTAATTGTGTTGTATAGTGGTGAAGTGTTCATCAGTGAGATCCTTTCACATTGAATATGATATATTTTAATACACTTTCTTTTCTTTACAATCAACTACACCGGGGGACAAAAGTTTGGAATAATGTACAGATTTTGCTCTTATAGAAAGATGGAACTTTTATTCACCAAAGTGGGATTCAACCGATCACAGTATATAGTCATGACATTAATAATGTGAAAAATTACTATTACAATTTGAATAATGTTCAGAACTTCTTAAACTACTTAAAAGATTTCTCATCAAATATTCCTCCACATGCAGCAATGACAGCTTTGCAGATCCTTGGCATTCTAGCTGCCAGTTTGTCCAGATAATCAGGTGACATTTCACCCCACACTTCCTGTAGCACTTCCCATAGATGTGGCTGTCTTGTCAGGCACTTCTCACACACCTTACAGTCTAACTGATCCCACAAAAGCTCAATGTGGTTAAGATCCATAATGCTCTTTTCCAATTATCTGTTGTCCAATGTCTGTGTTTTTTTGCCCACTCTTAACTTTTTCTTTTTGTTTTTCTGTTTCAAAAGTGGCTTTTTCTTTGCAAATCTTCTCATGAGTCCTGCACTCCTGAGTCTTCTCTTTACTGTTGTACATGAAATTGGTGTTGAGCAGGTAGAATTCAATGAAGCTATCAGCTGAGGACATGTGAGGCATCTATTTCTCAAACTAAAGACTCTGATGTGCTTATACTCTTGTTTAGTTGCACATCTGGCCTTTCACATCTCTTTTTGTCCTTGTTAGAGCCAGTTGTTCTTTGTCTTTGTAGACTGTACTGTATACCTTTGTATGAAATAATTTTTTTTTGTCAATTTTAAGCATTGTATAGCTGACAAGCAGTTTCTTTTTTTGCCATGTTTGACCTAATATTGACCTTAAGACATGCATATTGTGGCAACTCAAAACAAACACAAAGACAATGTTAAGCTTCATTTAATGAACCAAATAGCTTTCAGCTGTGGTATATATAATGGCTAGTGATTTTATAGTACCAAATTAGCAATTTAGCATGATTGCTCAAGGATAAGGTGTTGGAGTGATGGCTGCTGGAAATGGGGCCTGTCTAGATTTGATCAAAAATGTATTTTTTCCAAGTAAGTCTTAGGAAGTGTGTTAAATGTGTGAGGATGTGAATACATCAACATGTTACATGACACAGGCATATTGACTGAAATTAAAAATGGTTTTGTCAATAGTTAAAAAAGAACCTACACATATATATATATATATATATATATATATATATATATATATATATATATATATATATATATATATGTTTCACTTTGAACCATAGATATACCTTTATAATATCCTTTAGTAACATTATCAAATATTATTACAGTATGTAATGCTTAAAAGAAACTGCAGCGCAGCCCAAAACCTGCTGTTCTGAAGAACTTGGAAGTGGGCTCCTGCTTAGTGACGTCACGGTAATTTCGTCATTAATATTTGCGATTGCAATATCAAGGGCAATAATCGACAATTATGATTTTTGTCATAATCAAGCAGCCCTATTTAGATGCAAGTGAAAAACCTGAAAAATGAATTCCTACATCAGATATTTATTATTTATATCAGTATATCCATTTATAGATCAGTGCTGTATCTTTTTTGAAATGACAAGAGTGAGTTTCAGTAATCAAGAGGGCAAGTACAAAAGCCATTTAACTTGCTGTGGTGGAAAAGGACTCTCTCTAGTTATGTAGTGTACTTTACATGTCTTTTTCTGTAGACATGGACATTAGTTTATTTAAAACATTAGGAAGTAAAATTAAATGACATATCAGTGCATCCCTAGTGACAGTTAGAGTTAGTTATCAATTCATACATGAATGAATAATGAATAAGACATCATCATGAGTGCAGAGTAGGGCTGCACAATTATGACAAAAATCACAATTAACACACATATATAAACATTTAACACACTTCCAAAGCCTGAAAAACATGGCACAAAAATGACCATCCAACATGTAATATGTGTCTTTACTGCTTAAATACATACCCACATACATTAAATTATAATTGACATATTCAATAGACAAATTGAACAGCCGATTTAGGTCGAAGTTGCTTACTGCATTTAAAATCCCATGTTGTGATCTTGTTGATCATCGTTAGATCATATTTGGTTGTAATATCTGTCACAGTGGTTGTACTTTGGACTAAGATCAGCTGGTTTGTGTGATTCATTACAATTTTCAATCTACCAACAGCAGTTGTGGGTCAAATAGGTATTTATTTGAGCAGACGTGATAACAAAGAAGATGGTCTGTGAAATATGATGTTAAAGACTATTTTGTTTATGTCAAAAATATCCAAAACAAGGTGACTTCAAAACAAGCCACTTTATAGCTGTTTAATACATAAATACAACTGTTATTCTTTTTTATAAATTGTACACTAAAATCGAGCAATGCACAGCTTGGCCGTTGTCATTCCATTGCTCAACGCACATGTCTGTTATTGGTTAGAAACTTAACTGCTGTAAAAACACATTCTAAATAGAAACCATTAATGCAACAGGAGTAGACTTAAATTTAATAATCATCAGTTTTCACGATTACATAATCGTGACAGCCGTAAACGTAATCGCCATTAGTTTTTGATTAATTGTGCAGCACTAGTGCAGAGTGAGATGTAGAATCGAATACCATGTTGTAACAGTGAAATCCTACACCACGACTTCTAATAATACTATTACATTATAATCAAGAGGAAATAGGTCTACAGTTTGATGATCTAATTCCCTAGTCTGAGAGAGGCATTACACTTTCAGCTTGCCGACTTAGGAAATGAAGTTCTTGACTACAAAATTATTTTTTGTTTTGCTTTCCTGTGAAAATCTCTAAACTAGAGGTCAACCAATAGTGGATTTTGCCAATACTGATAACTAAGGTGATGGAAAAGGCAGAGAACCATTTAATTGGTCAATAGTTTTATTTTATTTTTTTATGATTTATTGAATGTTAAAACTTTTGATTGGTCTTTTCTTGCTATGACGGGCACAAACATGAAGGCAGCAAGTGTCCAGAATGAAAAATGTAAGAGTTGGTGCATAGTGTAGGTCTTTTAACTATAGACAAGCCTAAAACACACAAGGGACTCTTATTTTGAAATGACAAAGACTTGGCTCCATTACAATGCTTTATAATTAAGTATTTACCAAATTAAGATTTTTATAGCCTATATATCCAGCATATGAATGATTTTGTGTATGTATATACTGTATTTGACCAGATTAAGTTTAATGAGTTTTTTTTATTATCCACAAGATATGAAGTTGGAGAGTAATGTATGTGCAGACTGGGCATGTTTCTGTGAAGTCACATTGTTCTTTGCATGTCCACACTTCAATTTCAACAGTTGATTATGTATTCTAAAATATGCCTGACCCTGAATTGTACTGTTTCAATGTATTTTTCAATTAGAAGGATACATTTTTAGGTGTCATTCTGGATTCCCATTTAAAGTTTGATCTACATTTAAAGAGGCTGTGTAAAACCATTAGAACTAATATGAACTGTTTCCACATGATTAGACCGTATATACCTAATAAAGCAGCAAAATTATATACATGCAATCATTGTATTACAATTATCCTACTGGGTGACTGTCTGAAGTCAGGCTTCTCAATCAGTTATTAAACCCATTATGTCTTCAAATAAACATATTTGAAAGTAATGGATCAAAGGTCAATGAAATGGCATCATTGTAAAATTATTCAAACAAACTAAAACAGTCTACTAAGCTGTGGAATAAATTACAAATAGAAATTAAAAGACAAACAGAGTTGAAAGTGTTCAATAGAACTGTAAAACACTGGCTTAAACAAAATCAAGTTTGTGAAAATTGATGTATGCAGTCTCAATATTGTCTATTATGTATTTCATATATATATATATATATATATATATATATATATATATATATATATATATATATATATATATATATATATATATATATATATATATATATATACACACATTTTTTTATTATTATTATTTTGCATTGTTTTGTTTTTTTTTAAATGTTTTTTACCAAAAGCCTAACTAGGGACGTGTTGCTCAAATTGGCTATTAGCTAGAAGCCTGTGTACAGAGTATCTGCTGCTTAAACTTATGTAGCAATGTTATTCTGTATTTTTCCTGTCAAATAAACAAATATATAAAAATTGTTCATGATGAAAGATTTAGATTGTTTTTATTTCTCTTCTAGAGGCTGCTGTTACACTGTTGAATCAAGCCATTCTAACTGTAGAATCCCACAATGTGGAGGAAGTAGAGTACGAGATGTTTTGGCAGCTTGGTTTCAACAAATACTCTTTTCGCAGTGAGAAGAACGTTTTGAGTTCTGAAACTTACAGTATGTTTTTATAGTACAATGACCTCTTATATGTCAAAAGATCAAGGAAAATTGGACTTCTCATGCCATGACCCCTTTAAAAAGATTTTTTTGCCAATGGCAAAAAAATAAGCTTAATTCCAGGTGTATTCTCTAAAAAAAAATCTTAGTAACTTGTGCAGTTTTGCTATTAAATGTTATTTTTGCAGTGTACTTTTACTCAGTATATCTTGCCTTTGTTCCCAAAAAGGCATTCAAATTATGTTCTCTTTGAATCAGCCAAACACAAAGTCCTTGAGAGAATCCTCTTAATAGAACGCACACAGCGTCTTGCCCGAAGAACTCACACTTGAGATTCAATAGATGTAGGTGTTCTCACAGCAGAACCAACATTTGCTCAATATCCATTACGGCTGAGTGCTTTGACTTCTTTTGATCTGGAGTAGGTCTTGTGTCCTAAGTAGTATTGAACAAGATTTGATATTCTTACAGTAAATGCAATTTTGCAAGATGCCTGTGCTCTGGTCTTGCGTTCTTTGATGCTTTGCGCTATGGTCATGCAGGTGGCATTATGATAGATCAGGATTTGAATGGGAAACTGAGTCTTTTATTCTGTTTTTTTTTTTTTGGCAAAATGACACAGCCGTATCAAAGCTGTGGTTCATTTATTTCTTATTTTGTTTATTCGGAAGTATTGCAATTAAGTGTTGGATGGTTTAAAGAATAGGTTATTAAAGGGTGAAGGCTGTTCTCAAGTGCCTAATCATCTGATCAGTTTGAATTTATTTATTTGCGCTGAGGTGGAAAGACTTTGGGTTAAAGTGCTCAATCAACAGCAGCTACTCTCCACACAGTCTGCAAAATTGTAGGTGTACACAGGTCTTTTTCGTCAAACAAACCTTTGTAAAGCTTTTCAGCTTTGCTATTGCACAAAAAGGATGTCACCTGTGGTTACAGCAGAGGTAGTAACTTACAAGCGCTTGAAACATCTCTATTCAGGTGTCTTTTTTTGGAAATCATTCCATTAACTTAAACTCCTTTTATCAGGTCACAGATGCAATTGAATTGGTTTGAAATGTTTCATAATTCTTTATGACTGGATATCGAAATGTTATATTCTCCTTGTTTTATTTAATATAGATGAGCGGTTGTGCATCCCCATCTATGTCTTGAAGGTCCTGTCAGTATTTTATCGAACTATAACAGTTATCTGCACTTTTTGTTTGTTGAATCTTGTGCCTTGCCTTTAAGGCATGTCAGTTCACTCAGTGGCCCTCTTAATTATTTCGCCGGGCACCTATTTTCTATGTATGCAAATAATACAAAAGTAATGCAAGTACAGCTGCTGTCTACATGAAAGCTAATAGCTCTCCAAAACAAGATTATCAAGATAATGTTTAATTTTCAAATGAGCAATAAAATCGTACAACAATGATCATAAATGTTCCTTCTTCAGCTGAAATTATATAAACAAGCACTTAATGTTTTAGGCTGAAAGAGCAAAACATTGCTTTTTTTTTTCTACTTTGACATAGCAACATTGTCTCAACCAATAGTGTAAGTCTGGAGCAGAACTATGTGTTTCTCTAACTTAACCAATGGTAGATGGGGAGAGGCTTTGGGTAACATGTTTATAAGCAGTGAATATTTTTTTGCAGTTCCATTTGGTGATGTAGTGGCAGAAAGCATCAGGTTTGAAGGTTATGAAAACAAAAATTCTTAAGAATTAGTGCACCAAAGACACTATTAAAAAAATTAAATAGGGTGCTTTATTCATTTTAGTTTCTTTTTGCATTTTGAAACCCCTCACCAAATGTCTATGGGGGCTTTGTCACTGGCAGTTTAGTCCAAAACAAATCACGGTTTGCATTAAAATTCGGTAGTAAGAAAGCTGTTTTATGGACCGGGGAGCTGACCGTGGTATTGAATTGAATGTGTTTTTGCAGATTTAAGCCTGACTACATCATCAGTTGCACAAAAACAAATAAATGTAACATGAGTGGCAGGGGAACATAAGCAGTGCTGCAAATGCATGGCTCGCAACCAGCTGTCTCCTCAGAAAAATCCAGTTTGCTAACATCAGATATAGGTGCCTTCTCCTGGACTTGCAGACCTGCTGAATTAAAGCATGCAATGCACAGAGCTGCAAGTGTCATTCACTTCCGTGTCATTCATTTCCGTGTGCAATATGACACCAAATTAATAAAAAAAACTCAAACAGTGACTCGCGCTCCCCATCATGTGTACATTTGTGATGACTTAAGTTGATGACGGAAACGCACCAGGGTATGGGGCATTTGCAGCACTGCTTATGTTCCCCTGCCACACATGGTGAAAATCACCCATGTTGTGCTGGTCTCATTAGTTTGAGTCCAGTACTGCAACAGGGCCAGTTCATTAAGTGTTCTCTCCTCTATGTGGTCAGCAGGCTGTTTTCCCACACTCTGAAGTTTGGAGCATTAGAGCTGGATTAGGTGTGTCTCGGCTGGACCATGTGGAGGCGGTCATGGGCGAAGGGCCAGGCCTCTCTGCAGGAGTATTGATGCTTTCTCGCTGTTTGCACCACCCCCTCCCCACTGTAAACACGATCAATGCAGACGTTTCCGCCATGCAAATTAACACGATTTATGTGTAGGGTGCCTTGTAAGAGTGCTGTTTTTGGCCTTGTCTCCTTTGAGTCTGGTACAGTGTCTTGTCTACCTGTGATACGGGCATCAGACCTCAGTATTAGATAAGATCATTATAGAATAATCACAACAATAAATGGATCATATCAGGGGGAAACAAATTTGTCTTGATCTTTTTAGGTTGAGTTAATTATTAAAACTGTAACTTTTAGAACTCAACTTCCACCAGTCCAAAAGTACTTCCATTGAAACTGAGCTGCAAATATATATTGCTCTTAACTAAGCTAAGTGGAATTAAGTAAGATGCTATGAAGAACTTACAAGAGTAAAAATTGGGAAATTCTATTAAATCTTAAGCTGTCCTTGCTGTGTAGCACCTGCCGCTCCACATATAGGGATGGGCACGAGGACTTGGGTTCTCGGACTTGGCAGCAATGATCGATAGTGATCACACATGATGTGACTTTTCTCTCAATTCGAAATCCAGTGACAATTACCTGACAACTAAACACAAACATGTCAAAGAGTGAGCTTATTTTTAATTTTGAGATTGATTCATTGACAAATATACAAATAATAATATACAATGTACAGTATGCAATACAACAATATAGATACACATTATACAATAAATATAATATATATAAAATATACAGTTGGTTGTAAAGTGTTGTATTATCATTCAGGCTGTGGGTTGATAGTCAGTTGCAAGTGTGCTGTTTTATAGCAGAGCTCATCTGTTCATCTCTTAAAGCTGACCACATTTATATCAACATCACCAATTAAGGTAATACATGGTTTAATCTTTATTCCCAAACTATTCATGCACACTTAGGATTGCAGAGAAAACAAAAAATGCAAATTTGTATGCTTTTCTCTTCTAGAAATATATATAGGCTAGCGCTTGCTATTTATTCCACTGCATTTTGCTAATTCTGCACATGTAATTTATCTAAATTTAACTATAAACTAAATAATTACATTGTTAAAATATGTGCTCACAAAATAAGCCTTAAGTGTAGCCTATCATAAAACTTTCTGACATAAATTTACGGAGTTTTCACCTGTTTATAGGCTTAATTCATTTATTTTAATATTTGCATTTGTATATAATATTCACTGCAAAATGCGTGCTTGACATTTAAAAGTTGTTTGACACCTCGTGCCTCCATAATAATATTGTTACTTGCATATTGCAGACATAAAGCAAAATTCTGTTTCTCTAGATATTAATGTAAAAAATACCAGGAGAAACCAAAGCTAAAAACACATTCTACAGTTAAACTAGCCTACATAGACCGCTTCATCTGGTGAGAAAAAATTAAGAATATATTAATAATATAATTAAATAATAATTATAATTATAATATTTAAATAGGTCTGTCCGAGGCATATTTTATATACAGAAACGATAAATGTAAGCCTTCTATTTTAAAATTCGTTACAGTTTAAGCCACACCCACATTTGGTTCTGTCCAAATACAAAGACTACTAATTAATATTAGTAATATTATAGAAAATATTAAGAGTGGAAACAGATAATCTAATTTCCTGTTTCCACTCTTAATATTTTCTATAATATTACTTAAAATAATAGATAAAAATGTATATAAATGTTGACTTCATCACAGTTATTTGGTCACGGTTAATGTCGAGGTGTACAGAGAAGGGTATGATCCGGAGGCGGGGTCTGTCGATTGCACTTGTTCCCGGGGCTCATCGTTGATTGTGTGAAGATTGCATCATTGTATTACTAATATTGTAATAACAATATTTTGTTGGCAGAAACCATAGTTTGAATGCAATATACCACCATGTTAGTACAGTAATATGGTTGTAATATAGTAACCATGGTTAATTTTGTGATTACTGTAAATGTACAAAACAAAATACCATGGTGAAACCATGGCTACTATATGAAAACCAAGGCTATTGTTTCTAAGGAAAGGTTAGGGTTAGGTTAAGAGGTAGGGGTTAATGTAGTTTGTCTGTGGGACTCTCAAAAACAATAAACACAAGGCAGTGATGCCCATACTGTATGTTAGTATTTAATTGTGGTTGCAAATAGGATCTGACACTATTTGCACCAGGTTGCAATTATTATCTACCATTATTTGCACCAGGTTTGGGGTGCTATTTGCTGCTATTTGCACTGGGGTTTAAATGCCATATACCATTATTTGCACTAGGGTGCAATAGCATATACCTTTTAATAATCAATATACCACAAAACCTGTGTAATGTGTAACATAATGTGTAATTATGCATTAATAAGGATGGAGAACATTTTGTAATGTGATTTTAGCCCAGCGTATTTGCCATGATAAAAGTTTCTGAATAAATGACTGCATTTTTAAGGAGTACTTTATCCGTTCATGAATGACAGTCTGTTAAGGTGTTTTGATTGGATTTGAGCATGAAAAGATAAACATTTCATCAAAGGGGAACATGTTTTGCCTTTGGCTATGTCACTTATTTCATTATTTCCTGATGTGTTTGGTGGCAGAAATCTCAAGGACTACTCTTTCCTGAGGCTTTGTTTTTATTAAAATGGGGAAGCATTTTGCACTTATAGGTACTAAGAAAAAGTGGGAAAAGGCATCCATGATGGCCAAAATTCAGGGCAGTGCGAGGAATGTAATGAATTGCAATTCAAATAAATTTAAAACAGTCACACAACAGAGGATGATGTTGTTAGATTTAATTTTGTCCAACACAAGTTTTGCCATAACTGTTGTGTTTAGACAAAATACGTCATTCATTTGAACTATTTATTCCCACTAATGGATAATACATTTCTATACCTTATTAGTACCTTATTCTGAGAAATGAAGTGTTCTTCCTCCATTGTCCATAACATGAAAGTGGCATTTCCAACATTTTGATTATTCATATTTTGTAATGATTCTGGAAATAACCAATGTATGTTGGTTGTTCATGAACCTTGTTCATTAATTAATGAATGAATTAATTAACGTCTCGATGAATTCAATGGGACGATTTATGTAAGAATTGTTTTTCTAATGATTTACACATTTGTTCTGCTTGCCTTTTTATAAATATGGCCAATTGTATTATAAGTTGTTATTGAAAAACTGAAATGAAATATTTTTTAATTAAATAGTATTATTAAAACTGCCATAACAACAGTTGAATATAAAGTATGAATTTCTTACTTCCTTAAATTCATTTCTGCAACTTGATTGCTACCTCATTTCAAATGCAGTCCAAATTCAGGAATTTAATTGATTTGGAATTTAAAAGGCATTCTCAATTAAATTCTGAACCCGGGTAATTAACAAAGGTATCATCTATCTTTGTATCAGCACACAGTGAAGATATTTGGCTGCTATTTTGCCAGCTATAAACACCTGAGCTGCAACTGCCAGATGAACAGATGAATTATGAGACAATTCAGATTTACTTCCATAAAATCTAGTGAAGAGTGGGAAATGTAATGTTAAAACTTATGAGATGCGTAGGGCAAAGATGTAACCTAAGTTATGTCCTTCTGCTCATAAATTCATGTATTTATAATTAATATATTGTTAATTGTATTATTATATTATAGTTATAATTACTGTAAAAGTTAATTGCATGGGGGAAATTATATCAGGAAAAAGCAATAAATAGTTACAGTGAGGAAAATAAGTATTTGAACACCCTGCTATTTTGCAAGTTCTCCCACTTAGAAATCATGGAGGGGTCTGAAATTGTCATCGTAGGTGCATGTCCACTGTGAGAGACATAATAAAAAAAGAAAATCCAGAAATCACAATGTATGATTTTTTAACTATTTATTTGTATGATACAGCTGCAAATAAGTATTTGAACACCTGAGAAAATCAATGTTAATATTTGGTACAGTAGCCTTTGTTTGCAATTACAGAGGTCAAACGTTTCCTGTAGTTTTTCACCAGGTTTGCACACACTGCAGGAGGGATTTTGGCCCACTCCTCCACACAGATCTTCTCTAGATCAGTCAGGTTTCGGGGCTGTCGCTGAGAAACACGGAGTTTGAGCTCCCTCCAAAGATTCTCTATTGGGTTTAGGTCTGGAGACTGGCTAGGCCACGCCAGAACCTTGATATGCTTCTTACAGAGCCACTCCTTGGTTATCCTGGCTGTGTGCTTCGGGTCATTGTCATGTTGGAAGACCCAGCCTCGACCCATCTTCAATGCTCTAACTGAGGGAAGGAGGTTTTTCCCCAAAATCTTGCAATACATGGCCCCGGTCATCCTCTCCTTAATACAGTGCAGTCAGCCCTGTCCCATGTGCAGAAAAACACCCCCAAAGCATGATGCTACCACCCCCATGCTTCACAGTAGGGATGGTGTTCTTGGGATGGTACTCATCATTCTTCTTCCTCCAAACACGGTTAGTGGAATTATGACCAAAAAGTTCTATTTTGGTCTCATCTGACCACATGACTTTCTCCCATGACTCCTCTGGATCATCCAAATGGTCATTGGCAAACTTAAGACGGGCCTTGACATGTGCTGGTTTAAGCAGGGGAACCTTCCGTGCCATGCATGATTTCAAACCATGACGTCTTAGTGTATTACCAACAGTAACCTTGGAAACGGTGGTCCCAGCTCTTTTCAGGTCATTGACCAGCTCCTCCCGTGTAGTTCTGGGCTGATTTCTCACCTTTCTTAGGATCATTGAGACCCCACGAGGTGAGATCTTGCATGGAGCCCCAGTCCGAGGGAGATTGACAGTCATGTTTAGCTTCTTCCATTTTCTAATGATTGCTCCAACAGTGAACCTTTTTTCACCAAGCTGCTTGGCAATTTCCCGTAGCCCTTTCCAGTCTTGTGGAGGTGTACAATTTTGTCTCTAGTGTCTTTGGACAGCTCTTTGGTCTTGGCCATGTTAGTAGTTGGATTCTTACTGATTGTATGGGGTGGACAGGTGTCTTTATGCAGCTAACGACCTCAAACAGGTGCATCTAATTTAGGATAATAAATGGAGTGGAGGTGGACATTTTAAAGGCAGACTAACAGGTCTTTGAGGGTCAGAATTCTAGCTGATAGACAGGTGTTCAAATACTTATTTGCAGCTGTATCATACAAATAAATAGTTAAAAAAATCATATATTGTGATTTCTGGATTTTTTTTTTAGATTATGTCTCTCACAGTGGACATGCACCTACGATGACAATTTCAGACGCCTCCATGATTTCCAAGTGGGAGAACTTGCAAAATAGCAGGGTGTTCAAATACTTATTTTCCTCACTGTATATAAATAGGTGTGTGTATATATATATATATATATATATATATATATATATATATATATATATATATATATATCTATATATATGTATATGTGAGAGAGAGAGAGAGCAAGCGAGCACTGGCACCGCGGTTCACCTCAAGTTTCTTGATGTATCTTGAGCACAAGTTTTTGCGAAGAAAATAAAGAGTCAAATAGACACGTACAGTTACAACTTAAGCTAATGCACCTGAATGGACCAATAGATGGATACACTCCTTCTGTGTTTCACATGGGTCAACTTGATGACATCACTGTTATGCAAGTGTTGTGTGTAATTGAAAATGGCAAGTGGAGAAAACGAGCCACTGGGTTATTCAGATGTCCTGTCTGGAAACATTTTCTTTTGCAGTCAATAACAACAGCGATGGTCAACGTTTTTTTTACAAAACAGTGCCTGTTGCAGACATTGATCAACGCGAGAGCTGTATACTGGTAAATACATCGACGCAGGTGCGGACTGGCCATTGGGAGAACCGGGACTTTTCCTGGTGGGCCGGCCGCGAAATGGGGCCGCATGGGTCACCACGTTATGTAGAACGCTCCACAAAACGCCACATTTTGGGCCAGTTTCTATGTAAAATCCCAGGCTGAATTTTCTTCCCAGTCCGCCCCTGCATCGATATCTGATCATTTACGCCGCAATCACCGGGGAAGGATAGCGCACGATGAGCCGAAACGGCACACACTCCTTTTTGTTTTTAAGCAGGCACTCTGTGCTAATTAGGACAGGCATAAATCAATGACTAAAGCAATTGGGGTGTTCATTATCAGCGATATGTTTCCCTACTCCGCCGACAAAGATGTTTGATTTCCTCATATGATTAAAATACTCGAGCCGCAAAGTTCCGTCTATAGTGATGAACAGCTTCCAAATATTGAATATGTGCAGTAGAGTTTTAAATGAATTTTATGTCGATGCATGTAACATAATAGTGCAGGTATTAAGTTAAAATATTGATTTAGTAATTAGAGAATTTATTTTTGTTAGACCCTAACGAAAATGATCCATGGTTTTACTCTAGTAATATTGTAGTAACCATGACTGCTGTCACCATGGTTTTCTTTGCAGAAATCATGGTTTTGATACAATTAACCATGGTTTTACAACAGTAATACTGTAGTTTCCATATAGTAATGATTATACTATATATTGTAAACATGACAGTAACCATGTTGACTTTGTGGTTATACTGTTTTTACTACAAATACCATAGTTAAACTATGGTTACTCTAAAACATAGATTTTTATTAAGGGCAAACCTGTTTAAGTGTTCATTACCAAATGATTTGGCAAAAATATATTTTTTTCTGAACCGTACTGAAACCGTGACCCTAAAACCGTGATACAAACTGAACTGTGAGAAATTTGGACCATTACACCCCTAATATACATTACCAGTTATTTAATTTTTTACCATTATTATTTTTTTTTCTCTCCATATTTTAGAATAATAGTAAAGTCATCAAAACTATGGAATAACATAAATGGAACTATGGGAATTATGTTGTGATAAATCAAAACTGTGTTATATTTTAGCATCTTCAAAGTAAGTCACCCTTTACCTAGAATTAACATACTATGTACTCTTGACATTTTCTCAACCTACTTCTTGAGGTATCACCCTGGGATGCTTTTTAAACCGTATTGAAGGAGTTCCCATGTTGGGCACTTATTGGCTGCTTTTCTTTATTATTTGGTCCAAGTCAGCAATTAAAAAAAATAAATAATAATAATAATTTAAATACAATTTTTGTTTTATATTGAAATAAAGTAATATGGTGGCACAAATATATTTTTGTCTACAAAACTAATTTCAAACATTTAAGCATACTCCTTAAGATTAAAAAAAATAATTTAAGATCATGAGAAACATTTCAGACAAGAGTTTCAAAACTTTTGACCGGTAGTGTATATATAAGCTTCCCATTTAATAAAGCCTTAGGAATGATTGGACCTTGAGATTTCCAGGAACAAACACGTCAGGCAATAAGTGATGTTGAGTGATGGCTAGGAACCAAGGGCTAAACAAGTTTCCCTTTAATTGTCTTTCATGTTACACACAACAGCTCATCACAAGCCTCATGAATACATATGTATGTCATTGAAGGAAACTCTATTCGCTCATAATACTTCCTTATGAGCGAATCATTCTTATGAGTCAATTACTTTCTGTGAATCACTCAAACTAATTCATAAATTGAATGTAGTGAATCAGTCTGAATTTGAATAATTAAAAAAAATAATTTTCCATCTCAATTGCCTCAGTTTTTGTTTAGAAAATTTTATATTTAATGATATCAATATTACATTATCATTAATATCAAATAAAATAGTAATATGTACTTTTCTTACATAAGTTACCAAATGTTTTTTTTTTGTTTTTGGGTTGGGCAAGTAAAAATCTGAACTGGGCCAGCAGCCCTGCCTGCTGTAATATATCCAGACTTAACACATTCAAGGCAGTGCATGATTATATCAGTCATTTAGATTGCACTAAGTTTGGGCTTCCAACAGCTCAGTCATATGTCAATCCCTTGTAGCAGAGTTTATGGATATTTATGTAATCACACAAGTCTACAACTTTGTCTTTTTTTCCTTTTTTTGCCCTCAAACTAATCAAAAGACTGGCGTGAATGTTCCAGAGGCTAATGGCTTTTCACACCCTACACTGGCCTGAAACCGTGCAGCTAGTTAGGTGCTTTAATCATGTGTTGAACTAAGCTGTCAGAAGAAACAAATGGCAGGCCTCAAACCCACAACCCACAAGATCAGAGTGCAACGGACTTGCCATCACAACATGTTTCAGCCCTGCGGTTAATGATGGAGCATGTGTCCACCAATTGCTTTGCCAGGAAGGACTAATAGCCTGGTCAGTCTTCAAGATCAGCATGACGCGAAGGGATGCCAAAGAAAGAGAAACAACTTAGAGGAGTTGAAAAAAGCAGCAACCTTTTGAAAATGTACTGCACTGAGGAAAATGTTTGATGTTGTAACTTTAGCTAGCTTGGATTCCTTATTAGTTCCAAGACAAGGGAGTGTAAAGTTGAAAGAACAGTGGTCTCTGTCCGCCTTGGCCTGCTAATTCCTCATTAAAAGAGCAAGGGACAACCACAAGCCTTTGATCATAAAAAAAAAAAAAATCATGTTTAGTATTTGCTATTCATATGGGGGAATATTTAAAATAGTTTGTGTAGTAGACCATCATTTCATTTTTCCCCCTTTGCAAGGTGTCATATTGCTGATATAATTTTATAAACATATATGATCATTATAATTAGGGTTAACCTAATTCTTTAAGATATCTTCATCTGGTTGTGCTTGAGGACCCAAATTTTACATTGATCATTAAGTGGCGACCCAACACCCTTCCAAAAGTAAACAAAAATGTCCTTGAAATGAAACTGTTTTAAAGATGTGGTCATGCCACATAACTTGTACATTGAACAAGGCATCTGCCTAATTTGGGTAATGTCTACCAAATAACAGATAAATGCATTGGCATTCTTTTGGTGACTTTTTGTCCATTTGATATCTGAACACACAAAAAAACTGGAGTTGATTCGATAAGTCTAAGTAGTAGCGGAAAATAAGTTACACTTTTACGGTTCCCGGTCAAAAGTGATCACCAAAGGAAATGAACGGGAAACACTAAAAATCTGAGATTATTTTTTCATTATATATTACATCAAATCTAAAAAACAGTCACAATGCAGAAAAAAAACAAACTCAGACATGAAGGGATGAGACTACTAAACATCAAGTGTGCAAAAAAAAAAAACATACACACACAAAACTGAACTGGTCAGATTATAAAACAGATAAAGGACAGAAATATCATCCACAATGCAGAACATTCACACACTAAAATGAATTGGTGAGACCATAACACACCCACAAAGCTGAACACACGCACACATTCATCTTTTTACAACAAGGGATAAATTAGGTTATTACTTGTTATTTTACTCATTTCAGGTATGCAAAAACCTTAAACAATTTAAACAAAATGCAAAACTTTGACAAAAGTAGTTTTTGATCATGTTTAAATGTATATCTAAATGCAGAACTTGTGACAAAATCTAGAAATCATCTTCTCTTCAACCAGAGATGAATAAGTAGCTCTCTGCAGCCACCTAGTTTTTATACTTGGAATTTCATCTGGTTTTATTCTTTAGACTTTAAGCTTTCAAACTTTGTATAATTTATAAGGATTGATTCAGTATTTGAGAAAATATTCATAAAAAAGTTAAAAGTGTCATATAAGTAAATAAATTAGTAAATAAAACTATTATATAATATTAGTAAAATTTGGTCTATATACAGAAAAACCACCCAAAATGCACAACGTAAGTGCTTTAATATGATTTATATTAGAGTTGTTACGTTTCTTTCATAACAATTTCCAAAATCTTGCTTTATTGTTTCCGGTCACTTTTGACCAGGAACAACTGGAGTGTGATTTAATAATGAACAGTGCATAAGGGTAACATTTTATTCTTCTTTTGTTGATTTCTCTGTTTCTTTTTCTACCTTAAATATACACAATAATATGTATATACATTTAGAATTACTTTTTCCCTGCTGTCATGAATCCTATCAGAATAGACCTGCTGCCTATTTTTGGGCCAAGACCCTCCTGTTGAGCACCATTGATCTAATTTACTTGTAAGCTTTTATGATGGCAGTTGAGGAACATTTACTCCTCTGTTCTTTTGAACATTCCAAGCATTTTAAGAACCAATTACTTAATTGGGAAAATTTCATTCCCACTGCTCGAAGAAGCCGATACAGGTTTTGGATTTATTAAAACTGCTTTGATGTCATTTTCCTCTTTATCCATATTCAATCATCACTGCCTGTAGAAACCTGTTTCAATCCAAATGGGTTTCCTGCAAGGAATATGACTGATCTCATTTGCGTTACCTATAACCCTGATTTATCAGAACCAGTCACAGAAAATACCCTAGACCTTGTGATCTCTGGCTTATATTTAAAAATTAATTAACCCCTGACTGCAGCATTGCTGCTTCTTCCTCACTCAACCCGTCAATCTCTCTTTCCCTCGTCCACCTTCCCATGGTTGAGGTGGCTGTTTTCTAACTCTCTGTGCTTGGGGATTAATATCTTAATTATCACTTGTGACTAAATATTTTTTCAACAAGCTCATGGATTATGCATATGCATGGAACAGCATTTATAGCTACCTCTCTGTCAGTTTTTTTTATTATTTTTATTATTATTATTCCTGTGTTTCAGTTTATTGTTTAAGGTTCAACTCTTATGACACCTGCCTTTATTGCTGAGATCTTGGCCTCTTCTGCCGTAGATCTGTCACACTCAACGAGGTCTCAGTCGCATTGTTGTTGTGCGTGCCCTAATGTTATAACTGGCCATAGCTTTTGGAGTTTGGATCACAAGATTTACAAAAATGTATTTTCTTGCAGCTTAAAATTCACATTCTGGAGTACAATGTATTTGTATATACATTGCATAATGCATAGTATCATAAAGATGACTGATTATCAGTGCATGAATCTAACTCAAGAGAACGCCCCACCAATTGTAATAATATCAAACTAATTAGTGAGATGTTTGCTTGTGGGGTTTGAACCTATACCTTTTGATTACCAGACCTGTTTTTGAAGAACTACACTACACCAATGCTATTAGAGATGCAGTTTTGTGATAATTAAGGCAGATCTCAAGCCTAATTCACTTACTTTGTTTTTCGGAATTGGTCTACAATAATGGTCTACTATATGGTCTTCTCAAAGTCATGCTTAACTACACCTATAACAACCAATGTACACTTTCAGTCTGTTTCATAGTAATCTCCCTCTCATAAGCAACCAGAATTGATTTGAACAAATGGAGCCAATTTCCCCTCAAGGCAATGTAAAGTTTGTGGAGGATTCTAGGTAAAGAAGCACTCAAATAAACAGTCATTTCATCACTTCTGGGGGCATAATAACCATAGAATGATCAAAGATGGTTGTTTAAATTGTACTAAATATTCCTTACATGATTTTGCTGTTCCTGCTCAGCAAAGCCCATTAAAAAGGTATGGGTTTAATGGGAGTGTGCAATTAGTTGCATTGGATAATGCAGGAAAGCTCCCCTGCATCAAGCACTGGTCCTGGAGGTCTGCAGCTTATAGAATTAAATGCAAAAACATCAATTTCAGGAATGAGATGCACTACAGTCAGAGCTTTGGGAGGAGGATGCGACGTACTGGCCTAATTAAAAGAATAATCTTTTATAGGTATATAAGAATTTAAAGTATGTTTAAGTTTGAACGTATAAACACCCCATGTTTGAGAAAAGTGCTAAGAATGCATCAATTATAAAAGGTTTGATAACAACTTAGTTGAATAATATACAGAAGCCCCCAAAATATTTGGACACTTAAACCACATATGAAATGTGTGCTTTTTTTGTTGTTTTTTGCATTAGATAACAAAAAAGTCCAACCAAGTGGCATCTACTAACAAATGATGTTGGACATTTTCTCACTTATTATTACTTTTTGTACACTCTTAAAACGGATGTGTTAAAAACAACACAACCTGTGTTATATCTTAACACACCTGTGTGTCTAGTTAAGGACAACACATTTTGTGTTACTTTTAACACAACCAGTGTGTTATTGTTCTTAACACAGGGAGTGTGTTAAATATTTTAACACACTCCCTGTGTTAAGAACAATAACACACTGGTTGTGTTAAAAGTAACACAAAATGTGTCGTAAATCACACAATTTGTGTCATAGATGTGCTATTTTTGACCAGTTAAAATGAACACAAAACAAAAAAAGCATTTAAAAAAAATAATTTATTAAAAACTTAACTGCTACATTTTCACAAAACAAGCACCACTCACATTTTGTTCACACAAAAGAGCAGCACATTCAGAAAACATTCGTCAGTAATATAGATAAACTGGAAGTATAACCTCTTTAATGTCAATGTCATGTAGGGAAAATCATTTATACACGTACATCTAAACAGATGCAGAAAATCACACCGCTCACAAATCAATATAATTGAGAAGTCACTTCATTCATATTCATATTAGTTCTGCTGCTAACGAGTACTGAATATAATTCTATATACCAACTTACAAAATTAGACTGAACAAAAAATACTTAATATAAAAAATAAATAATACTAGAAGCTTTAAATTGTAGTAAATGAGACTTAATAATTTGACTGTACTCATCAATCAGTAAAGACAACATTCAACATTTCACAAAGTCAACATTCACATGTCTTTTGATTTTCATAAAGACATTTTTAAACAATTTTATATCTTGGATTTACAAAAAGGTTTTCTTTGTAGGAAATCATGTGAAGAGGTTTTACATCAGCAGCATTGCTCAAATTAATCACTTTGTACTCATTTGTTCTTTGGACAGCGTAAGCATACAAGTGTGGGTGAAAGTACATTTGTGTTAAAAAACTAAAACAATTTCTTTTTCAAATTGTGGAACTATGTGTAAAACTTCACCAAAGAGACGCTCTTCTCTTAAGTCACAGTTTAAAGCAAGTACACAACCAGTTTGAAAGGTCTGACCGAACACACCAACAGAGTGAGAAAGATGAACAGTGCTACATGTGTCAAGTTCATAGCCAAAGTCTGTCATGTTTTCAACAAACAGAACACTTTTTTCCAAAGATCCAACCATGACTGGAAAAACATTTGGGACAGTAATTTTCTCTGTTAATGGACTTCCCAGTTTCCAATGAAACATAGTCTGAACCTGACTCTTGTAGGCTAATGTCTTACTTATATTTATAAAATTACATACAACTTGTGCTTGTCTTTTTAGAGGACCATGCTTTCCCTCAAATCTCATGCACCAAAATTTAGACAGTGGGCCAAATTTTATCATCATTCGCCAGTAATGAGTCATAAAATGATGCTTTGGTATTAGTGATTTGTTTGGATATAGAGTCTTAAACAAATTATGGTGATCAATAACTAGCTGCTTTAAAAATACAGCTAATCCTTTGGTAACAACTGGTGCAAAAATTATACTACAAATTTCCTTAAGGAGAAGGAACAATTTCCAGTGACTATCACCTTCACTTATAAAATTTCCAATCAGGAAAGGCAAAAAAAGGATGAGACACCACATTTGACTGGCATTTTGCTTAATGGGGTTCTCTGATGTTCTTAAATTATGAATGGCACTAGGCTTGTTTTTCGCGTTTGTCACACCATAGTCAAAGCTTTTCATTCGGTCATTCAACTGATCTAAAGTGAAAAGTTTTTGCTCATAGATGAAATGTTGTAACATTAGTTTGATCTCGAGTGGAGCCACACCCTCTAAAATGTCATGCATAATGTCAACGCAGACATTATCGGTAATATGAAAGTACTCTAGAGAGTTTAGGCAAGAGTCTGCTTTTATGCCTGTTAAACTAGGATTTTTAAGCATGACATGTTCATTGTAATTAACTTCATTGCGCAACTCCAAACAATCGTCGTCAAATATACTCTGCATATCATGTTTGTCAATCAGACAGTAATGACAGGATTTGTTGGCTGCAAAACTCTCCAAATATCCTCCAAGTGAATGGCAGGCCAGATTATCAGCAGTAAATAAGCATATTGTGCCAAATAACACTGAACTTTGGCCATTTATCTGAACTTCTAGGTTTCAAGAAGTTTAATATCATCCAACAATGGCTCAAATATTTTGTCGAAACCATAAACTTCTCTGTCAATGGAATTAAAAAGCAAACATAGATGGATGTTTTCAAGAGACGAGTTAAATCTAGCAGGTAAATTCCTCAAACAAAAATAAACTGCTCCCATTTTGTGAACTTTGGTTTTAGAGCCTAAAGGATTTGTTGTTTCAAAATCATCAAAATAAAGTTGAATTTGTAAAGCTTGAGGAAATCTACTGTACAATTTGTGATTTTTAAAATGTGAGCCATCACAGTAGTCACGCAATTTACCATCACTTTCAGTTAAATCCACAAAGAGCTTTTGCATTTGTTCATTGTCAAAAAGAAACTTCAGGGTGTCAATAATAGATATGTATTGACATGTATCTGCTATTAACACTTGAGTTAATTTACCTTGCTTTCTTGCAGTGTCACCTCTGTTTCCAAGGAAGAGTTCTGTTGGCTTGATAAAAGAGTGGTTTTCAGCAAAATACTTGGTCATTTTGTAGGGGGTATCAACTTCCTCAAACATATTTCGTCCTCTTTCAAAATCTTTCATCAAAGTCTGCAATTCATCATTGGGTATAGAGTAACGATTAAGCAGAGATGTGGTTCTCTCTTGCAAACAGTCCAGAGTTTCACAGAGTAGTTCTTTTGTGCATGTGATGCTTCTTTGCACATCGGTCAGGGTACAATTTGAAGAGGAGTACATTTTTGCAACAAACGCTGCTGCACAGCTTTGGTAGTCAGAAGTGCTGAAATTACTGGAGCCATCAAAATTAGTCTCTTGAATATCAACAGCAGCAGAGCAAGATGCAGCTGAGAAGTTCTCACTCATGCTAGTGTCAGAATCTTGTTCTAAATGTACTGGGTTTGCAGCTTGAGCATGGTTTCTATTTAGATGTTTAGCATAAGAATTGAAGTTATGGTATGTTCGTTGACAGTTGTTTTGACTACAAACAATTGTATAATCCTGTCCATCAGAAAGTGCATGGACATGCCTAAGATGACTTAAAAGTTTCCGGATGTCTTTTGAAGTTGATTTTTTGCACTTCGGACATATATACATGGCGGTACAATTTAGGAAAGTGCTTGAAGCTTTGAAATAAGCTCCACAACTTTAGATCTCTTCCCACCAGAGAAAGGAATGTCATACACATTTTCAAAGAAATTGAAGACAGATGTGAGTTGGGCAGGATATTCTACATTGCAAACCCAATACATTTGAAACAGCTTGTCGATGGCACACGTCAGACTGTTATCCTCAAGTGGAATGGTGACTTTGTCATTCTCGGCCACAATGATGTATTGCGCTGTAGAACTTGGAGCTCCTAAGCAGACAATGTGGGGTTGATGGCTTTCCACCATTGTCTGGGAACTATCCAGGAGGCTGGAGATGCTGGTTCCAGCCTGTAAAAATAAAAGTACATTTTATAAAATCCATTTTTTGCAACAGGAATACCGCAAAAGGAGTAGCAAAAGTCAGAGCGCTAGGATTTGAACTTGTACTGCCAGATCTGAGAGTTTATAAGTGCCGACTTGAGATTGTGCAGCGAAACTGAAGTAAAGTGCAAAAGGAAATGTCGTAAACATTTGTGCTAAGATTCCGATTGGCCCAGAGAAATGTCAATTATAAGAATTATCCAATAATATTTCTCAATTCTAGCCTCCATGGCATGCAGATGAAGGGCGGGCAGCATACCCCCTATAAAAAAACTGTCCGGTTCTACGCGATTCACGTAAATGACCCAATTGACCAAGAAAACGGCGATTTTCGCCGAAAAGCGACAAGTTTGCAGGTATGTAAGCTACTGATTTACCTCCATAGTTTTGGATCACTGCATTTAATTTGAGAATGTACATACAGAATGAAACATCCAGGGGTGCGTTTCCCGAAAGCATCGTTATCCAACTATGGTCGCAAGTTCTGTCGTTATCAACATAGTTCAACAAGTTGGTGTTTCCAGAAACCATTGTTCCAACGAACATTCCCAAACAGCATCGCAAAGTTGTGTGGTTGGAACGACAGCTCTCGACCTGTGGTTTAAGCATAGTTTCTAAATTGCATGACATGTGGACTTAATAAATCCGTATGTTGAGCAAAATAAGCAAGCTGACATTCAGTACAACCTGTGTCTTTTATTTAGAATACATACAAATGTGTTTTACATCTTTGAGTTTGTCAAGAGATTTTGAAGACTGCGCATGTGCGAACGTGCTCTACTATGCAAGAACGAGCCTATGATTGAATCTGGAAATAAAGCGAAATAACAGAGAAATATGAGAAATAGTCCTCAGAAAAACTATCGGTGTGGATTTTTGCCGATAACGATAGTTCCACCAATCAACTATCGGTACCGATATATCGGCAAAACCGATGAATTGGTCGACCTCTAGTTATAAACCAACGTGGTTGAACGACCAGTTTGCGACAATATGGTTTCGGGAAACAGTCGTGACTAGCTAGTTGATTTCTTCAAGATGCATCGTACTATGGTAGTGAAGCAATGAGTTACGGCGTTGTACGGGAAACACACCCCAGCATGATAGAGTAAACAGTCACTACCGTGAGCAGCAAAAACAGCCTCCCCTGGGTCCTAATGCCCATTTGGTAATAAATAAAATTAAAATACAGAAATAATCTTTAGACACTTGGCAAAAATGAGTTTAAAAATATATGCAAAAATCTAATATCATGCATACCTAAACAACAAAACAAAATTAAAACAGTATAGTTTTATGTAAATCAGAGTCATATAATTTAATAACATCACAAAGTGCTTGTACAGAAAACTAACAAACAAAAATAAAGCTAACATAAAAGGACAAATAATTTGCTTACCGGCTTAATGTCCAAGAGATAAGCAAGGGCTGACTTTGTACTGCATTTGGCCCACCCTTTGCTCCTTCCTGACGCAGTAGGGGGAAGCAATGTAATAAGAATTTGAAGAGCTCTGTAACATGAATCTGTAATATGATAGAAAAACACAAAATATAATGACATTTTTCATGGCTGGTATAATGGCTGACTTTAAACTCTTTGAACTACTAAAACTAATGGTGTCCACTGAAAGAAAAACAACATTTTGACAAAACGAGCAAAGTAGCCTACCTTCACTCTCATTTTCAGTTGGCATGACCAGAGTGTTTTTCACTGTGGACATCTTTTGCAATTTTGGAACAATATTTCCTTCCCATTTTCGAAGAAAGAGGTCAGCCTTCCCAGGAAACATTTTTCCAAACTCAGTGTCAAGCTACAACACAGGATAGAATGCACAATTACAAAACTACTGTTTGCTCAGTATGTTTTGCTCAGTATGAGTCTTTTTGAGTCAAGTTTATGCAATCTTAACTTCAGAGAGGCATTGTGGGCCATTTCAGGTTATGAATAACAGTAGGCAAAAAAGAATTATAAATATATAGCTAGCAGTATTACGATTTTACTTAAACTGAATGAAGAATAATAAGTGGTGGGGATTAATTGCATAGATACATTTTTCACCATAAGACTAGTATTATGCACTAGCAAAGTTAAAAAAACAATCATTTTTAATAATATCTACCAGCCATGTCCCTTGACAAGTCTATTCATACCTAGCTATAAGGAAAAGCCAAGCAAAACACAAGTCCTTACCAAGTATGGCATGTCTACAAATCGAGGATATTGTTCAAAAATCTCTTTCACTGTTGGGGACTTGTTTGCGACCCATAACCTGCGATTATTGTACGTTTTCTCCATGCCAGATTTGATGGTATTGAGGTTTTCTGGAGATGGTTTCATCCTTTTGATCACAGTCGTCCACTCCCGAGAGGACTCCTCCTCCCCTTCAGCAGTTATTTCCAAATGATAGACACTCCAGAGGAATCACTGATTCGACTACGTTTGCGCTGGTAGCGACGCTGATCATCATGAAGTTTCCTCCGTAGATTCCGAAGTCTCATCTCAATAAATCCACTGTGGGAAATTGGGTCATAGAAATGTTCCTGGATGAAAGGGGGAGGAATTATAAATAAATAGTTGTCTATTTCTGGTCTGAATAGTGCTCCTTGCAAAAAACAGTGTCAATGGGCCAGATGGCATGGTGATTTTTTTTTACATTATTTTGTTTTAATTGTGTTTAAATATGAAATCAGGATTACAATGTACGCGACACAAAAGTGAAAATGCTGAAGCATTATATGGTGAAATTGTTATTGCTAACCCTAACAATTGTAACTTTTACAAGAACCCATGTGTGGCGAGCAAACCAGAGTGGATGTACTTTTGGTGTTATTGTAACTGTGATATTGATAATTTAAAAAATAAAAATAAAACCAATGACAGTCACTAAATTTTCAATTGATTTGTATCCTGTTAACTAATTAACATACCACAATTAGTACTATTCCAATTTGCATTTATTTAAAGTGGTCTTTGTGTGTTTTAATAAGTGCAACTTACAAATCCTTCATTCTCTTCTCCCATCTTGATCTTCAGAGAAGGAAACAGTGTTACCACACTTTCTGCCAACATCCGTTTCTCTTCATTAGAAGGGTAACTATAAGCAAAATAAAGACATAGCATGGAAGAATTACCTAATTCAACTCATACATAATACATTAAAATAAAATACAGGAACCAAATTCAGTCAGTTTTTTCTGCTGCTGATAAGCAGTTTGTTTTACAAGTTTCCCCCCCAATTATGTTCAAATTATTAAAAGTAATCAGTGTGTTTTCAAAGTATTCAACATCTTTATACGTTATTGCATTCACAGTTGTTGTAGTTAATTTCTCAACTGTAAACTTACAATCCACTTTGTTCCACCAACGCACTGACTCCTATCTTCACAAGGAGCTTTCTTGATGTCTCTGAAAGCATTCCTGAAGCTTCATAATCCTTATATATACTCAGACCTTTGCTTTCAAGTAGTGCTCGCATTGTGTCTACATCAAGTATATTACGTTGATGCTGGAAATATAAAAAGCACAAAGTAGTTCTTATTAGATGAGTTAGTGATTCAGTTACTCAAAGTTAATCCCTTATATTGCTCCTGAATGAATCAGCAGTTTTAAATGAACTGATGAATGATTCACTCATTAATAAAGACTGACAAAATGTACAGATGTACTGTACAAGTGTACAGACTGTTAGTTTCTGTGGAATGGGCAAAAAAATTCAAACAGAGTAATACAAATATTGAAAATAGTGCTGTTATTTCAGCACTCTGTTATATATACAAACCTTCTGTTGACTACTTGGACCAGCTTCATGCGTGTTCTTTGGGGCAACTTTCAAAAAAAGAAAAGAAAAAAAAAGGCAGTTAAAGTATGTTCAAGTATATTACTTGTAATTATGTATATACAAGTCATCCATGAACATACATTCTGTTGATGACTTGGACAGGCTGCATCTACATCCAATTTTTCATCCTCAAAGGACAACAAATGTAACAAGAATTAGTACAATAATAAAGATATGAAATACAATGAAACTGCATCTACTCTTATGTTATGTACAAAAAGGTTAAAGTAATCTTTTATCAATGGATAAGTTTAATTTATAAAGTTGTCTATTTCTGGTCTGAATAGTGTCTGAATTAAATTATTTTGTTTTAATTGTGTTTAAATATGAAATCAGGATTACAATGTACGCAACACAAAAGTTTGACGTGTAATGCTGTAGGAAAATGCTGAAGCATTATATGGTGGATGATCATATAATACAAAGTTAAACAATCCCAAACTAGTAAAGTGTGTTTACTAATTGACAAGTTAATTTGAGTTTTCAATTGCTACCATTATGTACCATGCAAATGAAAAAAGAAATGTAGATAAATACTGTACTACTTTACATTATCATTTGTGATCATCATCCCACACCATGTTTGAATGGAAATGCCACTTGAACGGTTTCTTACCATGCTCAAAATTGAAACGTAATATTCATTTTTAATGTTTAAGAAAAGTACAATAATACTGGAATCTGTATGCAGGATACACAGGTCACTTATTATATGTTATGTTACTGAAAAGGGAATTACATACCAATGCATTTGATCCACTTCTCTTAATCGACTTAAACAAAACTTGAAACTTGTCCAATGCTTCCACTTTCTCAGTTAGGTCGGTGTCAATAAATTCATTAAAATCAGCGTTAAATTTTAAAATTCGGTGATACTCTGCAGCACAGGGGAGGAGACATTTGGAAGCATCAATTATTTCTGCTGCACTCTTGAGATGCTGCAATTTTTTGCATATCTCCTTTTCATCAAGTAGTACAGCCACTAGTGTTTTCGGAGTGTCCTCCATTTGAAGCTGCAAAAGGGCAAACAACAACACCAATCTGTTATATATATAATGTTATATACTGATTAAGCATAGTATTCACATTAATAATGTAAAAGAGTAGTTAACAAGCAGTGTAAGAATGAACAATATCAATTTACGAAAACATCAAGCTAGCATAATAATCTTCCGAGATAAACCTAAAGCAATCTTTTGATCTCCGAAAACCAGTCCATTTTTAATGAAGAGTCTTCCTGAATTTGGTACTTCATACTAATACTATTTCATTCTGCCCCAAAATATTAAAAGTAACGTTAGTGTGCTAGTACGCGGTTCCGAAATTCCGAATCTGTTTGTCTGGTATTACAATGCACTCATAAAAGGATGTTGAAAACAACACAACTTGTGTTGAGGACAACACGTTTGTGTTACTTTTAACTCAACAATGTGTTATTCCTGCTAATTTTCTACACACCAATGTGTTATTACACGATTTGTGTCAATTACGTAAGTTACAACTAAATGCGCAAACTGAGGTCAATCAAATTTGTACCGTTACCTTGATAAATCATGTTAATATTAAAGGGCATTTCACAAAACGTCAATACATTAACGTTATGTTGTTTAATGAAATAGAGGCGACAGATAGGAATGAAAGTGATAACGTTACCACTAGCTGCTAACAGTTAGGCCTAACGGTTTGTCAAACTCGTTAACGAGCTGCAGCGTTTTATCAGACATCATGTCATTTGCAACAAATCAAACAAAGAAAAACAAAACTCGTTCAAAAGGAGTTCTCTCTAGAAAGTGAGGAACAAACCTACCAAAGTATATGAGGAGAAATAAAAATAATTTGTGAACAATAACGTTAACTATCAGATGCCGTTGCTGCCTTGTTCAAGCCTCTCGCGTCAACGGAAAATACCCGTACACAGTAGAGGCCGCTAACTAAATGCACATTTGACCGTCTAAAAACACAACAACAATAATAACAATAAACAACAATAATAAAATACATTTGACAATTTATATTTGACAATTTCTAATAAAAAATAAATCGAAATACCTGACGTGTGCATCCAAGTCATCCATCGATGGAAAAAGAGGCTGAACTTGCTTCTTGAGGCTGGATGACGTTGCAGCAATGTGATTGGATGATAGTTAACACATATTGTGTTGGACACACTGTGTTGTTTCTTTCTCTCTATTTCTTTTTCTTTTTACACATGATCAACTTAAAATGACACAAAATGTGTTAGAATAGCAATAACACAAAAAATGTGTTATTAATTAACACATCCTTTTTGAGAGTGTACCAACAGGTCACAGGGTGATTTTTAGTGGATGTACGAAGTCAGTTCCCCTTGGATTCAGACCTTATAATGTGTTATAATAACACCTTAATGTTAAAATGTGTTGTAATCCATTATACATTAAAGCTGTAACTATGAATAATATTAGCCTAATCTACCGTGATTACAATTATATGTAAAGAAATGTATTCAAATGTGTAAGAAAATGTATAAGAATAACTTCAATCCATTATATATATAGCAAACATTGGTAATTGTATGTATGGCCATTTTTACAGGCCCTGTTTGAAGACTCTCTTATTAAATATAGTGTGTAAAGCAGCATTTCTTGTATGATAGCAATGTTAATGCATTTTATCATGATGCAATAGCTTTTTCTCCACACATGATTGTGTTTTGTTCCAGTGAAAGAGGCTGTCTTGTTGAGTTATTTTTGACCGTGACATTGATTGTGTGTGGATGTCCCATGAATCCTCTCACAAGTCACATTCTGACCCGCTGCTTTAATCTTCATCTGCCCCAATGAAATGACACTCAGCTGCCTGACAACATTCTGGAGAATGCCTGTCTTGTCTACTGCCTCTGTCTCTTTCCCATCCTCCACAATCCTCATTTTCTGTCCTCTGTTACTGTCTTCCCACTGTCGCTCTACCTTTGCCTTTGTGAACTCAAGGCATCTTGAGTCTTGTAAATTTGTCATGAAACATGATTCAGGGCAAGATAGGCTTTGTGTGCTGTTCTGTTAAGTGTTTGTTTGGTCCCAATGACGGTTAATGGGTCAGGCTAATGGGCCCAGGTCCTCAGGGGTCTCTGAGAGAAGCCCTGAAACAAGACACAACAGGTAAAATTGACATACTGTAAATAGATTTGCAAAACACCTACATGCCAGAGATAACTCCGATAAAGCATTTTATGGATGGGAATGCGTAAGATAAATTTTGAGGGTGTGGAAAGAGCTGTGATACCTAAAAATATGTTTTATTAAAAACATTGAATTAATGTAGAGTTTTGTAATGATTTGTTAAATTGGATAAAAACTGTCCAAATCAGAGATGCTATTAGAACATCTGATTTAATTAATCTCAGGATCACGAAATGTATTTAATGATGATGTCTTTAGGAAACGTAATGGGCAAATAAAAAGTGCATTTAAATCATTGCAATATTAACAATGTCACATAATTTCTATCAGCAGCTAGGGGTAGGCGATATAAGCACAAATCTGTCACAGTATTCTTGAAATATTTGGTCGGTGATGATATACATCACAATATACACTTATGGATGAAACAACTTTAGTAAGACCGTATTTTTCCAAATTTCATTTTGTTGTATTTTTCCAAAATACTGTTTTCCATTTTATTTTTTCAGAATTTCAGAATTTTTAAATTTGAATTACTTTTTTTTTTTTTATTAAAAGGGTGTCTAATTAAACTAATTCATAATGAAAAATAGAATAATTAATTGTAATTATAACATTGCACTTTTTTAGAACATTTTTATCAAATTAATTTTTAGATCCTCACAGCACAATCTAAACACAACACTGGAGTTATTTCTCAAGTAAAGTGTTGCACAATAGAGCATCACTGTATATGAAATGAAAACATTAATGATAATATAATGCTCCCTGATGACGTAAGAGATATGACATTGACATCAAATGACATTGGCTATAGGCTAAACCGGCAACTAAAACGTGTTGTGACTCACATTATCTTACGACTTCTGTGGAAAATTTGCACAAGTTTATCTACGATGCATAAAGGATATTGTGGTGACGTACTGTATGTGGGAAATTAAAAAATATCCCTTGTGAAACAAAACCTCAACATGAGATCGGTTTGACGATGTGTCTTCATGTGTCTGACATATTTTAAATTTAGAGACAGAATTTTGATAACACTAGTCGGCAGTTCTTGATTAAACTTCAAATAAGTGGCAAAGATTTAGGCTATTGCTGTATTGTAGCTGAAGAAAGTGATTATTCTGAACTATTAGCTTTTATTACTTACTATACAATATGGAGTAGCCTATGTAATTGTATGTGTATATATATATGGGGGCTTGTCTTAAGGGAAGCCCTGGCATGTACATTTTGTCAGGGTGGGGGTGGAATATGGACTCACTGTCTAAATGCTTAGGTATACTTCATTTTTTTGCTTGCCGGATTGTCTCTAACACAGTCGAGCACTCAGCATTTCAAAGTATATTCTTCTGGACGCAAGCAAACATGAACGTGTTGGATGTATGCACGCTATGACTGCTTAATGATACTTTTTTTGTACAGTTATATCGTGCACAGACAAGGACTGTGGTGTCAATACCGTGAAGTCCGCAGACAGACTGTGGTGATGAGGAAATTTGCATCACACATTCTGTGTGCATTTAAAAATGCTGAAAACCAAGTGTACTTTGGCCTTAAGACTTTGCAAATCCCTGTTATATAGAAATGCACAGTTGAAAATGGTGTTAAGTAATTCCTGTAACTTAGTGCATATGTTTCTCTCTGTGTTTTCAGCAGAACAAGCGCTGGTAGGAAAGCAGATGCGTGAGCAAGAGTAATTAATGGGGACGAGGCTTAGTAGAGGGTCAGGGTTTGCATAACCGCGACATAATCGACATTTCTACCATTATGCTGTAGCATCCAGCATGGGCCACCTTTCTCAAGATGAAAAATACATTATGGGGAAGGAAAATAATAATAATTATTACTTTTGGACAATATTTAAACCAATGTTGATTAAAGTGTATATTTTAAATGAACCACACCACTTGACATTCAAAGGCACTTGAGCTGTCTTTACAACATCTTGACAACATGTGTGTTTTATTCCTTATCTTGTTAGGTAGGCTTTTAATTTATTAACAAGTGCTCTTTATACAGCTGGAACACAGCTTCTTACCATACACGCTATGCTCGTACAAGATCTGGCCCTTACCAAGTAGGCTCATTAGCTTCGAAAAGGATATTCAGTTCATTAAAATAATTCCCCATTAACACAGCTGATTTGGTCAGCCAGATTAAACGGGGGGAGTGCTGTGCCGTCTGCTTCTCACTCAGAGAATGTCGCTCTGCTGCCTTGGAACATGGCTAATTAGCTCAATAGGAGGAATATTTTAATAGCAAGTAATGAGGCACGGGCCTATACATGCTCTGATTTAAGAGCCCGGTTTGTGTAGGGGTGCATGCAGATGAATTCTGAAGCAAAGGAAGTGAGCCTGATGAGATCGCTTTTTGTCACCATTAGTGTTACGATCAGACTCACTCGCAAGCAGCACGTTGCTTGTGGTACCTCTGGACTATTGATATTCTTAAAATTTCACAGCAAGCTGTCTGCCTGGGGCAGCAGTGTTTGGGAAAATACTTTGAAACTGTTTTCAAGCCACATGCTGCTCATAATTTTAAGTAGTTACCCTTTAAAAAGGAATTAGCCAATTAGGAGAATTGGTGCTGTTTTGAAGGCAAAGGTGGTCACATCAAATATTGATTTAGGTGTTTTATGTTTACTGGAATTTGTATGATGTTAACTGATAAATGAAAGCTATTTATGGCATAATTTCTGAAGACATTCTGACTATGCAAATTTTTCACAAGTGCCTAAAACTTTTGCACAAAACTGTAATTCAGGGGACAATTTCTTTATATAGCCAAATATTGTGTAGGTCCCCCAAAATAGCATTCTGAGAGGCGGTTCTTCTCACCACAATTGAACAGAGTGGTTATCTGTGTTACCATAGACTTTGTCAGTTCCAACCAGTCTGGCCATTCTCTGTTGACTTCTCACGTCATCAAGGCATTTCCGTTTTTTGTTTTTGGCACCATTCTGAGTACATTCTAGAGACTGTTTTGCTTGAATATCTCAGGAGATCAGCTGTTACAGAAATACTCAAACCAGCCCATCTGGCACCAGCAATCACCCACGTGATTATCAAATCACTGAGATAAATTTTTTTACCCATTCTGATTGTTGATGTGAACATTAACTGAAGCTCCTGACCCATATTTGCCTGATTTTATGCACTGCACTGCTGGATGGATGATTGTTGGTGCCAGACGGGCTGGTTTGAGTATTTCTGTAACTGCTGATCTCCTGAGATTTTCACACACAACAGTCTCTAGAATTTACTCAGAATGGTGCCAAAAACAAAAAATATCCAGTGAGCGGCAGTTCTGTGGACAGAAATGCCTTATTGATGAGAGAGGACAACAGAGAATGGCCAGAATGGTTCGAACTTACAAAGTCTACAGTAACTCAGATAATCGCTCTGTACAATTGTGGTGAGAAGAATATCATCTCAGAATGCTATTTGGAGATATGGGTTGGCACTGGTGGCAAGAGGGGGACCTACACAATATTTGGCAGGTGGTTTTTAATGTTGTGGCTCATCGGTGTGTGTGTGTGTGTGTGTGTGTGTGTGTGTGTGTGTGTGTGTGTGTGTGTGTATATATATATATATATATATATATATATATATATATATATATATATATACACACACATATACACACACATATACACACACACACTGGGAGACAAAAATATGGAATAATGTACAGATCTTGCTGTTTCGGAAGGAAATTGGTACTTAAGTTAACCAAAGTGACATTCAACTGATCACAAAGTATAGTCAGGACATTACTGATGTAAAAATCAGCACCATCACTATTTGAAAATAATTTTTGATCACATCTAGACAGGGCCCATTTTCAGCAGCCATTACTCCAACATGTAATCCTTGTTATTAACAATATGTATTGATTCCATTCACAAAGTAAATAAACATAACAGAAAATACGGAATCAAATTATATACATTAAGCCCCTCCCCTGAACATTCCGCCCCCTCCCGACACAAACACACACTCCAGTGCTATATAAATAATAAATTACATTAAAAAAATAACATTCAAAAAGTATACATTCAATAAACAATAAGAATGCACATACACATTTAAAACTACAAATTCCTCACCATGAACCCTCCAAAAAGGCCAAATATCTACCCCACTTCCTGTTAAACAAATCTCATTTTCCCAGCCTTCTATATATTACCTCCTCGAATGCCACCACCCTGCTCATCTCTTTGCACCACTCCTAAAATGAGGATGATCCAGATCCTGAGAATGATCCGTCTGCCAATCATAACTCCAGCTAGGACCCAACTTTTTATATGTCTGTCCCCTATATTAATGACCACCCCAGATTCTGGAGCAAAATGAATATTGAGTGTCCAATTCGTCCTCCATAAAGCTCTGAACCCTCAACCAATACAACCACTTAACACACCACCAAAAAACATGGGTTGTGTCCGCATCTTCTGATTGACATCACCAGCAGATGGGTGTGTCTTTAAGATCAAGCCTTAACAAGCTAGAGGGGGTCCAATAGAATCGATGTGAAATCTTAAATTAAATCAGGTGCACCCTTGCATCTCTAGATACAGACATAACGTATTTTAGAATCTTAGCCCATACTCCCTCCTCCAATACCAAGTTGAAATCTTTCTCCCATAGTCACTAGAGAAGTTGAAGCTCCGTCCCCCAGAATCTGAACAGAGAGTAATACACTGATGCCTCATGACCTTTTCCAAAAGCAGTAATCAACACTCCCAGAGTATCTGCCGTACATTCAATATTGTCGATCACCATCCACTTGCATTTTAAGGACCTACTGAGCTAAGATATTTTTCTATTTTTCTTCAATTGTGTTCTGCTGAAGAAAGAAAGTCACACACACATCTAGTTAGCATTAGAGGATGAGTAAATGATGAGAGTAATTTTATTTCTAGGTGAACTATCCCTTTACTGAGAATGTAGAAAGTGTAGATACAGAGTAGCTAATTTTTAGTCATCAGTGTAAATATGTTTTTCTTTTATTCTGTCCCTTTACCCAGTATAAATGTGCTCAGAATTTGGCTTAGCATGCTGCATACATTTTAAGTAGTTAACTGTTAATTCTGTCACATTCATCAACAGCTCTTCTGACATGAGTGACACTGTTTTACAGTGCTGAGCATTCTGGGTATTGGACACCTTTCCCATGATTTCATCACTTGACCAGAAGAGCTAATGAAAGGCTACCACTACATCAAAGCCAAAGATATTAGACTCGCCATGTTACATTCAAGATAGAGAGACAGGAGGAGAGGGGAGGAATTGGGCAGGAGAGGATGAGGAAGGGAGGAACTGAAACGTGATAGAGCAGTATATAAAAGCAACTGTGCTTTCTCCAAGAAGAAAAGATTGTTGATGAGGTTGAAACTGTGCTTTGAATGAACACAGGGTACATGGTGACATGATGTAATTCCAGCATTTACAGGGGGTAGTCAATTATTTAATTGTCATCCGATTCCAAAATATCTCTGTTTTTCTCCCACCTCCCGCGAGAAAATACCTGGACGAATTGCCTACTGTTTTTTACAAACACCAAGGTTGTATGGCAATTTAATTACCGTGCAAATCCACATCTCTGAGTTTAAAATCCTTAAATCATTAAAAATGAAATCTTTTTTGACCTCTGCTAAGTGCTGTACGCTTGCTCTTCGCACGGTAACAGCTCTGCCGGTAATGGACAGTTGTGAAAATTGGAGGACAGTTGTAACAGAAATTGTTTAAATAATTCACAATAATAAAATTACGTCGCAGCTCCACCACAGTGAGTTGAAACTCTTAGTAATAGGGAAAGAAAAATGAGAACTATCCTTTTTTAAACGTTTTATCGATGGAACGATGCAAGTACAAAATTAGGGCTGTCCCGATTCATTTTTGTAGAAATAACTGTGCTGAATGCAATGTCATTTACAGTTTCATATTGCTACATATACAGCTTAAAAAGTATTTTTTTTCCACACTGAACTTGGACTCATACTCTACAAAGACTTTCTTTAAAAGTTTAATTTGCCTGCCCTATCGCCAAGACCCCACCCTCATGTCAGAAAACGTGCATTTCTGAATGGCTCGTTTTCTGATTGACTAATAAAGCTTTAACACTGTTTTGCTGTTTACAGATCTTAGAGATACATAGACAGGTGTGATTTCTCAGGACACCAATGTCTGTGATGTTTGGGACATTTTATATTTACTATTGCATAAAAATTGCTTATAGCACTTTTTTAAAGTTGTGTAAACAAATATTGCACAAACATAGAATGATATGTATAATAATATTTAAAATAAATATTTGCAATGTTTCTAATATTTAAATTTTTTGGTCTGCTTTGCTGTTGCTTTTATTGAATCCCAGCCAAACATAATGTTATATTACATTGATAAATATTAAAATTATTATTTAATACTATTTGTGTTATGTTTAATAAATGACTGTAATTATTATCATTGTTATTATTATTAATTGTATTATTGTTGGTGGTGGTGTTGTTATTGTTGAATATTATTATCCAGTCTGTTGAAAAAAATCTTCACTTTCACCATAATTTGAATGCGGTATGAACTCACTTCGCATTAAGGATGACCTTTGAGTTTCTGTGTTTCTTAAAATATTTTCTTACAGATATGCTCTTCATTCTGTCGTCTCCAAATAAATAATAACGATAATATATGATAACCAAACATAGCTAGAAATATTGCTGTAATGCTTGAGTGCTTTGCATTCACAATGAATGTCAATCCATGTTTAAACCGAAAAATTAAATAATCCCTGTCAAGCAATTATATGTTATCATTGCAACAGGCATAATAAATACAAATCATTGTTTGTTTTCCATAGTTGCATTGTCATGTAGGCCTGGCCACATGTCTTCTAAGCCAGCAGACCCCTCAAACGATTAGCCAATCAGATGGGAACTTCTGCCAAAAGAAGGCCCAAAGTCCAGCCAAGCACCCTTGTCCTGCCGACACAGTGAGTATGATTTCAGATTTTTCCCAGTATATATACCTACTCTCATAACTTGTGAAGTGAGAGTGTATAATGAACCCAGTAGTCACTTTCATACATGAAAACTGTTAAATTGTAGCTTAGAGATTTCAAATTTTTACATTGAATTGGCACCAAAATACTAGTACTTTTGATCTCCCAATTTGGAATAGATTTGTGGCTGACATTAAAAATTTGTGGCCTGTATACACAGAAAAAAATAACATAATTTTAGGTTAAGGCTGTACGTGTGATAGTGCAAGGTTATTTCTTTTACACATTCCCCTCTATACAGAACAGTATGTGTAGTCTGCCATATTTCCTTGGTAGTCTCGTATTTTGTATTGATTCTTATGTACTGCATTCATGTAGGATTAAAGAACCACAACACAAGGAACACAAGGCTTACATTCATGAAAACTAAACTTACAAACATCTGCTTGTCCATGAAACCACAAGCAGCAGGTCAGAGGTGACCATTGATTCTCTTCCTCTCTATTGGTTCATCTGATTATGGTGACACAGTAGAATAGCTCATTGTCTGGCATGGTGTCACCGGGGTCGTGGAGTGTAGGCTTTAATAAAGTAGTGAGATTTGGCGAACTGAGCGGTGAATAGAGCACAGACTCTGGAGAGAAGATGAAAGATGGAGAGGGAATTAACCAAAAAATAAGAATGGTGAATGAAGAGAACACATGAGAGTTGAGCCCAGGTGGTCTCTTTCCTTCTGAAAAGCCTACTGATGGGATACCACTCCTGTGTTTCTCCTTGCAAAGTGCTCTTTTAATCTCATTCTATTGCAGTGTTTTTATTTCCTTTCCAAGGTCCTTCAAAGTGATTGTTCATTTATTTCAAGTTGTAGTGGTTTCGTCTTTGCTCTGATGCCTACCTGTGTGCTCGTAAAGCAATGTTCTGTCCATGGATGAAGGACAATGAGAAAGAAACAAATATTTGCAACATAAAGGCTCTGCTGTGTCTTAAAAATGCATTGCTCCTGCACAAGACATTGAAAAAGCTGCCATTGATATGGCACCACTTTGTTTTCATTTATGCAAACTCATAGTAAATAACCACAACAATCTTAGTTGTTTATTTAGTACTGTTGCTAAATTGGTTGGGAATAAAGCATCGAACGAACAATCGTGGAACAATAATAATGACTTCATTAATTTCTTTACTTATGAATTTGAATTATGGAATTATGCAATCGTCTGTCATAGCACCTCAGAAAACAGTGTCTTTTCCTCATGAGCAACTTCAATCCTTCGCTGTCATAGGTCAAGAAGAGCTAACAAAACTTATCGAAATATAAAAAGCTACAACATGTATATTAGATCCAATACCAACTAAGTCCTTAAAAGAGGTATTCTCTGTAATCTCTTCATAATGTTATTAGCTCATCACTGTCCTTAGGATATTTTCCAAGAAACTTTAAAATGGCAGTTATCAAATTGTTATTGAGAAGCTACAGCTTGATCCTGGAGAATTGTCTAATTGTAGATATATTTCAAATCTCCCATTTATGTTGAAAATGAAAAAGTAAAGGTAGTGTTGATTAATATACCGTCTTCTACAGCAAATAATTTAGGTGTTGTATTTGATACCAATCTGTCCTTTGAAAATCAATTTTCCAATGTTTGTAGAACAGCATTTTTCCACCTCAGAAATGCGACATGCTGATGCCGAAAAAATTATTCATACGGTCATGACCTCAAGACTAGATTATTGTAATGCATTTCTGGGAGGATGTCCTGCAAGTTCCTTATAAAATAATATAAGAAATAAACTTCAATTTGTTCAAAATGCAGCTGCCAGAATGCTGACTAGAACCAAGAAATATGATCAAATTTGCCACATTTTATCATTGTTACATTGGCTAACTGTTACATTTCTTATTAATTAAAAAATTCTGTTAACTGCTTACATAGCTTTGAATGGTCTAGCTCCACAGTATATTCTACCATGATATATTCCATCATGTGCATTACGATCACAAAATTATGGCTTGTTAATAGTTCCTAGAATATCAAAATCCACAAAAGGAGGAGGTCTCCCTAACACTGTTTGTGATGCAGACTCACTCAGTTTAAATCTAGACTAAAGACTCATCTATTCAGCCAAGCATACACATAATCCTTCAACTCACAATTAGACTGCTTTAGTTAGGTCTGTCGGATCTGGAAACACTTCTCATAATCTATAACTCTGCAATAAATTGAATAGCATCTACGCTAATATTATTCTATTTGTTTCCTTGTCTCAGCCTCAAGATTCATAACCTGAGGTTACCAGAGCTGTACAGATCCAGCTCCGTTCCTACTTGGTGTCTGACTCCACTGCTATGTGTTGCTGAGTGATGACGACTAACTGCAGCTGGTGCGCCAGACATCACTTCAGTCTATAACGATTGATTTCAGAGGATGAACTGATGCCAGCTCCAACCGTATGACATGAGATACTTTGTGTGCCACTGCCTGAACTGTGGACTTAGGATAGACCTCACCGAAATGACCTGCCAGTTGAACTGCGATGCGCCTCACTGATCTCTGGCTGCATCAACTTTGTCTAATGATGGGCTACACACTTACTGTAAAATTTAATACATAGACTATAAATTAATTGCCAGCAAAAGCCTTCATCAGCCAACTAACAAAGGACAATGCATCTACAGGTATGGAAGTGAATTGGGCCAGTCCATAAAAGTTAAAATCCTCACTGTTTTTTATAGTCAAGCCACAGGACATAAACATTATATGTTATTTTGTATTATAAGATTTTTAGTGTGATAAAATTGCCCACTAATATCTTATGAGTAAAATGATATTCATTATTATAGCTTGGTTTTCATGACATACCACATGATGCCTGCAAACCCTGTAATCTTGTAAACACTGTAATCATGTTAACATGTAAAACGGTAATGTCTCGTGGCAGTACTTTTGAAACTGTATATTCTGTTGTTTATGGACTAGCCCCATTCACTTCCATTGTAAGTGTTGCTCTTTTTTAAGATAAGGAATGAGATATTAATAAAAATGTCCTTTTGGATCAGCTTTTGTGTCAGAGTCCACCTTTTGTTCTTTATCAATGCTGCCTGTGTATTTAGGCAGCTCACTATATTTTGGAACAGATGTCCTATATATATCTGTGTGGAGAGAAATACTGTATATGGAAATTACCCAAAAGCAAGCTGATTCTATTGGTTTTTCAAAATACCACTTATACCCATTAAACCCAAGTTTCCACATAATGTCAAGACAAGAATAAGCTTCCCACAAATGTCAGCCAGTGGCTTCGGTGGAGGTTTGCCATTTCTTAGGAGGGTATACTGTGGTGCCCGGGACACAGGCACAGCCACGTGGCAGGCCTGATTCACTGGACACATTTTTGACCTGAAAAGTACAAAAAAAAAAAAAACTACAGAAAATGTATGTGCTCTGGTAAATCAGCTTTTGGGTGATTCAAAGTGGCTACACTGGACCATCAGTCTGCAATTCAGTGTGGATCTCTTTTATCCCCTTTTCTCCCAATTTGGAATGCCCAATTCCTACTACTTGGAAGGTCCTCTTGGTGGCGCGGTTACTCACCTCAATCCGTGTGGCTTAGGACAAGTCTCAGTTGCCTCCGCTTCTGAGACCGTCAATCCGTGCATCTTATCACGTGGCTCATTGTGCATGACACCGCAGAGTCTCCACATCCAGCTACTCTCAGTGATCTTGGCACAACCTACCACCTGCCCCATTGAGAGCGAGAACCACTAATCGTGACCACGAGGAGGTTACCCCATGTGACTCTACCCTCCCTAGCAACCGTGACAATTTGTTTGCTTAGGAGACCTGTCTGGAGTCACTCAGCGCACCCTGGATTCGAACTCGTGACTGCAGGTATGGTAGCTACCCAGGCCCCGTTGTGGATCCTTAATAGCACTGTGCTGTTTCTTGGATGGGAGAGGATGTTGAAAGGAGAGCAGAGACACTGGCTCCTCTGTCAAACGTCACTGTCCTGATGAATTTGCTGTTTCTAAAAGGAGCGGCGCATGAATTATGCAGCACAACCTTCATGCTGGTTTGCTTTTATGTTCTTTTTTTTTTTCGTGCTGGTTTTTTTGCTAGCTTTCTGCCCCAACATCGCTGGTTGCTGTAATTAGTGGTCCGACAACTGAAGAAAATAATGTTGTCCAGAATCCAAAAACTTCTAAATGCATTTTAAATGTTTACTGTGTAAATAAGTAAAAATATGATAAATAATTGCAATGATAATTGGCCTAGAGTAATATGTAAGCAAAGGGATGCCCACTGCCCAGTCACAGCGATAAACATTTAAAATTTATTAAAAAGAAAATAAATAGCAGCCTGAGGAATCCTTGAACTAATTAAATCAAGAAACAAGACACTCTATTGATACATTTTTTACCATTAGTCTGTTATAATCATTCATATATTAACATTAATGAAGCAGCAGGGTTTGTCGTATGGAGAACCACAAAATAATTAGTTTAAAATCACAGCATATTAAACTAGCGTGATAATTGAGGCCCAAAGGAGAGTCTGATTGATTTCCATCCCCTGCATTCATCTCAATATTAATCCTGTAAACAGAATTACATAGCATTTAGTCATATAATGTGGCTCCGAGGGATTGCGACTGTGTTAGAACTCTCTCCCTCCTACATGTAAAACACAAAGATTTCATAGTTTTGAACCAAAAGTAACTGGTTTCGAACTAATAAATAGGTTGGTGTTGGCTATAACAGTCCCTGTGTGGGTTTTGGGTGATCTAGATGGTAAATAATTAGCAACTTAAGGAAAGTTCAAATTCTGCCCTGATTTTTTTTACCCTCATGTTGTTCCAAACCCATACAACTTTCTTCTAAGGAACACAAAAGAAGATAATAAGGAGAATGACAGCTTCCGTCACAATTCACCTTCTGGGGTATTTACTTTCAGTATTCCATTCAGTGGAAGTAAATGGTGACTGAGGAAAACATTCTGTCATCTCCTTTATCAGGATCAAACACCATTCTCTCCTCATGTGACTTGTAATGCCTCTCAGGAATCCAGTGCAGATTACAGCGCTTTGATGTTGTGCAGTTTTAAGTAGTATGGCAGTTTATAATGTTTTTTATGAACATGTATTGCTACTTCTGTTAATGCATTATGTAATTGTGTCCCTGTTACGCAAGTTACATTTTACTATTGTGAATTCCTATTTAGAATGAGTAGAGTAGTCATCACCCATCAGGGATATTATGGTGTTGAATGTTTTTATAATAAAAAAACGAATTAGTTTAGATTGAACTCAAACTCTTAGTTTTCATATATTTTTAGTGTTTTCAATGTTTTTTTAGTTTCATATTAGTTCATTTTTACTTCAAATGTATAAAAAATGTTGACATTTAGCCAAACGCTTTTTAAACTGATATTTGATAAATGTTTAATTGCATTACATTCCTCAAGGATGTCTAGTGTTATCACTCTCTAGTGGCATTTTCATGCTTAATAAAGGCGGGTTGTTAAGGTTTTAATTTGATAATATAATGTTTATCAAATAAAATTATGAATTTGAGGTAATTTTTATTAGATTTTAGTTAGATTTGGAGTGAAATGTAGTTTAGTTTAGTTTAACTCCCCAATATTATGATTTTTTTTATTTCTATTTAAGTTATCGAAATAATTTTTGATTAATTAATTTAGTTTACATTTACATTTTAGTTAATCGATTGTTTTCTATAATAATAATACTGCTTTAGACATAATTGAGTCACCTTGCTTAATCTAAAACTACTTTTATATTTGAATATTTAGCATGAAAACAAAGTATATTTATACATACATAATAAAACTTAGAATAAAATTGTTTCATAAAATTTGGGGATTTTACACATTTCTCGAAACTATAGTCAATGCTCTCCTAACAATTCACACAGATGACAAAACAGACACTTAATTTTGCCGAACAATTCAATTTCACTGCATCATGAAGCACTGTATTCTTTTCTGATAATGCATTTATAAAACTTAATACATCAAAACTATAGACGTATTCTCTATTGAATTCATAACATTTTCAGCTATAGACACACAACTCTACTATTGATGTAACACATTTGTCAAAAATGTGCCACAAAATCCACAATAAAGACCTTTTTCTGTGTGTTTTTGTAAAATTCCTCAAAATTTCTCTTAAAAATATTTTCCTCTGGAAAGATGATGAGGACTTTTACTGTAAAGTACAAACAAAATAGCAGTCTTGCTATATTGTATGGACCTACGTAAGACGCACTGTAAGCACAAATGGTACAGTACTTTGGACATTGATTGTGGATCAGCCCCAAAGTGCCCAATGATGTGTCGGCCCACCGGGAAAATGCCCGGTATGCCAGATTACCAGTCCAGCCCTGGGCCTGGCCAATAATCAGATCCGATATTCATAATCTTTCTATTTTTCTGAATCGTTATTTTGTCTGATCGCAATACTCTATGCCAGCAGTCCCCAAATAGCGGGTCGTGGTCCATCCAGGTCCAAGAGACATCATGACAGCGGTGCCCAATGTCACCGTTTCTACACTTTATATTAACAGCATGACAAAACAATGGAGCTGTGTACATAACAAGCACTCCGAGCATAGATAACACATGATCTTTCAGTGCTATATCTTTTAATCTTTTTCTCTAACACCAAACACGCTTCATTAATGCCCTTTTGCACACATGTTGCCTCTCTCCCCCACCCAGCGACATGAAGGTGCTGCATTGTAGAGCTGCAGACACAGTTATTTCAATGCCAGTAGACCGTAATGGAGAAATACATTGAGCAGCAATATAGATGGGTGGCAGAGATAAGGACTGATTTAGCTAGTGGTCTTTGCTGTGTGCATTACTAACACAGCTGATGTCTGTATAAAGGGATTTGACAACCTGGCACGTGCATTTGAGAATATGACTTTAATTTAGTTGTCTGTGGTAACTTGAAAGCATGAATCTTGGATCAGAGAAATTTGTGTGTAGTCTTTTGAGAAAATTATACAAATCAAGAAAAATCTACAGTTTGTTTAGGACAACTACAACGTGCTCATAATTGTTTTAAAAGCATTGACCTGTTGTTGGAGAAATGTGTAAAATCGATGTAACTTTATTTTGAGTTGATGATGAGATTTAGAATGCATCATGGCACAAGTTTGTCTTTATTTCTGATATTCATTCACTTTCTGGCTTCATCAATATTTGATTGCAGTTCGATTGTTTTGTGGCTTAGAACTTTCGGTTTAAGAAAGTTTTAAAAAACCTTGAGAAAAAAGAATGAAATATACCTTTTGAACCAAAGCTGCTGAACAAATGGGCAGTCGCTGTTTATATATATATATATATATTATACACTTGAAGAAGTGAAAACCACTATGATTGTTGACCCCACTGCACAGGAGTTTTATGTGCTTTTAATGTCCAACTTTTATTTTTAAATATATTAAATTAATGGATTAATGTATTGTAATATAAATGTCAAGCATTTTAGGTGCAACATATCATCATGTTTAAACTCCAGATCGAAGACAACACTGGTCAAGATCTGTCTCTTTCCTGTGCTGCATTGCAGCAACCGTAGAGAGCAGAGTGTTATGAAAATTTTAGTCATTGCTGATCCCTTATTAGAGGAAAGAGAGGAAGACAGCGCTTGTTTATCAGTATTCATCTCACCCTCACATGCAGTCACTAGAAAGGGCTATTTGATCACTTTGTATCATCCATCATGCCAGGAGAGCAACGTTACCCTGTTACATCAACATGAACAAAGTACATGCACCTCCTTTATTGTGGTCCCCCGACACCAACTTCTGCCATTCTCATGGGTATCAAAAATGCTCTTTCTTTTGACCACGTCACCTTTTGAAGCAGTTGACGTGTAATCCACTAAATCCACTTTCATCATTCGGATAATAATTTGATGCATTATCATTCAAACCACACTACAGATTGGATCCTTAAACTGTGTTACTGAACCCACATGTCCACAGAGCATTCATTAACTTTCCATTTAGATTACAAGGTTGATAGAAAAAAGAAACCACCAAAGAAAGTCAAGAAGTCAACATTTGTTTGCTCTTCTCCCAGAATCTCATGGAGTGCACAAATTCGAACGGCTCTCTAGTATCTCCAGATCAACTAAAGCCAAACACTGGGGTATTTTTATGAGGTAAAAATTATTTGTAAGTGTAAATTGGGGAACATTGCTATTTGTTTAATGGAGGTCATTATGATCAGCTGAAGGATACTTCATGTAGCTTTCAATGTAGCTAAATGCTTTCCCTAAAGGATAGCTTGACTAAGCTACAATTTTAAATTAGCTTCCCCAACACTCAGGTGGTAGAGCGGGTTTTCACTTATCGCAGGGTTGGTGGTTCGATTCCTGGCCCACGCGACTCCATGTGCCAAAGTGTCCTCAACATGGGCAAGACACCGAACCCCAAGTTGCTCCCAATGGCAGGCTAGCGCTTGGTGTGTGTGTGAGAATGGGTGAATGGGTGAACGAGACAGTGTAAAGTGCTTTGAATACCGCAAAGGTTAAAAAGGTGTTATATAAGTGCAGACAATTTACGATAAAACCTGGTCTAGTAGTAAATTACACTCTGGTGAGTTTTTACTTCATATATATTTTTCTCGGAAATGAAAAGTGATACAGCATAACCAAGAGCAGAGGGTACATCCGCATCCAGCTTCCATTGGATTTCATGACCTCAGTTTCTCTCATCCTGTACTGGTGTTTTGGTAAAACAGGGCAGATGGGTTTTAGGCAATTAAAAACTGGCTCAGAAAGATGCCTTGGGGCAGAGCCAGAGGGAGTAAATTTAGCAAGGACCTTTACACATTGAGGTTTAAGGCAGGCTCAAAGACAACACTCCTCACTGTATGTTTTATATGTTGTTGACCATGTCTTAGACCTCAAAAGTTATATCGGCTTCAGTTCAGGGTGCCTATGCTGTGTTCACTGCTTCCTACACACTGAGCAGGAGATTTATGGAGATGTTCACATCACTAGACAGAATTTGTTTATGTGGAATATCATCAACATAATATCAAAACAGACTTGAAAATATACTGTAAAAATGTATAACTTACCGTATTCTAATTTGGTCAAACTACAATATGTATTTGTCTTAATTCTTAATTGTTAAATAACCTTGTGCACGTTATATACGCAAACAACTCAATTAAGCTCAAAAAACAAAATGTGTGAGCTTTAACTCCTTTGTAACCACAGTTATTTTAGGCAAACTTTGTATGGTTCTGAGGTGGTGCACAGTGACTGGTGGCTAAATTTCCCTGTCCACTTCCAGTGAAGTGATATATCGATTAACACTTGTTCCCTATACTTTTTGAAGTGCCCTTCATACCGTGCATGTACACTCACTGTAATTTTGACGTTTCATGAAACCCCCCCCAGTTCAGTACCAGTCGTTCGCACCTCAGAAAGGGTCATGAAATTGGTGTGAAAAGATGTAAAAAGGTGGGAGGGTAATGGATAGGAAGGAGTGGAGGATGGGAGGGGGTCAAGCATAACAACTCCCTCTCACTCAAGGTAGATATGGCTGAACATCAAAATGTATTAAACAAAAGCAATAGAGCTTTGGGGCACTTTGCTGAATATCAGTAATTGTACAAAAGTATGAACGTGTAAAGAGTGTAGACGATAGAAATGTTTGCAAATCAAACTTTCATATATTTTGTACAAACTTTAAAGAATTAAGTGAAAGCAGGCATTGCCACCAAAACCAGGACTGCTTAGAGACCTAAGTTAAATTGATAGATATCAATTATTAATAGGAATGTTTCAGGTTTAATTCAAGTTAAACTCTATTGACATTTGTGGCATAATGTTGATTACTACAACAAGCTGTCGTGTTGTCCTGGCCATTATCAGACGTACAGAGAGGATGCAGTGGAATGTGCGTCTCTAAACAATCCAATAATATCCAGCGTGAGTAGCAAAACTTCGGGTAATGTTTGTTGGCCAAAGTTTTGCTACTCACGCTGGATATTATTAGATTGGCTCCAGTCCGGTTATCGTCTGTGGTCCATTCTGACAAGTTATTTTGATCTCACCACCGTGTTTACTGTAAAAGTCTGCACCCATATCTGGGTTAGGCACCGCTGTCACGCACGTGTGTGATTTTGAATTCTCCACTGTAATGAAAACTCATGTATGAGGCAGCGCAACCATTGATGGAAGCGTTCCTTGTCATGACTAATGTGGAGAAATGCTCAGAACCGAATGATGCACAGGTGAAACTCGAAAAATTAGAATATCGTGCAAAAGTTCATTAATTTCAGTAATTCAACTTAAAAGGTGAAACTAATATATTATATGGACTCATTACAAGCAAAGTAAGATATTTCAAGCCTTTATTTGATATAATTTTGATGATTATGGCTTATAGCTTATGAAAACCCCAAATTCAGAATCTCAGAAAATTAGAATATTACATGAAATCAATAAAAAAAAAGGATTTTAAATACAGAAATGTCGGCCCTCTGAAAAGTATAATCACGCATATGTACTCAGTACTTGGTTTGGGCCCCTTTTGCATTAATTACTGCCTCAATGCGGCGTGGCATGGATTCTATCAGCCTGTGGCACTGCTGAGGTGTTATGGAAGACCAAGATGCTTCAATAGCGGCCTTCAGCTCTTCTGCATTGTTTGGTCTCATGTCTCTCATCTTTCTCTTGGCAATGCCCCATAGATTCTCTATGGGGTTCAGGTCAGGCGAGTTTGCTGGCCAATCAAGCACAGTAATACCATGGTCATTGAACCAGGTTTTGGTACTTTTGGCAGTGTGGGCAGGTGCCAAGTCCTGCTGGAAAATGAAGTCAGCATCTCCATAAAGCTTGTCTGCTGAAGGAAGCATGAAGTGCTCTAAAATGTCCCGATAGACGGCTGCATTGACTCTGGACTTAATAAAGCACAGTGGACCAACACCAGCCGATGACATGGCTCCCCAAACCAACACAGACTGTGGAAACTTCACACTGGACTTCAAGCATCTTGGATTGTGTGCCTCTCCATTCTTCCTCCAGACTCTGGGACCTTGGTTTCCAAATGAGATGCAAAATTTGCTCTCATCAGAAAAGAGGACTTTGGACCACTGAGCAACAGACCAGTTCTTTTTTTCTTTAGCCCAGGTAAGACGTTTGACATTTGAAGCCCATGTCCAGGACCCGTCTGTGTGTGGTGGCTCTTGATGCAGTAACTCCAGCCTCAGTCCACTCCTTGTGAAGCTCCCCACACATTTGAATGGCCTTTTCCTGACAATCCTCTCCAGGCTACGGTCATCCCTGCTGCTTGTGCACCTTTTTCTTCCACACTTTTCCCTTCCACTTAACTTTCTATTAATGTGCTTTGATAAAGCACTTTGAGAACATCCAACTTCTTTTGCAATTACCTTTTGAGGCTTTCCCTCCTTGTGGAGGGTGTCAATGATGGTTTTCTGCACAACTGTCAGGTCAGCAGTCTTCCCCATGATTGTGAATTCAACTGAACCAGACTGAGAGACCATTTAAAGGCTCAGGAACCCTTTGCAGGTGTTTAGCTGATTAGAGTGTGACACTTTGAGCCTACAATACTGAACCTTTTCACAATATTCTAATTTTCTGAGATTCTGAATTTGGGGTTTTCATAAGCTGTAAGCCATAATCATCAAAATTATATCAAATAAAGGCTTGAAATATCTTACTTTGCTTGTAATGAGTCTATATAATATATTAGTTTCACCTTTTAAGTTGAATTACTGAAATTAATGAACTTCTAATTTTTCGAGTTTCACCTGTTTTAGCAGACTCTTCTACCAATCACAACTCACATGTTTATGCAAATACATCATGTTATTTGACATTGCTTCAAATTTAGTTTTTAAACCAGAAGAACAAAATGACTAAAAAAAAAATCATGACCCTTTAAATCTCACTTAAGATCCCCGAATACCCTGTGAAGTCTATTTCGCATAGCATTATCGAACAATTGGAATATACCCAGTGATTTAATGAATGTGCATTTGTTGATGTGCAAATAATGTTCGATATGTTCCAGGGGTCGGCAACCTTTTTGACATTGAGTGCCATTTTTTTTCAATGGCTGTGCCCAATTTCTAAAATTTTAGCTTAAAATTATAATTTTTTATTTTTCCTATCAGCCATTGCAGTCAAGTACATTCAAAATGTTTAATGAAATAAAAATCTAGTTAAAGATAATTAATACATTTTTTCCAGTTTTTCCACAATACAGTGATAAAATAGCAATACATATATTTTTACAAAACACTTTTTATAAAACATTTTCAATGAACAGTGTGTGCAAAACCTACTACTTCAATTCAGTTGTCATTTATTATTATAACCCAACAATTATTTATTGGGTTGTATAACTTTGAGGATTTGTTGTATACAATAGTAATACATTTCTGTGTTATTTACTTTTTCACCTGGAGGCTGCAGTATATTGTTTTATGTAAGGCAGTATTTTATGTAAGCATCGAAGGCAACATTCGTAGCAGTATTGTAACAATAAACATACAAGACATGGCAGCCCCTCAGCACACTAGTTTAGCAGCCTGATCTCACACTGAAACCGGAAAGAGCAGACCGACTTTCGTCAAAATCGGTATACATTGACTGAAATTTTGAAACACTGCCCCCAGTGGCCAAAGCGGTAAATGTTGTAGGGCATATGGGCACGTGTGAGCTCCATTTATGGCCAGGAGAGGTTGCCAAAAGCTAGTAGTGAAGCAAGTTGTTTTCAGCTTTACAGGACATTATACAATGAAGAGAAAAAGAGTATATTTATAGATTCTATCCCCCAACCTAAACCCAAAGCTTACCTTAACCATTAGTGGAGTAAAGTGTGATGAGTCTCACGCTGCGCGTGTAAGCCATTCATGCATTACAAGCCGATCAATTATTTTGCCCTTTTTGGGGATCGCACCTGCAAAATCCTAAAACTTTATTTCCAGGTTTTACTAATATTTTGAATAAACTCTGATTTTTGAACTCCACGATGTGGGTTTATGTTTTCTCTTTTAATTGTTTAATGCAATTTTGATTGTGACTATGGTTTAAGGAGGGTGTAGCTGTGTGCTGGGTTGGAAATCTCAAGGATTAATAGTGATGTTTTCCTTATTACATCATGTTGTTGTTCTGAAAGCAAAAAGAATCAAATGAAGCACGGAATGTAGGCTGTCATCCGCGCACCTGACCAAAGCGGGCGCGTTTACTAACGCGATTAACCCAACAGTGAACCTTAACCTTGCACGCGCTGCACAAGTCTGTTGGGTATACTGCAGTCTCGTCACATTTTTACTTTTTGATTAGTCTCCCATTCAGCTCATGAAAACATGCAACGTGATCATGAGGAAGGATTGCATCAAGATGTTGATTGGAATGCATGTGCAGAATTTATATAAATAAATGAGTCTACTCCTCTCTCACTGTTGCTGGCATGCCAGTGATTACCCCTCCGCATGCCAGCATTGTGCTGACCCCTGTGTTAGTCTAAGCTTCACCTTGCCTAAAATTCATCATTAGCCACATTGCTCTGCTTGAGGAAACATTCAGAGACACAGAAAATAAAATTATTATTATTTTAATCCAGACATGGTGAGTTAGTTTGCATGGAGATTTGGTATGTTTCTCTCCAGAGATTATGAGTTCTGAAGCATTTAAATAATAAAACACGCCTTGTCTTGTGACAGACTGGCATCCCTCTGGTTTTCATATCATCCATTCTATTGCCAATAAACCACCAATGCCAGGAGTTAAGATAATTGCCTGGCTGAAGTGCCTGGTTGGCTGGAAAATCTGGTTTCAATTTATTTGAGGTTTTTATGCAAAAATTATCTCATGCTTTCCTTATGACAGTTATTCAAGGTTATTTCAAAATCCCATCCCATTTAAATGAGTGAAATTAAAAGTTATATTGTTAATTGGATATTTGCAAGTGGGTAGTTGTTTTTTCATGGAATGACTTTCGCTGATGAACCCAAGCTTTATTTAAGGACTTGTGGGTCTTTTGGATTGGGCCTAGCAAGCAACCACCCAGAACCCCTAAGCAATCGCATAGCAACACATTTAATTTAACAATACACATTGCGTCACAAGTGCTCAAAAAAACAACTTGAAATGTGATTTTACCAGATGCAAAAAGATCCTTATAGGTTTGGCTTGGATCTGATTGGTACACTTGGTAACACATTTATTTATAAATTTTTTGGATGTCAAATTCAGATTTTCACTGCCTGTCTGAACTAAGCCTTTGTAAAATTATTATATACAGGTATGCTTGCTTATATCAAGATGTTAATGAACTCTTGTTATGTTCTCTCATGATTAATATGCTGCTATATAATTTAAGCTATAGTATATGATGAAGCATAGAGCAGGCACAAGGGAAATTGTGAACATATAAAAAGCTTGTGAACAAATGTTGAACAATTTCTGTTTGCTTTTGATGTTCCCTTATGGGAAAGAAAATGCAGTTGTAGGAAAATCACAAAGAACTTTACCAGCCCCACTCAACAAGATTTAGCAATTTAATCTTTGTCAGTTGTTCCAGCTGCATTGCCTATGCTTGCATGCATGTGTGGATGCAAGCACATGCGTTTCCCAGTTTGCACCTGTCCATGGGTTATTTGGGTTCCACTACCTTTAAGCACCTTTTAAACAAAGAGTATCTCACTTTGTCAAATAACTTTCAAGTGACTTTTAAACAAATCCTTCCACCAGCAACCCACCATCATTTCTTTAATGAATTATTTTCCTTCTCTGTGTGCAGAGCCAGTCCCTGAAGTCTATTGATAGCTGATGGCAACGGAGATTTTCATTAAACCCTTATTAGCATTGACCCTTTAATACATGTTGGGCGACTCTTCTTGGTGACTATTCTGCTGACTCCAGGGATGGCTGAAGGCTTTTGGCTTTCTGAGTCCAGTTTATTGATGTCTAACGAGGATGTTGAGTAGCCCTGGCAGGGTCTGAAGTATTCATTTTCTTCTGAAACATTGAAGGTCATGTCAGATGTGAGCTGCTCGATGAACAGCAGAGCCGCTTGTTGATGGTGGACGTGAAACAGTTTGTAAAAACTTTAGGCCTAGAGCTGCTCTACAGTTGATAGGGAAGTTGTTTTTTCTATTGAAAGAGATTTGATCATGTACTCACCCTCAAGTTGTTCAAAACCCATATGACTTACTTTCTTCTGTTGAAGGCCAAAAGAGAGGTTTAGGACTGGGGCTGTCAATTTCCAAAAGGAACTAAAAGGAACCAAAAAGCATAATAAAAGTAGTCCATACAACTTGTGGTCGACCAATATTTAGAGAGTAGGATGGCTGATGGCCAATATACATAATACAATTTAACAACAGCAAATCAGATGGACACAACATTTCAAAACTGAAATGCACACCTATTTTATACAATAGTTTCTCAAATTCACTTGGGGGGAAATTTGGGGGGAAATAACTTGAAAACAGAAATGCTTTGCTATCCATTCATTGGCAAATCTATTGGTAGATTTTGGAACTCAAGGGAAAGTTAACCCTTATTTTATTCAAACTACGTAATGATGACTCAAAGACTTGATAGGTATTAAAGTTTTATTTTCTATGAAAGCATGAATTTCTGTAAAGCTGCTTTGAAACAATGTGTGTTGTGAAAAGAGCTATACAATTAAAAATAACTTGTTAATTGGCCAGGCAAATGTAAAAATGTCAAAGTTTGGCAGATAAACTGGCCTGGTCAATATACCAGTCTGGCAATACATACAAATGTTGTGTTTTATTCCAAGTTTTTGAAGCCATATGCTAGTTTTTTTGTGAGGAACAGACTGCAATTTAAGCTGTAGTCACTATTCCCATTCATTGTATGGTAAAGAGCAGTCATATGGCTTTGAAATGTCATCAGGGTCAGAATTTTTATATTTAACTGTTCTTATTAAGCTTTGAAAACATCTGTACACAACAACCTAGTGTGATTTGTATGTCTGCAGGCGAACGCATCAAATCAATAAATCCTATAAACCATTACAATGAAAAGGGAGAATTAGTCAAAATCAAAGACTAATCAAGAGTGACCATTACATGCTGACATGGACCTCCTCAACTGTTTAGGCGGCATCAATAGTGTTGCATCCACAGCAACAATTTCTTTGTTCAATACCGAGACTTTAATGAAAAGCCATTGATTTAGTTTTGACAGTGACCGTGACCTAAGGACCTCTTCTTCTGCAACTGTTTGACTTGTAATATTCGGTCCACTCTGTATGTGGATGATGTCATATCCGGAATTGGACGAATGTTACCGATATGTCAATTGAGCTCTTCCACCCTAACGGGACATCAGTAGTTCTATTGGTGAGACACGCAATGCAACAAGCATTAATTCAGTGTTTTAGTTTATTTATTTATGTTTTGCTGCTTTGAAATATTGTAAGCACTTCTTAGGCATTACAACTGTTATACAACTGGTAAATTGTCACTTAAATGGTTAGTTATTTTGCTTTACTCCCTTGGGGCCTTGTGCTTGTTGATCAGTGGATGTATTAGGTTTAATAAACATTTGAGAAGGCATGAAATGCTAAATGTAGCCATTTGTAGTCTGATTAATGAAGCAGGAAAGTAAGAATTAAAGTGCACCATTTAGAACATTCTCTGACTAATGCCGTATGAGCAACGTGAGTTAATGATGAAGGAGAGCTGGATGCCCTTGTAGTCTGGGAGCAATCGCTCTGTTGACTGCTCTGTCAGTCTCCTTGCGATCTGTCCCTGAGAACATCCCAGAGGGGCTGAGATCGTTGACTCTTTAAGGAGTTTGCTCCACAATTTGAAAGTTTTGCCAGGGTTCATGCATAATAATGGAAATAAAAGACAGTCAGACAAGACCATAGCTACAGATTCACTTTTTACTTGAGTGATTTACAACAATCATTTTAGTTGCAGAAAGAGCAGTTTTGATCAGTGTCTTTTTCAGCAATGACAGTCATCTAATTTCAGGTTATTCGTTTTATTTTTTATTATTATTAGTTGGTTATGGCAGCAAAGGAGTGACAAATCTTGTATAATGGACTGTTGAATAATGGGGCTAAGAGATAATAGTCTACTGGGGCTGGTTGCACTAGCTATACGTAAGTTACAACTCACTTGGTCAAATAATTTTCAAGTGGCTTTTAAACAAATCCTTCCACAAGCCACCCACCATCATTTCTTTAATGAATTAATTTCCTTCTTTTCAGCATAAAACCATGCAAATGGTGCACTTTTCAGGGTGCGTCGCCCAGTGTCAAGTTTCAACACATTCAAAATATATAAATGATATTAAAATGTCTATTTTTCCAGCCTGTTGTATTAGTATTTATTTATCACCCCTTATTTATTTTTAGATACACTTCCTAGATTTTGTTATTTACACAGGTTAAATGTACATAAGCGCTCAATAAATAACTCTGGTATTGGGCCTAAGAAATTGCTCAGCAATAACATTTTATAAAAATAAAATTCTTTACTGTAGATGATTTATGTATATATATATATATATAAGTATTTATTACAGCTGTTGCAGAAGTTGACATAAGTTTCAAAAAGTACACATAACACAGTAACAGTTCTTAGTGCCGTTCAGTAAGTTTATTGAGTAATCTGAAACGAATCAGTGAGTTCATGGACCAATTCATTTACATTTATGCATTTGGCAGACACTTTTATCTAAAGCAACTTACAGTGCACTTATTACAGGGACAATCCCCCCGGAGCAACCTGGAGTTAAGTGCCTTGCTCAAGGACACAATGGTGGTGGCTGTGGGGATCTAACCAGCAACCTTCTGATTAACAGTTATGTGCTTTAGCCCACTACACCACCACCACTCAGTCCATGATTCAGACTGGTGACTCCTGCAATCGATTCAGTTATTAACTGATTCATTAAAAAGATCTCCTCCAATTGAATGATTCTTTTGAGAACTGGGCAGCACGTTGTGCTGTATGATTATTTTTGTGTCCAATCATTGAGGACAATGTAATAGGAAGCATATACAACTCCTGAATAGCGGAGGAGTATATTCATTTATATGCAGTGACTTTGGTTTAGTGATAATTTTGATCAAGGCCCCAGACTGGTTACCGCAAGTTTGCTGGTTTCGATCCTCATGAGAAGCTGGCTATGAGCCAAAACCATTATGCCCATGAGCAAAACACATAACTCCAGATTTAAATTGTCCCTGTAATAAGTTCCTGGCACATTTCATTGTGAAACAAACCCCACTGGCCTTGGTCCTGTGGCGATTAAAAAAAGATTTGATTCTATTTGATTTTAAACCCATGGAAGAGTGTATAACATCAACATTAAGATGTCACATCTGATCTTTTTGCTATTTTTGACAAAAACTTGTCAGTGGGACAGCATGTCAATGTACTGATATTTTTCATGTCCCCTGGTAAGGATTTTTTTCCCCGTCTAGACAGTTTTTTTGGCCTTTGTGGTCTGATTTATCACATTCTGAGATGATGTACCATTGATCGGCCCTACATGTTGTCAGTTGGGTCATTCACAACAGACACCCTCCCCCTTTCCTTTGAGACTTCCTCTGCCACGTCTCACTGCCACCATGTCTTTGGCAACACTGACTGAGAGGAATGAGAGACTGAGGGATCTTGGCAGCAATGCCAGGAAGACTACAAATGCCCCTTCCACAGCAGTGGGGGTTCACTGGTTCACACCCACAGGGCATGCACTTCCAGATGGCCCAGTTGGCAGGCCAGAGCGATCTGTCACTGTGGGGGCTAATTCGTTTGCCAGGCCCTCCTCTGGACTGCTGCGGTCCTCAACAAAACTTTCAACAGGAATGTCCTTTGTCTCATTGTGATAGTTTACAAAATTAAAGATCACAGCATCCAGGGCTAGGAAATACATGTTGAATATTTAAAATGTATTTGCATGATTTTGCTTACTATTTAAAATTAAGCAGCACCGTGAATATTGCGATTAATTTAGTGAGCTATTAACTTGCCCATTACGTTTCCTAGATTAGTTTCAGGATCACTCATTGTTGCGTGACTGACGAGTATGAGATTAATTTTCATTTGCTGACGCAAATATGCGCTAGCCAAGCAACTGCCATTGAAATGAATTGCAATGTTATGTGATGGTTCTCTCCAGGTATTATAGACATTCTTGATTGGAGCAAACAACAGCGCACAGGAGGGAGGGTGGAAATCATTAAAGTGTTGTGCAAATCTACCATTTACAACTGGAGACAATTAAGTGTCCTATACCTTACCACAAATCTCCTTAAAAATCAGTTTATAAACAGGCAAGGTTGTGCAGAGTGAGACAGAATTAATTGGGGCACAAGACAGATTCCACCCAACAGCATTGCCTGATCATAATTTGGGGATGTTCATTTGAATGGAAAATACATCTTTCTCAGGCCCTCTACCTGCTTCCTTTGGCCCTGTAATACCAACAGCTTAACCTTGTTCCCCCCTAGATGATAATTGTACTTCATTGTGGGGTTTCATCTAATTGTTCAAGGCATCGGACAAATTAAAAACTGCATTTTTGAAGGGCCTTGAAGGGTACTGTCGGGAGGGGTTGTTCAAAATTCCTTCAAGATGGGCCATTCCACGTGGCTGTTCGTAAAGGGTACATGCAATGGTCATTTCAAGGAAATTATTTTGCTGTTTATGGTTACTTAATCCTTGGTTGTGCTTCCTTGAGAATAATTATTGGAAACAGGTCATTTGTTTGACATTTTTGCTGTGATTTAAACCTATTTACACACAAAAGGACATTTTCCTTGTTCATGTTTGTTTTTACCAAGCACAACAAAATGACACAGTACACAATTTGAATGTTATAAATTGAAATAAATTAAAGATTAAATTAAAGAGGCTAGGCCTACATTTGATGCAAAAGTGTTCTTTGTTATAACTGTCTTGTAAATAAACAATAAAGTACAATTTTATTGTGAATGCTTGAAACAAACACTGGGCAAAATATTTGTTTTGGTATCAGCTGTATTTCCAAGTGGCAGATGATTCTGTGACAGAATACTGTAGTAGAGTTTGGATGTGCACACAGACTTTGACGTTGTCAACACAAGATAAGTGTTTTACACACATCATGAGGTTATTTTTATTAGTTGCAACATGCATTTTTTTTTTTTTTAGCAAATATTTGTATATGCAATTAATCACGATTAATTAATCGGGACACCATATAATTAATTTAATTTTTTTAAAGCGATTGACAGCCCTAATGTATACATTTTCATCACCTCAAAGGTTCAGAGTTAAAATATTTTTGGTGATTGAATTTTCAAGTGACCTTGTAATTCTATTGATCTATATAAAATTATTTTCCCCACCTCAAAGTCGCTGCCACGACAGTCAAAACCCTGGTTTCGGGTGGGCATTCAGAAGTGTTCTGAGTGTAAAAATATTGACAGGATTCTGGAATGACCTCTAAATGGGGGGGATTGTGCAGATATGGACAGAATCAGTGTGAGGTGGAGAGTTCACAGCAGGTCATATTCAGAGAGGTGGAACGGGGCATTGGAAAACACCCCTCTTTGCACTGAGGGACGTGATAGTGTGTCAGCTTGTTCCTCGTGTTACTTGATGAAACCAACCAAATATACAAAAGGAACACGGACGTCAAACGGATACGGTCCATACCAAAAGCTGTTAAAAGCATCGTTATTATCCAAATTTCCTGGCGAAATTGAGTGCAGGCATGCTTTAAAAATGCACAGAGTGAGTTTAGTAGGACACAACAGAATGATTCGACTGAACATATTCAACTTATTTTATTCTCAAGCAACTTAAGAACTAAAGAATTGGGAGGTCATAGGGGAAGGATGCTTGGCCACGTTCTCGCCTGGCTTCTTTCCTTGTTCGCAGCTGATTTGAGACTCACTTGTTGCTTAGAAACTGTTTTTTTTTTTTGTTAAATCACACAGTTTTTGCCACTTTCCCACTCTCTTCCCGCAGCCCACTCTCGCTCCAAATAAAAAGTACCATCTGCCGCCACTGTGATCCAGTCGATCAGGGGATGCACTTAAGATCAGCAAATAAACCTTTCCAGGACACCCTGACGTTTGCTACACTCTAAGTCAACTTCTGTTCTCCATAGTATTTATCTTGCTTTGGCCTAAGGCCAGCGATTTTCTTTGCCACTAACCAGTAGCTGAAAAGAAGAATCAGAATTGCTATCAATGTTGATAACTGGCTTCATACCTAGGATATGGTGAGGGATTTAGTGTTTTTCATTTCTTTATTTCATGAGAAATTGGTTTGAGTCACATTGGCGAGCAACTATTTGCACATATTTGTGCTGAAAAGTTTGCATTTGTTGAGTGTAAGTTATGGCTTTTAAGTTAGTGATTCAGACAATAACAGTTTCAGTATGAAAGCCCATCGGGATATGAGTTTGACAATGATTTATCTGTGCAGAACTGAGTATTAATTGTTTTATCATAAACTAATATTTAGAAAGAAAAAAAATCTGAAATAATGATTTTTCAATTCAACTTTTCACATCTAATTATTATGCTTACAATAGTATTTGTAATCAAGAATTTGAAAATAATGCAAAATAGAAGCATTTTGCAAAAAGAACAACATAATAACAAAAAAGGTCCTCTGCCCTCAACACTAGTTTGGTATGATCTGACATGAATATAATTATATAAGATTAAAGGAATTATAACTTTCAGGCTAAACAGGATGTTTACAAAAACAAACAATATACTGTATTTTGTCTTTTTTGTCATTAATGGAATTGGCTTAGAATAGCTAATGAGTAATGAATTTCATTAATCAGTTAATCGGAAAATAAAGGTTCCAGATGTTCTTTTGAATGTATTTAGCTAAATGTTTTGTGTGTGCATGAAGCAGATGGGCAGCAATTTAACCATTATTTATTTTGTAGCCTCCATAATTCTGTTTCTTTTAGAAATAATTTTGTGGTGGAACCAGGCAAAAAGAAGTAAAAGAAACACAGCATGTGGGAGGGGAAAATACAAAATGTTGTGCACCTCCAGCTAGTGATCAGTGATGGGTTTATTGCAGCAGCACTCAGCAGGACTCTCAGAAAAAGAAAAAGATAGACCAAAAGGCAGATTCACTCAATTACCTGCTAGGCCATGGGTCTGACTATTCTAAACACTTTTATTGTATGTTAATTTTATTTTATAAGAGAATCTTATCTCTTAGGGTTTCTAACACATTTATTATTTTATTTTAATTGGAAAAAACTATATATTTGTATTTTTTTACAATCTTATCTGAAACTTTTTTATCACATTTATTTATGTTTATTTTACTTAATTTATTTCATTATATTGACTAAAGATAATCATACCTGGAAAAGAATCTATCGGTTTAATTTGATATTTTTCTTTATTTTATTTTATTTTATTTACTGTATAAGATAATCTAATCAAACTTTTTCAAACACTTACATTTTAATTAATTTTATTGACTGATTATCAGCGAATCTTATTGGAATCTTTTTCCAACCCTTATTTAAATGTTTTAATTGTACTTTTATTTCTGACTCTAAAAGAGAAACTTTTATGAAGATTTCTGACAATTGTATTTTATTGTATTTTTTTCTTTATTTTATTTACCCTTTAATTGAATCTTATCAAACACTTTTATTTTATTTTAATTTATTTCATTTAATTTTATTGGCTATAAGAGAATCTTAACTAAAACCTTTTTTCCTATCACATCTATTTCATAATAGTTTTTAATTTTACTATATTTAAAAAAATATATATTTATTCTATAAGAGAATATTGTCAAAAATGTTCTTACATTATATACATACATATATTTTATTTATCGAAGAGAATCTCATCCAGGTAACTTGCAATAAAAGTCACACAATTGATTGAATGAATGAATGAATGAATGAATGAATGAATGAATTAAAAACTTTATTTCGAACATGTACAAATAATACAATAAAAAATATATATATTTATGTTTATTCCCACACACCAAAAAAACATACATATTTTCGTATGTAAATATCCACCATAAAGAATAAATAATGTAAAAATAAAAATTACAAAATTTTAGGATTAATTGCTACATAAATTCTACCACCATGTTTGTTTGTTTTTTGAACATTAGGATAAATTATGTAAAGGAGTGGGCTGTTTAGAGGATTTTTTCTTATTTCATTTTTTACTGTTTTTCAGTAACTGTTCATACAAGTGCTTTGCTGCATACTTAACTGATGCTGACATGGGCATTCTGCTTTATTGCCGGACACTTTGTACATGATTCATAAAACTCATTAAGACATCTGATGTGTCCTCAGGGATTCTGCTTTAGATGTGTAGGGAAAAATGTATCTGAAATCCATGCGTGCTAAATCTAAATCATCTAGAGCCTATACACTTGCCAAAAACTACCAACAAATATTTAGCCTGGAGATTTCTCCAAAGAGAATGAGGAGCTATTCTTATTCTGCAACCAAACGGTACTTTAAATAATAATATCTGCCAAGGACAAAGAAAGTACCACATATCAGCTTTATTTATCTGAACCAAGTGTTTGCATTTATATTACAACAAAATATGTAAGGGATATGTAAGTCGATCATCATTGCTTTATCATAATCATTAATCGTGTCGTTCTAATGACTGGCTGACTTCACAATGTCCTTACTTATTTTTGGCTTTTTGTCACTCTTATTCAGAAAAGTTGATTTGGATCTGGATAATTTCTGTCCAAAATTTGAAAAAGTTGCAAGCCGAATTCAAACTCATGTCGTACCTCAGTGTGTCAGAGTACATGCATTACCTGCTAGGCCATGGGTCTGACACTACTTTGTGTTTTTTCACACTAAAGGGGTTTATTTTGCCATTAAATGAAGGGTTAACTGTATATTATATGGTGTATTTTGTATATTGGGTACTTAACAATAAATAAATATAAAGACCTCCAATTAAAAATATTTTATTATGCGAGAAGAGACCATGTGTCATATATTCCCTGTTGTCTTTTGTTTTTGTGCTTTTATGTTGAAATTCTTGTTTAGTTCCTGCTTCCTGTTAGTTTTTGTAGTGCTTTGTAGTTTTTGTAGTCCTGATTGTTTCCACAGGTGTTCCTTGTTCCCTTGTTTGTTCCTTGTATATTTAAGCCCTTGTTTCCCCCAGTTAGTTTGTCAGTTCTCACATGTGTTGTCATGCGCTGTGCTTGGTTTTTCTGTGTTTTTGTTATATTCTGCGATACCTTGTTTATCTTTTGTTTTATTAAATCTGCACTTAGATCCCCATTCTTTGCCTGCCTCGTCACACCATGGAGTGAGACAAGAGACATGAAACTACATGGCTATATAGCCGGTGTCAATGGTCAGTTATACAATTAAGTGGTCCTTATTTACAAATATTGTAAGGCAGAATGTCACGATTGACCAATCAGAATCAACTCTTTGCTGGATGTTTGTAAGGCAGCAGGTATAAGTGAGCAAAAACAACATAAAGGCATTCATCTTTCTCACATCCACCCTCTAAATTGCCTCAGTGGCATGAAAAATTATATTTCAATTTATATTTGGGAGAACTATGACTTTAAAGGCTGTCAGGGGTAATGGATTCAGGCTGAGTACTAACGTCGGCTGCCAACACGGAGCGGCTCTGGGCAGAGGCCAGGCATTCAGCTACTCTCACAGACAAGAATTTAATAAGAACACCTTAAAGCAGGATAAAACGTGTTGTGAGGGCTCACAGGGTATGAACGGGTGTGATTGCATATTTCTACTGCATCTTGACATGATTGATCATGGCTGTGGACGTGTGATAGAGTGTTTAGTGTACCAGATGCTAGATATTTGAATGCTCTTATTTTCATGTAGGGTGACTGAAGGAGCAATCATTGATTTGAAGTAAAATGGGGATAAAAAAATTACTCTAAATAGTGGTGGATCTCCCTTCAGGATTATGGGTAGTGTAGAATTTCACTTCAAATTTGGCTGTTTCAAAGAGAAGTTGAAATCACACTTACCTTTGGCCTCTTCAGAAGAATGTATCATTGCTTATCAAACTCTGAACCAGTAGGGTATTTGCTAATATATTTGTATAGGAGCACTCGTGCCCCTAAGTGAAACATTTTAGGGGCATGGTCAAAAATGTTGTGGCACAGATTTTTATGTGTAACTGTTAGTGTACCACAATAGAGGTACATTATCAGTTAACCCTAACCCTAGCAAATACACAAGTAAGCATTAAGAATTACTACAGAATTCATAAACAAAGATGCCTATTTAAATAATGCAAAATTATAGTAACGGATACAAATAATATGACTACAATGATTTTTTGGGAATCCCTTCCATGTGGCTGGATTTTGAATAACCATGATAGACATGATACATTAAGTGGTCTACACATTTCTACTGGTATATCATCCACCCTGACGCAGAGCCCTGCAGCCGCATGATGTCTCATTATAAAACCTTATCATGTCAACAACTGCATCTCCACACTGGCCTGGGGGGTCCACCCGTCAGAGCTGGTTAATGTGGCTCAGGATAGGGAAGTTTGGGGCCCCCTGCTGCAGCTGCTGCCCCCGCAACCCGACTTTGGGTAAGCGGTTAAAGTTGGATGGATGGATCATGTCAACAAGGTATGGGTCATGCTTGGGATTCGCTAATATTTCAGTCCCTCAGACCTTTTAATTTGGTGGTTTAATAAAATGAAATGTTAAAAGCTTTTTACAAAATTGAATGTCCATTATAATGAATTAAAATAATTATTGCATTAAAATAATAATTTGCATAAAAGTAAAAGATCTCTCTATCTTATACCAAGCATTTTGCCATGTCCCCAAGGCACTTCACTGATTATCTCCTGGAGAATAATAAAACAAAATGTGCACCCTATATATAATTTTTATCATTAATGTAAACATTTATTTGTGTTCCTATGTTGAGAAAAAATATTTCACCACAAAAGTGTATGATTTTTTATTAAAAGCAGGCTATAAAGTTTTGTCCCTCAATCTAAACTCAACCCTGTCACACCAATCCTTTTCAGCCCATACAAATGTAGGTTCCACCCATATGTGACATTTTTAATCATTCAGTTTTCTTCAACAGCATAGTGCAGAATAGGCAAGAAACATCATAATTTGCATTTAAAAGTGAAGTGTATTATATGTGACTTAGTTCTATGGAACTGTTATGTGCTCAACAATTCTGGAACTACTATATAGCTGTTTATATAACTTTATCAATCAACACCTTGCAACATTTGTCACCAGATCAACACCCTGGAACTTGTCACCCAATCAGAATAACGAATTGAACAATTCTGTAGAATAAGAATATTGTAACTATTCGGTAACATGAAATATATCATAGCATTGCATTTGATACATCACTGTACTTTGTTTAAAAGGAAAATCTGCAACTTACTTTACCATTTTGACTTGGAAACCAAAGTCTGAGTAAGTTTATCTCAGTTTCTCAGTTTGAGACCAAATCATTCCTAGCTTGACAAAAAACTGTTTTCCAATTACTGGACCTGGGAGTTTATGACAGTGCCATTTCCTTCAGCAGATACGTTTTGTTTACAATCAGCTGTGCCACCCCAAAAACAAATAATTTCCTATTCATATATTTATTCATGTATGCATAAAGCGTCAGATTTTATCGCTGGACTTTAGCTGATCTGTTTGCGTTTCTACATTGACTGCAAGACAATCCATCAGTTCTAATGCTTTTGAAGTGTCATTGATATTCATTTTTCTTCTTTCGTCTTTGTTATGAGACTATCTTCAACAAGGGTGTTTCTTCAACTGTGGCACTTTTGGTTCTGTGGACTTTTAGAAATTAATCTCCTTTAAAACAAAATTCTTAACTCACTATTTTATTTAATTTGTTACAAATTAACTATGTCCAATGTATAAATATGCATCACTGCCAGGAGAATCCTGTCATTTCTGTTTGAATTTTCACTCCATTTCAAATCACAATTCATTTTGTGGTGGAAATTACATTTTATACATTTTTGGAATAAAAAGCATACTCCCTTTGGGGGTATTTACACTTGGTCACTTGCATTTGTTACTTAACTGCTGAAGCTCTGCTGAAACCTATCCACCATGGATAGTTGAAACTACCAGTGGCAAAGCTTCTACAATCATAGCAACACACAAGCCACCACAGCATGGCAAACTGACAGACAAGTCACGTGGCCCAGGCTCAACCATTTCAATAGGTAGCATATGATCAAGAACTGCTGGTACAAAAGGGGGGGAAGATCTGCCAAATGCATAAATGTAAATCTAGCTGCACTGAAGGCAATGGCGAAAAACAAGGCTCCAGGAATTGATGGAAAACCAATTGAGTTGCTTCAACAAACAGATTCAATGGTGGGAGCACTTATTTTTCCATGTCAAGTAGTCTAAAAGACAATTAACTGGCCAACGACTGGAAGAGTTCCATTTTTGTGCCCATTCCATAGAGAGGCGATCAAACAGATTGTGGAAATTATTGAACAATATCTTTAATGTCACACGCTAACACAATTTTGCTGAAGATCATTTCACAGCGACTGCTGTCTTTAATAGGCAGGTAACCACCAGAAGTTCAAGCCAGAGTCAGAAGAGGACGTAGAATGAGTATTATCATTGCTGATGTCAAGTAGATCTTGGCCGAAAGCAAAGAATTTCAGAAATAACTTTACCTGTGTTTTATCAACTACACAAAGGCATTCGACTGTGTGATTCACAGAAAAGTATGGATAATATTACTAGGAATGGGAATTCCAGAACACTTAATTGTGCTCACGGTGAACCTGTACATGGACCATCAGTTGAAAAGAACAAGGGGATATTGCATGGTTCAAAATTGGAAAAGGTGTGCGGGTGGGTTGTATCCTTTCACCTTACTTATTCAGTCTGTATGCTGAACAAATAATCTGAAAAGCTGGACTGTACAAAGTAGAACGTAGCATCAGGATTGGAGGAAGATTCATAAACAACCTGTGATATGCAGACAACACAACCTTGCTTTTTGAAAATGAAGACGACTTGCAGCACTCATTGATGAAGATCAGAGACATATTCAAAGTTTTCAAACGCAAATATGTTACATTAAAGATGAGAGTGCTTCTGACCCAAGCTCTGATATTTTCAGTCACCTCATATGCTTGCAAAAGTTGAACACTGAACAAGGAAGACAGAAGACGAAATTATGCATTCGAATGGTGGTGTTGGCAAAGAACATTGAACACCCCTACTGCCAGAAGAACGAACAAATCAGTCTTAGAAGAAACTCAACCAGAATGTTCCTTAGAAGCAAGGATGGCAAGACTCTCATACTTTGGACACGTCATCAGGAAAGATAGATTGCTAGAAAAGGGCATCATGATTGGTCAATTGGAGTTAAAATGAGGGAAATCCTCAATGTGATAGATTGACCCAATAGCAGAACAGTGAATGCAAACATTACAGCGATCATAAGCATGGAGCAGAACCAGGCAACATTTCTTTCCATTCCACATAGGGTCACCATGAGTTGTAGATGACTCAACGGCAATATTACTACACATATTTTACAGCTCTACAGCTAAATGGGAAATGACGCACATTGAAAGTATTCTGTTTACAAGTGATATTTGTCTTCATTCTTCATCACATTTGTCATATTTTATTTTGAAAAAACTTTATTAAGGAAAAAATACACCACTACAAAGGGTCATAATTTGTGCAAAAGTATATATTAATTTCCACACTATGAATATTGAAATATTTATTAAGATTATCATAGTTTGATTTGAATACATAAATATGTAAAAATATTTTATGCTCTTGGTAGATTTTTTTGCCGCATAAAATTACTAAAAGGCATATTAGTGTTTCAAAGACAGTTTTAATGATGCAGTCAACAATTGACACAACACCCACAAACATAAAGACCCAGATCTGTAAAAATAAAATCCCTTTTGTTAACTGCATTCCCCCGTGTTGCATTATTGGCTTGGCATTTATAAAAATGGAGTTCTGAGGAACCTTAAAACTCTTTTTTGAACCTCAAATGAACTGACATTTTAGTTCCTCTATTCCTTAGTGAGCACAGGTTTTATATAAAGTTTTTGTCAAACATTGTCACACAGGTGTTATTTTAGCTGAACTTTATCACGCTGGTCTGCATCGTCCTCCTGGTTTTCAGAATACCAGAATACGTTCCTCCCTCACAGTCAGTGGTTGGGTCAAACCCATCAGGCCATGAAAACTTCAATGGGGCCACAAAAAGGATTGTCACCACCGTGCCGCCCATACAGGCTTGGCACACCTTTATACAGCATTAATTTGCTCTCTCCCACTCACTGCGCTGACACATAAATTATTCAGGAAGTAGGACTAAGCCGAAAAGCTAAGCTGTTTTGTTCGTGGGACGGTGTTGATGTTTGAACAGTTTTGACAAATAAAACGGGCTGGGTTTAGAAATCTCACACCTATCTCTCCTCTTCTTGTCTGTGATGTACTCTCTCTTTCTCTCTCTCTCTCCTAGGTGTGCTTACTAGGAAACCAAAGTGAATCTGAGAATTTTAAGTATATTGTAATGAGATTTCCTCCTTTGCTTTAGATTAAACCCATTTTAAACCCAACGACTCAACCAAAACCCCTCCTGACAGCAGCTGTTTCAGGGTGGGGTTTAAATATTTTTGGCATGAGAATAAACAACTGAAGTGAAGAAATTTGGGTGTGTTTGCCACATTGAATAGTAATGTTTGGTGGAAATGACTATAGTTTGTTCTTAAAAATTACAGTTTAAAAAATTGACAAACAAATTACAGAATCACCCTGTGACCAATGTACACTGATCAGCCACTACATTAAATCCACTGACAGGTGAAGTGAATAGCATTGATTATATAATTACTATGGCACCTGTCAAGGGGTGGGATATATTAGGCAGCAAGTGAACAGTCAGTTCTTGAATTTCATGTGTTGGAAGCACAGATTGCTGAAAAACGTAATGCTGGCAGTTCAATAGAAATTTGTCAGAACACAGTGCATCATAGCTTGCTGCATATGGGTCTTTGTAGCCACAGACCAGTCAGAGTGCCCATGCTAACCCCTGTCCACAGCCAAAAGTGCCTACAATGGGCATGTGAGGGTCAGATCTGGACCATGGAGTAATGGAAGAAGGTAGCCTAGTCTAATGAATCACATTTTCTTTTACAACCCCAATTCCCAAAAATGTGGGACATTATGAATAATGCTAATAAAACTAAAAGTAGTGATTTGTCCATTATATTTACCCTCTGCAATGTTGAAAGCAAAACACTACAACTACACATTATATGATGTTTTACCTTCAAATTTCAAATCAGATGATTGCAACACACTCCCAAAATTTGACAATTTATGACTAATATCAATTTGACAATTTGAAATAACGAGGCGATATGAAACAGGAGATTTTAAACAGGTAAGGCAATCATGTCATAGTCTATAATGAGCCTCCAAAAACAGCCTAGTCCTTCAACAGCATGGATCATTCGAGACTTGTCAATTCACCAACAGATGCTTCAGCAAATAATCCAGCAATTTGAGAAGAATGTTCCCAAAAGACAAATTGAAAGGATTTTGGAATCTCCCCCTCTACAGTGCACAATATAGTTGAAAGATTCAAGAAATCTGATCAAATCATGGTGCGTAAAGGGCAAGACAAAAACCATTTCTGAACGAGCGTGATCTCTGATCCCTCAGATGTCACTGTCTTAAAAAACGTCATTCAACTGTGCTTCTGTGTCATTTACCTGGGGAAGTGATGGCAGCAGGATTCACTAAGGGAAGAAGGCAGGCCGGCAGAGGCAGTGTGATACTCTAGTCAATGTTCTGCTGGGAAACCTTGGGTCCTGGCATTCATGTGGATGTTACTTTGACATGTACCACCTATCTCAAGATTGTTGCAGACCACGTACACCACATCATGGCAACGGTATTCCCTGATGGCAGTGGCCTCATTCAGCAGGATTATGCACCCTGTCACACTGCAAAAATTGTTCAGGAATGTTTGAGGAACATGACAAAGTGTTCAAGGTGTCGACTTGGCCTCCAAATTCCCCAGATCTCCATCTGACTGAGTATCTATGGGATGTGCTGGACAAACAATTAATGGAGGCCACACCTCACAACTTCAAGGATCTGCTGCTAACGTCTTGGTGCCAGATACCACAGGACACCTTCAGAGGTCTTGTGGAGTCAATGCCTCGATGGGTCAGAGCTGTTTAGGCAGAACGAGGGGGACCTACATGATATAAGGAAAGTGCTTTTAATGTTGTGGCTGTCTGGCTGATCAGTGTATATTTATTGTCTGTTTGCAGATATAAGAATGTACATGGCAAAAATGCCATGACAAAGTGCCATTAGTTATTATCAAATATTGCCCAATCACCTACAGTATCTTCTGTGAAATGATAACCATTCTATATTACTTTCTGTCCAGGTCACACTGGGAAAAGTTTTGAAAGCTATTGTGGTAATGAGGAGCTTTTCATCGACGTACAATTGTCAGAGATTTTCATGAGAACATATACTCAGATGGCAAGGTAAAACATGAGTTAACATGTCATGTCATTACACATCTAAGTATAGTTTAAGACCCATCATTGTTCTTTTTCTCTCAGCTGAACTTTAAAATTCAGCGCAAGTACCTCTGGCTTAGGTAAGGCTGTGCAATCCTTGGATTTTTTAGCTATTGATAAAGTCTCTGTGCAGTGTTTAAATAATTCACATGACATGTTCGGCTCCCTCTTGAACATGAAACGCATTGTATGTATAAGACATCCTCTATCCTCACATCCCCCATGTCAGGTTCAGCAGAGTCCTCTCATTGGTTCTGAAGCAACCTGTACGTCTCTCAGAAAGCCGCAGCGTTTGAACACTCTTTGGTGACACTAATATGAGGTGGCCATCAAAGCTTTTGAGATGCTTGATCACAGTAAATTATGGCAGCAAATGTGAATGTTCTGAACTGCTTGCCAGGCCGAAGCTTTGTGCTGTGCACCGCTGGGCCTCTGCGTCCAAACGTGTGTGGTGAGCAATTGCAAATTAACCTCTGTTACAACACGAGAATGCTCTAACTGACAGTTGCAGCAATCCTCACACCAGGATACAAGTAACTCAGTCCAAACCCCTCTGAAGAGAGAGAGAGAGAGAGAGAGAGAGAGAGAGAGAGAGAGAGAGAGAGAGAAAAAGGTTGTTAAATACTTTAGGTAAAGGGGGAGACATTTTGAGAATGGAGTACTAGTGTACTGCATGCTGTACAGTTTAAAATGTATACTGCATATAATTCTGCTTTCTGCTATCAGAATGATCCTACTTCCCACTTCTTAAGTGGTAATTATGAGACAATCGTGTTCAAATGCTTTGTTGCCAGAAAGAACCCTAAACATTGATGACGCCAAGCACATTCATACATATGTGTTAAGGAACTTTTATTTTGACACCATAATACTCAGTTACCTTGCTGAAGATAATGGAATTTTGGTCATATTCAAGCTATTTTCATGGTGTAAAAATCTACAATATGCATAGAATGGTTGTTGATATATAGAAATGGACCGAAATGGTAAGTGCTAACAATTTGTTGTAGAAAAATTAACAAACCCTGTCATTCACTACAGAAACTGTACTCTTCTCCACCATATTGAAAGATTAGGACCCCTACCATCTCGGAAACTTGGGTATCAAAATTATCTCAGAGTTTCCCAGTCATAATTGCGACTTGAGTGGTCGTTCATGTGCAACTTCCGAGTGGGGAAACTCGTATTTACAATAATTCCAATAGCATGTGAAGGCAGCATTATTTAAGGTTCGTACAAGGTCCTTAAAGAGCTTGAATTCAACTTTTAGAAATGTAAGGACTGGAATGTCTGTAAAACCAGCATGTTTTGTTGAAAAGTGCTTAAAAGTGCTTTAAATGAACACAGAAAATGTATATACATTTAGCATGCCTTAGAAACGCATTAATTTTCCTCATATCTTTTGATTATTTTCACAATATCCTCCCACTCACAGCGTACATATTTGAACTGCCCAAGATTGGAAGAGGCCCTTTGACAGACATGAAAAGCGACCAACCACAGCTCATTTCGTTTTTTTAAGGTGACATGGTGGGGCGGATAAAAATTCTTTAAAAAGGACTGTGCACTGTGTTGTTGCCAAATGTCAATGTCTTTGCACAGACACCTCTACAACTCACATATGCTACCAGATTTTGTGCTAGGTGAAAAAATGTGTTGTCATTAACCACTTGCCAGTGACTGAGTTGTGGTGGCAAAAAACTTTCATAATGTGTTGTGTCGCATGAACACACACTCTGAAGGAAATGTACACATGGTTTGGCTGTATGGATGTCACCATCTCTTTAGTTTGAGGCCTGAAATGACATTTACACTGTATTTAATGAGGTCAACTGTTACTTTGGTTAAATTTGACCACAGACTGTTTTCACAAGTTTCTCAGTTTTAACGCATGTGACTCTTCAGACAAGTGTAATGTGACAGTGCATCATTTATGGGTAATGTGTGTCCATCAAAGACAGGATCCAAGCAATCAAATTTCATTTATAATGTCTTTTAATATCTTAATCAGTTATCAGTTATCAGTTGTTCATCAAAAAGTAAGAAGCAACAGTAATTCCAGTCAGACCTAACGTGGATGCGATTAAGAGACTGGGCCTGTGTATGTTGTGTTCATTTGTGTTTTTTTATTTTTTTTTAATTAAAAAACAAAAAATCTATTATGCTTTGAATGTTTTTATTTTTATTTCAAAAGCAATTGGCGAAAATGGAAAAAGGGCTTGTTTTTTGATTATTCTTTTATATATATATATATATATATATATATATATATATATATATATATATATATATATAAAAGCAAAATATTTGCTATTATCCCGTGTTTATTGCTCATGGATATAAAATAAATTTACATCATGAACATTTGTCCCCCTTGCTCCACGCACCGGCAGGTGGCAGGTTAGAGACTGAGGAGGAGGTTCTGTGAAGACGTCCTTGGAACTCGTCTGTACCGGCCTGCTGGAGATGGGCAGTCGCGGGTCCGGAGGCGAAGTTACTGCATCCGCGGAACAGGGACTGTGGTACTGGGGCGGCGCCGCGGCATGATGTGCAAGATCGCTTCCGTCTGCCTCTCTACCGCCGAAGACTGCTGGGCAAAGTCGTAGATGGTGTCGCCGAAGAGGCCAAGCTGGGAGACGGGGACATTGAGAAAGCGAGCCTTGTCAACGTCGCACATCTCAACCATGTTCAGACATAGGTGACATTCCTAGACCACAAGGGTGGCCATCGCCTGACCTTCGTGGCTCTGAGAGCGTGGTTGGTGGCAGAGCGCAGTTCCTGCAGCACGTCGGGGTCAGGACTACCCTAGTGCAGCTCTTTAAGTGCCTTGGCTTGGTGGACTTGCAGGAGAGCCATGGCATGCAGGGCGGAGGCAGCCTGTCCAGTGGGGCTTTCAAAGTCAGTGACAACTTCATCCTACAGGCCTTGGAGGGGAGTACCGGATGATCCCGACGTGTGCCCGTGGGCCACCCCATCGTCAAGGGTAGTGAGAGCGGACAAGCGAGGAGGTCGGATCTGTGTAGTAAAATGTCACGACGTCGTCAGCTCATCATGCACTTCTGGGAAGAAAGTGTGTGTGAGGGGTGAGGGGGTATGGAAGTTTCCAGTCAAACCTCGTGCTCATGTGGGGCGTGGACTGCACAGCGTGGGAGAAAGCCGCTAGTAATGCACCGTAGACCCAACAGCAATGCTCTGATAGAGGTGAGTGGAACAGTAGTGAGACACAGCTTGCTGCTGCACAAACACTCGGCTCCAAAGAAAAAATCTGACTAACAGACGCATGCCAGCTTCCCTTTATACCTGTATGTCTGGGGCGGGACGCTTGGGAGAAGCTGCAGGGGGACGCCCTCGGCAGGCAGACAGGGCGCGGTCCGTGCTGGGGCGGCACCGCGGCATGATGTGCAAGATCGTTTCCGTCTGCCTCTCTACCGCCAAAGACTGCAGGGCAAAGTCTTAGATGTGTCGACGAAGAGGCCAAGCTGGGAGACAGGGGCGTTGAGAAAGCGAGCCTTCTCAACGTCGTGCATCTTGACCATGTTCAGCCATAGGTGACATTCCTGGACCACAAGGGTGGCCATCGCCTGCCCGAGTGCACGCACTGTGACCTTCATGGCTCTGAGAGCGAGGTCGGTGGCAGAGCGCAGTTCCTGCAGCACGTCGGGATCAGGACTTCCCAAGTGCAGATCTTTAAGTGCCTTGGATTGGTGGACTTGCAGGAGAGCCATGGCATGCAGGGCGGAGGCGGCCTGTCCAGTGGCGCTGTAGGCTTTCGAAGTCAGTGATGACATCATCCTACAGGCCTTGGAGGGGAGTACCGGACGATCCCAACGTGTGCCTGTGGGCCGCCCCACCGTCAAGGGTAGTGAGAGCGGACAAGCGAGGAGGTCGGATCACGGTAGTAAAATGTGCCCTCCACGACCTCATCAGCTCATCATGCACTTCCGGGAAGAAAGTAACCGGGGGGGGCGTGGTTATGAGTGCTCTGATAGAGGTGAGTGGAACAGTAGTGAGACTCAGCTTGCTGCTGCACAACCGCTCGGTTCAGAAGAAAATATCTGACTGACAGACGCACGCCCGCTTCCCTTTATACCTGTATGTCCCGGTGGCGGGATATGCAAATTCCATCTGGCCTTTTCTCAAGTTCAGAGGTACGCGAGGCTCTCAAGAAAGACCCCAAGAGTGACAGAAGGAGAACATTGAACTTTTGTGTGCAATGTTTATTATGTATGTCCAAATTAATGTTCATTTGTATTGCATGTAGTTCTTTATGTACGGTACAGTTTATTGTGTACATAATACATAATTATTTCCTACACAAGAACAATAAATTAAATTTATCAACAGGATCAGTTGTTCAGTCAACACTAAAACATTTCATGTAGGTAATAGCATTTAGATTCAGAGATTAAGTGTGTAAATTGACAGTTATAAAGCTAGATTTAGCTTACTACACATTCATCTCCTGCAAAATAATTAAATTTTATCTGAATAATGGCAGCATGGCAGTCTCATCGCCTGAGTATTGTAATACACGAGCATCCTGCTGTCTGGACCTCCCCTGTATTCACAGTATGTACATAATCTTGGTACAACAAACTCTTCAGGTTCCAATTAGACTTAATATGCTTTAAAATTACCACAATTATGTACAGTTTTCAAAACATGTCCAACTTTACAGCTGTGAAGACACTAAAATATTAGTTATATATTAGCCATATATTAGTGAAAACAAATAATTAAAATGCACAGTGTCCTGTGGAAATTTTTCCATTTTCCTATTTTTAGCTTGAGCATTAATTCGAGTTTACGAAAAACAAGTCATTATTTGTTTTTTAGTATTGATTTTGTAAACAAATAATGAAATAAGTAGTTTTTATTTTCTTCGATTTTGAATATGAAATAAACGAATGATACGGATTGTACACGGACCGACTGTGAAACTCTTCTCTCTCTCTGAAAAAAAAAAACAACTTTAAACCTCTGTTCATTTTTAGAGAAAAAAACGCAACCACCCGTTAACTCCAGGGATGGCAAGTTAACAAACATTTATTAAATCTAATTTATTGAATATTTATGATTGCTGAGCTTTAAAATGAGCCATTTGTGGATATTAAAAAAACATACTGTTCAGCCTTTGATTGAGCAGAAATTTATTTGAAGACTGTTATGCAAACAGCCATAAACGAACACTAATGAATTCTGCCCAAACAAAAAACTAATTTCAGCTGCACTTTTCAGTATGACTTTCATTATTTAATTATTAATAACACTGAATATTGTCTATATTTTTATATAATAAACTCATATATAATCATATATAAATATACCGTATGAATCAAAGTTTAAGAACTGAACTGTTTGAATATAACGTAATTAATTATCTGTTAAGCGTTATAATCAGATCAGTTCCAGTCCTGGATGCTGATTGGTCAATGCAGAGTTCATGCTGTGTAGATAGATTGCCATAGAGGCAAACTATTATGTTATGTCAGAGACTATATCTCTTAGTGAAATAATATGAAGATAAATCGGTTGCAAAACTCGAGAGCTTGTAGATTTGAATTTGAGAACTTATACAATAAATATTTGTACAATATTTGTATCCATTTTGATTGGTACGGCATCAGTTGTTCCAGCTCTTGTGATTGGTCACAACTTCTCCACAACACCGGTAGCTTGCTCTCTCTCATCTGGGTTTACAAGTGCATAAGTGAAGTTTGATATAGGTTTATCACAAAAGTAGTTGCAAAAGTCAAGGCGGGAATATTTGAAGTTACAGTGTCAGAATTGTGAGGTTGATTTGTTGTTGGACTGCGAAAGTGAATTAAAGTACAAAATGAAATATGTTATACAAGTTTGTTTCTGTCATTGTTTTATGTGAATGTCATTTTGACTTTGAATTCAAATCACAGGTTTTTGATTATTGTCTGTGAGTGCAGATTGCAACGTTCAACTTAAACATTTTATTTTACAAGTATTCACATTGTTGCTGTGAGTGTATTATTTTTATTTCAGTCACTTTTTTATTCAGCATTTTATAATGTCCAGACTATATTACAACAATTTCTGATTCATTCTGCAAGTAGAAAATCAACATTGTACATTTCAGAGTTACAATTTTAGTAGTAGTTTAGTATATGGCAATTTCACAAATGTATCTCTATTGCCTTTTCCAGCAGTCAAAATGGGCCCACTTTACACATCCATTGCAACATATCCATTCCTTCCTTCTTATGTCAAACAATTTGTTGCAGTGGTACAGGGGTTTAGAAAGGTACCGTAGTAGATATATCTGTCATCTAATGTTTTAGGAGAAAATAAAAAATGACTCTTTTGAATTGTATCTAAATGTCTGTAAAAATGGTAAATAACAGTAGAAAAGATCTGTATTGAAGGCTGCGAACAGCTCTTGCCCTTGAATCAACCTTAAAGGTCATTTCTGGACTAAGTGAGATGTAATATATGACAGACTATTGATAGAATATCGAGGCTTTGTCTTTAAATGCCCTCTCTGGTTTTAACAATCCAAATTATGCCACATAGCTTACCATAACCATACGCAAGAGGCCCACCAGAGCCTCCAAGCACACAGTAAGAGAGAGAGAAAGAGGGTAGGTGAAAGGAAATTACGCTATCAAAGTAGGGCTTCAAAGACTGTCTCAGACATCTCTTGGGTAATTTGCGATCCGGCATTCTTTTTTACTTTAAAGTGCAACAGTGTATGGAGGTGGGTTGGAGGATGGAGGGGAGATTTTTGATTTCTCTGATAAAGGCTGACACCGTGCCTGTTTGATATTAGAATCAGAGAACATTTTGATTTGTTGTCGTCTTTGAAAACTATTCTGATGACCTTCACTCAACGGACTGATTAGTGTGGGGTTTTTTCACCGTCACATAATAAGGACTAACTTTGGACACAGGGCTAGACATGATTGACCTCTACTCTGTCAAAACAGGGGTACATACAGTGCAGTGTATGATTTCTTCTGTTTTTATGTGTATCTCATACAAAATTATTCAAAAATTCAAATAAAATATAACATAAAACAAGATAATCTGAGTAAACACAAAATGCAGTTTTTAAAAATGTATTTATTTAAGTAAAAAAGTTATCCAATACCAACTGGGCCTGTGTGAAAAAATATTTGCCCCCTTAATTACTAAATCCCCAAATCTATTAAACAGCATTACTAATGGGGTTCAGCTGGACTACACACCCAGGCCTGATTACTGCCAGCTCTGTTCAATCAAATCAACACCAAAATAAAACTTTTTTAGCAGGATGAATTTGGCCAAAATGTTTCACCCAATAGCACACTATACCAAGGTCTAAAGAAATTCCAGAAATTATGAGGAAAAAGGTGATTGAAATACATCAGTCTGGGAAGGGTTACAAAGCTATTTCAAAGGCTCTGAGACTCCAAACAACCACAGTGAGAGCCATTATCTCCAAATGGAGAAAACTTGGCACAGTAGTGAACTTTCCCAGAAGTGGTCGACCTTCCAGAATTCCTCCAAGAGCACAGCGATGATTCATCCAGGAAGTCACAAAAAAGCCAAGGACAACATCCAAGGAACTTCAGACCTCTCTCGCATCAATAAAGATCACTGTTCATGACTCCACTCTCAGAAATACACTGGCCAAAAATGCCATCCATGTAAGTGTGGCTAGGTGAAAAAACTGCTAACCCAGAGGAACATTAAGGCTTGTCTGAATTAAGCCAAAACACACCTTGATGATCCTCAAACCTTGTGGAAGAATGTTCTGTGGACTGATGAGCCGAAAGCGGGACTGTTTGAAGACAGGGTTCCCGTTACATCTGACGTAAATCAAACAGAATTCCACAAAAAGAACATCATACCTACAGTCAAGCATGGTGGTGGTAGTGTGAGTGTGTGGGAATGCTTTGCTCTTTCAGGGTCAGGGCGACTTGCAATAATTGAGGGAAACATGAATTCTGCTTTCTACCTGAAAATCCTAAAGGAGAACTTCCGGTCATCAGTCAGTGAGTTGAAGCTTAAGCGCAACTGGATTATGCAGCAAGACAATGAGCCAAAGTCCACCTCTAATTGGCTCAAAAGAAGCTAAATCATTTTTCTTTGGAGCGGCCTAGTCAAAATCCTGACTTGAACCAGATTGTGATGTTGTGGCAGGACCTTAAACAGGCAGTTCATGCTCAAAAACCCTCCAATGTGGCTGAACTAAAGCAGTTCTGCAAAGAAGAGTGAGCCAAAATTCCACCACAGCGTTGTGAATGACTGATCTCCAGTTATCAGAAGGGTTTGCTGGTGGTTGTTGCTGCTATAGGTGGAACAACCAGCAATTAAGTTTAAGGGGGCAGTTAGTTTTTCACATGGGTGATATAGATGTTGGATAAATATTTTGCATCAATAAAAAAAGGAGACGTTAGGCACTTTTCCATTAAACGAAAGTATCATGTCATTATTTGAATCAACCTGTGATCTGGAAAATTATATGCACTCACATTTGAAATGTACTTTTCTGTCTACTGTGTCTTTTAGCTGGATATCTGTTCAAAGTCCAACTATCGAGTTTTTCAAAAGGAGAGCCAAATTTCTCACTTGGTAGAAACTAGCCAAATTACAGTAGGCAGATGCCAATATGAACAGGTTGCGTTACATGCCCTCATTCTTGAAAATCATGTACAAAACTAGAGATGTTTACCAACAAAAAAATGTAAATTGTTCTCCTCAGCCAATACTATGTTAATAATTTTGCATATTGTTGGGCCTATGCAGTTCAATGACTTTTATATGATAAAATATTTTTGGTACTTGTTGGGTCACCACTAGATGTCCAATGTAAAATCTGGGTCCTGAAGTAAAACCGGTTGAGAACACCTCCATCAGAGTGTGTTTCATTAACCATAACACATGTCATGAAGTATTGTCATGGTAATGAAATTATCCTGTCTTCCAGTGCAATAGCAGTGCAATAAATTAATAAATAAATTTAAATTGCACATCCGTAAAATCCTCATCCAGTGTATCCTAATGAGATCTCTCTTCTCATTGACAGACACATTTCTTGTCATCTCGCCACTGGCCTCTGCCTTTCATCCCTCACACAACATTTGTCCCTGTGTTTTTGATTAAATTTTACTTCAAACCACATCTCCTTCATTTGACAACCCCCCCCCCCCCAAACATCTAGGCTTCAGTCCTGTTTATTCCACCCTACCGGAATCTCATTACTGAAAAATAAAGAGCAGTCAGCCTCTGAGGTAGATAGATGATGCTATGTAGTCTGAGTAATGCTTAAACACAGGGTCCAAAACTAACACTCGGCAAGCGACAAATGTTAGTAAATATTGTTTTTGGCAAGTAAATAAAAATGCTGGGCCCTGATTTACTAAATATTTGCATGTACGAAAACATGAGCAAAGTTTATAACATGCGCAAATACGTTTTTTTGTGGATAGGGTATTTCAGATGCGCAAAAAAGCACGTCTTGATGAATAAAATTGCACCCGCAAAGTGATTTTCCAAGTCTGAAAGTCATTTCAAAAACAGAAAATGTTAGAGCAAATTCAACTTTTAACTCTTTCCCCGCCAAACACGGAATTTTCCGTGTTTTATGAAAAAACGCTTCTCCGCCAAACACGGAATTTTCCGGGTTTCCGTGTTTTAGGTGTTATACGGTAAGGAAGACCCCTCCGCATGTTTTGAAAGAGTACGCAACTCTTTGATCAAAGAAACAGACTGCGATCGTCTCAAACATGAAGAAGTGGAGTATGAGAAGCTCAAAATATCAGACATAAACATGCCTTTTTATCAGCTTTTTGTCTGAAATGTTGTTTTTTGACAAAACCGACCTCTGTTCAAGTCGCAATAAAAAAAGAACAAATGAAGATAAAATAAAATCGTTATTTTTGCCTAAAAGCACAGGCTCAGATCTTTATTGTGATATATAGCATCTTCATATATTCATGGAAGAAAATATTCTGCGGGCCATTAAAGTTTAGCGAAAATCGTCAAAAACCCTGGCGGTGGCTGGCAACTTTTTTTTAAAAACGCTGGCGGGGAAAGAGTTAATATGTGAGCCCAAAATGTAGTTGTGTTATACATATTCATCAATATACACTCACCTAAAGGATTATTAGGAACACCATACTAATACTGTGTTTGACCCCCTTTCGCCTTCAGAACTGCCTTAATTCTATGTGGCATTGATTCAACAAGGTGCTGAAAGCATTCTTTAGAAATGTTGGCCCATATTGATAGGATAGCATCTTGCAGTTGATGGAGATTTGTGGGATGCACATCCAGGGCACGAAGCTCCCGTTCCACCACATCCCAAAGATGCTCTATTGGGTTGAGATCTGGTGACTGTGGGGGCCATTTTAGTACAGTGAACTCATTGTCATGTTCAAGAAACCAATTTGAAATGATTCGAGCTTTGTGACATGGTGCATTATCCTACTGGAAGTAGCCATCAGAGGATGGGTACATGGTGGCCATAAAGGGATGGACATGGTCAGAAACAATGCTCAGGTAGGCCGTGGTATTTAAACGATGCCCAATTGGCACTAAGGGGCCTAAAGTGTGCCAAGAAAACATCCCCCACACCATTACACCACCACCACCAGCCTGCACAGTGGTAACAAGGCACGATGGATCCATGTTCTCATTCTGTTTACGCCAAATTCTGACTCTACCATCTGAATGTCTCAACAGAAATCGAGACTCATCAGACCAGGCAACATTTTTCCAGTCTTCAACTGTCCAATTTTGGTGAGCTCTTGCAAATTGTAGCCTCTTTCTCCTATTTGTAGTGGAGATGAGTGGTACCCAGTGGGGTCTTCTGCTGTTGTAGCCCATCCGCCTTCATTTTGGCTTCACAAATGCTTTGCTGCATACCTCGGTTGTAACGAGTGGTTATTTCAGGCAAAGTTGCTCTTCTATCAGCTTGAATCTGTCGGCCCATTCTCCTCTGACCTCTAGCATCAACAAGGCATTTTCGCCCACAGGACTGCCGCATACTGGATGTTTTTCCCTTTTCACACCATTCTTTGTAAACCCTAGAAATTGTTGTGCATGAAAATCCCAGTAACTGAGCAGATTGTGAAATACTCAGACCGGCCCGTCTGGCACCAACAACCATGCCACGCTCAAAATTGCTTAAATCACCTTTCTTTCCCATTCTGACATTCAGTTTGGAGTTCAGGAGATTGTCTTGACCAGGACCACACCCCTAAATGCATTGAAGCAACTGCCATGTGATTGGTTGATTAGATAATTGCATTAATGAGAAATTGAACAGGTGTTCCTAATAATCCTTTAGGTGAGTGTATATTTGGAATATTAAAGAATATATTTGGAATATTTCTCATATATATTAATATATAATTAATGGATACATTGCAGGTAAAAAAAAATTATGGTAGGTGCGTTCTTTCAATTCAGATGTGTGAAAAAGTTAATTTTGGACCCTGTTGTTGGACCTTTCAAAGAGAGATAGAGAAAACTTGCTTCCATTTCATGGGAGATAGAACGCATATGACTAGCTGCCTGCATCTTAAAGAGAAATGTTGGTGAGAGCCTGCTTTATAACATTGTAACTGAGCTTTTTGCATCTGCATTGGCTGATCAAAGGACCAAACTGTTTATTTCATTATTTCTTCAGCTCCAAACACTAACTCGAGCCAGGACTGCCACAAACTGAAGGGACGAGCCGCCTCTCATCTTCCCCTCCCAGCTGTCACATATATCTCGCTGTTTTCTGTGTGCTTAATTAATTGTTGCTTTCTCTTCGTACCACCCCCCCCCCACCCTCCAAAAGCTTACTGTCAAACACATTTTTGTGTGGTAAAATAGTCTGATTTTCTCTACACTCCAACAGTAACCATTGAGATACATTTCCCATGAGGCAACACTGTGTAACATAACAATAGAGTGCAGTGGTGCTTGCCCACTTTTTCAGCTGCATTGTTTTGTTTTTGTGCTTTTCTTTTTTTTTGGTTTTGTATTTTTCCATGGGCTCTTTATAAAATGCCTCATAAAAGAGTTCTAATCTATGATCCAAACCAGCCAGCTCTGAGGTGAATCAAAAAAATATTTTAAAATCAGACAAAAAGACAAAGTTATTTTATAAACAGATTTCAGCTCAGTTTGTCCATACAATGCAAGTGAATGGGTGCCATCAGGCTGCTGGCTGTTTGATGGTCCAAAAGGCATATTTAGACAGCATAAAAGTAATCCACATGACTCCAGTCTATCAATTAACGTGTTCTTTAGAAAATCGATAGGTTTGTGTTTTAATTAAAACTTTATTTACTTAAAAAAATCGCTTTCTGCCAGCATTCGAAGCATCAGTGATGTAAGCGCTATGGCGCATTCACACGAGAACTCAGAAACGTGCACTTTGTATACAACAGAGGAATGAACGTCGCTCGAGGGTTAGTTCATTTCAAACAGTAAAGCAGCGCTGGGCAGTAGCAACTATTTAAAGTTAAAAACATTTTAATTATTGATTTGTTTCTTACACCAACCTATCGGTTTTCTTCAGAAGGTATTAATTTGTAAACTGGAGTCATGTAGATTACTTTTATGCTGCCTAAATATTCCTTTTGGACCGTCAAAAAGCCAGCAGCCTGATGGCACCCATTTCCATGCACTGTATGGACAAACTGAGCTGAAATGGGCTTATAAAGATCCTAACTTCGGATCTACTGAATAAAATCATACACATCTGGAATGGCTTAAAAGTAAATAAATCATTAGAGGATTAACATTTTGGGGTGAACTAACCCTTTAACGTCTTTCATGAGGGCACTATGAAGAATTGCAGATGATGTAATCAAATTACAAATGATAGGAAACTATTAAATAGTTGATTTAAAGTTGTTGATTAAAAGTATATAAAGAATATATTTTTAATTGTATTGCAAAATATTTATATATATACAAATATATAAGTAGTTTGAGACTGTAGGGAGACCAATTCTATTGTGTCTATTGTGACTGCATCATGCAGGTCGGTGGTCGCCTCAGTGCTTGTTTGGCGCATTTATGTTGGCTGTGATTTTCTAATTGGTGGATGATTTATTTATTTTTCTCAAGATTATGGGTAGTGTAGTTCTTACCATGAATTCTGCTATTAAACAGGATTTGTAAAAAAAATATTTTGAAATAGTATGTACTGATGGTTCGGAGCTACGGAAGAGGATTAGGGCCAAGCAATAATAAAAATAAATAAAGCCATCTCGAGATTAAAGTCATTATAATGCGAGTTTAAACTCGTTAAATTTCGAGAAAAAAGTCCAAATACAATCTTGAGAGTAAACTCATTAAATATCGAGAATAAAGTCGTTGTGTTTCGAGAAAAAACTCGTTAAGTTTAATCTCGCATTATAATGACTTTATTCTCGATATTTAATGAGTTTATTCTCAAGATTGTATTTCGACTTTTTTCTCGAAATTTAACGAGTTTAATCTCGCATTATAATGACTTTAATCTCGAGATGGTTTTATTTTTTTATTATTGCTTGGCCCTAATCCTCTTCCGTTATTGCTTGGCCCTAATCCTCTTCCGTACGGAGCTTATGGTAGGTCTGTTGTGAAAGTTTTATAAGTAATTGTTTGAAATGAATGTGCCTATGGAAGAAACTTGAATGGGATTTTTACTTCAGGAAAATGACTGTTGCGCTCTAAAGGGTTCCATATTACATATGTTTTTAGCCAAAGCGACTTACAGTGCACTTATTACAGGGACAATCCCCCCAGAGCAACCTGGAGTTAAGTGCTTTGCTCAAGGACACAATGGTGGTGCCTGTGGGGATCGAACCAGTGACCTTCTGATTACAAGTTATGCGCTTAGCCCACTACGCCACCACCATGTAAAAATAACATTTTCATTTGATGAAAACTTCAGATCATATACAATGGTATGTCCTTCTGTAAAAACCATAAGTCAATGTAATTACAACATTTCTTAAAAAAAAAAAAAAATGAATGTATAATAGTTGAATGCCTGTAAAGAACTATATATATCCATAATTCTGAAGACAGATCCATCAATCAGAGAAGTCCAGGACATATTCTGCAAGAAACTAAATATACAGAATCCTGTATATATTGTTTTACTTCATCTAGGAGCTGGTTGGTTTGGTTTATGGCTTGGAACTCTGAGGAATTTATTGAAATATCTATCAACAACAACTTACATTTATATAGCGCTTTTCTCAAACTCAAAGCGCTTTACATAGTATGGGGGAATCTCCTCAACCACCACCAGTGTGCAGCATCCACCTGGATGATGCGACGGCAGCCATAGTGCGCCAGAACGCCCACCACACACCAGCTATTGGTGGAGAGGAGATGGTAGAGTGATGTAGCCAATTCAGGGATGGAGATTATTAGGAGGCCATGATAGATAGGGGCCAATGGGGGAATTTGGCCAGGACACCGGGGTTAAACCCCTACTCTTTACGAGAAAGTGCCCTAGGGATTTTTAAGACCCCAGAGAGTCAGGACCTCGGTTTAACGTCCCATCCGAAAGACGGTGCTTTTTTTTATCTATGAAGAAATTGAATGAGAAAAGTGTTCTGGAACCAAGCCTGCATGGGCGGTGGGTGGACACTGTTGCTCTCTGTTGAGAGAGGTATTAACTGCACTGTTTCCCGTGAGTAATTTAGTCAATACAGATATTGAAATTGTTCACTTTTTAGTCTCTTTCTATAATTACATTAGTGACGGAAGATGGGGTTTTAGGGGAAGTAATAAGGTTATGGTGTTCTTCTGCAAAATTGGACTTTACAGTTAATCTGAGAATGGGTAGATTGAACTGAAAATGGACTTTAATCAAGATTTCTTCAAATATGTTTCCATGCCTTTGGTTGAATCTCAATGAAACCAGCCAAGAATATGTCCAGGTCATATTTCACAGAAGTTATATTTTGCATAAATAAAAGAAAGCCTATTGAAGTAAGAGTTTTTGCATTGTGGCATTACTTTCATGATGATTAACCACATTTTTACCCCCAATTCTCATTACCATAATGCAAAACATATATATATACAGTATACTGTATATATATATATATATATATATATATATATATATATATATATATATATATATATATATATTATTATTATTTTCATTACTGTAATGCAAAAACAAATTTATTTAAACTAATCCTTGTATTGCAGTGTTTCTATTTATGTATGTATTAAATGTACTGTAATACAGTCAGGAAATGACTTATAAATATATTAGTCTGAGTGAACTGGGAAGGATGTTTTGCATGATGAAATGTATCACCTTGCAATACGGTTTTATTTAGGTTGTAATTTACATAATTTACCATGAATAGCTAGCAATGAACAATACTTTGTCAGCATGTATTAATCTTGCTTTATTTTTTTACATGTACTATTATACTTTTAAAAGTTGACTTTGTTGTATGAACTTACAATCAACAATTATATCTTTATAAATTAACATTAAAAACAAAGATAAATAAACACAAAAAAATATGTTTGTAATGAAGCCTCAGGCAAATTGGGATCCATCTGCGGTATTTATTATAAACAGCACACAAGTCGTACAGGCAGGGTCAAAGGCAGGCAAACAGAGAATGTAGAAGGCAGGCAGAAGAGTAACTAGAACAGGCAGAGGTCAGGGCAGGCAGCAAACAATCGAAGAACTGAACAGGCAGGAGATAAACAAGGCAGGCAGTAAACTAGCAGGGTTAAACAACAGGCAGGAATGGTACACAGAATAACTAGAAGGTAAACCAGAGATAAACTGGCACGGTAGAGTCGCCGGAGCAAACAAGACTTCGCAAAGAGTGAATGAACTGAACAGTTAATATAGGGCGTGGGAAATGGAGAACAGCTGTGTAGTAATCAGACCTAGGTATGCGGGCTTATGGGAAATGTAGTCTTAGCGGTCAATACTCCGGAGAATCAGATCTCCGATGACAGGAGGGGGAGGCGCTCTCGGTGTTCGTAACAATGTTCATTGTTAGTCCATGATACCTATGATACCTAATGTATTTACTCCTGTTAGCATATTTAACCTTATTGTAAATTGTAAATATTAGAATGTTCATAGCACAGCATATAAGAGCAAGGAAAATCTTTTTTTTCAGTCATGTGACTTCTTTTACATTTTCTAAAAAGAAAGTACAGCTCTCCTGCATTATCAGCTTCCTCAGATGCCTGATGTTGTTGTTCGCTCCATTATGGAAAGTACCATTAATTGCTTTTAAAATGATAATGACACTGCAGAAACTATTACACACAAGTATTACATAGATACACTGGCGCTCCGTTTAATGAAAGGTTTTTTACACATTGTAAGAAATGACTCCACTACTTATGTGTTCTGTGCAAGACCACGCGAGACCAATCGCTGAAATTTAGTTTAGGTTAAACTATTTAATCAGATCAGTTATTGCAGAAGTGCTTCATCAAAACAATGAGAGAAACCTGTTCCTGTTGCTCAACTGGTTTATAAAAGTGCTAGCAACGCCAATGCCATTAGTTCGATTCGAAGGGAACATACACTGATAAAAAGTAAACCTTGAACGCACTTTAAGTTGCTTTGGATACAATTTTGAATAGATTACACATCTGTAACAGAAGCGAGAGAAAGAGATGTATTACCCATCTTTATATTTTAGTTTCATATGTGATAGGAACCCTGCGATGGACTGGCGACCTGTCCAGGGTGTCCCCCGCCTTTCGCCCAATGTTAGCTGGGATAGGCTCCAGCCCCCCGCGACCCTGTACACAGGATAAGCGGTTGACGATGGATGGATGGATGGATGTGATAAGAATAATATTTCATCATGTTTTTCGACAAGTGTCTTTTTAAATTCCGATTAATTATTTTCACTAAACATTCCATATGATTCCATATTTAACATCTTTAACAAGTGGACTTTGCTGAGACTATATTTGTGTCTGATGTCAAGCATTGTGTCTTTAAATATTCAGTCAACTCTGCTTTGTGCTTTGAAAAGACGGTGAGATTGATTACTTCTCCGTAAGATCAATGCAGAGCTATTCTGATCATGGCTGAACTTGTAGGCTGTCTTCCTCAC